>NC_066631.1:1552964-2171445 GCF_025201925.1 Gopherus flavomarginatus
CCAACAGGGGATTTTGACTCCACCCATAGTGGTTAGGACACTCACATGGAATGTAAGACACCCAGATTCTAGTGCCTATTCTACCTGAGCAGGCACAAGTACTGGAACTTGGTTTTTCCCACGTTGTGGGTAAGTGGCCTAACCACTGGGCTATTGGCTATTCTAACACAGGGAAGCTCTCTACCCTGATACATTTCCACACATGTAAAGCATTTTTGACAAAATTGTATTTTCCAGCAAAGTCTGATTGAAAAATTTTCCATCAGTTCTATCTTGTAATTAGCTCCATGGTATCTGTCCTGTTATCACCCAGCTGCTTCTGTTTATCATTTGTTAACTAACTTGTATTTCTGTCAATGAGGAACTAAAACCTGGATTAACTGGAATTATAACTTTGGTGGGTAGCAGTCATCTAAGATAAATTGCACAATGGTTTTTGCTATAACTTCTGCCAATAGCTGCTTGTAGCTTTCCACACAATTGTCTTTTGGGTTGAAATTTTCCATGCTTGGGCTCCATGCTAATGTGATGATTGGGTGGGGTTTTATTAGCTTTTTTTAATTATATAATTTTAAGCCAGTTGCATTGAGTGGTTTCTGAGGAAGACAAGCTGTCACTCAGCAGTAAGCCCAGTTGAGGCCTGTTGGAATTGTCATAAACAGATAGCTAATTGGTCCTCTGGTCAGGTGCTTCAGGTGAAAGAGACATTAACCCTTAGCTATCTGTTTATGACAGGAATAGATACAGAGATTTTTTTTTCTTGGTTTTCCTTCAAACCCCATTGCCTCCTCCCAAAAATACCTAAGAAATTAAATACAAATAAAACCTTCATTCGTTCAGTGTTCAGCTGAAATCTAAAGAGGTCAGATTCCTGCAACAAAGTCAACTGAAGACAGGATCCCTGCACAATTCAGAAGCAGGCCTGGCTCCATGTACCTGCCAACAGGACTAGTTTGACTGAGCCAATCTCAGGGCTTGTCTACATCACGAAGTTGCAGCGCTGGTGAGGGGGTTATAGCGTTGCAACTTAGGAGGTGTACACATCTGCAGGGCATCACCAGCGCTGCAACTCCCTGTTTGCAGCGCTGGCCGTCCTCCCGTTTTGTCTCGGGTGTAGAGGATCCAGCGCTGGTGATCCAGCGCTGGTAATCAAGTGTAGACACTTACCAGTGCTTTTCTTGACCTCCGTGGAATAAGCAGGTATCCCAGCATACCTGAGGAAGCCTCTGGTAATCAAGCAGGTCTCCTTCCCCGGTTTGCTCTTGCGTTCCCCGAACCCCCGTGCAAGCAGGTCTCCTTCCCTGCGGTTTGCAGGGGGGTTCGGGGAACGCGAGAGCAAACCGCGGCGAAGCTGGTCTCCTTCCCCGGTTTGCTCTGGCGTTCCCCGAACCCCCGTGCAAGGAGGTCTCCTTCCCTGCGGTTTGCAGGGGGGTTCGGGGAACGCGAGAGCAAACCGCGGCGAAGCTGGTCTCCTTCCCCGGTTTGCTCTCGCGTTCCCTGAACCCCCGAGCAAGCAGGTCTCCTTCCCTGCGGTTTGCTCTCGCATTCCCCAAACCCCGAGCAAGCAGGTCTCCTTCCCTGCAGTTTGCAGGGGGGTTCGGGGAACGCGAGAGCAAACCGCGGCGAAGCTGGTCTCCTTCCCCGGTTTGCTCTCGCATTCCCCGAACCCCCCTTGAAGCCGCCCAACAGCGCTGCAGTGTGGCCACATCTAACACCACTTGCAGCGCTGGTTGCTGTAAGTGTGGCCACTCTGCAGCGCTGGCCCTATACAGCTGTACTAATACAGCTGTAACAACCAGCGCTGCAAAATTGTAGATGTAGACATACCCTCAGTGCCTTGGTGTCCTGGCCAATCTCCCAGGACAGCTGACAGCTTGGGAAACCTGTTAGTTGTGTTGCATGTTCTGCAAATGAGATACACTGAAGGCCACAATATAGGACAAAGCCCCAGTCCTACAGTGAGCACTGTGTGGGCGTGCTACACTTACAGTGGTTCTCAGCCAGGGGTATGTGAATCCCTGGGGGTGCACAGGAGTCTTCCAGAGAGTACATCAAGTCATCTAAATATTTGCCTAATTTTACAACAGGCTACATAAAAAGCACCAGTGAAGTCAGTACGAATTAAAATGTCATACAGGCAATGACTTATTTATACTGCTCTATAGACTATACACTGGAATGTAAGAACAGTATTTATGTTCCAACTGATTTATTTTATAATTATACGGTTAAATGAGAAAGTAACAATTTTTCAGTAATAGTGTGCTGTGACACTTTTGTATTTTATGCCTGAAAGGGGATCAGGAGTCTTGAAAGGTTGAGAATCACTGGGCATCTGTGTGGAGACCATTGGAGCACGAGTCTACCCATGGTGCAGGCATAATAGACTGCACTGCACATTTAAACAGGAAAACAAGACCGGTCTCCAGTTCCGAAGAGTCACATGGCTAAGTTAAAGTCACTGCAGTAGCAGGCATTTTTAAACTGCAACCTACAAGTACAGTCTGCTCGTTATTTACATCTCCCCAGATCAGAGACAGCCTGGGGTGCACTACCACCCCTGTAGTGTACTGATGTAAAGGAGAGGAAGCAGGATGGGGGAGTCAGGGGAGGTGGTTCTGGGATCCTGTTGGGTTGGGTCTGGTTCTGGGCTGGAATTAGGAAGTGGCCTGGTTTGATGGGCCTTGTGAGTTCAGTGCTGGGCTGGGAAGAGGTGTTGGCTCTAGCTTGGGAGCAGCTGGGGGATATGGTTCTGGGGTCCCTGTAGGCTCAGTTCTGGGCTGGAATCAGGCGAGGGCTCGGCCCTGGCTCTGGCTCTGGCTCGGATTCAGGAGCTGGTCCCTGTGGCTGTGGGCCCGGTTCGCGGCTGAGGCTAATGGGTTGGAGCCAGTTCCCAATTCCCGGGCTCACCCGCAGATCCGCCGGGGCCGCAGCCGGACCCGCGCCAGCCCACAGACTCCGCGCCTGGGAGGGGCGCCGCTCGCCGCTGCTGCCCCCGCAGGCCGGCTCGGGGGAGGATCCGCGTCGCGGGCTCCTCCCGGCGGGGCGGGGCGGGATGGGGCCGCGGCCCGTTTAGAGCCGTGTCCGGGCCCGGCCGCGCGGAGATCGGGCCCTGGCTTGTCCCGAACCCGCTCCGGAGCGGCTCCGCCATGGATCTGCAGATCCTGGAGCACCGCGTGCGGGTGCTGAGCCTCGCCCGCCGCGGCCTCTGGCTCTACACGCACCCGCTCCTCAAGCTGCTGCTCCTGCCCCGGCGCAGCAGGTACCGGGCGGAGGGAGCCTGCCTTGCACGGGTGTGGGGGCTGGGGAGGGGGAACCACTGGGCCTGGGTTTGCTGGGGGCCGGCCGGGAGCAGATCCGGCGAGTATGGCTGGGGCAGCTGATGGAAGAGCTAGTGCCCCGCGGTCAGTCTCTCACTTCCTTCCTTCCCAAACTGCAGAGTCCCTGGAGATGTGGATGGGCCCGTGGGCCGCCCTTTGTATGGGAGGCGGGGGCTGTGAAAGCCCCTGGTCTGTGGCACATGCGGTGGGGGCAGGGAGAGAAGGCGATACTGGTGTCGGGGGAGGGGATGAGAGTGAAGGGGTCAGGAGGACTGGTTCATTTGGGGTGGGAAGCTGTGTGCCCCCAGTGAGTCAGGGTAGTAGATAATGGATATGGGGGGAGAGGGAGACCCTCAGTCCTCCCTCTGAGCATCCTGCTCCCACTTTCTGATTGTGGTAGGAGCTAATGGGTGTGAGCTGTAATTGGTGGATGAGCTTTAGCTAGCTGTTGGGGCCAGGGTTGAGGGGGTTGGGCGGGCATGGATAATGGGTTGGATTGGGGCAAATTATGGGAGAATAGTTGCTTTGCTTGCAGGGTGAGGTGGGATGCTGTGTGTAGCAGGCTGTATGTGTGGAGATGGCTTGCTGGAGAACATGTTGCTTTGGTAGGCAGAAACTGGGCCAGAGTGAAGGGAGTCCTGTCTTCCTTTAATATGGAGACCATGACATTCAGACATTTTCTTTCTCCCACATTCCCAGGGTAGGCACACATGTTAGGTGTGAGTATGAAAAGCTTTTTGGGGTCACATAATCCGAGTTGCTTTCACAATTATGCACGCTCCTGTGCTAGATTGTTCTTTGCACTTTCTTATTCACAGGCTGGTGCTCTGGAACTTTAGCATAACGAGTATTGATGTAAAATAGAACTTTAACCTCTGCAAAAATGCATAGGTTGTGTGCGCCAGACACACTTGCCTGAGACTTTCATACACAATCATGGATAAGTCCGCTTTGTGCTCACTCCAAGTTGGGTCTTGCACACTCCTAACACAAGTGAATGTTGGCACTGGGTAGCTCTTTGTTGCCATGCTTGTTGCTTCTCTGGCTTGCATCAGACTTCCTTGTGATTCAGCAGCTGGGGGATTTTCCCTGTCCTGATATGTCTACAAAACCCAGGTCCATCTGTTGGGTGTCTGTGAATGAAATTGCCCCAGGCTCAGAGAGCCCTAGCTCCCTTCATGAGAACACTTCACTCTGCCGCTGCTTGTCTTCTCTTCACTGAGAAGTGTGCTTCTGAATTCAGGTGTGCTCTTTAAAACCATTCCCTCTCACCCCGAATCTACTGAATCATTCCAGCTGCCCTTGGATGTGGTGCTGTCTGGACATCCCTCTATGCCAGAGAGCAGTCATGTTAGCTAGAGTCATGTTTGATGTTGATTCTTGCTAGAGCAGTGCTAATGCTTTCAAATCCTACTGTAGATAATAATGAGGAGTGGTTTATAAAAACATGCTATAGCCTGGGTCTCCCTCCTCAAAGACTGGATTCATCTTTAAAAATCAAAGCCAGAAATCTTACAGTAGTAAACGTGATTGGATGGAAGGAAACCAGTCCTGTCTAAGCACTGCTGTGAAACATGAGTGTTTCTAATCCTGTTGGGCCTCTGCTGTGTTTCACAACAGTGCTTAAATGTGGCTATGTAGTGTAGATGGTTCCTTCCAGTTTGCAGAGGGGAAATGGTGGGTGAGGCAAGCATACAGGTCCATGGAAAAGTACCTTAACTATCCTTACATGAGGGGAATTGCTCTGCCTGTGGCAAGTGAACCAATACTGGAGAATCTTTCAGTGTGCACATTACATTCATTTATGTGTTGATAGGTGCAAGTTCTTCAGCCTGACAGAGACTCCTGAGGACTACACCATTATGCTGGATGAAGAAGGCTTTAAAGGTACGGTGTGACAACTCTCTCATGCTGAGGCTGCAATTCATGGAGACACAATGCTTTTCCCAGTTCTGGTATTAGCATGCTTCCTGTTTCATTGCCATTCAAATGCTGTTCAGGCCCATTGTTTCTCTTTGCTGCTTTGAAAACCCTGCATCAGAGGGCAACTGCAGGACATAGGGTAGATTTTTCTGTAGAGCCCTGTTGCTGTTACTGGCTTTAGGCTTAATACAGGTCTGTCAGTATAATGTGTGCCTCAATCCATGCTGTGGATGATCGTGTAGATGTGCATTGGGTGCCCTGTAGCTGTCTGTACATGTTAATACTAGATGAATACTTGTTATCATGTTGGTATTTAAAGAGGAAATGCAAATATTACACTGAAGCTGGTTGATGAGCTTGAATGCCCCTCCTAACCTGGATATGTGAGGGTGAGGCTTTTCCACATCTGGTGGGGTTCTCAAAACCAGCCATACTTCTACTTCTGGAGTTGTGGCTCCTGCTCAATGCCTTCCCAGCCTGCGATGTGCTGCTGATGTCACGTTCACCATGGAACCTTGCCAGCTGGCCTATAGAGGCCAGGAAAGTGCTGGTGATGCGGTCTTGCCAAGTGTACTTCTAGAGACAAGAAGATGCAACAACTTAATGCCTTATAGATGGTGCAGTATACAGCAGAGGTGCCAAACGGGGGGGCCAAGGGACCATGGCCCCACCACTTTTGAAAGTGGATGGACCTGCCCTTTCTACTTGTTGCCACAGGCCCAGCCTCCTGCCCCAACTTTTCCCCCTGAGGCCCTGCCCCACAGTCAGGCTCAAAGCTGGAGCCTGGCCTGCATAAGAGCAGCCCTGGCAGCTGTAGGGAGCCATGGACTTTCCACTTGCCTGTGGTGGGAGTCATGAGAGTAGCCCTTGGCCTGTGCCCCACTCCCCAGGGCAGGTGGAGGGTCCATTGCTCCCAGGTGGAGGGAGTGATCAACGACTCCATGTCTAGTTGGCAGCCAGTTTCAAATGGAGTGACCCAAGGGTCAGTCCTGGGGCCGGTTTTGTTCAATATCTTCATTAATAATCTGGAGGGCGGTGTGGACTGCACTCTCAGCAAGTTTGCAGATGACACTAAACTGGGAGGAGTGGTAGATACGCTGGAGGGTAGGGATAGGATCCAGAGGGACCTAGACAAATTAGAGGACTGGGCCAAAAGAAACCTGAGGAGGTTCAACAAGGACAAGTGCAGAGTCCTGCACTTAGGACGGAAGAATCCCATTCACTGTTACAGACTAGGGACTGAATGGCTAGGAAGCAGTTCTGCAGAAAAGGACCTAGGAGTTATGGTGGACGAGAAGCTGGATATGAGTCAACAGTGTGCCCTTGTTGCCAAGAAGGCTAATGGCATTTTGGGCTGTATAAGTAGGGGCATTGCCAGCAGATTGAGGGATGTGATCATTCCCCTCTATTCGACATTGGGGAGGCCTTATCTGGAGTACTGTGTCCAGTTTTGGGCCCCATACGACAAGAAGAATGTGGAAAAATTGGAAAGAGTCCAGAGGAGGGCAGCAAAAATGATTAGGGGGCTGGAGCACATGACTTATGAGGAGAAGCTGAGGGAACTGGGATTGTTTAGTCTGCAGAAGAAAGCAGTTATCAAATCCCCCCTCATTCTTCTCAGTTACCTGAAAGGGGGTTCCAAAGAGGATGGATCTAGACTGTTCTCAGTGGTACCTGATGACAAAACAAGGAGTAATGGTCTCAAGTTGCAGTGGGGGAGGTTTAGGTTGGATATTAGGAAAAACTTTTTCACTCGGAGAGTGGTGAAGCACTGGAATGGGTTACCTACGGAGGTAGTGGAATCTCCTTCCTTAGAGGTTTTTAAGGTCAGGCTTGACAAACCCCTGGCTGGGATGATTTTGTTGGGAACTGGTCCTGCTTTGAGCAGGGGGTTCGACTGGATGACCTCCTGAGGTCCCTTCCAGCCCTGATATTCTATGATTCATTACGGGGGACCCCTGGTAATGGGGATATGGCCAGGGTCTGCTCCCAGGCCCTCCTACTCCAGGTGGGTGGAAGGGCCAGAGCCTCCAGCTTGTCGAGGGGGTAGGGGGGCAGGGCCTGGGGGTAGGGGGAGAGCAGGGCCATGATGGGAACAGAGCTTCATTGCTCCTCCACTTTAGGAAGAATCCTTCGCCCTAGCATACAGTAGAACTCAATTGAAAATAAACTCTGGTTGCTTGAGTTGTTGCTGCTACAAAAGCTGCTTGTAGACCTTTGCTAAGACTTACTGTTCCAAATTACCACAACATAATGAGGCAATATCAGTAATATAGATAAACTAAGGCTGGAAGAGGATACATGTATTATTTCTTTAAAATTGTAGCAGTAAGCCAGGCAGGCAGTGTTCCATCTAATTTTTTCTGCCCATGGGCAGAATAAATGTTATGTGCACCAATATGGAGGTGTTGTGACACACATCAGCTCTATTGCTGCACATAACAAAATTTCATGTGGTGGGGATGGGGCCAAGGGATTCTGAGTGTGGGAGTGGGGCTTGGCTGGGGCAGAGGATTGGTGTGAGGGCTCCAGTTGGGGGGTGTGGGCTCTGAGGTGGGTCTGGGGATGAGTGGTTTGGAGTGCAAGCTGCCCTAGGGGCTATGATGGGAAGAGAGGAGCCCCCCACACACCTCTCTCCCTGCAGCAGCACCTGAGTTCATCCTTGGCCCCACTCCAGAGCCTGCACCCAGGGCCCTGACCCCCTCCTGCACCTGAACCCACTGTCCCAAGCCCTGAGCCCCCTGGAACCCCCTCCTGCAGGCCAAACCCTTCATCCCTGGCCCCACCCCTACGTCCCAACCCTCTGCCCTAGCCCTGAGCCCCTCCCAACACCCCTCATTCCCAGCTCCGTTGGATCACTGGTATCAACCGTTTTCTTCAACTGGGTCTAAATAAAATCAGCAGGCTTAAACCAAATAAAAGGAAGTTCTTCTTCACGCAGCGCACAGTCAACTTGTGGAACTCCTTACCTGAGGAGGTTATGGAGGCTAAGGACAATAACAGCGTTTAAAAGAGAACTGGATACATTCATGGAGGTTAAGTCCATTAATGGCTATTAGCCAGGATGGGTAAGGAATGGTGTCCCTAGCCTCTGTTTGTCAGAGGATGGAGATGGATGGCAGGAGAGCGATCACTTGATCATTGCCTGTTAGGTTCACTCCCTCTGGGGCACCTGGCATTGGCCACTGTCGGTAGACAGATACTGGGCTAGATGGACCTTTTGGTCTGACCCAGTATGTCCGTTCTTCTGGTTTGCCAGAAAAAAGTTTGAAAACTGCTGCTCTAACCTGGTGAGGATACTCTGCAGCACTGAGCATTTCACTGGCACTCTGTCTGCGACATACTGGTTCTGTTCTGGTGAAACTAGGACCAGAAAGAGATGCTTCCATTCCTTTTCAGTTAACATATTATACTAGCAAGCACCAATTGAAGTCTCTTTCGTGTATTTTTGTAGGGTTCCCTTGTCTCCTCCACCCAAAAAAAATGGTGGAGGTGGTAGGGCGTTCATTCCTATATATGGGAGTTGGGAATGGAGCTTATCACTGGAACTGTGTGTGCTGTATATCTTCATGACTCATGCCAGCTGTATGCGTGATGCGGCCTAAAGCTAACCCAGGCCAACATAGCCCTCTCTTGCACACCGTGTGCAGTATGCTTGAAGAACAAGGCCTCCGATTTGTGCTTCCCAATCTGGGTGTTTCTGACTTCCCACTCCTGTTGCAGGGCAGTACAGGCTGGCAAAGAATAAAATGTATGTCTTATCTTGGTGGATCTGGCCTAGGAGTTGTCACTGACCTGGAAGCTGAACTCCAATTCCTTGCTTCCCCCCGGCTGCAGCATGGCACTAGATTGGGTCTGGTGGATCTATCAGTGGGCACTGGTCCTTCTGTTGTAGCTGAGGATCTGGTCGTCACTTAGCTTCTAATCCATTACAAACTGTCCTGCCTTGCTCAGGCCAATTTGGAATCTCTTGCTTCAGGGCAGGGGGTGGAAAGTAATTAGTGAAATCGTTTTGGGCTGTGAGAGGGTATGGCTACACTTACATTTGTGCAGCGCTGGGAGTTACAGCTGTATTTGTACAGCTGTGTAGGGCCAGCGCTGCAGTGTGGCCACATTTGCAGCGCTGTTGGGAGTGGTGCATTGTGGGCAGCTATCCCACAGAGCACCTCGTCCCATTTTGGTGCTGTGGGTTGTGGGAAGGGGATGGAAGGGTGCGGGTCTTTCCGCTTCCTGTTCCAATGCCCCGTGGTGCTTTGCTACACATTCCAAGCAGTTTGGCGCCATTGTGAGTCTGCAGCGCGATTTCTGTTACAAATGGAGCCCGAGCTGGTGAGGACCTTGCTGATGAATGTTGCCAGCACATCACGCATGGCAGTGGAGCTATTCCTTCAGCTGCAAAGTGACAGTGAGGAGTCAGATGATGATATTGATTCGCCTGACGCGCAAGACACTAAATTGCTTGTGGCAGTAACGGACGTGCTCAGCACCGTGGAACGCCGCCTTTGGGCTCGGGAAACAAGCACTGAGTGGTGGGATCACGTCGTCCTGCAAGCCTGGGATGATGAGCAGTGGCTGCAGAACTTTTGGATGAGAAAAGCCACTTTCATGGGACTGTGTGCTGAGCTCGCCCCTACCCTGCGGCGCAGGGACATGAGATTGAGAGCTGCCCTGCCAGTGGAGAAGCGGGTGGCTATTGCAATCTGGAAGCTGGCAACTCCAGACAGCTACCGGTCGGTGGCGAACCAGTTTGGAGTGGGAAATTCGACCGTTGGAATAGTGTTTATGCAAGTTTGCACGGCCATTAATCGCACCCTGCTAAGAAGAACCGTGACTCTGGGGAACGTGCAGGACATTGTGGATGGCTTTGCACAAATGGGTTTCCCTAACTGTGGAGGGGCAATAGATGGGACGCATATTCCTATTCTGGCACCACCGCACCTGGCATCAGAGTACATTAATCGCAAGGGGTATTTCTCTGTGGTTCTCCAAGCGCTTGTGGATCACCGTGGGCCTTTCACTGACATTTACTCAGGATGGCCTGGAAAGGTGCATGATGCACGCATCTTTCAGAACAGTGCCCTGTTCAGGAAGCTGATTGCTGGGACTTTTTTCCCAGACCGCAAGATCACAGTAGGGGACGTCGAAATGCCCATTGTGATCCTTGGAGACCCCGCTTACCCTTTAATGCCATGGCTCATGAAACTGTATACAGGGAAGCTTGACAGGAGCAAGGACCGGTTCAACTAAAGGCTGAGCTGGTGCAGAATGACTGTGGAATGTGCTTTTGGCTGTTTAAAAGCACGCTGGAGGTGTCTCTACGGGAAGCTAGATTTGGGGGAAAGCAGCATCTCCGCTGTTATATCCACGTGCTGTACCCTCCATAATATTTGTGAAGGGAAGGGTGAAAGATTCAGTGAGGATTGGACCCCGGAGGTTCGATGCCTAGAGGCTGAATTTGCACAGCCAGAAAGCAGGGCTACTGGAGAGGCCCAGCAAAAGGCTTCAAGGATTAGGAATGCCTTAAGGGAGCAATTTGAGGCTGAAAGCCAACAGTAATGTTTGGTGCCTTTGCTGTGCCCATATTTCCCTTAGGGTACAGTATTTCTCACTTTCTGCAATAATAAAAAATGTTTTAAAAGCCAAGAAACCATTTATTCAAAATACAGTACATAAAAGGGCGGGGGATAGGGTGGTGGACTGTACATTCAGAGGTTTGAATATGTCCTGCTTGGATTGCTGTTCAATGCCTGCTGCACTTCAGGATTAATATGCTGCATCATGATGGGGGTTGAGTGCATAGGGTAAGGGTTGTAGCTCTCAGGGCTGGTAGGTGAATGTACAGGTGTTGGGGGCAGCTGGTGGTGGTAAGAACCAGGCTGCTGGAGAAAGGTGTTTTGTGCAAACACTGGGGAACAAGGGAGAGAGCTTTGGGGAGGGGTGGGGTTTACCACAGTACTGATCTGCCTGCATGGCTACGAGAGACTGCATACAGTCCGTTTGGCAAGCCAGGAGGCTTATCAGCTGCTTTGTGCTTTTCTTGGTAGCCAATTCCTTTCTCCTGCTCTGTGTTTGCCTCCATTCATGCATTTTCTCTCTCCAGTCCTGCAGCCTCTTACTGTCTCTGGCGTACTGATTCATAACTGCTTTGATCAAATCTTCTTTTGATTTTCTAGGATTTTTCCTCAAGTTCTGTAGTCTTCGCGCAGGCGGTGATAGGGCTGGAGTATTCAAGGACACTTAAAATAACAGAAATAGAAACATTTAATACAGAGGCTACATTGTTAATTATCACAATGAAGGAGTTTGTAGACTTTTTGTAGCATCATTTCCACATACCTAACATAGCACAAAGAGGCCACGGCAGCGAAGGCATGGCGAGCAATGGGGTGAGTGTTTCTGCTGTGACTTCACCTGGGAAGAGGAACTGCTTGAGGGCTGGGGTTTCTGTGCATTGGGGAAAGCAGAGGGCAGATAGTTGGGGACCTGCACTGGGGAAAGCAGAGGGCAGATAGTTGGGGACCTGCACTGAACGCTCATCACTACATTTTCAACAGGATTTTCTACTGCCAGATATATCACTGCTGCATGTAACCTGGGAAGAAAGGGAGGGTCTTCTAGAGCAATGTGGATTCCACCCTGGTCCCTGTGCAGCTTGTCTGTGTGCAGCAATGGTCCCCCCCACCCCTCGCGGCACAGTGGCGTGGACGAGTTAGCCTGACTGGGACAAGGACCACGGTGGCTCTCCCTATAAACTTGCGCAAGCGCATTGCCCACGCTCTGGCTGCAACTTTTGAAGAGATTACCGAGGCCGATTACAGAGACGTGATAGACCAAATCAATGGGCTATTCCACATTTAGGCATGCAGGCAGGCAGCCATAACCCCCACCCTCCTCTTCCAAAACATTTCCATCCTAAAAATAAAATCTGCTTACCAGGAACACGCTCCTCTGCTTCCTCTTCACCAACAAGTTCCAGCTGCTGCGACTGGCTAGCCTCCTCCTGGCTTGAGAAGAGCTCCTGGCTGCATGCCTCCTGGGACTCCGGGGTGTCTCCCTGCACCCCAGTAGCCTCACTCTCGGCTTCCTCTACACCCTCCCCCACTTCTCCCTGCTCTGAACTCTCCATCGTGCTCCTCGGATTGGCAGTGGGGTCACACCCAAGTATGGCATCCAGCTCCTTGTAAAAACGGCAGGTCGTGGGGGCAGCTCCTGAGTGGCGGTTTCCCTCACGGGCTTTGCAATAGGCCCTCCACAGCTCCTTTACTTTTACCCTGCACTGCAACGCATCCCGTTCATAGCCCCTTATCAGCAAGGACTGTGATATCTGCCCATAGGTATCATAATTTCTACGGCTGGAGCGCAGCTGTGACTGCACAGCTTCCTCGCCCCAAACACTGATGAGGTCCTGCAGCTTGGAAGTGTTCCATGCTGGGGCTCGTTTGGGGCATGGAGGCATGGTCACTGATTGATTGCACTCCACAGCTGGCTGAGCAAACAGGAAGGGGATTTTAAAATTCCCCGGGGCATTTAAAGGGAGGGTCACCTGAGCCCAGGGCAGTGGAGTGTGAAATGATGAGCAGAGTGGCTGAAAAGCTATGCTGGGATACCTCCTAATACCCTGGAGGCCAATAAAAGCGCTTTTGGTGTCCACACTTGATGACCAGCGCTGGAATTGCTACACCCCAGGCAGACCAGGTGTACAGCCAGCGCTGCAATCAGGGAGTTGAAACGCTGGCCGTGCTTTGCAAGTGTGGACACAGAGTGAGTTGCAGCGCTGTAACCCCCTCACCAGCGCTGCAACTCTCCAGTGTAGCCATGAGCTTCACAGCCAGGTTCCTCTTGTGAGTAGTACTGTAACAAGCAGCCACTTAAAAGCTAGTTTTAATGCATTGTTCACTGATACCTATTTATACATAGGATATATGCTAACCCTGGGAAGGGCAGGAAATGTAGAACAATAGATCTGAGAGCAGCATTCTGGACCCTGCCGAATTGCTCCCTCTTCATCCTGAGCTGTAACTTCAACAGAGCGAAAGCTCCTTGGTGGGGTGATGTAAAGATAGCACATGCTGACACAGTGAAGAGTGTTGGCAAGAAGCAGAATGCCTAGTAAAGGTCAAATGCTGTGCTCATAGTGTGAAGGCTGCACAGCTTAAAATCAGCCAAGAAATGTACAGCTAAAGCTCCCACTGCGCTTGGCCCTGTTGACGATTCTGTGAGTCTTGTGATGTGTTTAACCTAGGCCCTGTGTTCATCAAAGAAATTCACACTGTTGGAGAACTGGCTCAGGAAAGATTGCATCAAAGATCACTCTGCAGTCACGCCCTCCCATACAGCTAGCATTAAATACAAGGTAATATTATTGCAGAGAAACTGTGGTGAGCTTTTAAATGCCAGATGTTACAAAACAAATGCCAGTAATTCCTGTATGTAATGAGAGGCTAACTAGGAAATAGTAACTGAAGAACTGACTGTCTGCTTTGCCTGGGAACACAGCTGGCTTTTAGCTTGTCTCAATCCATGTATCCCCATGCATTCACCTGCTTTCCTTCTCTCTGGCAGCTTTCAGGATTACCCAGGGTGTCTGGGGTGAGTCCCTTCTACAGTGGGACGGAGCCCTGTCTGTCCCCATGAGAGGAACTCTCCCCAGCCACAAGGCTCTCTTCTCTGGGCTCTTTGAGCCCCGCCCTTTCCCTCTGCGGGCTCTCAATTAGCACACTGTACCCTGTTACTCGAGTGCCTAGTCCTTTCTGGATGCCTGCAATGTACACTGATCGGCTGCCTTTGTGGAGGCAATGCACCCCAGTCAACTGATTTCACCTCATTCCACGCTCTCCTCAGCATAAGGCACTTATACATGTCTATAGTAACACCAAAGTGAAGTTTATTTAACAGATTCAAATATAAGGGTTTGGAAACAAGGTTACAGGTAGAAGAAAACCATAAAGCAGCTATACTTAGTAACAAGTTACTTTCCTGCCTAAGGTATTTCTCACCCAAGGCTTGGTTCTGACAGTTCTTGCCCAGTCCAGAAAGCTGGGATCTGCCTTTCATGAGACACCCTGCTGGCAGAATCTCCTTCGTAATGGATAAAATCTTGTGCTCTCTTCTCCTGCACAGTTACACACTGTTATCCTTTACCCCAGGGGATCCCTAGTCAGAAATGTTTCTTTGGGTTCTTTTGTCTTTGTAAATCCTCATGCCTGCATGGAGAGGCCATTTGTCTGGTTATCAACTGAATGGTGCTCTTCCTGGGGAGGTTTGTCCCCAATTTGATACTGAGACCAAATTGAACCGGGGACACCCTAGTGGATGCGTACTCTACCCTGACCAGCGTGATCTTGAATATACCATGCATACAAGGTCATGCTGGTGGGAGCGAAGCGGTGTGCTCCTCCAAATGGCACGCCTGGGTGCTGTGATCTCACATGCAGTGGTTGTGGCATCACGCCAAAGAGCATGGGGTCGTGCTATGCCCAGAAGCACTGGAATGCCTGGTGTTCCAGAAAGGTGAGAGCAGCCACCCTAAGCCTGCACTGGTCCGAATGATGACTGTAGGGCTGGCTTAATGGAGGTCTGTGCTCACCTGAGGTAGGGCAGATCTCAGTGCTAAGTTTCACTTTGTTAAACCAAATCTCCTATGTTACAGAATTCCAATTATTTCCCATGCATGCATCACAATAACCAAGGCAATCAGGTAGCTGTTGGCTTTCAGCAGAAACACGCCCTCCACCCCTCACCCTTCAGTGAAATACTGAGGTAGTCACACACTCACACACAGGGCAACGGATCTGGGTGTGCCGGGGCATGTCTGTTACACTCTCACCTTCTCCTGTACCATGGATACAAGCCCTCTCCATTGGGATGTCAAGCCAAACAGCTCCTTTTCTGCAAGAGCTGTTTAAACAAGGGACTAACAGGGTTTGAAGTGTCTTTAAGCCTCCTTTGAAGTTGGGTGACTATCTCCCTCAAGAGTTCCCTGTACATGAGTGATTGAGGAGGATGTTGAACATCAGTCTGGGATTTGCTAGAGTGCAACCTGTACCAGTGTTGAGTAAAGACCTATGACAGTTCTGACATTGTCTCACAACCCCTCAGGATTAAGGTTGAATGCTGTGCAATGTTTTTTCTAAACTTGAATCAGATTGAGTCTGTCTCTAATAGCTTGTTTTCCTCCATCACTTAAGCTTTGACATGATTTTAGCAGCCTTTGTCTTTCTTTGCTGGAGCTAGAAATCTCTGTGGGATAGCTGTCCCATTTAAGAATCAGGTTTCCAGTGGCAGAAAATTCACATCAGATCTGCTGCTTACTGCCATGTTAGAAATGGATGTGGGGGTGGGAGAGCATGATGATGTTTGGCATTATGTGACTTTAGGGTCTAGTATTGTTCAGCCTGCCATGGCTACAGTGCTCTGGGACAGTACAAAGGTCTTCAAAACCAGTAAGTGTTTTTAAGCAGTGGTCCTGGATCAGTGATCACAGTGCAAATTCCTGATCCTATTGCACAAACGCTTCGTTTCCTGGATTTGGTCTATCACAATGGTTCTCAGACTACTTGAACATTGCAGAGGGTCTAGGCGGACAACTTAATGATCTTTCCAAATGTTAAGTATCGGGAGTAGCCGTGTTAGTCTGGATCTGTAAAGCAGCAAAGAGTCCTGTGGCAGCTTATAGACTAACAGACGTGTTGGCACATGAGCTTTCATGGGTGAATACATCTTGCATCCAACAAAGTGGGTATTCACCTACGAAAGCTCATGCTCCAATACATCTATTAATCTATAAGGTGCCGCAGGATTCTTTGCTGCTTTACAGATCCAGACTAACATGGCCACTCCTCTGATACTTAACATTTGGAAAGCTAACTATTGTAAAGCACTTTGGATAAAAACACTATATTAAAAAAAACCTTTAAACTTTTTTGTTCTACAAATAAAAGTGCACAACTCATATTTTAATATACATATTTTAATACAATGGATGTGCCCTCTCTCTCCTGTCGCAGCAACCCCCGAGTTGGGGTTGGGAAGGAGAGCCATCTCTCCCCAGCAGCCACAGCTCTGGAGCTAGGGAAAGTTGTCTTTCTCTGGCCGCCGCAGTGCTGCATGTCCCAAATTCCCCCCAGCCCCTCTTCTCACTCCACTGCCCCCTCTATCTACCCGCTATTTGCCCACAAGGCCGCCACCACCTCACCTTACATGTGTGTCTTCTCCAGGGTCCAGGCATGTAATTAGTGGAGCCATGCCTGTGCAGTCCACTAATTAGGTGGGTGGCCCTTCATTCTCTTGTGTGCAGCCACCCAGATGCGCACCTTAGAAGGAACTATCTGTGGACCACAGTTTGAGAATCTCTGGTCTATCACTAACAGCTATTGGCTTGGAGACACCCCAAGAAGGTCTGGACTGAATTTGATCCACCAAGGCTTTTATGTTATACTCCTTTAGGTTAGCTGTAGTCAGACAAGCAATCTCTGATCCGTTAGGATTGCTCAGCTTTGGTGTTTCTTTTGCTGCTTAAGGAGCCCTGCGTCAAGAGGTAACTAAATTGTTTTATCTTCCCATTACCACTTGAGTTGCCACGTCTATTCACTGTCCAGCTGCATTGCTGAGATCCATCACACTGCTCCCCTTCCCCTGGTCTGGTGCAATATCTTGAGTTCTTAGGCATGATGTCTCCATTCTCAGCTCAATTACCATTAGAGCTTCACTGCTAACCCTGATGCTGCTCTTGATGCAAAGTTACAGCTCGACCCATCCATCACTAAAGGTCTTTACCCCACACTCCTGCATGGTTTGCCCAGACTAGCTCACTTGGTCACGCAGGAGAACATCTCACCCTTACGAAGCCTGCATCCATTGCTGACTTGACAGTCCCAGCTCCTGACTGACCCTGCTGGTCATGCTCTACCAGATGGCATGGCTCAGCAGTTCTGTTCCCCCTAGTGAAGGCTTGTAGTTGGCCTTTGGGTCTGATGGAGAAGCTCTGTTAACCATGGGCAGGTGAGATCCAGGCTGTAGCAGAATAATTTCTTGGTGAGGTTCCCATCTACGTGGGAGCTGCATTTTCAGTCTTTACAGGGAATCCTGTTGTCACTCAAGCCTCCAGGTGTCAGGGAGGAGAGTTTTTTGTAATGTAGGGCCTGCCTGTGGAATGCTGCTTTGGAGGCAGGGGAAATGTCACTAGGTACCTACCAAAGTGATTTGCAGCTACTTGGCTTTGGCAGCCCTCAGCCTCTCGAGAAACAGATTTTGCAATTAGATGGCTTTTCCTCACTTCAAATGATGCAGAGACCAGTTAGTTGGGTCCTCAATGCATTGAAGAAGCTGGGGCCCCAGATGCACAACAGATATTCCCAGAACCTAGCTGGGAGAGAATCACACAACCAGGATCTCTCTGCTCCTTGGGAAGGGGCAGGGGGCTCAGTGCAGAGGAGGCAGGAAGGAAGCAACAAGGATGCCTGGCTGATGCCCACAAAGGCAGCTTTTGTGTAACTCATTCCTGGATCCCATCCAGGTGGGCTTGGCTGAATGCTCAGAGCTGATTGAAGAAACCCTCCATTCATTACATCCCCCTCTTCCTGAGGGGGAGGGCTACTTACTCTGCACCACTGTGGGAGTATGGATGTGTCTGATCACTGGGGAGCAGGAGAAGGAGGAGGGGTGCTAAATGCAGGAGCGGTCCCTCTCTCCAAGATGTGCCTGAGATTACTATGGGGGTGATTGCACCCTTACTGCTCTAACCCAGCCCTGCCTAAGTCCTCTCTTGTGCCTGCCAGGGGAATGTCTGACATGCACGCCTGAGAGAGTGGAGCCAGGGCAGCCGAGCCCATGGTTACTGCACTTCATTTTCTGCCTGTGCTATGGGACTGCACAACTTCAAGAGCTTTATTGGTGGGACACGGTGCACCAGGGTGGCTGGAGTTGGTGCAACAAAGACCCATCTAGGATCAGGCTTTGATGGGTGTGTTTGTGGGAGAAGGATGGGACTAGACACAGTCCAGCTTGCAGTGCTATGATGAGATTCTTGTTTTCCCCTCCAAGAATCTGAGCCTGGTTCTGTTGCCACTTTTGCACTTATGGAAAATCTTCTGGATGGTCTGCATAATGAGCTTCTCCAGCCGCAGCAGCCTGGCCAGGGAGTGTGGAGAAAGACAAGGAAGGGCAAGGAGAAGTGATGGAAGCAAATAATCTGTAGTGAAGAGGAGAGAGCGCAACAGCAAGGGGAGGGTATTGACTAGCAAGGGCATGCAGCTCTAGGGCTTGTCTACACTGGCAATTTACAGCACTGCAACTTTCTCACTCAGATGTGAAAAACACTCCCCTGAGCGCAACAAGTTTCAGCGCTGTAAAGCGCCGGGGTAGACAATGCACTGGCACTGGGGGCTGCGCCCCTCGTGGAGGTGTTTTAAGAGCACTGGTACGCTGCAACCACGCAGGGCACATTAAAGCGCTGCTGGGGCAGCACTTTAGCATTTTCAGTGTAGACTCGCCCTAACTTTATACTAATGACTCCAGTGAAGACAGGCCCTTTGTCTGCACTCAGGGAAAATGGGGCCTTCAACTGGATAAAAGGATATGCAGAAGGATCTAAAGAGTGATACGTTACTTTTGAGTACTGGTCAGCCAATTCTGGGTTGTTGCCCACCTATTGAGCCTGCTATTTGGGGTTGGAGGACATGTGTTAAATGCAGGTCACGGGCCTGGGTTCTCATCAACCTCTTCATTCAGCTCAGCTGTTCCACCCCATTGCCATTTGGGGTGGTTCCTTTATGCAGCACTAGCTCTGTAGCTCAAAGGCAAATAAGCACCTTCCAAGAGGCTGCAAAGCTGCAGTCCTCTGGGGTGGCTGGGCTCCTCTCCATGTTCCCTAGGCCCATCCTCCCCAACATCCATGTCTCAGAGCAGCTTCTGCTGCAGTTTTAACAGGCTGCGTCATGAGAGTGGAAGAAAGGGGGACAAGCCCACAGAGGCTGCTCTGCTGTTGTCATTTGTGCTCATGCTACATGGTGTGGAATGCTGTGACATGGATACTAAGCTCTGGTGCTCACTTGACCCCATCCCCACTTCAGGAGTATTTGGCAGGTTACTCCTCCTCCTGGTTTAGAATCACAGAATATCAGGGTTGGAAGGGACCTCAGGAGGTCATCTAGTCCAACCCCCTGCTCAAAGCAGGACCAACCCCAACTAAATCATCCCAGCCAGGGCTTTGTCAAGCCTGACTTTAAAAACCTCTAAGGATGGAGATTCCACCACCTCCCTAGGTAACCCATTCCAGTGCTTCACCACCCTCCTAGTGAAAAAGTTTTTCCTAATATCCAACCTAAACCTCCCCCACTGCAACTTGAGACCATTATGCCTTGTTCTGTCATCTGGTACCACTGAGAACAGTCTAGATCCATCCTCTTTGGAACCGCCTTTCAGGTAGTTGAAAGCAGCTATTAAATCCCCCCCTCACTCTTCTCTTCTGCAGACAAACAATCCCAGTTCCCTCTTAAGTCATGTGCTCCAGCCCCCTAATTAATTTTGTTGCCCTCCACTGGACTCTTTCCAGTTTTTCCACATCCTTCTTGTAGTGTAGGTCCCAAAACTGGATCACATCCTTTGCTCTGCTGGCAGTGCCCCTACTTATACAGCCCAAAATGCCATTCACCTTCTTGTCAACAAGGACACACTGTTGACTCATATCCAGCTTCTCGTCCACTGTAACCCCTAAGTCCTTTTCTGCGGAACTGCTGCCTAGCCATTCAGTCCCTAGTCTGTAACAGTGAATGGGATTCTTCTGTCCGAAGTGCAGGACTCTGCACTTGTCATTGTTGAAACTCCGTCCCTGTGGGACTAATGCAGTGAGCATAGCAGAGCAGTTTGGAACAGGCATGGGGAGAGGGATCAGCTTAAATCTTGGCTCTTAAAGCAGATGGGCAAGGGGAAGGGAAGATGAGAGGTATTCGGATGCCTTTTGTGGAGAGCCTTCCACTTGCTTGAGCTGGCCCTGCCATTCTGAAGTGGGTCCCTGAGTAGGGGGAAGGGCAAACCAAGAAATAACTCAGTGTGAAGGCACAACCGAGTTTCGTCTCCTCTCTAATTCCTTGCTAAGCTTTGTTCAGCATTTATCTCAGCTGAGTTGCACATACATGGCCTGATGTTTTTAGAGGTGCACAATAATTAATAATTAGATCTCCTGATGCTTTTCACCTGTAGATTTCAAAGCCTTTTACAGGCAGGTTCAGTACCATTATGGACCCAGTTTTACTGTTAGGGGAGACTGAAGCACAGAAGAAGCTACTTGCCTTACGCCATCCAATGGGAGCAGAGGATGCTTAGCACCTCCTGAAAATTGGGTACTGCTGCATACTCTTAGTCTGGTCCTGTTTTTCTTAACCCTGATAGGGCTTTGCTTCACAGCGATCTGTGCAGCCTAGTGGAGTTTGCACTACTGTTGGAATCTTCACTCCTGTGTGTCCTTTTTCATGGTTGTTTCTGAGAATGCTGCTTAAGACCAACCTTGATGAGAGCTTTCACTGTTGACAAAACCTGTGGTAAACTCCCTGATGCGCTGAAGATCCCTTGAGATCCTTTGCTTTGTTGCACTAGTCTCTTTAACTTGAAATTCCCACTGCTACCTCCATTCCAGTGCCACGAAGGTCTCGCCAGTGGGAGCGCTGATGTGGATTGGTGGCATCAGGACCTCATGTGGTGAGCAGATGTAGATGGCTCAAATGTTGGTCCAACTTCTGTCATTGCTGCTGATGGGACTCAGCTGGTGGGTAATCTTTGGCATAAAGCCTAGTGTGGAGACACAGCCATGGCAGAAGTTCATTAGTTCTAGATACAGGGAGCTGTAAAGGGCTCAATGCCGAACAAAGCAATACCCCTGCTAGCTGGGGCAGCAGGGCTTTGTCAACTAGGAAACTCAAGTATTTTATCAGCTCATGGAGTGTCTTGTCTCGAGTAGTTGAACCATCTAAAAGTCATTTGTTTCCCATAGTTGCTTTAGGTGTCATTTGTATCTCTTCTACCCGTCTAGTACCTTAAATGTCACATGGTGAGTGTGGGGTGGTAATTAGTGCTTTGGTGCCTTAATAGCTATTACATATACAGTAGCACCTCAGAGTTTCAAACTAACCAGTCAACTACACTACTCACAGGGGACCAGAAGTGCACAATCCAGCAGCAGCAGAGACCAAAGATCAAATACAGTGCAGTACTGTTACATGTAAACTACTAAAGAGGGAAAGCTTAAAAAGAAGATTTGACAAAGTAAGGAAACTGAAACAAGCACAAACATTTAAATTAAGGTGGTTAAAAGCAACATTTTTCTTCTGCCCAGTAAAGTTTCAAAGCTGTACGAAGTCAATGTTCAGTTGTAAACTTTTTTGAAAGAACCATGATGTTTTGTTCAGAGTTATGAATAACCTCCATTCCCAAGGGGTTTAACTCTGAGGTTCTACTGTACTAAATGCAACTTCAAAGATGTAAACTTCTGCACAAGTTGGCGGTGAAAGAGAATGCTGCAGCCAGTTTTTGAACTGCCTTGTCTACAGGGGGGATTTTTTTCACCATAAGCCAAAATGTATGTTTAAAGTGAGCTCTACCTGTATAACCTCCCCCCCCCCCCCAATGTAGATGCTCTTTCTCTGGAATAAGAGATGTGTTTTGGTTTAGCTTGGAAAGAGGCTTAAGCTAAATCAAGCCATTCTGATACCAGAATAAGATGATCTATATGGGGCACTGTACCCATGTGCCACATCTTCCTGTGTATTTCCCCCTAGATTTTTAACAAAGCACTGCTCTCTCCCAGGGCCTGGATAAACAAGCTGGAGTTAGTGACAGAGCCTGGGGCATAGCTCCAGTTGGTTGAGGTTGCAATTGTTCTTTTCTTTGAGATGCATTTTATTAGCAGAGCCCCTGATGTGGGTTCCACAGAGTTCGCCTCTTCTTTTGATGTGTAATTGGATCTCAGGTGCCCAGAGCCCCAACTGTTCAGGCTTATTTGTGTGATGGTTACTCCATAGCAGCACATGAAAACTAATGACTCTGTCCTGTTTCAGTGTAACGGGGGCTTTAGACTGTAATTACAAATGCCAATGTGAGCTGTCACTCTGGCCTCTTCTACACTGGGGTTTTCAGACCTGGTGAAGCTGCACCAGTGTAAGAACAGGTCTTCACTGGCAATGTTAAAGCGCTGTCTGCGGCAGCGCTGTAACATGGCTGTGTAGTCCTGGCATAGCACTGGGAGAGCGCTATGAAAACCCCACCTCCACGAGGGGAATAGCTCCCAGCGCTGGCACTTCGTACAGTGCTGAAACTTGCAGCGCTCAGTCTAGACAAGCCCTAAATGCGGTGCCCCAGTATAAGCCATGACTTGCACCTGGTGCAGCTTATCCTATTGCTGTGTGTCTGTGCTAAGGAACAGCTACACTGAGGGCTAAAATCCTAATGCAGACAAGTCTTTTGGCTGAATTCAGAAAGCTTTTCATCTGGGGGGGGAGTGCTCTCTAGTGGTGAGAGCACAGGACTAGGAGGGGTGGGTGCTAGATTCTACTCCCAGTGCTGCCAGCAACTTGCTGTGGCCTTGAGCAAGTCACTTAATGATTCTCTTTCCCCATCTGCCCTTCCAATCAGAAGGGTTGAAATTAAATTGGTTTGAATTCTGGGAAAGGACCTGACACTTCGGTGTTCATCAAGGAGTTCATAGCCTGTAAATACAGAGGGCTCTGGCTTTGGTCCTGGTTTGAGAATTATCCATCTCACTGGCTCTGAATTGTCTATTAGCTGCTGAGGTACCTGGGGACTGGTGCATGACAGGCCCTGTCCCGCTCATGCTGGTTTTTGGAGCAGTAAAGCCTTACCTGCACTAGGGAATAGCTCTGATCCAGCACTGGTGCAGTGCAAAGCAGATGTGCAGGCAAGGGCAAGTCAGGTTGTAGTAACACCGATTGCTAGATCGCGGCTGTTACTATTGTAATTCTGGCCTGAAATACTGACAGAAGTAAACGCTGTCAGTCCCTTTGTTTTCATGGGAAAGGATTTTTCCTCTTTCTTTTGCAGAGCGGGAGGAGTGCACAGCTTGAAGGGTAAGCTACAGACAGTGCCTTAACCACCTGTCCTGCCTTTGCACTAAGCTGCCTGTCTGAACTCACTCTAGCTGGCTGCCTTTTGGCTATTCTGCTTTGCCTGTCCAAGTCAGGAAACTTTCTGTGTAGTGATCATGCATCATGATGACAACTGCTCGTGGGTGTTAACCTGAGCTTATGCCTTTACAACAGGGCTCTGCTGCAGTAATGGCGAGAGACTTGAAAATTGACACCAGTGGAAAAACCACAGTATGCATAAGGCCATGCAAATAACAGCCCTTCTGGTTTCTGGTGTCGGAGCTGGGCATGCTGGGATTGCAGCAGGCTGGATGGAAGTTAGATGTGAGATAAAACAATTGTGACACGGGATTTGAAAAGCCATATCCAAACCCACTCCTTCAGTCTAAGATCTGAACAAAACCTTTTCTGGCTCCTGGCATAACTTCACCTAACCCAAACCCAATCCCTGCTATGGCCTGGAACTGGGTCCCATCCCAATGTGGATCGGCGCACACCTTCCTTGACCTGTCTCAAGCTGGGTCCCCCAGTACCATCTGAGTCAGTGAACCATCTCTCCCTTGATATTGACTGCAGTCCCACCTCCCCAGCCTGCCTCTGCCTATATAGTGTTTGCCCTTCAGGTACTGCATAAACATACAGCCCTGATTACAAGCTAAGCAGGACATTCTTTTGGCACCATGGAGATTGTTCCTGTGTTAGGTCTCTTGTGCAGAGAGAGGTATGCACCAGCAAAGGGGCAGGGCTCTGTCCTGGAACTAGCAAGCTCTGTCACCAGTCAGCATGTGTTACACTGCAGTGTGGAAACAGTAAGTCCCCATCCAAGGCAGCTGTTGCCTACATTGGTTCCTTGAGAGAGGTCCTGGCCTGCTTGCACAGTGCTTGCAGCTGGAGAGGCTTGGCACAACGAATGGCTGTGTAAGTGGGATGTAACTAGCTGCTGGGCGGGAAGGTTCATATGTTACCGAGGCAGCAGCTGCAGTTGGGTCTCTGTACTTGTTGCAGCAGCCTCATGGCTTCTGCCACACCACCTACTCTTGACTGGCTCCAAGGCTGTCTTGCTTTCATATCCCTCACTTCAGCTGTCTTGGACCCAGGCTCTGCACAGCCGGACTGCAGGGCCTGGCTTCCTGGTGGAAATGCTGTAGCCGGGCAGGAAGTGCACTGGCAGGAACGCCAGCCCCAGGGAGCATCCTGAGGCAGGAAAGGTGGCAGGGTGTGGGGAGCAGACTTGGCACCTCCTACTAATGGGGGCTCTTGGATGGCAGGGTCCCTCCTGCCGGAGGGGCTGAGGGCAGGTGTCTCTAGAGCCTAGATGCCATGGGGCTGGCTGGGGTTAACTGTTGTAGCTAGTGCCGTGCAGTGTTTGCTTTTGTTGGCTCATGGGCCTGGGAGCCGGGCCTGCTCTGAGAGGAGAGTGCTGAGTTGCCTGGTTCTCTCTCCTGTGTGTCCTGGCCCTTCTCAAGGGACACTTGACTGACTGCTTAGCACAGGCCTGTTCACACGGTACCATGGCTGTGGGGCAGCGTCAAACAGCCTGTGTAAATACGTAACAGTCCCTGGCCTGGTTCAGAGGGCTGTGCAGACTGACCCACAGTGACGAAGGGGATGTTGATGTGGCAATGATAAACCCTTGGCAGTGGGTCCCAGAGCATGGGTCAGTTGCCTCAGGCTGGGCTGTGGGCTAAACCTAGCAGGGTGGACATTCAGGCTCATGCTAGAGCCTCAGCTCTATGACCTTCCCCCTCACAGGGTCTCCAGAATCTGGGCTCCAACCCAAGTCCAGACATCTACACTGCAGTTTCGTAGCTCTGTGAGCCTGGGCCAGCTGCAGCCATGCTGCGGATCTCTTAGTACAGTGTAGATGTATCCGAAGGGATCCTTGATATGGACTAATCTGTTTGTGAATGGGTGAGACTTTCGGGCTGTGGTGCAAATGCAGTCTCCTAGCACTGCCTTGGCCTTGCTGTCTCCTACAAAGCAGGCTGCCAGGCTACTGCATGGGTGGAGCTCTGAGGCTGGGAGGCAGTGCTAGCTGGCAGGGGCTGTTACCCTTCTCCTAGCACCTTTCCTCCACTGATCCTGGTAGCCTTGTGTACACTCTAGCCTTCTCCTTTGATCAGCTGCCATTCTTTTCCAGCCACACCCTGCTAGGAAGAGATGAGCCCTATCCGAGAAGATTAGAGTTGGAAGAGACCTCAGGAGGTCATCTAGTCCAATCCCCTGCTCAAAACAGGACCAACACCAACTAAATCATCTCAGCTAGGGCTTTGTCAAGTCTGACCTTAAAAACCTCTAAGGAAGGAGGTTCCACCACCTCCCTAGGTAACCCATTCCAGTGCTTCACCACCCTCCTTGTGAAATAGTGTTTCTTAATATCCAACCTAGACCTCCCCCACTGCAACTTGAGACCATTACTCCTTGTTTCTCATCTGCCACCACTGACAATAGCCTAGCTTCATCCTCCTTGGAACCCTCCTTCAGGTAATTGAAGGCTGCTATCAAATTCCCCCCCCCCTTCTCTTCTGCAGACTAAATAACCCCAGTTCCCTCTGCTTCTCCTCGTAAATCATGT
The DNA here is from genome assembly GCF_025201925.1 of Gopherus flavomarginatus. NCBI lineage: Eukaryota > Metazoa > Chordata > Testudines > Testudinidae > Gopherus > Gopherus flavomarginatus. The sequence continues at coordinate 1,578,875 of NC_066631.1, forward strand.
GCCCCAGCCCCCTAATCATTTTCATTGCCCTCTGCTGGACAATCTCCAATTTGTCCACATCCCTTCTGTAGTAGGGGGACCAAAACTGGACACAGCACTCCTGGTGTGGCCTGACCATTGCCGAATAGAGGGGAATAATTGCTTCCCTCTATCTGCTGGCAAAGTTCCTACCAATACAGCCCAATATGCCATTGGCCTTCTTGGCAACAAAGGCACACTGCTGACTCATATCCAGCTTCCTGTCCCCTGTAATCTCCAGGTCCTTTTCTGCAGAAGTGCTGCTTAGCCAGTCAGTCCCCAGCCTGTAGTGGTGCATGGGATTCTTCTGTCCTAAGCGCAGGACTCTGCACTTGTCCTTGTTGAACCTCATCAGATTTCTTTTGGCCCAATCCTCCAATTTGTCTAGGTCACTCTGGACCCTGTTCCTACCCTCCAGCGTATCTACCTCTCCCCCAGCTTAGTGTCATCTGCGAACTGGATGATGGGGTGGATTGCACCCTCAGCAAGATCATTAATAAAGATGTTGTTGAATAAAATTGGCCTCAGGACTGACTCCTGGGGCACTCCACTTGATACCGGCTGCCAGCTAGACATTGAGCCATTGATTGCTACCCGTTGAGCCCACCGATCTAGCCAGCTTTCTGTCCACCTTATAGTCCATCCATCCAATCCATACTTCTTTAACTTGCCTGCAAGAATACTGTGGGAGACCATATCAAAAGCTTCACTAAAGTCAAGATACATCACGTCCACTGCTTTCCCAATATCCACAGAGCCAGTTATCTAATCATAGAAGACAATCAGTTTGGTCAGGCGTGACTTGCCCTTGGTGAATCCATGTTGACTGTTCCTGATCACCTTCCTGTCCTCAAGTGCTTCAAAATGGATTTCTTGAGGACCTGTGTGTCGGGTTGGATCACAGAAGCCCTCTTGGGAGCTGCCACCTGATGTGCCAAGACTATTTCTACCCCCACTTTCCCTGCCAGCTCAGGACTTCAGCACCCTGTCTTGCTGAGCCAGACACACCCATCTGCTCCAGCAAAGACCCAGGGTCTGAATTACTTGCCCCAAAGCTGCAGATTTACCTGAAAGCAGCTCACAGAAGTGTTCCTGTCTTTAACACTCAGATACCCAACTCCCAATGGGGTCTAAGCCTAAATCAATCAGTTTTTACCCTGTATAAAGCCTTTACAGGGTAAACACACAAATTGTTCATCCTCTATAACGCTGATAGAGAGAGATGCACAGTTGTTTGCTCCCCCAGGTATAATACATACTCTGAGTTAATAAAATCATTTTACTTATTAGTTAAATACAGAAAGTAGGATTTAAGTGGTTCCAAGTAGTAACAGACAAAACAAAGTAAAACGCACAAATCCATGTCTAATCAAACCTGAATACAGATAAGATCCTCACCAGTTCCAGAATGCTCCCTTTTACAGACTAATGTCCTTTTAGCCTGGGTCCCGTAATCACTCACACCCCTTGCAGTCACTGCCCTTTGTTCCAGTTTCTTCCAAGTATCTTGGGGGGTGGAGATGCTCTCTTTAGCCAGCTGAAGACCAAATGGAGGGGTCTCACAGGGGTTTAAATAGACTTTCTCTTGTGAGTGGAGTCTCACTCCTATGCAAAGTCCAGCTCCAGGATGGAGTTCTGGAGTCACCTGGGCAAGTCACATGTCCATGCATGAGTCAGTCTTTGCAGGCAGAAGCCATTGTCTACATGGTATCTTGTATGTCTCCAGGAAGACTTCTTATGTGGATTGGATCAGTCCAAGATGCATTGTTCTCCAAGTGCTTCCTGATTGGGTACTTAACCTTGCAAATTCCTTCCTAAAGAAGCTGACCAAATGCCTCACAAAGCTTATTTAGCCATAAAGCAAGTGTACAGCCAATACTCTTAACCTCAAGTACAAAATGATATATGTGTACAAATAGGATGAATAGATAGACCATAACCTTTACAGAGATGTTACATGGCACAGGCAGCACACAACATATTCCAGTTATGTCATATTCCCATAAAGCATTATGGGGTACAGCATCACAACCTGCTCCATGATTTTGCTGGGGACTGAAGTGGGGCTGACCAGTCTGTAGTTCTCTGGGTTCGTTCTTCTTTTTTTAAATATGAGCACTATATTTGCCTTTTTCCAATCATCCAGGACCTCCATGGATTGCCACAAATTTTCAAAGATAATGGCCAATGGCTCTGCAATCACATCAGCCAACTCCCTCAGTGCCCTCGGATGTATTAGATCTGGACCCATGGACTTGTGCGTGTCCAACTTTTCTAAATAGTCCTTAACCTGTTCTTTCACCACTGAGGGATGCTCACCTCTTCCTCATACCTGCTGCCCAGTGCAGCAGTCTGGGAGCTGACTTTGTCTGTGAAGACTGAGGCAAAAAAAGCATTGAGTACTTCAGCTTTTTCCATGTCATCCATCACTAGGTTGCCTCCTCCATTCAGTAAGGGTCCCACACTTTCCCTGACCACCACCTTGTTGCTAACATACCTGTAGAAACCCTTCTTGTTACCCTTCGCATCCCTTGCTACCTGCAACTCCAATTGTGCCTTGGCCTTCCTGATTACACCCCTGCATGATCTAGCAATATTTTTATACTCATCCCTAGTCATCTGTCCAAATTTCCACTTCTTGTAAGCTTCCTTTTTGTGCTTAAGCTCACCAAAAGTTTCACTGTTAAGCCAAGCTGGTTGCCTGCCATATTTGCTGTTCTTTCTGCACATCAGGATGGTTTGTTCCTCTGCGCTCAATAAGGCTTCTTTAAAATACACCAGCTCTCCTGGATTCCTTGACCCCTCATATTAGCCTCCCAGGGGATCCTGCCCATCAGTTCCTTAAGGGACTCTATCTGCTTTTCTGAAGTCCACGGTCTGTATTCTGATGCTCTCCTTTCTTCTGTTCATCAGGATCCTGATCTCAACCATCTCATGGTCACTGCTGCCCCGGTTGCCATCCACTTCTAGCTCCCCTACCAATTCTTTCCTTTCTGGAAGCAGCAGGTCAAGAGGAGCAAGGCCCCTAGTCAGTTCCTCCAGCACCTGTACCAGGAAGTTGTCCCCAATGCTCTTCAAAAGCTTCCTGGATTGTCTGTGCATTGCTGTATTGCTTTCCTAGCAGTTGTCAGGGTGATTGAAGTCCACTATTGGAACCACGGCCTGTGATCTGGAAACTTCCGTTAGTTGTCTGAAGAAAGCCTCATCCTTCTGATACAGTGGTCTATAGCACACACCCACCACAACATCACTCTTTGCTTTATGCTGCCCCTACACAGAAAGGGTATTAACCTTTCATTTGGCCTGCAAAGCTTCTGGGATGACCAGGCTGGAGAGACAGGTGCTGTGCTGTTCTGTGCCTCCCAGCATCCATGATCACATTGGATACCTTACTCATTGCAGCATGAACCATCTTGGACGAACCTTTATTTGTTGAGGCTTCAAACCAGTGAATGAGTTTTCCTGTCCCCTATCCTAGACCCTGGCTGTCTCGCCATAAGGGAAACCAGTTCATGGCACTTTCCCTTGCACCAGCAGTGACTCAGAAACCGAAACATTGCAGTGTCATTCCAAGTGATGGTCAGCAGAAAATTTGCCCCTCTGCTTGCTCTAGAGGAAGACCTAGAAACACTGACCAACTATTTCAATGCTGTAATGAATGAGGCAGCAATGGACATCCTTGGGAAACCTAAGAAGACAAAACAGTGGGTCACAAATGAAGTACTACAATTGTGACATTAAAAGAACTTGAGAGACAAGAACCGCACTGAGAAAGCAGATAAATACAGAGTGACTGACAGAAAGATCAAGAAAGGAATGAAGATGGCCAAGGAGAGAGAGTGAAAAATACACTCAATTTTAGAGCATTTATCAATAATAAAAATAGAAAACAAGCCTTCCAGGTTGTTAAAGATCTGACAAAGGAAAGATGGACCAAAGCTAACGCAATTCAAGACAAAGGGAACAGTCTTACAGAAGAACAGGCCATCATCAATAGGTGGACAAACTACTGCTCTGATCTATACAGCCATCAGACAAATGGATATCCTAGTGTCTGCCAGCCTAGATTCAGCAGAGGAGGATGACTTTCCAATACTATGTGAAGAAGTGGAGACAGCTATGAAATCACTCAAGAATGGAAAGGCTACAGGTATTGACAACATCCCAGCCAAACTGATGAAATTCAGAGGAGAAATAGATGTACCTACCAAGATTTGCAACAAGATTTGGTAGACAGGTGAGTGGCCCTCCATGTGGACAAAGTCACTAGTCATCACTCGGCCAAAGAAAACCAAACTGGAATTGTGTCAAAATTAATGGACCGTAAGCTTAATTAGCCATGCCAGCAAAGTGATGTTGATGGTCATATTGAACAGATTGAAGCCACAAGCAGAGAATATCGTCACTGAAGAACAGGCTGGCTTTTGTGCTGGAAGAAATACCACAGAACAGATTTTCACCCTTAGTGTCCTATGTGAGAAGTACTTGCAACACCACCAGGACACCCATGTCTTTGAGAGGCAGAAACATACTGGCTTCCTTTTGGGGAGGGATAGCTCAGTGGTTTGAGCATTGGCCTACTAAACCCAGGGTAGCGAGTTCAATCCTTGAGGGGGCCATTTGGGGATTGGTCCTGCTTTGAGCAAGGGGTTGGACTAGAGGGTCTCCTGAGGTCCCTTCCAACCCTGATAGTCTGACTTCAAAAAGGTGTTTGATAGAGTATGGCACGAAGCTCTCTGGGCATCCATGAAGTACCGTGTTGGTAATAAGCTTATGCTTACCATTAAACAACTGTATGCCAAGGCCAGCAGTGCAGTTCTCACCAGCGGCACAATAGGAGAGTGGTTTCGCACCACTGAGTCTGGCAAGGCTGCCTTCTTTCGCCCACACTGTTCAATCTCTACTTGAAGTGCACAATGACTGATGCCTTAGAAGATCTCTCATGCACAGCCAGCATGGGGTGAGGGGCAAACAATCTCAAATCTTCGGTTCGCTGATGACATTGATGGCCTGGTAGGCAACGAAGATCAACTTGCCAACCTTGTGAAACGATTGGATGAAACCTCTGCATAATAGGGCATGGAAATCAGTGCAGAGAAAACCAAACTGATGGCAGACAGATATGATGGGATGAGCTCCCATATCACTGTCAGTGGACAAGAGTTGGAGACAGTGAAACAGTTCAAGTATCTGGGGGCAATCATCATCGATGAAGGATTCAAGGCTGAAATTCAGGCAAGAACTGTGCAAACAGCAGCAATGGCAAATCTAAAGCCAATTTGGAGGAATAAGAACATTTCCCTGGAATCCATACTGACACTGCTGCATACATTGGTCATCTCCCATTTTTCTGTATGTGTGTGTGACATAGACCCTTACAGCAGCACTTGAACAGAAAATACAGATTGTAGAGATGAGATACTTCTGTAAAATCCTGGGCATCTCCTACTTCAACCATCTCACTAATGAAGAGGTCCACAACATCACCACCCAATGTGCTGAGTCATATGAAAACCTCCTGACCGTGAAGTGCAAGCTGAAGTGGTATGGCCATGTAACAAGATCTGGCCTATCCAAGATCATCCTCCAAGGGACAGTACCGGGGAAGAGAAGAGGCAGACAGAAGAAGAGATGGATTGACAACATAAGAGTGGACAGGAATGGACTTCGCAGAGACTCAAGCACTGACACACACAATCGTCAGCGGTGGAGACAATTGATGGTTTCCCCAATGACCAATGCAGTTATGGGAGTGGGGATGATGAAAGCAGTGACTCTGAGCCTCTTGGCTGTGAGCGGAGCTCTCCTTCCTCCCCAGGATTGCATGTTGAGCCAGGCTTGGCCTGGCTTAGAATCTCTTAGATCTAGGCTGAATAAACCAGGCTGTACAGTGCAGTTCTGCAAAGGCTGGGGGTAGGTGGTGGCGTGGGCAGCTTGGCCCATTGGCCTAGGGTGCAGGACTTGGAGTTGAAAGACTAGATAGCTTTTCACAACTGCTGCTGACACATTGGCCTTCTCTTTACTGGAGAAATCTAATGCTGTAGGAACTGTGGTCTCCATAGCATGCTTGTAAGGGACTGTGTGCTCCAACTGGAGGACGTGCGTGCTAAGAACTAGTTCATTCTGCAGTATGTTCAGCCTGCATCTCTCTGGTGCCAGTGTGGATGCAGACAAGTTTTTTGATTATGAAATTAGGACAGTACAGCATTAACATGGCCCACATTGACTGGATTTAAAAACTAGCTGATAGGTCTCAGTGTAAATGTGGACTTTTCTTCCAGTGGGGGGCCACAGGAATCAGTTCTTGGCCATAGGCTACTTAACACTTTTTATCAGTGACCTGGTAGAAAACAATCACTGCTGAAAGTGTGCTGGTGACCCAAAGACTGGGGAGTGGTAAATAATGAAGACAGGTCACTGATACAGAGAGGTCTGGATCACTCAGGAAGCTGGGCACAAGCAGTGTTTTAATACAACCAAATGTAAAGTCATACGCCTAGGAACAAAGAACGCAGGCCGTACTTGCAGGACGTGGGGACCCGATCCTGAGAAGCAATGACTCTGAAAGACTTGGGAGTCATGGGGCCCAGTCAGCTGAACATGAGCTCCCTCTGTCATGCTGTGGCAAAAAGGGCTAATATAATCCTTGGATGCATAAACAGGGGAACACAAAGTAGGAGCAGGGTGGTTATTTTACTTCTGCTTTTGACACTGATGCAGTTGCTGCCAGAATCTTCTTCCAGTGTCCACAGTTCAAGACAGTGATAAATTGCAGGGAGTTAAGAGCTGAGAGAATGATTGAAGGATTGGAAAACATGGCTTATAATTAGACTCAAGGAGCTCAATCTCTTTTAACAAAGACAATTAAGGGGTAACTTGATCAGTCTAAGTACTTATATGGGGAACACAGTTGACAACAGAGGGCTTGTCAGCCTAACAAAGGTATAATGAGCCACTGGCTGGAGACTGAAGCTGGACATGTTGGCTAGACATAAAGTAAAAATTTTTGAGGGCAATTAACCCGTGGCACAACTTCCCAAAGGTTGTGGTGGATTCTCAGTGCTGGCAGTTCTTTCAGTTGGATATTTGAGAGATGCTGTGGTTCAAACAAATTAGTTCAGGGAAAGGTCTCTGGCCAGTGTTAGACAGGCAGTCAGACTGGATCACAGTGCTCCCTTCCGGCCCTGTGGCCTAGGAGTTCACTGCATCCCAGGTGGCCTTTCAGAACCTTCCAGAACCACCATTTCTGGGAGCGCTGTCAGGAGCTGTGGGATGGCTTACCAGAGAGCACTGTAACTGGAATAGTGTAGGCCAGCTATTCCAATGGTTGTCCACCAGGGATGCACATACCCCTGGGGGTACACAGAGGTCCTCCAGGGGGTACATCAACTGAACAGGCTACATAAAAAGCACCAGCAAAGTCAGAACAAATTAAATTTTAATACAAGACCTTGTTTATACTGCTCTATGTAATATACACTGAAATGCAAGTACAAGATTTATATTCTGTTTGATTCACCATATAATTATATGGTAAAAATGAGAGAGGAAACAAATTTTCAATAGTAGTGTGCCTTGTCACTTTTTTATATTTTTAGATCTGATTTTTTGTAAGCAAGTTTTCAAGTGAGGTGAAACTTGGGGGTAGGCAAGACGAATCAGACTCCTAAAAGAGGTACAGTCGCTTGGGAAGGTTGAGAGCCACTGACTTAGTGGTTGTGAAGTCAAAGTGCAAGCCCTTTCTGTCCTGTCTGTACATCACCTCGCACAGTGAGGTCCTGGTCCATGGCTGGGCTCCTATGTGCTACTGCAATACAAATAATGTAATAAGGTTTCTTAAATAGCCAGCGTAGCTAATGGGAATGCATTGAATGTACTGAAACAGTTCTATGCAACTGGCTTATTTCCCTCTGGCTGCATGATGTTGAGCAGCTCAGTGAGAGCTTGTGCCTCAGTTTCCCAATTTGTATACTGGCTGATAACCTGTAACTGCTTGGTAAAGCACTCTGAGCTGGTGCTGGGAAGGGATAGGTGCTAGGTGACCTAGTCATTAGGTGGCCTGATATGTCTGTTTCTAATGCTGCAGTCTGAATCCCTGCTTGGAGTCTCACCTCAGCCTCTTGGCATTTCAGAGTTGCCCCCATCAGAGTTCATGCAGGTGGTGGATTCCACCTGGCTGGTGCTCAACGTCTTGTCCAACGGCAGGTCCTCTACCAGCTCCCAGGCCATAGGAGTGACGAAGATTGCCAAGTCCGTCATCGCACCACTGGCTGAGCACAATGTCTCGGTGCTGATGCTGTCTACCTACCAAACGGACTTCATCCTGGTGAGCCCCCCACCTTCTCCCCAGGGCCATCCCCTGTGGCAGGCTCCTTCGAGCGGGGCTGTGGGTGAAAGACTCTAATTGGCCCCAAGCAACTACACAAAGAGTGTGACAGAGAAACCCTCATTAGGTGAATGGTGCAGGTTCTCCTATGGCAACAGTCTGATGAACATATTCACCTCTTCAATACTGAATGTGATTCAGAGGGTACTGGGTGCCATTCTGAGAATAGCAGGGGTCAGGCTACCCTCGCCATAGCAATATGAGACACCCTAGAAGGTTCGTGCGTGAGATTTTTCCCTGCGTGCTGTTCAGTTGAATGGACGGTGGGCTAGGTGAGATGTGGGTTTAGAAGCTCACCTCTTTCTTCCTTGTGGGGGTAGAGAAGAATGGCAAGCAGACAGCAGACTTTCAGGGGGAGGTTAAGCTGAAGGGTGAGGCTTGAGGTCTATTGCTCTCCCCAGGTGCGGGAGAAGGACCTGCCTGTGGTGATCCATACGCTGACCGGCGAGTTTGATATCTACAAGGAGGTGAAGGGAGAGTCCATCCCTATTAACTGTGATGACGTGAGCAACGGCTTCCTGAAACCCAAGCATGGTGAGTCCAGGACTGCTCCTCCGGGCTCTCACCCTGTCTGTCCTCTGCAGAATGTAGGAGGGGTTTGAATGAGCAACTCCACTGTCCCCTGCAACAGAAAACTACCTATTGTGGGCTCACCCTGCCAGCATGAACAGTTCTGTTCTCTGGCTCCGGCTACTCCAGCACAGATCAGTTACTGAACGGGTCAGACTGTGGTAAACCAGGGGGGGTCCCCAGACACGTTGTGCGGCGTATGAACCATTCATACCTCCACTTAACTGGCAGCACTCAGCTTTGGCCTAGTGGCCTAGCCCCTCTGTGATGGACAGGCCAAAACTCTGAGTGGCATTGTGACCCAGTGTGCCAGGTTACCGTGACACTTGGCTTGGGGTTCTTTCAAACAGAGTACCTAGCGCAAACTGCTTTCCTTCCCCCTCTTCTCCCCGCCCCCACCTTCTTAGGCAGTCCTGCTTCTGCCAGTGATATGCACCAGGCATTACATGCATATGACTGCAGGTGCCACTCTGGTAGACACCAGAAATGCTTGGGGATCCAGGGAGAGACTGGAGTCTAGCTAGGGGACAATCAGAAATGTGCTCTCGCATGTATTAAGGTTCCATTTATAAATGGTTTATAGAGAGAATACATGTTCTTTTAATAAGTGGTGATTAGTCCAATCTGTCATGCCTTCTGCTGGTTTGCCTGTAACAGTGTATAGCACATAAAACTACCTGTAACATCTGATTATTAACCCATTCTAATCCACCTATAAATGGAGCATTAATAGACCGTGTGACCGAAGGTACACTTTTAGATGGCCCAGAGTAGCAGTAGCATAGTTCTGCCACTGGAGGGCACTAGTACCTCAAGTTTGAGTTGCTCCATTGAGCACCTGCTCTGCGCACAGAAGCAGCTGTCTGTGCAGGTGGCTCGAGCTTGCCTGGTTTGTCCCGGCCCAGCCCCTTGCTCTGCCTGCAGCATATGCTGCTCTGCCGATTTGTTTCCATTTGCTCCTTGCCAGTGTAGCTGTAGGAACTGAGCCCTGTTGATTTTTCCTCTTCCTCATCCAAATGTCAGTCTCTGTGCAGTACCTCCTCAAGGTGGCGCTGCTGTGCTACCCTGGCTCACATCTGAAGTGTCTAGTCTCCAGGGTAAGCTGATCTGTGGGGCCAGGTACTGATCACCCCCAGCTAGTCCTACAAGTGGTTTGAGTTCGTGAGAGTTGCTTACTGCTGCCAGCTCAGACTCCTGCCATGCTGCTGCACCATCAGCTCCATGATATTGCATGCATCACCATGCATGAGAAGGGTGCTTCGTGCTCTGGCAGTCTGGGCTGTATGAGTGATTGTTTCCTCCCAGCGGCGAGCCCTACCGTGCACCCTGTGCAGAGTCCCCGGAACAGGTTCTGCATCCTGACTGTGGCTCCTGACACCCTGCCGGCCATTGCGACCGTGCTCATAGACGTCCTGTTCTATTCACACAGGTAGGCAGCTGCGCGGGGCAGTGGGAGGAGACTGTTAGCCCCACCCCTTAGCATAGGCATTCTCTGTACTAAAATGCACTGCAGTGTAGGTGAGTGCAGCTGGAAGTGTGGGGACAGCCTCTCACCTCAGCACAGACCCTGAAGAGAAGGGTGGAGGGCTGGAGTGTGGCCAAAAACCTCCAGATCTCTGAAGAATTTATGAACTGCTAAAGAACCTTCAGGCACCCAAGGGCTTTGATGGGCGGGGGACCAAGGCCTTTGCAGTGCACCTGGAGGTGCCCACAATGCCCTATGGGGGCATATGGGGCTACAGTGGTGATGTCAAGCCTGCCAGCACCTGGCTTGGATGGCACTTGGGACATTGCATGCAGCACTGGGGTTGAAAGAACTTTGTCAAAGGCAGAGCTGGAGAAAGGGTCTTCCTACAGGACAGCATCCCCCAGTAGAGGGTGGGCTGGAGTTCAGCCTTAGCTCAGCTGGGGGAGGGAAAAGGAGGACTTTCCTGACCAGCAGGAGGTGGATCAGACAATAAGTGCTCAAGGTGAGGGGAGATGGCTTTGTAGATAGAGCAGCTGGGTCTGACCTGGCTTGTTTCAGGGGCTGGCCCAGAAGATCTGTTACTCACAGCACTGGGCTAGACATGGCATCACCAGCCAGCTGGTATTAAAGATGCCAACAAGGCACTTCCCTGACTCCAAGTAAAGGCACCGCTTGGGGGGGCTGCACCTCTGTAACTCTCTCCAGGAGCCAGCCATGAAATGGCTATGTTCTGCTGTGTGCTTCTGGGGCTAACTCCTCTGTCCCCTCTGTGTTTGCAGCCCTCTAAAGGAAGCTGCTCCAGGCAGTCAGGATCTCGACTCTATCAGGTTTTTCGCTTTCTCGTTGATCGAGGGCTATATCTCCATCGTCATGGATGCAGAGACCCAGAAGAAGTAGGTACCATTCATCCACGAGAAGATGGACCCAGTGTCCTTCACCCCATCTAAAGCTGCCCACATCAGGGCTGCCCTGAGGATTCAGGGGTCCTGGAGCAAAGCAATTTCAGGGGCTCCTTCCATAAAAAAGTTGCAATATTATAGAGAACTATATTCTCGTGGGGGGCCCCTGCGGGGCCTGGGGCAAAATGCCCTACTTGGCCCCCCCTTCTGGGCGGCCCTGGCCCACATACTCTGAAGATTCGGCCTTGGGATTGGGAGGTTGGGGTTCTGGAGGAGTCACATTCCTGTTGGCTCCTGCCTGCTTCCATTCTCCCCCCGCTGTGATGTTTTTGGGAGTAGTGTGGCTTTTCTCCTCCTTGCCCCAGTCCCAAGTCAGCAGGTGGGCTGTGCAGAGGGTTCGGGCATTAAGGACTGGGGAACCACTCCTGGAATTAGGGTGGGCCCAGGGTTCTAGGAACAGCTTCATGGGAGTCTGTGCCCTGGCTCATGCCAGCTAGTGGGGGAATGAGAACGGTCCTAGGGCAGAAGTGACGTACTCCATTAAACACTTCTAGGTTCCCCAGTGACCTGCTGCTGACCAGCTCCTCTGGGGAGCTCTGGCGGATGGTGAGAATTGGCGGGCAGCCACTGGGCTTCGGTAAGTGGAACAAGGTGTAAGCTCTCCTGCCCAGTGTATCAGCTGCCTTCAGCGCAGCACTGAGCCCTCCCAGGCTGAGATGTTCAGTGCACTCTGGTGGGCAAGGCAGGCTGTTATCCCCAGGGGATAGGTGTGCCCAGAGTGACCCGCCCAGAGTCACAGAAGCCAATGGCAGAGCAGTCTGCACCTCGTCTGGAATACTGTGTGCAGTTCTGGTCTCCCAGTTTGAATTCATCCTTCTTAAATATGGAACAGGTTCAGAGATGGGCTACTAGGATGATCTGAGGAATGGAAAACCTGCCTTATGAAAGGAGACTCAAAGAGCTTGGCTTGTTTAACCTAAGCTAAAGAAGGCTGAGGCAGGGCCACCCAGAGGATTCAAGGGGCCTGGGGCAAAGCAATTTTGGGGGCCCCTTCCATTTTAAAAAAAGTTGCAAAACTATAGAATATTATGTTCTTGTGGGGGAGCCCCTGTGGAGCCAATTGCCCCATTTGCTCCTGCCCCCCCTCCCCCCCGAGCGGCCCTGGGCTGAGGGGGGATATGATTGCTCTCTCTATAATTATATCAGAGGGATAAATATCAGGGAGGGAGAGGAATTATTTAAGCTTAGTACCAATGTGGACGCAAGAACAAATGGATATAAACTGGACGCTAGAAAGTTTAGACTTGAAATCTAGACGAAGATTTCTAACCATCAGAGGAGTGAAGTTCTGGAACAGCCTTCCGAGGGGAGTAGTGGGGGCAAAAGACATATCTGGCTTCAAGACTAAGCTTGGTAAGTTTATGGAGGGGATGGTATTATGGAATAGCCTAATTTTGGCAATTAATTGATCTTTGATTATTAGCAGTAAATATGCCCAATGACCTGTGATGGGATGTTAGATGGGGTGGAATCTGAGTTACTACAGAGAATTCTTTCCTAGGTGTCTGGCTGGTGAGTCTTGCCCACATGCTCAGGGTTTAGCTGATCACCATATTTGGGGCTGGGAAGGAATTTTCCTCCAGGGCAGATTGGCAGAGGCCCTGGAGGTTTTTCGCCTTCCTCTGCAGTGTGGGGCATGGGTCATTTGCTGGAGGATTCTCTACACCTTGAGGTCTTTAAACCATGATTTGAGGACTTCAATAACTGAGACAAAGATTAGGGGTTTGTTACAGGAGTGGGTGGGTGAGATTCTGTGGCCTGTATTGTGCAGGAGGTCAGACTAGATCAGTGGTCCCCAACCTTTTCGTCTGGCGTGATGGCGGTGGAGCATCCGCCAAAATGCCGCCTATCAGGGCCCCAGAGAGCAACAAAGCATGCTGGTACTGAACACCGGTGCCTGACCGTGAAGCCCCAGCCCCTGTGGCCGCTCAGTGGCGGGGAGTGCAATAGCTGTGGGCTGCCTGGCCAGGAGCCAAGAGGCACTCATTTCATGGCCGTATCGTATTAGAGTTCATAGAAGGTTAGGGTTGGAAGAGACCTCAAGAGGTCCTCTAGTCCAGCCCCCTGCTCAAACCCCATTTTAGGCATGAGTCTGCCAGCTCGGTCTTGGACAGCCCAGAGCTTAGAGAGCCCTTTGCCTATGGGGCAGGGGCACATGGGTGATAGGAGGAGGCTGTCTCCAGAGGCACTGGGCTGGTACCCACACTGGCCCCTCTGTTCCCCTTCCTCAGATGAGTGTGGGATTGTGGCTCAGATCGCCGAGCCTCTGGCCGATGCAGACATATCAGCGTATTACATCAGCACCTTTAACTTCGACCATGCCCTGGTAAGTCCACTCCCCTGCCCAAATCTCAGCATGCTAGAAATGAAGCGGGCAAACAGATGCTGGCAATTGACCAGCTTCTCAGCCCCTTAACTGAGGAGTTCTCTCCCAGCCCCTGGGGGGGGGGGGGCAGAGCCCCCTGCTGGGAACAGACATTCCAAGGGGATGAGGCCACCTGACTGCCTCGCTGTCTGAATGGGCCTGTCTGAATGGGCCTCTCGCCATTGGCCTGCGGCTCATCAGTCTCCGAGCCCTGCATGGCTCCCTGGATGGTGGCATTTCATCCTGGCTGCTCTGACACCAGCGCAGGGGTCAGTGCCCCATTGCGGGGGTCCTGCTCAGGGTGGGAGGCACAGGAATGCATCTCATCTGAAGACTCAACCTCTCTGGCTCTGGCTGCTGCTCCCTGGCATTAGTGCCAAGCCAGGGCTGCAGCGTGAGAAATGCTGGTACCAAGAATGTGTGGGGCAGCAGGAGGGATCCCAGGTGGGTCCAGGAGGACGTCTGTTACTGAACTGTTGGCTGTCAGTGCCTGCCCCACAAAGGCTGGGAGAAGAGGGATGCCGTGAGGATTCTGGGAGCCCTGCCTAGCTGCCACCTTTCCACTGTCTCCGTGTTGTGTGGAGAAGGCAGGGGATAACTAGCTTGGTCCTGATCTTGCTTTCCTTGCCAAGGGGAGGATAAATAGAGCTGGGGAGACAGATCTGATCCCACCTTGCAGTGGGAGTTGGTGATCACTGTGGAGCTGCATGGGAACAGACTTCTGGGGTTCACCCAGTCCTCCCTCCAGCACCCCCCTTCCAAGTACAGTTGGCAAGGGAGTGATGGCCATGCAGCTCTGTCTCTGGTAACATAGCTCTGGCTTCCTCTCTCTGCTGCTAGGTCCCAGAGGAAGGCATTGACAGCATCATCGAGCTGCTCCAGAAGCGCCAGGAGAGCAGTAGCTAGCTGGCACGGCAGCTCCCGTGCGCTCTGACACCTGTCCGGAAAGGCGAGGGGGAACTCAACACTGAGAGCAGGGCAGAGAACACTCCAGTCTCCTGTTTCTGATGGCGGCCTCTTCTTTGTCTTCGAGTTTCCGGGGTGTGGCTTGCCCTGCAGTGTGGGGCACAGCTCCAGCTGTGGAGAAAGCCCTGGGCTTCAGCGGGAGAGTCCTTGTGTTCTCCCTGGGAGTGCTGGCTCTGACAGGCTCCCGAGCGTCCCACTGGGGAACTGAGTTTCCTGCAGCAGTTTCAGTGTTACCTGCCCCAGGGCTCCTTGTATCCCCAGACCCACCCCTCAGGGAGCAGAGTCCACCATGAACTGGTGTTGGGCAGATGTTGCCTACCTGTGGATTGTAACTGTCTCAGCGTGGAGTCAAGCCTGTCACATTTTTTTTTTCCTTCGACTGTTTTTGTAGCCAACTGCCTAGTTGCATAGAGCCTCCAGTATTTAGTATTTCATTTGCGATGCCAAGCTTAGGCAGCAGTGGGGCGCTCTTCCTAAAGGCTGGCTGGTGAGCATCTCTGTGTATGTGGTAGGGGATAGGGAGTTTCTTCCCTTCATGTGTCGGGGGCAGTGACTGGCTGCGTGAGAAGAGGTGCTGGGCACTGGGTTGTCTAGCGGCTGAGTGCCAAGGAAGAGGTTGCTATGGTACAATCATTCCTGACACATGGTCAAGGGTGTGGGAGAAATGACTTGTTTGGGCTTGTGTGGTCTTGTAGCAGTGTTAACAGCCCTGCCAGGTGCTCAAGACAAACGCTCGGCCTCTTAGACAGTCCCGGCTTAGTACAGTATTAAGAATTGCAGGTAACCTAAAGTATGTAAGAATGGCCCCTATTTGTAGCATGGCCCTCCCAAGGAAGGAGGAGCAGAGAACTTGCTAGGGTAGACTCTGCTTTCTATAATGCTGGGAAATGTGTGACCCAAACCCCTCTGTGGCTGCCTAGCTGCACTCAGATATGATGCTTTTATAAGCCCTCTCTCCTTAGGGCAGGGGAGCAGGGACTGATTGACCCAGACTCCCATCTGATGGGCGGGATGGCATCTGTGCCAGAATGGAGTGTGCTAGACAGCTGACTTATTTTTAGGATTTCCAGGGTACATGCAACTCCATGTGGGGAAGGGAGGAGGGTGGGAAATATACAAATCTGCTGGTTGTGAAGCTGAGAATTTCCCCAGATTGGCACAAGACAGTTGTGAAAGAAAAGCGTGTCTGAGTTGTTGTGTGGCGGAAGTGCCTGCATTGCAGCTGGAGTGTGCATGGGGATAGCTGGAGCTACCCTTGTGATGGATGCTGAGAGATCCAGGAGCCGTGTGTGTGTGTTTTCCCTTTCACGTTCCCCTCAGACTGGAGTCACAACATAACCTATGGTTACAAGAGGATTCCAGGGAGGTGGAATTCCCTCTTTGTGTCTCCTGCACTCCTGTTTTCTGGGGCATTGTCATGGCAGTGGTTTTCAAGGGACCCCCCCTCCCAGCCTCTGCCAAGGCCTGCTGCTTCCCAGAGATGGGGGTGGTCCTCCCAAAGGTGGTGAGGCTGTCCTTCCTGGGCAGCCACGAAAGCTGCCTCTAGGTGAATGAGTAGCTTGTTACCATATAAAGATTTTCCTTGTTTCTGCAAGGGAGTGGCGCTCAATCTCCAGTTCATCGCAAGGGCACTCTTCCTCTCAAAACTCATTCCCCTTTGAAGCACAGCTGTGTCTCTTACATGAGGGAACAGCTGTCGGCAGTGACTGGAAGAGATTCTCCCAGAGCCTGGTCTTGGATTTCAACCTACCGCTCAACTCCCTTTTCTGTGAGCCTTCAAAACGGAGCAAGCTGGGTTGGCAGCAGTAGCCCTTCTCAGCCAGGATGAACACTCCCACCATGCCTTAGCATAGGAAAACCCTTGAGAAACAGCTATGGTCCACTGCCCAGCATCCAAGCCAGACCTGGGCTGCTGGAAATACTCTAGATGGGGCATCCTGTGTGCCACAATGAAGAGTTTAGGGGTAGACTAGGCGTGTTCAGGGAGGCCATGAGCAGGTTCTCAGAACAGCAGGGTGATGTGATGTAGGGTCATCTTCTGGGAAAGGGCAGCTGTCCTCCATGAGTGACTCTTGTTCATCTGTTTAGTGTGCATAGGAAAGGCCTCTGGCTGCTAGCCCAGTGGCTGACTGGTTCATCCTCAAGTAACTTTATCCCTGTTGAGTTTCTTGCCGATGCAGCAAGATACCCACCAGTTTGTGCAGCAAAACCAGATTTCCTTAATCTTCTAGTTTTTTGCATAGTTTTTTAATGTCAATAAATCTCCCATTTTGAACGTTTGGTGGCTGCTGCTGTGTATCTGCCAAGTGTTGGAGGGGAAGAGCCTCTCTCGTGCGCCGAGTGTCCAGCTTTGCAGTGTCAGAACATAAACTTCAGGGGCCATGGGCTTCCCTGAGGAGTGAGGCCCTGAACAAGGATGGAAGGGCACTTAACTGGTATCTACTACACAGACCAAAAATCCATCTCTAGGCAAGTTCTAACCCCTCCACTTCATTGCCAAAGGGAATGGGGACCTAGCTGTGTTTCTAGCTGTACTGGACTAGGGAAGGTGGGAGCAGGGGTTTAGGGAAATGGTCTTTGGGCCAGCACCATTATGGATTCTCAACACATCAAGGAGGCAAGCTGGCCTTGGGGGAGAGGCACACTGCAGCAAAGGTTGCTCAGGAATTAAACAAGTAGTTGGGGGTGGGAGCGAAATACTGATAAGCCAGCTCTTCCTTTCCTAGGAATGGAGAAGGGCAGCTGTCTAACGGGTAATCTCTCTCTCTCTCTCTCTCTCTCTCTCTCTCTCAGCAAATCTGCTGCAGCAAGCAACAAACTACAGGCCTGTAGTTCTTAAGAAGATCATATTACCCAATTCCCTTGTTAGTAGGTTTCACTTCTACTGCAACTGCCCGTGCTCCTAAAGTGCTACTGGGTGCTGCAGTCTAGGGCCAGGCTAATTCAAAAGCCCTTGTGTTATGGTAGCACAGCCACTTGGGAAATTGGAAAAGCTCGAGCAGCTCATGGTGCACATGATACAGAATAAGCAGTAGGATGTTAAAACAGAACCAGAACATACTGGTTCTGGTGTCCTTACCAGGACAGGAAGTCACTTTTTCCTTTTAACTCACAAATAGCTGCTGGGTCCTGCCAGGAATTCATAGTGGAGCAGAACCAACTGCTTCCCCAATGGAACATGCTGACTGATGGCAGCAGGGGGAGGGATAGCTCAGTGGTTTGAGCGTTGGCCTGCTAAACCCAGGGTTGTGAGTTCAATCCTTGAGGGGGCCAGTTGGGGATTGGTCCTGCTTTGAGCAGGGGGTTGGACTAGATGATCTCCTGAGGTCCCTTCCAACCCTAATAATCTATGATTCTGGGTCCCTGGAATGGAGGCGTGTTCCTGTAGTGAGTGTGACAAGCACAGGGCCTAGCAGCCTGAAGTGTGAGATACTAAGCTTGATTTGGCTGCAGCAGTCTGAAGGGGCAGCTTGTTGGGGGCTTTGAGAGAGGCAGTATTGGGGGGGGGCACAAGGGGAAGAGGAAGTCACAACAATCAAGGTAGGAGGTGCCTTGACGTGGGTGAGCATTCAAGCTATAGGGTGGGATGCAATGCAAGGATCAGGCTGTGGGTGAAGAAATTGGACAATTATTTTTGAACAGTCTCTAAGCAGAGAACAGTAGTTCTATTCTGCAAAGGATTTTGGAATTTGGTGTCTAAATTGGAGCAAACCTGAAAATCTTAATTCTTAGGGTGGTTGTTCATGTCCATTCCTAGCAGGTGTGTGCGTGCCGCATGCACGCCAGCCAGAAGATTTTCCCCTAGCAGCGTCCATAGGGTTGGCCTTGGTGCCCT
Organism: Gopherus flavomarginatus; assembly: GCF_025201925.1. Classification (NCBI taxonomy): domain Eukaryota; kingdom Metazoa; phylum Chordata; order Testudines; family Testudinidae; genus Gopherus; species Gopherus flavomarginatus. The sequence goes on from NC_066631.1 coordinate 1,597,442, forward strand.
CTGGAGTGGCACCGCTGCGGCGCCCTATATAGGGGCCCGCCGACCCTCCACCCCCTCAGTTCCTTCTTGCCGGCACTCCGACAGAGGGGCAGGAGGGTGGGTGTTGGAATGGACATGAACAACGCATCTCGAAGAAAACAGTTACTAAAAGTTGGGTAACCGTTTTTTCTTCGAGTAGTTGTTCATGTCCAATCCAAGCAGGTGCCTCATAAGCCTGAACCTAGGCAGTGGGATCGGCGTTCACTGCTGACTGAAGCACTGCACGACCGAAGGCTGCCTCATCCCTCACCTGGTGCGTGATGGCGTAGTGTGACAAGAACGTGTGGATGGAGGACCACGGGGCGGCTCTACAAATCTCCTGAGTTGGGAGCTGGGCCAGGAACGCCGTAGAAGAGGCCTGCGCCCTTGTGGAATGGGCCGTAATCAGAGTAGGGACTTTAGCTCGACAATAACATTCCCGGACACAGGCCGTGATCCACAAAGATCCGCTGAGATGAAAGCGGGAGCTCTTTCATCCTATCCACCACCGCAGTCGAGCTGGGTTGATTTTCTGAACGGACCAAACCATTTATGTAAAAGACTAGAGCTCTGCGGACATCCAGGGAATGCAGTCTACGCTCTGTACCTGAAGAATGTGGTTTTGGATAGAACACGGGGAGAAAGATATCCTACCCCATGTGGAACTGGGAGACAACCTGGGGGAGGAAAGCCGGATGAGGCCTAAGTTGGACCTTGTCCTTATGGAAGACAGTGTAGGGGGGGCTTGGATGTTAGTGCCCTGAGCTCTGAGACCCTCCTGGCCGAGGTGATAGTGACAAGGAAAGGTCACATGGAAGAGTGTATGTGTAGGAGCACTCAGCATCCAGACTCCCAGCCCTATGCCTTAAGCCGAGAGGGCCAGGACTGCTGCCACCTCTTCTGGCTTCAACCCTCTTGGCTGTAGTGCCGCCTCTGGAGCTATCCGCAGCACAGTGGTGGGTCAGCCTGCATGACAGACACCTGGGTGCTGTGGGACTCTGCCTGAAGTGCTAGCCTTGTGTCCCGCTACCCCTGCCCAGCTCTTGGGGCAGCTGCTTCTCGCCCCCACCCCGTGGGCCCTGTTGAGCCGAGGGTGATGGAAGGTAGATACTTGTTCTACAGAGCAGGGGCCAGATGTGAGCAAGTGCTACCTTACCTCAGCCTTCTCTCTGGTGTCCACTTGGAAGCTTTTCTCCCCTTCCGTCCCATGTTACTGCGCCTCTCTGAGGGGCTCTGTCTTGGCCGTGTTTCCCCAGCCCCTCATCCACCCCCCCCCCTTTGCTGGCTGGGTTGATGGGCAGCATCAGTAGTTCAGGGAAGGGGGCAGCTGCTGGTTTCAGAGCAGGGATCTGTGGGGATGGACTTAATTGCTGGCTTCCCCTTGAGGCTGGGGCCTGAGGCTGCTGGGGGTTGGGGGAGCTGACACACATGAATAACCTGTGATCTTTAGGGGAAATCCTGTGTGGTTTTATAACTGAAATCTCCCCCTGCTTCCAGTCCTTCTGTTCTGAGGCCCAGCTTGTCCTTTGCCTAAAGGAAATGTTGGACTCTGCCAAGCACAGCTCTTGGGTCCTGGCACGTAGGGACATGGGTGTGAAACATGCTTGCCACCTGGGCTGTGGGCAGGTCAAAGCCAACTACTGCTGGTTCTGGAGAATGTAGCCAGCTTGCAGAGTGGGAGCGAGGAGGCAATATCCTCTTGCCTAAACAGCTGAAGGGATGAACTACACCCTGTGATCTGATGGGTCCTGCACACTGAGTTGAGTGAGATCAGGGAAGGGGTGGTGATGGGAGGCGCCCTATGCTTTACCATGAGGCCTGTCTATCCCTGTGGTCAGGCGTCTCTCACCTTGGTTAGAACTTGCTGCTTCCCCCTCAGCAGCGAGTGCTGACACTCTGCATGGGAGGGAAGACCTGTTAACCACAGACTTCGCAGCCTGCTTCAGGGAAGGGGTGGGGAGCCCTGACACCATTTCCCCAGCCACAAGGGATTTTCACTCGTGTGGGTGATGGAAAATATGCTCTGTGTTAGCCAGCTTCCCTGGAGGGGCAGGACCATTTCCCAGGCATGGTGAACTCTGGCATACCAGGCTGCCTAGGCAGCATTAAACAACTGCAGCTGTCTTCACAGCAGTGCCATGCTAGCAAATCTGGCCAGGAAAGGGCTGAGCCAAGGGCTGTGTTGAGCCTGTGGATGGATAGCCAAGGGGTTCTAGTCTCACCCCTGCTTCAGTTTCCCCTTTGTCTTCTACATTCTGGGCTTGCCTAATCAGGGGCTTTAAATTGCTTTAATTCAAATACCTGGGTACACATGATGCGATTCTTCCAAGGGGCCTAACTGGCCAGGTAATGCATGTTCTATAATCCAGTTTGAAAGTGCATGAAATACATTGGGGATGGAGGTTAGACACTAAACTCTCAGGTCATAGATTCTCTTACTCTGTATAGTGCCCAGTACAAGGATGCCTGCTCTCAGCTGGGTTCTCTAGGTGCTGCTGCAGTCACCATAATGCAGCGATGAGTTGAAAAGGAACAAACTAGCTGCAGGCTGAGAGGGGGGGCCAGGGAGGAGAGCTGGCACCCAGAAGCTATGGTGGCCATTCCTGTCTGTGGGCTGTGTCAGTTCCCCTCTGTAAGATGGGGACCCTTCCCACCTGTACAAAGAGCTGTGAGGAGTACAGGGTACTCCATTTACAAGGAGGCTCTGTCCCCTTGGGCCTTGCCATGACAATCTCTTCAGCTTCCATTCACAGAATATTAGGGTTGGAAGGGACCTCAGGAGGTCATCTAGTCCAACTCCCTTCTCAAAGCAGGACCAGCCCCAACTAAATCATCCCAGCCAGGGCTTTGTCAAGCTGGGCTGTAAAAACCTCTAAGGATGGAGATTCCACCACCTCCCTAGGTAACCCATTCCAGTGCTTCACCACTCTCCTAGTGAAATAGTGTTTCCTAATATCCAACCTAGATCTCCCCTACTGCAACTTGAGACCGTTGCCCCTTGTTCTGTCATCTGCCACCACTGACAACAGCTGAGCTCCATCCTCTTTGGACCCCCCTTCAGGTAGTTAGAATCATAGAAGCATAGGACTGGAAGGGACCTTGAAAGGTCATTGATTCCAGTCCCCTGCCTTCACAGCAGGACCAAGTACCATCCCTTGAAGGCTGTTATCAAATCCCACCTCACTCTTCTCTTCTGCAGACTAAATAACCCCAGTTCCCTCAGCCTCGCCTCATAAGTCATGTGTCCCAGCCCCCTAATCAGTTTTGTTGTCCTTTGCTGGACTCTCTCCAATTTGTCCACATCCCTTCTGTAGGAGGGAGACCAAAAGCGGATGCAATACTCCAGGTGTGGCCTCACTAGTGCCAAATAAAGGGGAATAATCACTTCCCTATGGCTTGTACCTTAGCAGCTCTGCTGCCCAGGCCTTCCATGAGCCCTGTGGTTTTTGAACCTCGAGCAGAATTTTGCTGACTCCGGAATGCTGTAGATGATATGCTAATTTACATACTACCCAGAATGCTTTCCCCATTCACATCTATTTATTGTGGGGACCGTTTGTGCTTGTGTAAGCCCAAATTCCTCATCCACAGCGATGTGGCTCTGGCTTCCCCTCCTTTTTAGCCCCTAAGCAATAACCCATGGAGGCCGATGAGGTGAAGCCAGCCAAGGGTATAAAAGCAAGTGAGGTTTAGAGTTACCTAGATCTTAAAGGTGCTTGGCTCAAAATGACATGAGGTTCCCTTTAATGGAGCTGGCCCTAAGGGTGGAAGGACCCTACACCAAGAGGCCCAGGTGGGTCTGGGAGAGGTGAGTGAAATAGTTTCGAGGAAATCCCAAATGCAGGAACTCTTGCTCTGTTGCAGGTTTTCAGGCTGCTCCCCTTTTTTGCACAACGTTCCTGTTAAGGCAGCATGAAAGTGAAACTTTTGCTCATTACAAATCAATCTAAGGTCCTTCTCTGGCTCCCATTCCTAGAGTGTCTGAGCACCTCATAATCTTCAATGCCTTTTATTTACAGCCCTGTGAGGTAGAGATGTGTCATTATTATGTTAGAGATGGGAAACAGGTACTGATTTCAATGGACGTTGGGAGTCTAAATACCTCTGAGCAGTTGGGCCAAAGTCACACAGAAAGTCTACGACAGAGCAGGAGCTTGAAGCCGGGCCTTCCAGGGCCTAGGCTACTGCCCAAACCACTGAGCTGTCCTTCCCGTCCACTGGGAGAGGTCCCAGCGAGGTGGAATTTCGCAAAATAATTTGGAAAATAAAACACATCTATGTGGATCTGATTCCCTGTCTAGCCTTCCCCCCTATTTCCTGGCCATAATACCCCATTGCCTCACTGGGAGTGGAATGGAACAGGTTAATGAACTGAAGTTGTTGACTAGAGCAAAAATGGGAAAAAATGTTCAGTTTTTTGGCCAGCAAAGGTAGATGTGGAGCAACTGAACTGTGCAGAGGTCAAATTTGCCCAGTTGCTTTGGTGAACCCCCCCCCCTCCCCGGGCACAATGTTTATGTTAACATTTTCCAGACCCACTAGTCAGACTTTGTTTAAAATTTTGTCACTTTTTATTTAAAAAAAAAAAACAAAAAACCCAAACCAAAAAGCCCCTCAAACAAATTCAAATTTCACTCGCAGCTCCAAGGAACCATTTTGTTTGAGTGAAAGAAAAAAATTGGCCTTAACTACCCGTTGCACCTGCACCATTCACCCCTTTGCCCAGCACTCGGGCAGTGTCAGTATTGGTGTCTGCCAGAACCAACTGAGCAACCCCAGCCTCCCCCATCTGAAACCCTCACTGTGCCTCTGCCTTGTCCTGTCACAGGTTCTTGCAGAGCCCAGCATTACCGCTGGTGCTGTCCCATCCTTCTCTTAGGCAGAATGTTCTAAACCCTTCCTTGGATGAGCAGCTTTCACGGTGGAGCCAGCTTGGAAAAGAAGGAGAACTTGAAGGAGAAGAACTGGGCTTGGCCCTATTATCCCTGCTGCACTCTTTGTGTCACTATTAAAGGACAGTGAAGGCTGTTAGGGAAACTGAGGCACAGAAGGGGAAGTGAGTGGCCCAAGGTTGCACAATGAGACTGAGGCAAAGCTGGAATGAGACTGGGTGTTCCCAGGAGCGGCGCCAGGGTTTTTGGTGCCTTAGGCGCAGGGCCAGCTCGCTGGTCCCGCTGCTCCGGTGGACCTCCCGCAGGCATCCCTGCGGACGGTCCGCTGGTCCCATGGCTCTGGTGGACCTGCCGCAGGCGTGCCTTTGGATGCTCCACCGGAGCCGCGGGACCAGCGGACCCTCCATAGGCACGCCTGCGGGAGGTCCACCGGAGCAGTCTGCCGCCCTCCCAAATCCCAGCGCCCTAGGTGACCGCCTAGGTCGCCTAAATGGAAGCGCCGGCCCTGGGTGTTCCTGGCTCACTGGGCCATAACATCTCTGTCTCTCGCTAAGAACGTTCTTCCTCTTAGTCGAAACCTACGGCGCAATCTCAGTCCTGCGCATCTGCCCTTGCTGCTACATCAACAGGCTCTCCTTTGCACTGCAGCAGTGTCTCCCTGAGTCCGCAGGAGCCTGCGCCATGAGGAAGCTGGCCTGGAGCAGTGAGAGGCATGGGCTGGGGGCAGGCCTGCTGAACATCATGGGCTGTGTTCTCCAACTCTCCCTCTTCCTCATTCCAGGGCAGTGAGTGAGCCCCCAAGTAATCCAGAGGCATTACCTCAGGGGGGCTGTGAACAGCGGGGAGAGGGTTCATTCCCAAGGCCCCCGGAGAGTCTGCTGGGCTCATTAATAACACCCACACGGCTGTATCTCATCAGGCCGTGCCCTCGCATAGCTTGCTGTTATCTGCAGCTGTGACGTCTTCTCCTGGCTTGCGCTGCTCCACTCCCCACCAAGGACGATCTGAACGTGTCATTGCAGTCGGAGGATGAAAAAGAGCCAGGATGTGACAGCACTGGGGGAGAATCTCCTGGGCCTAGAGTGAGCACTCTGCACTGCGTTCTTCCGGCTGCCCCCTGCTCCTGCTCCTGCTCTGGGTCTGGCTGTGCGTGCTCATGCTCTGCTTTGCAGGGAAATTCCTGGAGATCCCGGCAGCCCAGCCCAGACTGAGCTGAGTGACATGGGAAACTGCCCACACATGTGTTGAGCCAGAGAATCCTTGGAGGGCAGACAGAGGGAATGACCCTGGATTCTTAAGTGTAATTTGGAAATGACTGAAGGGAGAATACGTTATCCCCGCGCAACACAGGAGTGAAGGGGCCTGAGAGGAGCTAGCTGGGCTGCTGCTGCTAAGGGCCCTGAAATCAAGGACGTGCCTCAGTTTTCATTCTCCTGCTCTACAATTGCTCCACCAGGAGCCACCCTCCCAGCACGTTAACAGCAGGCTCCCTGCACTGCTGCAGCCTCCCAGATCCTGGGAGACCATGGCCCTGAGGCCCGTTGCTCAGCCAAGGGGCATTCCAGCTTGGAATCTCCTGTCACGCTTCATAGGCAGTTGGCCCTTATGCCCTTTTGGGGCCATGCCAGGCTCCTGTTAGTCCTTGAGACCTGCACTGTGCACAACAGGGGAGAGAATTTCCCCTTGATCAGGTTAGGAGAGTAGAGGAATTGCTGTGTTTATCGCTCTAGACACTTACTTTATAGGGCCCTGCTTACTGTAGTATGCGAGTGCCTTACAATCGCTCCTGGATTTTATCCTCGCTACCCCGTTAGGTAGGGAAGTGCTATTCTCATTTTACAGATGGGGAAGCTGAGGTACAGACTAGTGACTTGACTTGTGCAGGCAGGCGATGGCTGAGCTAGGACATGAACCCAAGTCTCTATTTATTAAATCATAGAAATCCAGGACTGGGCGCAATCTCCACTAGACAGTCCTTACAATACCATGCTGCCTGCTACTCCACTAGCCTGTCTCACTTAGCCCCAGACTATAATGGACTAGCCCTGCCTCCCTCTGCTTCCTACCCACCATCAGCTGGCTTATCATGTGGAGCTCAGCAGTCTCCCCCCCCTCCCCAAGCTGTTCTTTGACCATGGTAACAATCTGCCACAAGCAATTGGTTTTGGCTGCCTGCTAGAGCCTCTCAGGCAGCTCAAGGGCCCAGGGAGGGTGGGGGCACAGTCACTCTGTGGGGGAAGGAGAATTCCAGACAGCCTGTCTCCTGCCAGGACTGAACCAGTCTCCAGAGGATGAAAGATGTGGCGGTAGGGGTGCGGGAGAGGGAGGTGTAGTTTCTAGCTGACTAGAGAAAGGTGTTCTGCATGGGGAGATTGATCAGAGCAGCTGTGCAGCGCATCGTGTTAGACCCCTTTCCCCACCCTGCATCTGGCTGGTCTCTTTAGCTTGTAAGTTCTTCAGGGCTACTCTGCATATATGCAGGGCCTAGCACAATGGTGCCCTTATCTTAGCTGGCCCTCAGCCCCTCCTGTAATAAACACAGTTACTAATGGTAGACTATGCTGTCTGTACGCTCTAAAGAGTCACTTTATTCCAAAATAATTGGTGAGCTTCCAGAGTGGAATGAAATCACGTTTGCATTATGAGCTTCCAGAGTGGAATAAAATCACGTTTGCATTATGAGCTTCCAGAGTGGAATAAAATCACATTGCATTATGAGCTTCCAGAGTGGAATAAAATCACATTGCATTATGAGCTCCAGAGTGGAATAAAATCACATTGCATTATGAGCTCCAGAGTGGAATGAAATCACATTGCATTATGTTGCAATGAAATCGCGTTTATTCCAGAATTGTGATCTGTGGCCTGTGTTGTGCAGGAGGTCAGACTAGATGATCATAATGGTCCCTTCTGACCTTAAAGTCTATGAGTCTGTGATTCTAACTCCACAATAACTGCTGCAAAATAGCTTATTCCCCACATTGAGGTTAGTTCCCCTGTGTGATCAAGCTCTCAGCTGCGCTGCTCCAAGTGGGACGATTGGTGCACAGGGTGAAATTCAGCCCATACCCAGATTGCCAGCGCAAGGAGTGGACCTTGCTGCTACCACCCCCAACAACACCCATCAGCATTGCACGGGGGGGATTTCATCCATTATGAATAAAATAACCTTGGGGAAAATCATGCTGCACCCCTCTGTATCACTGAATTCTCTCCCTCGAGAAAGTCTCTGACTCTCCCTCCCCCTCACCTTCCCGTTAATCATCATGTGTCTCAATCGCTGCCCAAACAGGACAAACTAGAAGAGTCTGATAGGGTGCTGGAGGGGGGTTGGGTGGCTGTAGCCCCTGATGTGAATGAAGGCTGCTGCTCTGTATCTTGCCCTGTCCAATCAGTGGGGGCTGCATTTAAATAAAAACCCTAAAATTGGTTTAAAAGTCTGAGGCTGAATACCCCACCCGTGCTGAGCGAGGATCCTGACTCCATATGGTCATAAGCAGCATTAATGCTGATGAGTCTTGGAGTCTGTAGCAGTCCCTGTGCTAAGGTGCTGTGTCGAGGTTTCTCACTGGAATGCACGGTGGGCACCTACATACAGACATTGTAGGCTTGGAGCTCAGGACCTTAAGCACCAATCCCTGCTCCTGGAGCTGTCGTGCTCCTTGAGCACCTCAAGCCCATCCAGGGCCACCTGGGTGGGGGGGGAGAGCAAGTGGGGCAATTTGCCCCAGGCCCCGGGCCCTGCAGGAGCCCCCACAAGAATAAAGTATTCTATAGTATTGCAACTTTTTTTTATGGAAGGGTCCCCTGAAATTGCTTTGCCCCAGATCCCCTGAATCCTCTGGGCAGCCCTGAGCCCATCTCCTGCAAAGCAGAGGGTGGGACTGGGAGGTCTAGGAACTCCCTGCCTCTACTAGGGAGAATTTGACTGGGTGCTGGGAACCCTGCCTACCTCTGAGCATGCCATCCGGTGTGCCTGTCTCCTGAGCTGCACACTGTGCTGATAATCACTGAGGCAGAGGGAACAGGGACAGCACTGAAGGGAGCCCCCAAGTTATAGGAGCAGACCCGCCTGGACCAGGCTAAGCGGATGGATCAGATGGGCCAGCATGGGCCTGTATTTTGGAGGAACTGTTTGGGGATGGCCCCAGCGAGCAGCCTGCAGAGGAAACGGAGCTTCAGACAGTGCGACCGCCTTCTTATCTGGGATTAAAAATGGCTGTGCCCATGCAATTGGTATTAGACAGAAAATTACAAGCAGGGGGTTGAATTTTGCTTCTCTTGAGGGCGGAAGCTGCACCATTGCACCCCCCTTCCCACCTCCTATGGGATCCAAAGTAGGTTCCATGCTAGGGAAAAAATTAAGCAAGCAGCCAGTGATGACATTTTACTAGTGTAACTAGACACACACTTCCTAGTGAAAGAGGGAGCAGGGAATTAGCCTTCGCAAGCATGAATGCATATTTCAGCCTGTTGGGCTCGGTTCATCGGCACGCTCACCTGACATTGCTGCAGTGTCTGAGCTGCCTGGATTATCAGCACCAGTGGCTGTGACAGGTGGATTTCGTTTCCTGGCTTCATCTGCTCATGGCATGCTGTCTGTGCTGTCTAGTGTCCAGTGTGGAAAGTGGGTTGTCAGGAAACTATAAGGTATAAGGTAGCACAGCATTGTATTGATTTGCCTATGAATTTTCACCCCCTCTGGGCTAGTGGTGCAGGAAAACTTCCCATGCATTTCCAGCTCTGGATGGGCAGTTAGATTTTGGGCAGGGTGTACTTATTATGGCTGCTGATCTAGCTAACCTGTCCCCTCTATTCGTAGATCTGCTATTCTGTCACCAGATGCTGGAAACTCTCCTTTGCTCAGCTGGCTGGTAGGCTGTCCTCTGCTGGCCTCTTCCATGCTGACTGCTGTCTTCCAAGGCTGGCTCAGCCTGAAATGATGTTAAAACTGAAACTAGTCACAGGGCCTTTGATAGGAATGTGATGGGTTCCCCTGGGGTGCCTCCTGGAACTGGGGTTCTACTGAGCCCCCTTGACCCACCAGCCTGGGCTCCCTTTATACTGTACTGCTGTGACCAGCCTGCACTTTCACCAGCACACATACAGGTAGGGACACACCCAGCTGCAGTTACATGCAGACCCTGTGATCAGCACTGCATGGGAATGCTCCAGCTATGAAACATCCCACCTACTCAGACACTCCCCACCCCCTGGAGTGTAAACTGCAAATTATACCATCTTGCACTACAGAGGGAACTGTACAGCTTAAGCTCATGAAATTCACTCCCTCCTTCAATGTGGAGAGGAATATACAACAGCTTTCTGCCTTGAGTTGACTCCCACACACTGGTTTTAGACAAAGCAAAAACAAATGTATTAAACTACAGAAGATAGATTTTAAGTGGTTATAAGGGATAGCAAACAGATCAAAGCAGATCACCTAACATAAACAAAACATGCAAACTGACCTTAACATGCTACGTAGATCGGGTATGAATAGCAAATCCTCACCCTAAGAGGAGGATACAAGCAGGCTGCAGATTCTTAAGGGGTAAGATGCATTTGCTTACAGCTTGGAATCCCCAGATGTTCATTCACAGGCTAAAAGTGCCTTTAGCCTGGGTCCAGCACTTCCCCCAGTTCAGTCTTTGTTCCTTAATGTGTTTCCAGGAGTCTCTTTGGGTCAGGAGTCAGTGAACCACAATGATATCACTACGCTGCCTTAAATAGCCTTTTCATATGGTGGGAACCCTTTGTTTCAAAACTTAGTTCCCATACCAGTCAATGGAAAAACACTGATATTCCAAGATGAAGTCCAGCACCAGGTGACCTGGTCATATGTCACTGTAGTGTCACAGCAGCCATGAGTGTCTGCAGCGTATTCAGGAAGGCCCCCAGGTGGGATATAAGCTTTTCCTAAAGCCTATTCTGCCCTAATGGCTCATTAACCTGAATGGGTCCTTCCCAGCCAGCCATCTAGATTGAACCTTTTGCCTAGTGAGTGTACCCTATGTGTAAAAACATTTGTAATACAGATACATAGTCAATATTCCTAACTTCAGATACAAAAAATGATACATGCATACAAATAGGATAATCATATTTAGTAAATCATAACCTTTTCAATGACACCTTACATGATCTATCTTGCATAAAATACATCTAATAATCATACTGGGGGGCGGGATAGCTCAGTGGTTTGAGCATTGGCCTGCTAAACCCAGCATTGTGAGCTCCATCCTTGAGGGGACCACTTAGGGATCTGGGGCAAAAATCAGTACTTGGTCCTGCTAGTGAAGGCAGTGGGCTGGACTCAATGACCTTTCAAGGTCCCTTCCAGTCCTAGGAGATAGGATATCTCCATTAATTATTATTATAGCTCTGTGAAGAATATGGGGTGCAGTGTCACAAGGAACGCCCCCTCCCCAGCCACATCTGAGTCCCCCTCAGTCTTTAATTGTGCTATCCTTCCGGCCCCCTGCAAGGGAGGGCAGTGCCTTTAGTCCCTGTACAGGTGGGCATTGAAGCACAGAGAGATTAAGACCCAGAGTTGTCAAGATGTTCAGGGGTTGCTGAGCTCAGCTGTGCAACACCTCACTGACTGAGGCACTGAGAGCCAAACTCCCCATGACAGTTCATTGGATTTAGGCACCTAGATGAGTTAGGCATTACACTGCTGGGCACAGCCCCACCCAAATACCTTGAACAATCTGGGCCTAAGTGACTTGCCAAAGGGCACGCAGCCAGCAGAGAAGGGAATTCAGCTCGGGTCTGCGAAGCTGGGACCAGCCTCCTGGGCGTGCCCTCCTGGAAGCAAGACTCAAGAGCAAGTGAGAGGCACCATGTGTCCGATAACCGAAGAAACATGTGTGCTCACTGACTGCCGTGCACCCCCCCATTTGTGCCTTGTTAGCTCTCCCATGGAGCCCCATGTTGAATTTAGCTTGATCTCGGGGGCTGAGAGGCTGGTCACACGTTCTAAGGGGTGGGTAATAATACTAACAGGCCATCGTAACTTCTGAGGTTTGCAGTTATTGCAGTAACAAAACCAAAGGCAGAGCTGTGATGACAGCAAACTCCACACTCTGATTGTCCCCTTCCCCCACCCTTTGGCAACCTTGGCTATTGAGATGGCCAGCTCCATGGGGCAGGGGCTGTTTCCCACCCCAGGTATGGTCAGTGCCTAGCACACAAAGGGGTGGCTGATCCTGAGCAGAGCCCCTCAATGGTGCCCTACTACACATACTGTAGGGGATTTTTTTTAAGCTGCACCCACATGCTCAGTTTACACATCCCTGAGTGCTAGTTAATAAAACATCTGTCACTTGCACAAAAAACCGGCTGGCTAGCTGCTTTCCATTGCGATACACTGAGCTGGTCGGCTTGGCTTACAATGGCAAGAGGGAGCTAGTGTTTTTGGGTGGGTCAGTTTTGTGGGATCCAACTTCAGATGCCTCCCAGAGGCCTGATTTTTAGAATGTGCTGAGCACTTGTTCGCTGCAAATCAGGCCTCTGACAGGGTCTCAGACTGGCCCCCAGAAGTGTTTGTCCGTCTTTCTCCCTGGTGCTGCCTGATACCGAGGCACAGGGTGGGGGGCTGGAATAACTCAGCCTATTTTGTAAAGGATGGAGGAATTAGATCAGGGGCGGGCAACTTTTTGGCTTGAGGACCACATTGGGTTTCCAAAATTGTATGGAGGGCTGGGTAGGGGAGGCTGTGCCACCCCAAAGAGCCAGGCATGGCCCAGCCCCTGCCCCCTATCTGACCCCCCGTGCTTCTCGCCCCCGACAGCCCCTCTGGGACTCCTGCCCCCCCCATTCCCCGTCCCCTGATAGGTCTCCCGGGACCCCTGCCCCATTCACCCCTCCCTATCCCCGGACCGCCCCCTGCTGCCCCATCCAACCCCTGCTCTTTCCTGACTGCCCCCTGGGATCCCTGCCCCCATTCAACCCCCCCTGTTCCCTGTCCCCTGACTGCCCTAACCCCTATCCACACTCCCCGGCCCCTGATCACCCCCCAAACTCCTTTGCCCTCTAGCCAACCCCCAACCCCTGCTCCCTGCCCCCTTACCGCGCTGCCTGGAGCACCGGTGGCTGGTGGCACTACAGCCGCGCCACCCAGAGCCCCAGGACAGGCAGCCACACTGCCCAGCGGGAGCCAGCCACGCCACGGCGCAGCACAGAGCATTGCACCAGCAGCGCAGTGAGCTGAGGCTGTGGGGAGGGAGGACAGCCGGGTAGGGGCCAGGGGAGAGCCCCCAGGGCCAGGAGCTTAGGTGCCGGGCAGGAGAATCCTGCGTCTGGATGTGGCCCACTTCTGAACTAGAGAGTGCCAAGCCACCTTAAAAACTCTGTGCTCCAGGCTGCTGCAGCTTCCCTGCTGTTGGTAGCTAAGCTAGGTAGCTAAGGCTAACTCAGGTATGTCTGCAGGTGCTGCAATCACACTCCCACTGCAGGGCAGCCAGACCCACCATGAAGAGGCAAGGTGGATGGGACTGACCTCCCGCCCTGAGGTCACAGCAGCCCCGAGCAGGGCGAGTGTGTGCTCTCCCCGTTCACCATCACGCTGGAGCTGACGATGGAGGCGTTACAAATGAGGAGAGGGGAGAGCTAAGCTACAGGAAGAGGGGACCAGCAGCTACTGGGTGTCACTTTTCATTGGCTACTCCAAGCCCAGCCCAAGGCATGAGACAGGGCTTGGAGCAAACTGCCTGCTCACCCACCACTTCCTCTGCCCCTGCTGCCCACAGCCCTGGAATGTGAACAACATTTCTGCTTAAGTCATGGGCTAAAAATAATGTGCCAATGAGCTGGGCTGGGAAGCTCGGCGGGGACAGAGGCTGCAGGCACTTTGCAGGGTACAGCTGCAGTCTCTCTTCTATTAACTCGTAAGGGTGTACTTCCAAACACTCTAGCCAGCCTTCTCCTCCAGCTAAACAAGGCCTCTTCCCACCTCCTGTCACCTAGGGGCCCGACCTCAGCGCTGGGTGTGCCTTCTTTGCCCCACACAGCCCGTTCCTGGAACCAGGCTTGAGCGCAATGGGTTTTCCAAGCACCGGCTGGAGCAGGATCTGCCCTGACTGTTGGAACACCTTCACTCTCTGCTCAGAGTGGGCTCCTGGGTCTCACCTCTAGGGCCGAGCCATGCCCCAGGTCTAGTCCCACTGCGAATGAGTTAGTTGCTGAATGGCTACATGCAGGTTTTGCTTTCCGCCCAGGTACCTTCCACCATGGTGCAGAGCTGGTGGCCAGAGGCCTTTGCTAAGGCATCACTATTTCTATTTTCCAAACTCTGTAGCCCTTGGAACCGGGAGGTGGGGGGATTTCATGGTGTATGTGTGAACCACAGCTGAGGGCTGGGTGTATTTACATAGACTGGCCTGTTGGACACGTGGACACTGGAGGTGAGAGAGACCTGTCAGTCCCATCTCCCTGCAGAGCATGTGGGAGCATGTCTGTGCTGTAATGCTATGTGGCTGCAGTTATGTGATTCAGCCACTAGATGTCTCTGTACTCTAAAGAGTGCCAAACAAGGGTGGTAAACAAAGGAGACAAATCTGGAACTCAAGCTGTGTGGGAGGCTGTTTGTGGCTCTTTTCTTTAATAAGCACCTCTTGTTTAAGAAGCTGCTCCCTGCCCGTCAGGAGTCCAGAACATGATGGAAGGTCAGTCACACTCAGGGCCTGATTCTCCACTGCCTCAAAACAGGGCTGAAGTTGTACATAGCCCTGGTACTGGCATTTGCCCCAGGGGTGAATTTCACCCTTAGTCCTTGCTCAGTTCTCACGTAGGCAGTGGAATCTATGGGAGATTAGCTCAGAAAGGCCTGAGAAAGGGCCTGATTAGAATGCAACGCTCATTACCCTTTCCCTTCCATATTAGACATAGGGAGCCAGATTCTGCTGTATGGTGTAATTCTAGTGTAAGTCCATCGACTGCAGTGGGAATTTGTGCCAGTGGATGGTGGTTCCCTATGTCTGGAGAACAATTTAAAAAATGAGTGATACATGAAATATTAAAGGCGGAGGGAATGTGGAGAGCAGCTGGTTCCACCCCCATCAAAGAACCTGGCCTGGCATGGCCGTGCCTATACCAAATGTTTACCCAACACGAGTTGAGCCAGATGCTTGTGAGCACCCAGCCATCTTGAGTTCGTGCTATGCAGCAGTGGTATGCAGAGCTCTGCCAAGTGCTCTCGCACTTCAAAGCCCTTGAGTTCCTATGAAGTCCCCCGGCTCCTTCCTTCCTCTATCTCGCTGCCTTTTCCAGAGTCATAAGGCAGCAGTGACGTATGCCAGGAAGATTAAGAAACAAGTCATTGCCAGTGTGCTCACAGACTCTATTTTTATCTGAATCTGGTGTTGAAACCTTCCCCCCGCACCCTTCTATCTTTATCCTGGTTCAATCAGCGTAACCTAAAGGCTCTGACCTCAGAGGGAAGCCAGCATTTCCTTCTCTCTTTTGGGGGGCAGGACAGAGATTCTGGGTATTTAAGACCAGGATTCCCCTCCTCCCACCTGGCCTTTACTTTGGACCACTTGTGTTTCTCATAGACCGTGACTCGGGGGGATGAGCCATCTCTGGGGAGCATCGTGCATGCTCATGGCATCATCTGAAGAGCATCATGCTTGCTTCTGGGTGTGATGGGTGGTGCTCCCCACACTGGCTCTGCAAGAGTAGAATTGGGCCAGGTGGGCCCAATCAGCGATTAGGCTGCAGTGAATGGGAGACTTAGGCTGAAGGCAGGTAATTAGAGAGGCTCACCTGTGAGGGATAGGTGGGGCTTTTACAAAAGCTTGGGAATGGGAAGCAGATGGGATGGCAGGGAGAAGGCTGCAGTGCCTCCCTGGGAGAAGAGAGGAATGTTTGGGGGCCTGCAGAGATGAGTTGCCTGCAGTTACTCCCTGGGAGGAAGGAGTGAGGAGGTTGGCAAACCCAGAGGAATGGGGAGGGCCAGGAGGTACTGAAGCAGCTCATGGAAAGGCAGCAAGGTGCAGGGAATGGACTTTGGCTGCTGCGTAGAGGGTGCCGGGAGTAGAGGGTGAGCCTGGGTTGCCCTGCCAGCCCCTGTGGCATGGCACTGTGAGGCCGTGAAGCAGAAGACTGCCTAAGAGGGCTGATACATTCCCTGGAAGGGGAACCCACACTAGTGACCTGGGCAGAAGGCTGAGTCATGAATAGGATGCTGCAGTAGGGTTACCATAAGTCCCGGTTTTCCTGGACATGACCACTTTTTTTTTTTTTTTTCCCTGTCCTGCACCCTCTGGCTGGGCAGGCTTTTGAAATAAGAGGAAATATCTTGGATTTTTCTGCTCCAGATGTTGCAACTCAGAAAGAGCCATCTCCACACCCCGACTGATGCCTCCCCTTCATCCACAGCTTCTGGATCCCACCCGCCCCAGCCCAGCCCGGACTGCCGGGTAAGTGGAGTCAAGCACCTGTCAGGCAGGCAGCCTGCCCTGCCATGGGGCCTCGGAGCCCATCCGAGAGGGGTGACAGTGCCAGGCCCCAGTTCCCCACCTGGGGAAGGGGAGATGCTGACTGATGGGTTGGCGCTGCCTCCTGGGCCTGTGTCAGTCACCCTGCCACCATGACAAGGAGCAACACTGTCCCCTACCTTGAGAGTGAGGCTGCAGGTACCCCATCCAGCACCCAATAGCCCCTCCCACATCCCCAAATACACACACATCCCTCCAGCACTCCCCACCTGTACCCTGCCCCTAGCTCCCCTTCCCCTGGCAGCATCCTCTATTTGGGAACTTGAAATATGGTAACCCCATGCTGCAG
Source organism: Gopherus flavomarginatus (assembly GCF_025201925.1). NCBI lineage: Eukaryota > Metazoa > Chordata > Testudines > Testudinidae > Gopherus > Gopherus flavomarginatus. Next base: position 1,614,142 of record NC_066631.1, read on the forward strand.
TTGCTGGAGTGAGAGAGGGGTTGCAGAGGAGAAAGTGAGGGGATGTAACCACTGGAAGGGGCTTCAGCCTGACCAAGGTAATCCCCAGAACTGCCAGGAGGTATCGCCGTCCAGTGGTGAGTACAGCAACCCATCACACTTGGCAGCAAATGTAGGCAGGACGGTTGCCTCTGATATAAGGGTCCGTTATGGACTGGGCCTGACAAGAACCCCAAAGTGAGGGCAGGAAGGGACTGTAAGGTGGCTGAACCCTGCCACAAGAGGCCATAACAGAGACACAGCACCTAAGGAAGGCAAAAATGGAAATGCCCCAGCACAGACTTTCTTTGTGGAGGGAAGTTGTCCCGTACTAAGGGAGGGATGCTGGAGTTGCAGCTCGCACAGGGGGGACCTGAGAAGCAGCAGGGGTGGGTATCTGCTATGTGGGAACAGATATTAGAGAACCAGCAGAGACTGTGGGAAGCCAAAGTGTATTTCCAAGACTGTCTGGTGTGGGTGGCTGGTGAACAGCAGCAGCTGGACATAATCCTGCAGGAGACATAGTAAGGGCCAAGAATGGGAAAGGTGCTTATGGACCAGGAGGCCAGAGGCCCACACTGGAAAGTGCTATGGCTTTTGGAGCAGGGGGCTCCAGGGCACCTGGAGAGGGATTGCCCCTATTTGGAGGGAAGGAAAGAGCCATACCGGGACTGAGGCAAGGGCCCAGAGAGCCCCACTCAGTAAGCGACTGGCTCAGAGGAGACCTGCTTTCATTGTGGGGAGAAAGGCCCTATAACAAGGCATTGCCCCACTGGTCAAAGACAGAGAATCAGGGAAAGGGTCAGGGTCTGAGTCAAGAGGGAAAGGAAGAGCCAGGGACCTGTAAGGAGCCCATAAGAACGGTGGAGATGCCCATGAGGCAGGTAAAGGCATGTGAGGTGAAACCAGGGGGGGGAGGAGAGACCCCCAGGGAGGAAAGTAATCAATGCAGGGCTAACACTGAGATAAGCCACACACCAGTGGGGACCCGGAGCCTGGGTGCTGGATGACTCAGTAGAGCAAATTGACCAACTGACAGAGATGCTGCTAACTGCAGCACAGGCTTGCCAGGAGGCTGTACAGGAACCGGAGTTCCAGCGGTGCTCTGGAGGAACGGGACAGGCTGCAGCTCATGGTCAGGGCCTCAGACAGGAAAGGGATGAGCTGAGAGCCCACTTGGGGCAGGTGTAGGGGAAGCCTGCTAAACCCAGAGTTGTGAGTTCAATCCTTGAGGGGGCCATTTAGGGATCCGGGGCAAAAATCTGTCTGGGGCTTGGTCCTGCTTTGAGCAAGGGGTTGGACTAGATGACCTCTTGAGGACCCTTCCAACTCTGATAATCTATGATAGATGACTTAGAGTAGAATACCTGGCCACCCCTGGAGTTGCAGTTCTGAGGGGGTGTGATGGGTGTACTCCCCACTCTGGCCCTACAAGAGTGGAAGTGGGCCATGTAGGCTCAATCCGCTGATTAGGCTGCATTAAACAAGGGAGATTTAAGCTGAAGGCAGCTAGAGAGGCTCACCTGTGAGGGACAGGTGGGCCTTTTACAAAAGCCAGGGAATGGGAAGCAGAGGGGGTGGCTGGGAGAAGGGAGGAATGTTTAGGGGGCTGCAGAGATGAGTTGCCTGCAGTTACTCCCTGGGAGGAGGGAGTGAGGAGGCTGGCAAACCCAGAGGAATGGGGAGGGCCAGGAGGTACTGAAGCAGCTCATGGAAAGGCAGCAAGGTGCAGGGAACAGACCTTGGCTGCTGTGTAGAGAGTGCCGGGAGTAGAGGGTGGGACTGGGTTCCCCTGCCAGCCCCTGTGGGCATGGGACTGTGAGGCCGTGAAGCAGAAGACTGCTTGAGAGAGTTGATACATTCCCTGGAAGGGGAAGCCACACTAGTGATCTGGGTGGAAGGCTGAGTCATGAAGAGGACACTGTGGTTCCTGGAGCGAGGGAGAGGCTGCGGAAGAGAAACTGACACGGTGTAACCGTGGGAAGGAGCATTGGCCTGACTGAGCTAATCCCCAGAAGCTCCAGGAGGCAGCGCCGTGCAGTGGTGAGTATGGCAACTTGTCATACTAGGGCTTGTGCCTTTCCTTTATGCCCCCCATGAAATCCCAGCACTGGGGCTGCCCCCGTCAACCAACCAAGGCCCACAGTGGAATGCATCATGCAACAGACCCAAGATGATGGACCCAGAAAAATGGTCCCTACAGGAAACTTACAATGCCTGGTTCCTTCCTGCAGTGCCCTCGTTCCGCCAGTGGTGTCAATCACTGCCGGCTGTGCAGGGGAAGGTAGGCCAAATGGGGGTAGAAAGGAGGTAACTTTGGGGATAAAATGACAGACATCCCTTGAAATGAAGGCCATTGGATTGCTCTGACTACAGGCACCTATTGCCACATGCTCCCAGCGAACAACCGATGGAGAGCTGAACAGAATGAAGATCTAGCTGGAATTACAGCCAGTGACAAAGACCAACAGCCTGTGATGAAGATCCTTGGAGTATAGATTCCAAGGCCAGAACGGACCATTGTAACCACCTAATCCGACTTCCTGTATCACACAGGCCAGAGACCTGCCCCAAAACAATGCATAGTGCAGATCTCTTAGAAAAAACATCTAACTTGATTTAAAAATTGTCAGTGATGGAAAATCCACCACAATCCTTGGTAAGTTGTTCCAATGGTTAATGACCGCCACTGTCAAATATTTATGCCTTATTCCTAGTCTGAATGGTAAATCTCAGGGCAGTCTCAAAGATGGTATGCAGAGATGGAAGAGAAATGGTGTGAGATGCACCATATTGCAGCTTTCCCCAGGGGCATCAGCAAGGGTAGAGCTCAAGACCGTTAGCACCAAAAGCACAAGTTTCCACCGCTTGAACTAAGAGAGTAACTCTGTTAGTTGCTTGTAGCAGCTCTTACTGTCTTTGTGGGTTGGCCATTCACAGGAGACCTGTCACAACTGCACTGGAGAATGTGCAGAATGAAGGAGAGGCATGAAGAGCAAATCAACAATGACTGTTGGATGAGATGAGGGGCAGACAACATCAGGGATAAGTTCAGAGCAGTGAAACTTGTTCCGTACTGAAAAATTGGCCTGACAGGCCCAGAGAGCGCAGAATTCTCCATAGTGTGGTGAAGTACTTATGGGGTCTTAGTCATCCTCAAGAGATTGTCCGTCTGCATGTACGCTAAACCCAGGAAAAGTGACAATCAGCTGCCTCTTGGGAACTGTGGCCATCTTAAGATTTCCTTCAAGCCTGAAATTCACCACGAGGCAGGGCTAGGTTCTGTGCTGGAGAGCAAAGGCCCCGATCCGCAAAGGTTTCTAGGTTCTTAACTCCCACTGATTTCCAGGGACTTTAGGAGCCTAAATACCTCTTTGAAGCTGGGCCCAAGCATTCTCAGGCTGTGCTCTGTGGCTCAGCAGAGCTCTTTATGGTGGTGGGCCTCAGAATGAGTGATTGTGAGAACTAGCCAACTTTCTCCCATGCAGTGACTCACAGGAAGAATAGGTTGGAAATTCTGTTATAATACCTATAGGAATTGTTCCATCCTGCTTGGTCTATCCTTCCTCCTTGTCAGAGGAGAAACATTCCTTCTTGACACCCACTCCCACCAAAAGTGTATGCCCTGAAGCAGACCAGTTGCTATTCTTCTGCAACATCTAGATCTAGAATAATAGTAGGTGCAAATGTTCTCCCATTCATAAAACTGCTGCACCCCTTTTCAAATCCTGTTGAACTCTTTGCTGCATTGATTTGCAGACAGGTAAACTGAGGCACCGAGCAATCAAGTGATTTGCCTGTGTGGTGAGTTAGACGTATTTCTCAAGTGCTATTTCCTGGGTTTAAATACTAGATCATGTTCCCAGGAATAGGGTGGCTTGCCCTTTAAGAGCTGGAGGCCTGGGGCCAGCCAATCTTAGGTTACTAAGAAGGCCCATTTGAGCAGGCACCAGCTGATCCCTCTGGAAAGAGCAGCAAGAAGCCTCAGTGGTGAATGCTCAGGGGGAGCACAGAGGCTATTGGGAGGGAGAAGCAGCAAATTTGGCAGTGACCCAGTAAGAGGGAAAATGGATGGACTTGAGAACTTTAATTTAATAAACCAGAACCTCAGAGGGGCTGTGAATGGACAGAGGGTCTGGGAGTTACTGACAAAGTCCCTTGAATGGAGACACTGAGGTAGCTGCCACTTTCAGGGTTGTGCTGAGGGGGTGCTTTGGCATGACTATACTGACATTCCCTGCCTGTAAAGATGCAGCAAACAGGGGGCACCTTTTGGTTGTGCCAAACCTTGTCAGTCAGATTTCTGGGGGGTCTGTTTGTTCCCCAAATCCCTGAGGGAGCCTGGTTCATGTCTGCCTTTCATTTCCTGCAAGAGGAAGTTTGGCAGCGCAAGAGGAATGGGGCTGGATTTGACTCATCTCGGTGACAGACAAGGGAGAACAAAAAGGGCTCCACTAAAGAAGAGGTCCAATATTGCAAACTTGCCATTTTGGCACCAGTCTCATGATATCTGATGCTTTCCAAAGGCTCCGATCAGCTTCCTCTTTGGAAATGTGACAATCTGTCCTGCAGACTGCAAATAAATGTTACTCTTTCAACACGTCAGTCAGGAGATGATGTGAGAATCTCAGCTTTGATTGAGGGAAAAAAAAAAAGGTCTAGCCCTTGTGGTTGTGACAAAAAGCATGAAGCTGTGGCCTAACAGCTCCACTGCCAGAAGGTATAGAAAGAGATGCTAAACCATGGATGGATTTTTTAAATCTCATGATTTTTTTAAAGACCATCTTGGGATTTTTGCACATTTGGGGTTGGCAACACTGGGACTCAAATGGAGCAGCTGGGTTTTGCAAAACTGAACCCCAAAATGGTTTGAATGGAATCTCCACTCAGAGGAAATTACGCTGTGATATGGTATAACCTGGAGAATCCATCCTCAGTCACCTGCAGGAAGTGATCCTGGGAGCCCCTGCAGGTGACTTTGGATCAAATATGGCAGTGGAGATGCCCTGCTTAGTTCTTATCAATTAAAAAAAAAATCTCTGTATTCAGTTGTATCTAGCTGAAATGGAACAATTTGGAAAAGACCCCATATGCTGGCAGCACAATGGCTTTCAGGGGAGAGAGAGAGAGAGACAAAGGTAAGAGCATGGACCTCCAAAGCGGGCATTTATAAGGGTAACAACAATACTGTAATACTCAGAGAAGTCAAAGGATTTATGAACACACTGCAAGTAATAACTCTTGCACACACAGGCAGGACTCAAACATGCAGCATGCTACCACCCCGCTGTCCCCCCAGATCACCTACAACAACCTAATAACATGCAAGACAACAACTTAGCAGCATATGGCACCATTGATTGCCAGGAGATCAGTACAATAGGCAGTTCTCATTATTGGGGAAGGGAAATTAAACCTCATGCTGCAGGGCTCTTAGAATTGAGGATGAACCCTAATGCGGGGGGCAGATGATAGCACACCTGCTACTGTGGGGTTCGTACACTGTCCTTCGATGCATCTGTCACACATCTGGGCTAGCTGGACCTCAGCTCTGAGCCAGTCTGGGGGTTCCTGTGGATGCACTCTGCCATCAAAGTCAGTAGCTATTTGAGATGAATCAGACTATATATACCGAACCCCACAAGTTAGTGTGTCACAACTCCAGCTACTTCCCTAGGAGACCTCTTGAAACATTTTTTCTCTAATGCAATATAACTCTCTGGTCCAGTGTACAGGCCACAAGACTTGGTTGCTCTTTGTATCAAAGCAATAAGAGCTTCTGAGTAACAACTACGTAATTTTTTATTTAAGCAGCTTATTACTCTGACCCAGCAGAAAAGAGCCTGCAGCTCCCTGGTCCCACTACAAACCTGCCAGCCAACAGGAGGGTTACACTGCTGTCGTTGCCTCCCTGCACAACGTTCGCTGTGCCCCATAGCGTTGTGGGTTCTATTACCTGTAACCATGGACCAGTTACTTCCCTTCTCTCTTTCCCATCACTCTTGTTTATTTAGACTGTAAGTGCTTCAGAGCTGTGACCATCCCTGTCCATGTACAGTGCGCTGCCGATCTCTGACAGAGCTCAAGGGGCTGCCCCAATACAAGGAATAATAAAACGAAAGTGCAAAGTATAGCTTTGAATCTGCCCAATTTTTTCTCTCTGTCTCCCCTACGCAATGTATGTTTTGTCTGTCCCCCAGTTCTCTGTCTGTCTTTCCCAAATTTCTCGTTATTTCACCCCCCAGGCACTTATTCAGATATACGCATGCATCCAAAGAATGTACGAGAACAACGTTATAAAGAGAGATTTTACACTGATGAGTTTATTCAGGAGTGTATGTGTGTGTGTGAGAGAGAGAGAGAGAGAGATACAGGTCGCATGACATGTAGGTGAACTCCCTGTGTTCATGGGATGTCACATGTAATGGGAGGGGATACCACAGGCCCCCTAGCTCTCAGATCTCAGACCTTCTGGACATCCCCAGCCTGCTCATCAGCATGTGATTTGGCAGCTGTGTGAGCCAGGAAGGAAACACCTGCATGGTGGAAAATTTGTCAGCACTTCAGTGAACTGTCTGAGTACACGGGAAACCGAACAAGTTTGTCATGCAGATAAGCAGCATCTTCTCCTAGCAAGTGGGCACAATTTCCTAGAATGTGATTAGGGCTTTATGGGTACAGAGCCCTTCTCTGACAAAGCTGGCCCATCGCTGTGCAAAGCAGTGAAAGTATCGTCATCCTCCTGGGCTGGCAAGGAAGCTCAGATCCAGCTTTGCCTGTGCACAGCTCTGTTCAGCAGCTGAAGGGGCTGGTTGGGCCTTGAGCAATGCCCTGAATTGCACCCCTGCTTTATTGGGGCTGTGGGGCTCTGCAGGGCACAGAACAGCCAGGGTATTAGAATGTCCCAGCCACACCCCTTCCCTCCTCCAGCCAATCCTTGGCCTTTGCAGGCTTGCCAACTCTCACAAGTCTCACTATATTTGCTTGGTTTTATTTTAAAGCTCCAGCCTCTGGAGTCATTTTCTCACCTGGAAATCTCGGCATTCTTTAAACACAATGGTAAGTTTCAAACACTCATGGTTGTGGAGAAAAGCTTGAAAATGTGATTCGAGTATAACAGAAAAGCTCAGAAATCAGAAGTTTGGAACACTTAGGGTTGGCAATGCTGCCTTTCCCAGAATTCCCCCTACCACTTGGAATATAGCAGAGGCAGCCCCAAATTGGCTTGGCGCTAGGCATAGAGGCTGGGGAGGGGTTAACAGGGGTCTCTGGCAATCCTGAACAGAGGGAAAAAGTCGCGTCTCTGAGTTGTTGAGTTCAAGGCCAGAAAGGACCACTATCTCATCTCAAGGGCCTCCGAGATCCCATCTCAGCCCCCACTCTTGTGCTGTAACCACAAAGCCACCCTCCATGTCCCAGTGCCTCCATGTTATGTTTGCTCCTTCCTGGGCCATGTTTCAGCTAAGGGCCCTGCAGCTCATGCAGCTCCATTGACGTGCACAGCTTTAGACCATCTAAACTGACTGCTGTGAGGTTCTTGCCAGATTCCAGCTTCTTTGGGTTGAAAGGGTTAACAGGAAGAGTGATGTGCAATTCTGCTCTGTAAAGTGATTGTGTAAAAATAGCCCCGTGTTACTCACTGGGTTCACCACCCACATAATCATTATTATTATTATTATTATTATTAATTGTTTCCGGCAACACCCACTGCCCAACCTCATGGGGCAGCTTGCAGTCTGATAAAGGGCAAGGCCAGGGATCCAGTGTACGGTGGCCCACTTGCTTCTCAAACTTGGCCTGTGGGTGGATGTCCAGACAGAGCAGACATTAGGGCTTGAGAGATCTGGGTTCAGGTTCCTGGGGCCTCCCTGTGCCTTGGCTCCTCAGCTATACAGCGGGCTAACAGCCCTGCCCAGACACACAGGGGATTAGGAGAGTAAATGCCTTAAGGAGGCCCCCAGAGGTTACGGTCATAGAATCATAGAATATCAGGGTTTGAAGAGACCTCAGGAGGTATCTAGTCCAACCCCCTGCTCAAAGCAGGACCAGTTCCCAACTAAATCATCCCAGCCAGGGCTTTGTCAAGCCTGACCTCAAAAACCTCTAAGGAAGGAGATTCCACCACCTCCCTAGGTAACCCATTCCAGTGCTTCACCACCCTCCTAGTGGAAAAGTTTTTCCTAATATCCAACCTAAACCTTCCCCACTGCAACTTGAGACCATTGCTCCTTGTTCCATAGGGGCTATGGAAGTACCGGAGCTGGCAAAGTGCTCGAGGGATTCTGTGTGATGTGGGCTGGTGGCCCTTGGGGACCAGCTCAGGAAGGGGGAAGGGGTGGGGTGGCAAGACACATGGGGACATTTTTAGGATAAACTGCATCAGGACTGGTGTTGCAGAGCATAAGGGACAGCAGCCAATGAGACAAGAAGGGGGGATGGTATGGGGGGGCAGGGGTATTCAGGGCCCTAAAGGGAAAGAAGGAAAGCTGGGAGGAGATGAAAGTGGGAATTCAGAGTCCTGTTTGCTCACTGGATTGAGTTACCTGTTCTTTCTGCAGAGCCAGCCCAGCTCTGGGAGCAGGAGCTGGGCCTATTCTGGCTCATGCCTCTTCACGGTCTATTGTTGGAACCCCCACCTGATTCTCAGATCCCAGGCTAAGCTAGCAGAGAGAGCAGCTCAGAGGGCTTGACCTGTAAACAAGGTCCTGTAAACAACCTGTGAAGCAGGCTGGTTAGTCCCTGGGACTCAATGAAGAGGGGATCTCAGGATGCTCTTTTCAGAGTAAACGTTCAGAGCAGAACCACACTTGAAAGCATAAATTAACTCTGCTCGCACTTCAGCCAGACAAAGATGGGGTGATTCTGCAGACTGCAGTGGCCTGTCAATGTGCTTTTGACATAGGGTGACCAGATATCCCGATTTTATAGGGACAGTCCGATATTTGGGGCTTTGTCTTATATTACCCCCCCACCCCGTCCCGATTTTTCACACTTGCTCTCTGGTCACCCTATTTTGACATGAGGTGAAATTCTCTTCATAGACTCCAGCATGATTCACACAAAGAATGCACTACAGATGTACACATGAGGCCTGCAGGGCGTGTGTCGCACGCTGCGGAACAGATTGAGTACGTATCAATGGAGCGTTATGTTGATTTCTTATCTGTGTCAGATGCTGGAATTGAGACACTGAGAGGAAAGGAGAGGGCAGAGCAGGAAACATGACTCAGAGGCGACGGTATAAACCATGGTAAGATAAAACTGCGGGGGCCTGCTTTGGTGACCAGGAGATGGTGGGGGGCTAATAGCTCACGGCGATGTCTCTAGGGGTAGGTGCTTTTCAACTATCATCAAGTCCCTGAGAGGAAGGAGGGCTTGATAAGTCACTGGCCATACACTCAATAGACCTGGCTTCAGTTCTGTAGTGTGCTACAAACATACTGTGTGGCCTGGAGCACCATCCTGCATGGCTCTTGATCTGTCAGTGCCTCAATTCCCCATCTGTCAACTGGGGATGTTACTGCTCCCTCTCTGCCTGGTCTCTGTGGGTGGTGAGCACTTCCTCTGTACAGCGCCTTGCACAGTGGGGGCCTGATCATGCTTGGCCCTCTAGACTCTACATCCCTCAGGGTTTGGCAGCAGCATTGGTATTCAGAGTGGAGCCAGCCCTTGTACCTGTGAGGCGCATCAGCGCTTTGGAGGCAGCACAAAGACAGCAATGAGCTTAATCCATTCCCCTGGGGCTTCTATGAAAAGTAGAGAACATCCACGCCCCTATGCCCTCCCCTGAGCTATTGTGACAGCTGCAGTCTTAGCCAATACACACTAGGATAGCAGCTAAGGGCTGCAAGAGATTCCTTGGAGCTGGGCAATATAATAATGCTTGGCGCACACACAGCAGTTTCCATTGTGCAGTCTCAGAGGTGGATGTCATCAGCCAGGAGTGGATTTACCATGAAACAAACCATGCACTGGCATGGGGCCCCCAACAACAGTGGGCCTCCCAAAATGCAGGACAAATCTCATCTGACAACCTGCCTCTGAGTCCCTGCCGGCGGTGCATCAGGGCTCAGGCAGGCTGCCTGCAGGCCATGGCCAGTGGCTCCACGCCGCTCCCTGAAGCAGCCAGCTGCTGGCATGTTTCTGTGCGTCCCTGGGCAGCACATGGAGACCTGCTGCTCCCTTCCCCCCAAGGGGCACGCAGAGATGTGCCAGCAGCAGGGCTAAGGCAGCTCCCTGCCCACTCTGCATCCCTCCCTCCATGCCGTGCCAATGCTGGAAGCGGCTGGCATGTCCCTGCAGCCCCTACGCCAAGACTGACTCCGCAGCTCCCATTGGCCAGGAACTATGGCCAATAGGAGCTGCGGGGGTGGCACCTGTGGACAGCGGTGCATGGAGATCCCCTGCCTCCCCCCTAACCTGGGAGGTGCTGCTGGGAGGGGGGTGCCGGTTGCTTTGGGAACTGTGCCACCCCCCAACCCCTCCTGTACCCCAACCCCCTGCCCCAGCCCAGAGCCTGCACCCCGCACCCAAACTCCCTCCCAGAGCCCACTCCCGCACCCTAACCACCTACCCCAATCAAAGTTCCTCACTTTGTTTTCATTTACTTCCCATTACTTATAATATAGGAGAAGGATGAAGAAAAAGAATGAAAAACAAAGGGGAAGATAAGAGAGAATGTTCTTTTTCTTGGCTGGGTCCCAAGGGGGAGTCCCAAAGATGAAGCTGAGCACAGGGCCCCACTAACTCTAAATCTGCCACTGTCTTCAGCCCATTCAATATACAGAGAAATGTGCATGATCTTCCTTGAGGGCAAGATCATCCACCAAGGCAATGAAAGAGCTGGGAACCAAACCCAGGCCTCCCAACTCATTGGCCTGTACGCTATCATATGGTCTCCTATCTGCAAGCTTGGAGCCTCAAAAGCCCCTCGATCCTGCGGGGGGAAGACTCGGTGAATAAGAAGCTGTGAAATAAGCTTCCCCCCTTCCTGCTGGATGGCTGGGGCCTGCATCAGCCCTTTTCTTCTCTGGTTATATGGGAGTGTAACCCCATTGCAATCTAGGGAGTGACACCGGGGAAAAGGCTATAGAGGATGGTCTATCACTAGGTGCTGCAAGCTGACTCTAAGCAGTATCTTCTAGGTGCCCATAGGAGGGGTAGCTTTTGGTCCTATTTAAAAATAAAGAACTCCACGAAATGCTGTGTAACTCCAAAGGGTGGAGTGGCCTGGTCTTTTTCTGTAGCAGCCCTCTGACTAGGCACTTGGGAAGCTGCTTGCATCACAGCTGAGCTCTGGTGGGATCTCGAGGAACTTATTCGAAGAATTAGCTAGCGCATAGAGCCATCATTTCCTCTGGGTGGCCGCACAGCGGAGAACTCATTGGTGCTAGTCATTCCGTTAGCTTCTCTCTTTTTTCCTGTCACACTGGGCCACCTCCTGCAGTAGGTGTTGGCTAATCAGTATACTAAAGAAAGCAAGTTTCCCCATTTTTGGCCATTAGCAGAGGAAGTGGCTGTGCACTTCACAGCAGGCTGCACCGAACACTTGCCACTTTGAGCATGCCGTGGAACGTGAAGACCCTGGGCTTTCTGCTAGGTAGGTTATGACGTTTTCTTCGCTTGCTCGATTCTTTGGCCAATTGCTTGCTGTCGCGGCAGCTTTGAAAAAGTCCCCCCAGTGAGTTGCTGTCATTCTCCTTCGGCAGCAGGCTGTGATCAGAAGGAAAGGGCTGTGTAGGGTTTGGTGGAGGAGTATGTGAGAAAGAGTTACAGTCCTTTAGGAGACTGAGTCACTCAAGAGAAAAATAGAACTGTGTTACCAGACTGAAATTCAGAGGTGTTTTGCTGAATCTGTAACCTGTTCTGCTCAGCTGGGTCAGTGGAAAGTGAACACTGGAAAGCTTTCTGGGGAAATGGCTTTTACTGGAAACAACTAAAAATAAGAGCGAAAACTGGTTGTGAAAATCAGTACTTGCTCCCGCACAGAAGATATACTTTGTACTGGGTCTGAAAAACATTTGCCTTAGGGTTTAGCTTTGCAGTTCTTACACCCTAGGTTTGGGGCGGGGGGGAGGCGTGAGCTGCTGTACAAGGCAGTTTGGGGGCACTGGCCAGCATAGAGGGGGCTGCCACTGGGTTTAGTCTTGGTTTTGGGAATGAGAGATGGTGTTTTTTGCCTCTGAGTTGTTAGTTTGAGACCAGCCACTACTGGTACCAACCCCAAGTGGTTCTAGCAGGAAAGGAAGATGTTCTTGTGTCAGCAGAAATGTAGGCAGCCTCCACAGAGAGATCTCGGGTGGGAGATTATAGCAATCTCTTCTCTCCCCCATAGAGCAGATCCTTCCACATCGGGTGGGTTGGGATGGGATGCAGTTTGTGCCTGTCTGTGGACAGCTTAGGGAGTCCCCAAGTAGTCAGTCTGGTGCCTTTCATGATAAAATATCCCAGGGAAGTTCTCCTTACTTTCATATGGAGCCAGGCAGCTGTAGACTAGATCTAGGACTTGATTTGACAGACACATGGGCACAATCTGGTACCAGAGGGAGCTCAGCCAGTAGCTGTCTCTTCCTTAACTGCTGGCAGGAGGTAAAAGTTCAGCATGAGGTGACTCCTGGCTACAAGTGGCACCTGTAGGATCAGTGTATGAAGGATAAGTGGACCAGCACAGAGCTGAAAACTGTGTCAATATGTAACAATCCTGTTCCATCGCTCAGATACCTCCACCACAGTCCGCTTCAAGTGGCATAAGGGCTGGAAACTAGCAGGGAGAGGTGCCTACCACATTAGCCTTCTCCACAGGTAAAATTTTCAAAAGCACCTAAGTCCGAAGGTGAAATTCTACTGTATGGGCCAGAAGGCCATTTGGAGAGTCAGAGGTGTCAGGGTCAAATGATGTCCCATGACACTTTGAGCAGCGTGTCTGAGAATTACATCTACAAATGATCTTAGCCGCAGTCATGGTGGGTAAATGGTGCAGTAGTTGTTTTAAAATGTGTGAATGCCTGTGTTATATGTAACTCTATATTAATTATTAACACACACAGCAATGCTGCTAAAGAAACACACCTGGTATTTCTGGAGATTACAACTTGTTCTGCAACAGGAAAGAGCAAGTCAACTCTGTCCTTGCTAGCATCTCTGCAGCCCAGCCCCACTGACTTCAGCTAGTCTGTGGTGCAGTGTGTTCTGGGAGTTAGCTAATCTAAAAACCCAGGAGCTTCTCCATGAGCTGTGTGAGTGTCAACAGTGAGAAGAGTTCACCGAACTCAATTTCTGTCCAAACGTCACCTTCTCCAGGAGGGAAGGCTGCCTCCAGACCTGACATAAGTGGGGCAATTCTGCCAGCATCAATAGAGTTGGCTCCCTTTGTGTCAGGAGTGAACTTGCCTCAGTCTCGTTTCTTCCCTCCTGGGAGCCATGTGGGCGGCACTCTGAGGAATTCAAGTGCTCCCAAGGTGCTGCATCCGGCAGCTCTGGCAATGGCCCTGCAGATCCTGGCTCCTAGCACTGGCTGGGAAGTGGAATTTCCATCCTGTGAAAAATTTCTAGTGTAAAAAGCTAAATTGTCCTGAATTGGGACCAAGTCAAAAATCTCAAATCTTTTTTCTGGAAAGGAATTCAGAAATATTTCCTGGAAATGCTCCATGTGCCCAGGCTTCGCAGCTCTGTGGCTGCCCACCTTGCCAGCAAGGACTTGGGAAGCCCCAGGAGCCTGGGGAACCAGCTGCCCAGGGAGCAGGGAAGGTGATAAGCCTGGGTATCAGGCAGCTGGCCGGCTCAGAGCTGCCCAGAGCACCTGCCTGCTTTCTGTTGAAAGGTTTGATGGATTTGACACGTTCCCATGGAACGTCCATTGCATCTAATCATCATTTTCCAACGGAAAACTTATGGTGGAAATCCTTTGCCAAACTCTCCTAGCTACACAGCCAGAGGAAGGGGCACCCCAGGCAGCACAGAATCATTGAATCATAGGAGTGAACGGGACTTTGAGAGGTGCCGTAGTCCCCTGCACGCATAGCAGGGCCAAGTATTATCTAGACCATGTTTACTTTAACTGCATCGTGTCATCGAAGCCATGAGGGTGAATGCTGAATAACCAAAGGCAGATACCACAGTGATGCATATGAGAGAAACAGGGAGATATGTAGGGTAGGATTCACAAAGGTATTTAGGCACCTTCCTCTCCACCCTTGTGGGTACCTTGTGACCCAGCTATAGATTTAGGGAAGTAGATATAGTTAGGGCCTAGAACATGAACAAAAGAAATTACCCTGGGACACCCCGCAGGTTTCTGGCCAGGAACACCTGGATTGACATTCACTGGCATTGATGAGTCTGCCTCATACAGCGGTTATGGGCTGGATGGAGATGTAATTTGGGGCAGTGCCCTGGCCTGGGTTCTGCAGGAGGTCAGACTAGATGACCAGAATTAAACCTTCCAACCTTAGAATCTATGAATGTTGCTCAAGGAGTTGTTAGAAATCTTGGATTCTAGTTTTTCTGCAATATTTATACAGGGGAATGAGGGGGGAAAGCAGAACCTGTAGTTTCTTAGGTCTCTTCTAGTACCTTTCAGATACCCCCAGCTACCCAGCTGGGATAGTCCCAAAGGACGAGCTCCTCTGTGCTTAGCCCCACAGTGTCATTTACACCTCTAACAAGCATTGCTGCTTAGATGGACAAAGGACAAAATTCCACTTGGGAGCCAGAATGGCCCCCTACTGGGGAGCCCCCAAGCAGGTTGCTTGAGCATGGGCCCCCCAGGGAAGAACGCTGTTATAGAGCAAACGACTCAGGGCCTCAGACATCAGTGGGAGTAAAACCAGGCCACCTATGAGCTAATAGGAAAAGAAATGACACAGGGATTGTAACTGGCTTCCTAAGAAGCAGGCATGTGTCAGCCTTGAGAGCAGAAGCAGGGATCCTAGCTCAGTTACCCTGGATCCACTAGAATCCACTTCCCAGGGGCAGGCAGCCTGGCTCCCAAGTCAGTCTTTGGCCCTCCTGCACAAGCATAATGATATGAAGTGTGGGCTGCAAACATACAGAGGAATGTTGACATCCAAACCGAAGACTGTTTTCACTGATCCTTTAACCATGCTGGCTGTCACTTCCCAACCCTGGGAAAATCAGGGCTGACTCCTGCTTTCGCAAAGCACTCTGAGTCCCAGTGGTAAACCACTCTAGATAGCTATGTAATTCATAGAATCTCAGGGCTTGAAGGGACCTCAGGAGGTATCTAGTCCAACCCCCTGCTCAAAGCAGGACTAATCTGCAGACAGATTTTTGCCCCAGATCCCTAAATGGCCCCCTCAAGGATTGAGCTACACAACGCTGGGTTTAGCAGGCCAATGCTCAAACCACTGAGCTATCCCTTCCCTTAGTTGCTCTGCCATACATTGCTATATGGCCAGCTGATGCGCTTAGCCATTGCTGGTGCTGAAAGAGACACTTTGGGCTCTGATCTTGCCAGCTTTCGCAGAGTCTTATGTGGCCAGTAGCTGATCTGAGAGCTTAACAGAGAAGCAATTACATATTACTTTTTTTCCTTCCAAAGAAAGCACGGAGGTGTTCAGCTAACACCTCCTTCATTACTGCCTGCCTTGATACAAGGCCTCCAGTATGGGCCAAGGTATCTTGGTGTCTCCCTATCATCTGCATCAGTTGATGTAACTCTTTTCTATTCCTTTCTAGCCCTGACTCAGGGTCTCTTCATCCAATGTCTGGCACATGTAAACTCCAGCACTGCCCTCTGCCGAAGGTGTCATCGGAATTCCCTGGACAAAATCACAGCAAAGACAAGACAGATGGAAAAGGAAGCCAAGGAGCTGTTCAGGTCCTATGTAAGTGCTGCCCTCCAGGGGGCACCTCTGGCTGGGAGAATCTCTCAAGTGGTGCCACTAAAGCTCTGCATGGAGGGCACAGCTCTCCAGCACCCAAGGCACTGCTTTTAAGAACAGCAGCATCCAGCAGAGTTGGGGAGGGTGGCTGGCCCATGCTGGTAACTGCATAACTGTACCCACAAGGTGGCAGCCACAGGGATGGCCCCATGGAGTAAGCAAGGAGCTGACTGATTTCCCTGGAGGTGGAGGCTGGGTGACGTGCATAGCACCTCACACCCAGTACATATGGGCCTTTTACAGCACACAGCCTACCTCTTTAGCTCAAGCTGGAAAGACTCATGCTTTTAGCTCTGAAGGTCACTAGTTCAGTCCCCCGTGTCTGCCACGAAGATGGCTGTTTCACTGACATGCAATGATATTGGGATCCTTCTGCCCAAAAAAGGTATGGGACCTGCTCTGTGTCCTGCCGTATTGTTGGGACAGGAGTTTGCTGGAAATACCACGTGGTAGAGTCAGCATGACTAGCTGGGATGGCAGACTGGTGCACTGTGAGTCGTTGGAAGTGTGTGGGTGGTCTGGGGGAATAACCCCACTGACACAGTCACCTTCCCTCCAGCTAGATTTCCCCAGAGCCCAACAGTGCTTCCCTGAGCTTCGGCCAGAATGTGTGTGTGGGAGGGAACTCACAGGCCAATGAATCATAGATCAGAGGAATGTTAAGACGTGTTTGGTGCCTCCAGCAGCACAGCTGGTGCCGTCTGGCTGGATGTACCTGACTGCCATTGTCAGAGTAATAACCTGAGAGCTGACTGTGGAGAACACTTCCATCTAACTAGGCAGGCCCAAGCAGTGTCAGCATTCCCTCTGACATACTCATGTTCCTTGCAGCACCGTGACCAGCAAAGCTCCCAGCCTTGCCATGTTGCCAGAGGAGAACTGGGTTCCAAGCAATTTAGAGCATGGGAGTTTTCTTAGATCTTAAAAGCCGCAGTCCTGCCCGCACTGTATGAACATGGAGCTGAAATTTGTGTCATGTCCTCAGCCAAGATCTCCCATTCTCCTGCTGTGGTTTGGCTTGCTGGCTGCTACTCTCCACCCCAGAAATAGCTGCATTTTCATGTTATTGAATACGTATGTACTTTGTCAAGCACTAGTACTGGATCCTCTAGTCCAGTGCAAGGTCTATAGTAGAAGAAGCACGGTTTGGTAAATAAAGCACTGACCTAGGTACCAAAAAGTCTGGTTCTAGCTCTGGCTTTGTCATCAGCTCTCTAATCAAGTTACTTCATGTTTCTATGCCTCAGTTTCACCATCTATAAAATGGCTGTAATAATATTGACCTATTTCTGTCAGCTGGTGTGCCAATTAATTCCTTAACATCTGCAGAGTGCTTTGAGGTCCCACGATAGGTAGTGTCCTGTTGCTATAAATGTAATGTAGTGAATCATACACATTTAGGCTGGAAGGGTCCTCAAGGGGTCATTTAGCCCATCCCCTCATGTTGAGGCAGGAGTGAGACAATCATTGACAGGTGTTTTTCTAAGAAAGTTTCTTTTACTGGCCACGTAACCGTGGCCCAAGTGACTCTGTCAATCTCTCCCATGGTGGCTGGCATTGCATCTTTATTTTTATTTCCAGTTGACTCACCAGGGCTTGCTTACGTCCGAGCTTCGCCGACTCTGCGATGAGGCTGTACAGTGGTTTCCTACAGAGAATATAACAGACCAGCCAAAGATGGTCATGCTGCAGGAGCTATACCGGACTCTGGTGCACATGAAGGACGCCCTCGAGAACATCAAAAAGCAGCAGCAGGTGCTGAGCACCCCAGGTGCTGCACTACTTGGCAGACTCGAAAGCACTCAGTGGGCGGTGAGAGGGCTTCTCTCCAACACTTTCTGCGCCCTCTGTCTCAAGGGCGTCTTGCCCAACTCCAGGCGCACCCCAGAGAGACCTGCAGTTACTAACACTTTCCAGCAAAAGATTGACGGATGCAAAGTGCTCGGGAACTACAGCAAGTTCCTGGAGAAACTGGCCAGGGGCTCGGGGAAGAAAGCGCCACAGGCACTCAGAGATCAAAGGAAAAGACGGAAAGGCACAAAAAGAAAGGAGGGTTCCTCGCACTCCTGAATGAGCCACCCAGTGGGAGCCAGGGAACCCTAGATGGCTGCCGCCCAGACCTGGTAGTGGGGACGGAGCTAGGCTTCCAAAAAATGCTTGAATGAAATACACAACTCCTGTTTAACCCTGAGAAGTGGCTGCACAGGAGCTCAGTGCAGGAACACCAGAGCCATGTCACGTTCTGGTCCCACACTCAATGTGCCAGGACAGACAGTCCCTTGGGGCCAGATCGGCAAAGTGCCTGGCATGCAGCAGCCACCATTGCTCTGGGGGTTGGGAAGGATTCTCTGTTGTTCTCAAGTGGTTGGAGGGGATTCTCCTTCAGTCTCAATGGGAGCTGCTGGGGGCCACGCACTTATGGAAAGCTTGCCTGAGAGCTTCCAGATACCTCTGCACAGCGTACAGAAGCCAAGGCGCCTTTTTTCTTATCAAAAGCACTACCAGATTCTGCAGGAAAGGTTCATTACTGCATTGTTTGAGATCCTTTACAGTAGAATAGGCTGGATTCAAATGCACAAAGAACGAGCATCTATCCCGGGGTGGGCAAACTACGGCCCAGGGGCTGCATCCAGCCCTTCAGACATTTTAATCCAGCCCTTGAGCTCCTGCCAGGGAGCAGGGTCAGGTGCTTGCTCTGCGCGGCTCCCGGAGGCAGCGGCATGGCCCCCCTCTGGCTCCTATGCATACGGGCAGCCCGGGGGCTCCACATGCTGCCCCAACCCCAAGCAAATAGAGCCAGTGGGAGCTGCAGGGGCAGCACCTGGCCGTGCCTCAGCATAGGAGCCAGAGGGAGGACATACCTCTGCTTTTGGGAGCTGCTTGAGGTAAGCGCAGCCAAGAGCCTGCATCCCTGACCCCCTCCCACACCCCAACCGCTTCCCCAGCCCAGATCCTCCTCCCACTCTCCAAACTCCTTGGTCCTACCCTCCTGCACCCCAGAGCCTGCACACTCAGCCAGATCCCTCACCCGCACCTCTGCCCCAGCCAAGATCCCCCTTCCACACCCTGAACTCCTCATTTCTGGCCCCACTCCTGAGCCCGCACCCCCAGTTGGAGCCCTCACCCCCTCTTGTACTCCAACCCCAAATTTTGTGAGCATTCATGGTCCTGCATACAAGTTCCATACCCAGATGTGGCCCTCAGGCCAAAAGTTTGCTCACCCCTGATCTATCCTGATGATGCAACCCTAGTTTAACCCATTTTGCCCACTTGGCTGATTTTTTCCATTGCCCGACACCTTGAGCAATGATTTACACCAATGACAAGTGAGTGTAATAAGATGCCTCTAAAACAGAACGGTAACAATTTATGCTCACTTAGCACTGGGGCAAATGATGACCCAAGGTGCTGGGCAATGGACAATCTGGTCCCAGGTATAGAAACTTAAATTATATGTGAGATTAACTGGTTATTCCCCGTCACCAGCAACAGAGAGCTGCTGGGAGGTTGGCAAAGGGTATGTCTACACAGCAAAAGCTGTGCATGGGCTACCTAGCTCACTTGAATCCAGCTAGCTGAGTAACAACAGCACTGAAGGCAGTGAGCTGAGTCCACGCTGGGCATGTAACTGCCTTCACTGCCATGTCTTCACTCGATTGTTACCTGCACTAGCTGGATTGAAGCCGCTAGCCTGTGAAGCAGCTTCATACCAGTCACTCCCAGGTCAGACCAGATCATGAGGTTACTGTGGCCCGGCAGCATTGACTGTCTGAACATTAAACATGTTGTTAAACTTGGCCTGATTTTTCCAGTGATTCAAAGGTCCAGTGACCCAGCCTGACTAAGTCACTGTGCACTGTGGAGTATGTGTCTCTTCTAACCAGGATCCAACACCACTCAGCACATGACCGCTGCAGATGTTTCTTCTCTTTATGCCCCTTGTTATGCTTTTCTAGAGGTTGTTTTGAGATCCCAGACCATGGTCTAGATCCTCAGCTGGAGTAACTTGGTTTAGCTCCACACACTTCACTGAGGATCTGGCCTGGTAATTTGTATTGCTGTCAAAATGACTCTAGAGAAGTTTTAATTCCCTGATATTACCTTGGGAGTGGCATCACCTGCTGCTGCTGTGCTGATGTCCTAAGGCACTGTTGTACCCTTGGAGGGTATGCCAACATAATGAAACATGACCTTCAAAACAACCAGCACACCCTGCTCTGTAATAATTTATAGATTAATATTTATACAGGTTCTGTATTTATTATGTACAATGGTTTAATTTAAAATAGCTTTGTACTGGAAAGATCTATTTAAAAATATGTGGTTTATATATATATATATATATTTTTAAAATATGAACACAAGAATATTTTATTTATGGATTTAAATGTTTTTCTCTCATGGGAGTAGGCTACCTGGATCATTCTGATCATTCTGATAAGTCAGACCCACTTATTTTTGTATAACCAGATTGTTAATTTTATATTAAATTTTTTCATTAAAAGCAATGTTGAAATGAAATGTTGGTCCGAATTGAAAAGTAGACCCATTCTATTTAGAAAATGGGGAAACACAACATTTTGACTTTTTTGGAATTTTTTTAATGGGTGGGGTTTTTTGGTTTTTTTATTTCACCAAAACAATTCTGTGAAATTGACTCATATTCTCAACGTCTGTGTCTATCTGAATCTGCATTTCTTTGCTGGGGGAAAAATGTTTTGTGAGAAAAATGTCACTCAGCTCTTTGGAAGACCTTACTCCTTGCTGACTGGGGCAATCTCGCCTTGAAGTCAATGAGCATTTTGCCTGTGTGAAGACTTCAGGAAGTGGCTCATCCAATGTAACTCTCTTTTCTCAGCCCCTGCCCATGTCCATAAATTTTGTCATCCTGTAATGGAAATTAGTTCAGTGGGATTCCCAGTTGCCTGCATGGATTTACCACTGTTACAAAATAGCCTCACATTTCCCTGTTTTCCTTACTTGCAAAACTCTTCTTATCTGGCCGAGCGTGAGATGGCAATCACTGAAGAATATAGTGCAGCAGAGATAGCCAGCCCCTAGAGCGCCTGAGGGAATGTAGGGATTGCCAGACTGGCTCTGACAACTGGTCCATCCTATCCAGTATCATGGCTTTAACAGTGGCCACAATCAGCTGCTTCTGAGGAAGGAGTTAGGATCCATACAAATATAAACTGTTCATAGGGGAAGTTTCTTCCTGACTCGGAGCAGTGAGTGACTGGACTATGCCCTGAAGCATGGGGATTTATCTCTCTTCTGAATGTTTGGGAGAGAGCAGAACTAGCTGGAGCATGGTGTGTTCCAAGGCTCCTCTGGCTAAGGCAGAATGCAGGTGTGCTTATTTAGCTACAGAGATAAGCTGAGCTGGAAAAGCTCTTGCATACTGCAGTGAGGGAGGTTCTGCATACATCACTGGTAGCTTCATGTTGTGGGTGGAAGAGTACAGCTTTGATCACTGTTTGTAGCCGGTCCTAAGGAACTCTGCAATTGCCTCACACCAGCAAGTGTCACAGCAACAATATGAGAACCCATGCTGGTGGCAGAGAGGGAAACTAGAAATCTACACCAGTTAAATTAACTAGCCCAGTTACAGGTGCTGTCTTCTCCCCAACTTTGCTGTTCTTCATGGACAGAAACTGAGTCTTTCCTTTGCAATGTATCATTATGAATGGATCATAAATCCTAAGAAACTGTCACAGTCATTAGGCCCCAGAGTAACGAATTTTGTAAACCAAATTTCTGTTCCTTCAGGGGATTTTTGGCCACAAGGTCTAGCAAATGCCAGGAATGTGTAAATGAAACAGATGTGTGGGAGGGAAGGGAGGGTCAGAGTCTAATAGTGAAAGTTAGACAAGATAGTGACTAATTAGCAATAACCTGAAAGGAAAGTAAGAATTGGTGAAAGAGCTCACAGGGGAGTTACCTGTTGGAGAAAGTCTGTTTAAAAAGTAGAAAATCAAACATGGCCCAAAGCTTACCATTGTAACCAGGCTTTGGCCACCCAGCCTTTCACCAAGGCACTCACACTTTCAGAGCAACTTGGGTAGGGCAAAAATTTTCCATCAAAACTGGTTGTCAGTGGAAAATGGGTTTGCAATTTAAGAGATTTTTTTGAATCATAGAATCATAGAATATCAGGTTTGGAAGGGACCTCAGGAGGTATCTAGTCGAACTCCCTGCTCAAAGCAGGACCAATTCCCAACTAAATCATCCCAGCCAGGGCTTTGTCAAGCCAGGCCTTAAAAACCTTTAAGGATGAAGATTCCACCATCTCCCTAGGTAACCCATTCCAGTGCTTCACCACCCTCCTAGTGAAAAAGCTTTTCCTAATATCCAACCTAGACCTCCCCCACTGCAGCTTGAGACCATTACTCCTTGTTCTGTCATCTGGTACCACTGAGAACAGTCTAAATCCATCCTCTTTGGAACCCCCTTTCAGGTAGTTGAAAGCAGCTATCAAATCCCCCCTCATTCTTCTCTTCTGCAGACTAAATAATCCCAGTTCCCTCAGCCTCTCCTCATAAGTCATGTGCTCCAGCCCCCTAATCATTTTTGTTGCCCTCCGCTGGACTCTTTCCAATTTTTCCACATCCTTCTTGTAGTGTGGGGTCCAAAACTGGACACAGTACTCTAGATGAGGCCTCACCAATGTTGAATAGAGGGGAATGATCACGTCCCTCGATCTGCTGGCAATGCCCCTACTTATACAGCCCAAAATGCCGTTAGCCTTCTTGGCAGCAAGGGCACACTGTCGACTCATATCCAGCTTCTCATCTACTGTAACCCCTAGGTCCTTTTCTGCAGAACTGCTGCCTAGCCATTCAGTCCTCAATCTGTAACAGCGAATGGGATTCTTCCGTCCTAAGTGCAGGACTCTGCATTTGTCCTTACTGAACCTCATCAGGTTTCTTTTGGCTCAGTCCTCTAATTTGTCTAGGTCACTCTGTATCCCATCCCTACCCTCCAGCGTATCTACCACTCCTCCAAGTTTAGTGTCATCTGCAAACTTGCTGAGAGTTCAGTCCATGCCATCCTCCAGATCACTAATGAAGATATTGAACAAAACAAGCCCCAGGACCGACCCTTGGGGCTCTCTACTTTAAACCAGCTGCCAACTAGACATGGAGCCATTGATCACTACCTGTTGAGCCCAATGATCTAACCAGATTTCTATCTACCTTATAGAGAAAAATATCAACTATGTAAAATTTCAAAAAAAAATTGTTAAAAAACCAAATGCCCCAAAATTGAAATATTTTGGTCAAAAGAACCTAAGTATTTTGAGTCAGCTATTGAACTGTGGTGCCGCATGGGAGTCCTCAGTCAGTTTCCACATGGCCCCATTCTCCACTATGGGCTGGGTTCTCCAGCCAGCCAACATCTTCCAGGATGGGCCAAGTCTAGGGATTTCCAGGCTGTAACTGTCTCCACTCACCAAGAAGTAGGGGGATCATAGTTCCCGAAACTGAAAACGGGACACTGGCTGAGAGATGGTCGGTGCTCAGGGTTGGTGCTCAGCATGCAAAAAAGATACGGCAGTTTCATATATTGTACATAAATATGTTCACCTATTTTATAGCTTCATTTATTTTACTTCTGCTGGTGTGGGGAATCTCAGGGCTGCACAGCCCCATCAGAACCAGACCCACGCCACTTCCCTCGCAGCCCCCAGGATAGGGGGTGTGGCTGGGAAAAGGAGAGGGGCGGGGACACTGCTGTGGTTCAGCAACCTCCAGCTGTTGGAGATGATCATTACCAGCCAGCACTACTTAGATCAGCCCACAATCAGAAGAGTACTAAGGTGTCTTAAAGCACCTCTTCCCCAGAGCTGTGCCAGCCCTATGCCAGCACAGAGCCCAACAGCGTTATCCTGGAGTGAAACTGCAATGGGTGGAAAATCACACTTGTAGCTGCAGAGTTGTGTGCTGTTTACAAAGACCTCTTTGTAAACAACAGCTGGCCCCACCAGAGGCTCTTGTGACATAGTTTTGCTGCCCCTTAGAGATGGCCTAAAGGATTTGGGGCCGTCTGGATCCAGATGTGAAGCTGAAATTTGTGGGTCAGGCTCATCTCTGCTCAAAATCCTTTAACAACGGAGACCCAGTTAGAGGTTCCTTCTTTAGTCCCAGTCAGGGGGGACAGGGGAGGTGCTAAGTGCAGAAATATGTGCACACAGTGCCGGCTGGATGGATTCAGGCAGGAGGAATACAGGAAGTGGTGCGGCTGATTCAGTAGGTAGCCTGCTCCCTCTGAGTCAGGGCCTATTCTGTGCCACAGAGGTGGCCCCATTTCAATGGTGGGTGCAGGGAGCAGGGGCCTGTTACAGCGAGTTGGAAAATACCATTTTTGCACCACTGACTTTTTGGTGAGAAATTGAAATCAAATATTTTGATTCAGAAAAGCTACCTCAGGGCCCCATGGGAGTCAGGTGCCTCATGATCCCTTTCTCCTTTATAGACTGCCGGGATCCGTGGGAGAACTGCACCCAGGAGCGGCACCAGGGGTTTTGATGCCTTAGGTGGGGGTCCTTCCACGCTCCCGGTCGTTGGCGGCAATTCTGCTGTGGGTCCCGGAACGAGTGAAGGACCCGCCGCAGAATTGCCGTCGAAGACCCAGAGCGCGGAAGGGCCCCCCGCTGCCAAATTGCCACCAAGGGCAGCAAAATGCGGCCCCCCCGCCAAATCCTGGTGCCCTAGGCGACCGCCTAGGTCACCTAAATGGAAGCGCTGGCCCTGATTGCACCTCTTATGGTTTCATGGTCTCCCTGCTTGGTAGGGTGACCATACGGCCCAAGCATTCTGCACTAAGGGACGTGGCTGGGAAGGATTCTGGGATATGGGGGGACGTGGATGGTTTTGAGGACACAGAAGGACATGTGGGTGATATTGGAGTTGGGTTAAAGTGGCTTCAAACCCCAGAAATAGAACGTGAACACTCTAGTCCCCCTCACCCTCAGAGGCACACTGATCGGGAGTGGTGACACAGATCCTCCTCGTGCTGTATCTCATTTGTGGACAGATGCTCCTGACTGTGAGCCCTGCACTCACATCCATCAGGAGTCAGTGTCAATACCTGACTCCTAGGGCCTCATCCTGCTTCCTTGTCATGGTGTTGGTCAGGAATAACGCCACAGAAGCCAATGGCATGACACAGATATGCAACCAGAGTGTCATGACTGGGAGTTGGGCGGCCTGGCCTGGGAGTCAGGCCTAGTGGTCAGAGTAGCCATCCAGCCAGAGTCAGGGAGCAGTAGTCAAGCAGAAGGTCATAACGAGAGTCAGGAATCTGCACTGAAGCACAGAGCTGGGGTCCAAAACAGGGAATAAGGGCAGAGCCTGTAAGAGCCACAGGCCAAGAACTCTAAGTTATACAGAGAGCTTCTTGGACTGCTCTGGAGACTTAAATAGTGCACCTGAACCAATCAGAGGGCACCGGGGTACTGCCAAGGTACTTCCATGGGCAGTCTTCCTGTGGCGCTTAGTCGCCCAGGGTTTGTAGTGCATTGATCATGGCTCTGCATCGGTCACCAGGAACCCCATTAGACACAGAGTCTAATGGAGTCTCCATGCTGAAAAACACCCCCTGCAAAAAGCCCCTGAACCCAAAAGCCCACACTTCTCCTTTGGTTTACCCAACCTTCCAAACAGGGCCGGATCCCCGCGGAAGTCAGCGGCGCTGGGTTGAGTCACACCAGCTGGGGGGACCCAACCCAAGGGCTCCTCCGAACAAAGAACTCGCTCATGGCCAGCACCCAGTGTGACGCGCTGCAAAGAGCCATTGCACTCTGGCACGTGAGCAGCAGATCTGAGGCCTGAGTCTCCCTCGGCTTTGCCCCTCGTGCAATGGGAGCACGACACACACATCAAACTTGGAGCATGTCACATCCCGTACCACAGGTGCAGTGATCACATGAGGTGCAGGACATTGGGCCCCAGCCCCTCACACCCTGCGGTGACAGCCTCAGACTCCTGCCCTGAGGAAGGGGTTGCATAAATATACTGGGGGGGGAGGGGGCGCTCCACCTGCTGATGTAACTCAGGAGTGCCGCCATTGAAGAGAATGTCATTACACTGGTGCAAGGGAGAGGAAAATCAGGCCGTCTGAGTCAGAAGTCCTAAGGCATGCACCATCTGGTCATGAGCACACGAGGAGTCAGTCATTCCCTTGTGGCTGGCCCCGGTCAGTACTGCCCAGAGCAGAGCCCTGCAGCATCAGCCATCGCCGTGAGTCAGTCCCTGGAAGGATCACTGCTAGGCAGCCGTGCCCGCCTGTCCAAGGGCTGTACACTTTCTGGGTTCACCAAAAGTGCCAGTGCCCACCGCCTGACTCTGCTAGGGAATGGTCAAACTTGATGGCACAAAGTCTCCTCGTTCTAGCTCAACTACTTCCTAACTTGCAGCATCTCGACTGGGTCACCCCGTGAAAGGGCCACTGAGGAAGGCCCAGCGCAGTGGCTCCTTCACAGAGGAGGTCACCCTTTCTCCTCCAAGAGGCAAGCACCAGAGATCTTTGAGAGATGTCACAATGAAGCAGCCAGTGTCAGCTTCCTTTGCAGTCAGTGGACACGCTCCAGGACCTAGCCTGCAGTGGCTGGGTTCATGTTCTACATCTCTCCAGTGCTTCCCAGCTGAGCTCCGAAGAGGACATTGTCTGCACGGACATTGAATGCAAGGACTGAGGTAATATGCTGCCTTCATCACTGGGGGGCGTCATCTCCGCTAAGCGTGACTGATGCTCTGGAACATGGCCCCAAGGGGGAAGCCAGTCCAGTGTGGTGCAGGATTCATGCAGCTTGCAGGGGGCAGATAGTGTAGTCGTGTTTAATAAAGGTGGGAACAGGACTGAGGGTTCCCTGTGAGAGTCCATGCCTTGCCTGGTGCCCACTTCTTCACAGGCAGCCACCGCAGCTCCCAAAGTGGCTGGTGCTGGTTTGGCAAGGCAGAAAGCAGGGTAGCCAGGGGCTGTGTCACTTGAGAGCACCCCTTCTGCAGTTGGTGCTAGTTCAGCTCCTATGCCGCTCTCTCAGTGGAGATCAGACTGCCCTGATGGCCCAGAGCCCAGTGGAGGGCACAGTGGAGATAATGATGATGTGATTTAATTATGTTAGTAGTAGTAGTATTTATTTGTCTTATCGTAGTGCCTAGGAGCCCTAGTCATGTTTCAGGACCCCATTGTGCTGGGTGCTGTATGTTATTTATTAGGTGTATTACGGTAGCACCTAGGAGCCCTCGTCATGGATCAGGACCCCATTGTGCTGGGCGCTGTACATTATTTATTAGGTGTATTACGGTAGCACCTAGGAGCCCTAGTCATGGCTCAGGACCCCTTTGTGCTAGGTGCTGTATGTTATTTATTAGGTGTATTACGGTAGCGCCCAGGAGCCCTAGTCATGGATCAGGACCCCATTGTGCTGGGCGCTGTATGTTATTTATTAGGTGTATTACGGTAGCATCTAGGAGCCCTAGTCATGGCTCAGGACCCCATTGTGCTGGGCGCTGTATGTTATTTATTAGGTGTATTACGGTAGCACCTAGGAGCCTTAGTCATGGCTCAGGACCCCATTGTGCTGGGTGCTGTACTTGCCACCTCATCTCTCCTGGGGGGGGGGGGGGAAATTCACCTTGTCTCAGCGGTCATCCCAGGAGGGGCCTGCATCACCCTGCATCACTGGGAACGGAGCTCTCCTTATGGCAGCATTTAACACAGGGCACCCCATTAACTCTAGCCCTTTCTATCTGGCCTTGAGAGCTGACAGCTGGAAACTAACAGAGGGGAGTACACTGCCCTGCAGTGCAGTCCTGCCTAAGAGAGTGGTGATAGGCCAGTTAAATGTCTTCATGCTTGTTCCCATCCCCTAATACAAGACACTTCATGATGGGAGCTGGGGAACAGTGCTGGTAAGCCACTGGTTTAGCCTCAGTGGATGCCATGGGAGGTCAGCTGGGGACCAGGCAGGGCTGGTAGATTGGAAAATTATTGTCCGGTGGCAGGCATGTGAATTGCCACTGGGATGGTTCCTAAACAGCCAGTGGAACATCGTGCTAAGAGCATGGGATCTGTTTTCTAAAAGCTGGCTCTTTTCCACTGGTTGCAGAGGGCCGGTCCATTTCCCCAGAACCGATCTGTGGTGTCTCCGCTTCTCATGCTGGAGGGAAGCTTTGCTGGCTCAATTTGCCTGTGATGTGTTTTGGACCATGTGAAATCCTATAGAGCTGCTTCAGGGATAAACACATTGGGCCTCCTCATCCCTGCCCCCTGCCCATAATAGATGCTAAACTTAAATGTATCCCCCAAATTAAAAAACATAGTAAGAGAACCAGAAAAAGAGCCACTGTGGCTAAACAACAAAGTAAAAGAAGCAATGAGAGGCGAAAAGGCATCCTTTAAAAAGTGCAAGTTAAATCCTAGAGAGGAAAATAGAAAGGAGCTTAAACACTGGCAAACAAAGTGTAAAAATACAAGTAGGAAGGTCCAAAAAGAATTTTAGGAACAGCTAGGCAAAGACTCAAAAAGTAATAGCAATTTTTTTAAAGTACATCAGAAGCAGGAAGCCTGCTAAACAACCAGTGGGGCCATTGGACGATCGAGGTTCTAAAGGAGCACTCAAGGACGACAAGGCCATTGCAGAGAAACTAAATGAATTCTTGCATTGGTCTTCACGGCTGAGGGAGATTCCCGAACCGGATCCATTCTTTTTAGGTGACTGATCTGAGGAACTATTCCAGACTGAGGTGTCATTAGAGGAGGTTTTGGAACAAATTGATAAATTAAACAACAATAAGTCACCAGGACCGGATGGTAGCACCCAAGAGTTCTGAAGGAACTCAAATGTTAAATTGCAGAACTACTGTCGTCCTTAACCTCTCATTTAAATCAGCTTCTGTACCAGGTAACTGGAGGCTAGACAATGTAATGCCAATTTTTAAAAAGAGCTCCAGGGGTGATACCAGCAATTACAGGCTTGTAAGCCTGACTTCAGTACCAGGCAAACTGGTTGAAACTATAATAAAGAAAATATTGTCAGACATATAGATGAACATAATTTGTTGACGAAGAGTCAACATGGTTTTAGTAAAGAGAAATCATGCCTCACCAATCTACTAGAATTCTTTGAGGAGGTCAACAAGCATGTGGACCAAGGGGATCCAGTGGATATAGTGTATTTAGATTTTCAGAAAGCATTTGACAAGGTCCCTCACCAAAGGCTCTTATGCAAAGTAAGCTGACATGGTATAAGAGGGAAGGTCCTTTCATGGATCAGTAACTGGTTAAAAGACAGGAAACAAAGGGTAGATATAAATGGTCAGTTTTCAGAATGGAGAGAGGTAAATAGTGGTGTCCCCCATATTCATAAATGATCTAGAAAAAGGGGTAAACAGTGAGTTGGCAAAACTTGTAGATACAAAATTACTAAATATAGTTAAGACCTAGGCAGACTGCGAAGAGCTACAAAAGGATCTCACTAAACTGAGTGACTGGACAACAAAATGGCAAATGAAATTAATGTTGATAAATGCAAAGTAATGCACATTGGAAAGCATAGTCCCAGCTATGCATATAAAATGATGGGATCTAAATTAGCTGTTACCACTCAAGAAAAAGATCTTGGAGTCATTGCGGATACTTCTCTGAAAACATCTACTCAATGTGCAGCGTCAGTCAAAAAAGTGAACAGAATGTTGGGAATCAGTAAGAAAGGGAGAGATAATAGGACAGAAAATATCATGTTGCCGCTATATAAATCTATGGTACGCCCATGTCTTGGATACTGTGTGCAGATGTGATCACTCCATCTCAAAAAAGATATATTGGAATTGGAAAAGATTCAGGAAAGGGCAACAAAAATGATTAGGAGTATGGAACAACTTCCATATGAGGAAATATTAATAAGACTGGACTTTTCAGCTTGGAAAAGAGAGGGTTAAGGGGAAATATGATTGAAGTCTATAAAATCATGACTGGTGTAGATAAAGTAGATAAGAAAGTGTTGTTTACTACTTCTCATAACACAAGAACTAGGGGTTACCAAATGAAATGAATAGGCAGCAGGTTTAAAACAAATAAAAGGAAGTATTTCTTCATACAATGCACAGTCAACCTGTGGAACTCCTTGCCAGAGGATGTTGTGAAGGCCAAGACTATAACAGGGTTCAAAAAAGAACTAGATAAGTTCATGGAGTATAGTCCATCAATGGCTATTAGCCAGGATGGGCAGGGATGGTGTCCCTAGCCTCTGTTTGCCAGAAGCTGGGAATGAGTGACAGGTTATGGATCACTTGATGATTACCTGTTCTGTTCATTCCCTGTGGGGCACCTGGCATTGGCCACTGTCAGAAGACAGGATACTGAACTAGATGGACCTTTGGTCTGACCCAGTAGGGCCATTCTTATGCATTCTAGCAGTGCAATGGGCACAGAACCTGTCCACCTCTTCTCTGCTGGCAGGATGGAGTTTCCAGAAGGTGTGTAGCTGGCAAAGCCAGCTCCTAGGTCTGCAGCAACCAGTAGAGTGGGTACTGAGGGCTGGGCAGGGTAGGAGTATGTTCTGGCTATCCCTGATTGGTAGATGGCTCCTTAGACACCTGTCATTACTTGGCAGAGTTTAGCCCCTGGGTTGCTTTAACCTCAGCAGATGATGGGGAAGGGGACGGTGAAAAACTGGCTGGAGGATCAGGGAGCTGTAAGTAGCTCCTGCCCCATGGGGACTGATTGCAGCAGAGAATCTGGGCCATTTGGTCACTAGCATGTTGGGGAGAAAACTGGGTGCCCTTGCTCCTTTCTGGCTAACGCTATATGTTTGCCACAGCCAGGACTTTTGTGACTTATAAGGGGGTTGCCTGCCAAGTCGCATGGCCTGCTCCCCCCGTGGCCTTGCACCTCTTTCATCTGTACCACGAGGGCATAAAATGCTTTGAGATGAGAATTCTCCAAAGATAGCAGTGCTGGGGTTTTATGAGCACTCTGTATAAATGTAAGGGTGTGGGCCAGTGGGGATCAGACCCATGCTTTTTGTAACCTGAGCCACTGAGCGAGATTCCCATGTATTTATACAGAAGTACTCTCTATGTGCTGGATTTTTAAGGGAACCCAGCATCTCATTTGCCTGAGCTCTTCTGAAAACCTGACCATTTAATAATCTAAATGAGAGCAGAACTGAAAATCTGGCCTTGACTGTCCTTTTGAAACTTTTAGCTCTGTCTGTTCAGTGTAAAGAACAGACAGACCTGGGTTTTTAAACCGTTTTCTTCAGAAGAACACGTTAGGATGAAATGTTTTCAAATCACCCCCACTGCAAAATGAAAGAGATTTGGCTCCACTCAGTGACAACGTGTGACTTTCTCTCCAATCAGTCTTCCCCTGAATTTGAGATTTCTGCCCTTTTGCCATGACAAAGCCCTGCCTTTTCCCCAACATTTGCCATGACAAAAATAACCCCCAGCCTTGGGCAAAGTCTAGAATGGAGGCCCACAAAAAGCAAATGCACAAATGCCCTTGTTTTTACATGAAGGCCTAGCATGGTCCGTGCTCTGTGGCTGTGCTCTCTGAGTGCCCCGGAATCCATTGGGAGTTTCCTCAACTCTCAACTTACGGGGCCAGGAGTGTGGGATCCCTTGACAAGAAGATGATTTCCGTGTGGTTAGAACAGCCTGGTTTCCGTTAAATCACTATTGATAAAAGAGTTGGAAGTGGTCAGACAGCAAGTCACTGGGTGGATTTTAACCACAGGAAAGTGCTGATGTCTAAAGTCCATTTGAGCTTTTCTTACAGGACCGTGGAGACATTTCCCAGTCTCCAACAACAGAGAGGACTTCAGCCTGCCTGCTGCTAAGGATTCCCCCAGTGTGAGGGACAGGTCAGGGCCATGCTGGGAGTGCGATGAGCACATGGCTGGCGCATGCTGCACTTGGGCAAGACCTGCTGCCATAATGAGCCCTAAGGGTCGTAAAAGAGCAGTTTAACAGGGAGCAGCCTGAGGCCCAGCTGCCCATTCCTGGATTAGGGAAGGAGGCAGAATGGTGAGGTCTTTGGGCCTCCTCCCCGTGCCCCAAGTCCAGTTCTGGCCTGTCTCAGTATCTCCAGCATTGTAGCAAAGAAGGCGACAAAAAAACACAACTTCTTGAAACATGCCAGGCTCTTTAAAACCCTGGGCCTGCCCCCATACCCAGACCCCTGTCCTCCCAGAAAGGGGGTAGTTCAGCCACTTCCTTAGGAGCTGAGTCAGCAAGGCACATGCTTAAGCCAGAAGTAGGGTGCAGCTCCTTCTAGTCCGATTGCTGAATATTCCCAGCTCCTGTGATGTGCTCCTCTACTTACTCCTTTTCTCTCATTCCTAAGGAGGTGAGCCGTTCCCCACTCCAGTTAATTCGGTTTCATTTCACTAGTACCTGTGATGGCAGATTCCTGCTAGTTCGCCAGCTGGCCATAGAGTCTTCCAGGGTAGACAAGACCTGAACTTCTTATGTACAAAGCAACAGGAGGACTTGAAAACAAACCAACTCTTTCAGGTAGTCTTCAAACCATTCTGCTCTAGTGGCATTTTACGCCCACTTTGCAGAGGTCAAAGCACTTACACACAGGCTTTATTTAAAATCAATGGGACTTTTAAGTCTTTGTTTAAAGTTAAACAGGTGCGTTAAGTGCTGGCAAGAACATAAGAACCAAACTGGGTCAGATCAATGGCCCCTCTAGCCCAGTATCCTGTCTCTGACAGCGGCCAGTACCAGGTGCTTCAGAGGGAATGAACAGAACAGGGCAGTTATCATGTCAGCCATCCCCTGCCATCCAGTCCCAGCTTCTGGCAATCAGAGGCTTAGAGACACCCAGAGCATGGGGCTTCATCTATGACCATCTTGGCTAATAGCCATGAACAAGGCAATGGAGAATCATTCCACACCATCTCAGTCCTTGGTATGGAAGGATCATTCATCTCCATGAGTCAAAGGGGAATTTATGGCTGTAATTATTCAATCCTGGGCTTCCCCGGACCGTGGGTGCAGTCCTGAGCTCCTTACTCAGTCCCTACTTAGCCAAACTCTCCTTGATGTCACATTCGCCAGATGTGGGGAACTCTGACCTCAGACCTGGACGTTGCTGCTTGCTGAAGATGAGGTGTTTTAGTAAACACACACCAGAGCCCCACCCTGTATGACCGGAGCGAGCCACCTTCCCCTCTCCATCGCTCGGTCAGCCTTTCCTCAACCTGAGTCCTAGGCCCGGCTTTGCCACTGGTCTGCTAGTGACCTTGGGCAAGGCAGTTCTTCACTCTGTGCCTCAGTTTCTGCAACTGATGACACCAACCACCTTTATAAAGTGCTTTGAGACCTAGCGAGGTGGTATTCAAATGTGGCCACTGATTTTGGTGTCTGGGGGCTGATTTCCAGAATTGAAGCCACCAGGTGCCATGGCTGCTCAGCTCTTCTGGCTGCCCCATCTCAGCAACAGGCTTGGAGGGGCTCAGGCGTGTGTGCGGGGGGCGGGGGACAAGCAGGGACATTTACCCCACAATCAGTGCAGGCCCAGAACTCCTCCGGGGCTGGGGCAGGGAGATGACAGCTCCTCCAGCCCCGGGGAAGCAGCGGGAGATCCAGCTCCTCCACCTGGCTGCCGTGGGAGAGCATGCTCCACTGGCGCCAGGGCCACAGCAGGGAGAGCTGCAGGGGGCACAGAAAGTGACCCTCCAAAAGTGGCCAGATTTGTATTCTTGTTCTTGCTCCTGAAGGGGCTGGAACAGTACAGCAGTGACGGATCTCCCTCGTAGATGCAAAAAACAGTCTAAATATCACAGACAATTGGCATCCTCCCACCTCTGAGAGTGCCCACCTCCAATCACGGGGACCAGCATATTAGAGAGATGTCTGGGGATAGGAATGGAGCAATGGCCACTTTAAATCAGACCTGAGTCCATGTATGCCGGCAGCCTGGCTCTCACAGCAGGCAGCACCAGATCCTTTAGACAACTGAGCAAGAAACCCCCTTGTGGACAATGAAGGAACAGCCTGCTCCTCGGGGAAGTTTTTTGACCCCAGTAATTGGCTCGTGCCCTGAACCATGAGGTTTTAATCCTGAGCTTGGTGTTGTTTACCCTAACTAACGTACCAGGGTGCTCATTAGCCGTGGGAATGGCAAGGCTTTTTTTAGACTGCTAGACAGGAAGGATTTGCTCTTGGGGCCAGGGACTCTAGTATGTGCATGACATCCTGGCCCTATTGTAATCAATGGAAGTTTTGCCATTGACTTAAATAGGTCCAGGAACTCCCACTACAGCTGTACAGGGCACATGGGAAACACACTCCTGACTGAGCCCCTGGGTGCTGCTTAATCCAAAGAGCAGTAATAATGGACCTGAGGGGCTGAATAGCCAGCTAGGCCATAGCCCCTCCTTAGCTGTGCTAGTGGGCTGCCAGGCATGCTAGGGCAACTCCCTTGTAGAACACTGGGACCCAAGGGTATGATGTAATAGTCTGACCAATAATTCCCTTCTCTTACAGCATCCACGGCTCGCCTGGGCCTTGGGGCATGTGCTCTCCCAAGCCGCTCTGCCAGTTCAGTCCCTCACGCACAGGCTCCTTGGCCTTGCAGAACTCTTCTGGATCTGCCCCTGCTCACATCCCAGCAGAGCTTAGCATTTGGTAAGCTCGATCCATTAGCAGGGTTTCAGCTGGAGCCAGGACTTGGGCAGCTCGCCTCTAGGACCAAGGCTAAGAGGTGCTTTATGCAAGATGTAACATGCAGGGGCTGTGGAATACAGAACTTGAGTTTAGCTCCTCAGGTACCTGAAGGGGTGGAATCCGCTGACCTTAAAATCCTGGCAGAGCCAGAACAAACTTGTTCTTGATAATGGTGCTGATGAGCTGCTTGCAGGGGCACCTAGCGGATGACAAGGTTGGGACCCCGTTGTGCTGGTGATATGCTAACATATGAGGTGAGATTTTTTGATAGTGCTCAGCGTTGGCCTAACTCAGGTCTCGTGGTTAGTCATGACAAATCTCTCTGTCACTGCAGGCCAGTGCTGAGAGCCCCAGAGTAAATGCTAGGCCTTGCCCCAAAGGCTAGAGGGTGAGGCATACCAGGTGGGTTGAGATGCATAGATGCTGCAACTCAGGGTGTGGGCGGTACAGTAGCCCCCCCTGGCTTGAAGGGGTTTCCATCATCTACAGGGTTGGCAGTTCGGTTCAATGGCTTCAGTCCCCCCCCCGCCCCCGCCACACACACACTATACACATTGTTCCAGCCCCCCCCTCGAGATGGCGCAAGGGGATAATGGCAATAACATGGTGTGTGCAATTCTTGCTCGGGCTTGCAGCACCAGCGGGAGAGGGGGAGCTGGGTGTTTCAAAGGTTGAGAGAGATGAGAGCTCCACCCCTATGGTCTTTTTTAACATGAATAGAATTGGAAGGTACGTGAGGTTGTAGCCAGCCGGAAAGTTCATTTTGAAATTGAAACAGAGAGGGGCTGAGCTGTGGGCATGTACAACCAGACCCATAATGGATTCTGAATGAAGTGAGAGCTTTTGCTTCTCTAATCCGGCAGACTCAGGAGCCTAGTCCAAAAGGAAGAGGAGAAACTGCATCTGCCCTCTCCTTCTTCCTCTTTAGCTCATCCATGCTTTGTTTAGTCAGACATGAGGCTTTTTGCCTCTTGAGAAGAACCTTAAGAATATTCTGTGCATGGCCTTGGCTAGCCTGCTCTAGCTCCACTGCCAGAACTGAGCTAAATGCTGGAATTACTGGGGGAGGTTCTCTGACCTGTGTTATACAGGGGATCAAGACTAGTTGATCAAAAGGGGCCCTCTTGGAGATATACCTATCCTATCTCATAGAGCTGGAAGGGACCTCAAAAAGGTCATTGAGTCCATCCCCCTGCCTTCATTAGGCAGGACCAAGTACTGATTTTGCTCAGATTCCTAAGTGGCCCCCTCAAGGGCTGAATTCACAACCCTGGGTTTTAATAGGCCAATGCACAAACCACTGAGCTATCCCTCCCCCACTACCTAGTCTTAAACATGCTGACTCTAGCCTGGGGATTTGCCCCAGTACAGGCATCAGTGGAGCTGCACAAATACAACCTCTAGTGAAGAAGGTCAAACTGCTAATGGCATTGGGTGAGTTTAGCCTGACTTCAAGCAGAAATAAACTCCCCTACGTCAAGTAATTGCTATGCCTGTCTACCCAGGGGTGCAGCCACATTGATGGTTGTAACCAGGGCAAATCCTTAGTCCAGACAAGGCTATCAGTGAAGATGGGGTATAGAACTGTTGAAAGGCAGAGACTAATCAAGCTAACACTTCCATTTTAATGAGTTGTTAGCCCAGAAACCA
This sequence comes from Gopherus flavomarginatus, assembly GCF_025201925.1. Lineage (NCBI taxonomy): Eukaryota > Metazoa > Chordata > Testudines > Testudinidae > Gopherus > Gopherus flavomarginatus. The sequence continues at coordinate 1,650,398 of NC_066631.1, forward strand.
GGAGGCCAAGCCAGTTATTCTGATCCTCTTTTATCTTTGTTATGATTGGTGTGTAATTTGGACCACAGAGATTTACCATTCTTGAGATCTGTATTCCAAAGTGTCAAAATCCATGTGAAGAGGTCCAAGAGAGTGGAGAAATCAGCTACAAAACTGGGGCTGAGTTAATGGGAAGAAACTCCAGTTCCCAGGTTGATGATATATCCTGAAAGCCATGTGGAACTCCTTTGGGGTTCAGATGGGGAATTCACTGGAATCAGCTGAGCTAGACAGAACAGGATCAGCTGCATATAGGGCACCAGTGGTCCTGCAGGTTCTACAGCCAATGTGAACCGCAGAGAGAAACCTATTCAGCAGGGCAGAGATCCAGATTTCAGCGATTTGCAGTCTGGAGAAGAACGTTCCTATCATTCCTGATGGTCTTAATTTTCATGTCCGGCACTGCTCTGGCTGAGACCTCTTGAACCATGGGTAACTTGATTACAGCCCATACCTACCTATCTGGGGAACAAATATGTCATAACTGTCTCTTCAAGCTAGCAGAGAAAGGTCTAACACAATCCAACAGCTGGAAGCTGAAACTAGACACACTCAGACTGAAAAAAGGTGTACATTTTTAATGGTGAGAGTAATTAATCAGCAGAACAATTTACAAAGGATTGTGGTAAATTCTCTATTACTGGCAAGCTGTAAATGAAGATTGGATGTTTTTCTGAATGCTCTGTTCTAGGAGTTTTTTTTTTTTTAAGTAGATTATTAGGGTTGGAAGGGACCTCAGGTGATCACCTAGTCCAAACCCCTGCTCAAAGCAGGACCAATCCCCAAATGGTCCCCTCCAGGACTGAATTCACAGCCCTGGGTTTAGCAGGCTAATGCTCAAACCACTAAGCCATCCCTCCCCAGTCTCTGGTACTGCTCCCTGGCCTGTGTGATACAGGAGGTCAGACTAGATCAGGGGTTCTCAAACTTCATTGCGCTGTGACCCCTTATTACTACATGATCCCAGCAGGGAGGACCGAAGCCTGAGCCCACTTGAACCCCGGCGCCCCAGGTAGGGGGGCCAAAGCCTGAGCCCCACTGCCCCAGGCTGAGCGGGAGGAGTTGAAGCCCAAGGACTTCAGTCCCAACAGGGAGCCTGCAACTGGAGCCCCACCACCCTCAGGCTTTGGAGTTGACCTGGGGCAGTTGGGCTTGGGCTTTGGATTTGGCCCTGGGCCTGGGCCCCAGCAAGGCTAAGCCAGTCCTGGTGACCCCCTTAAAATGGGATCAGGACCCACTTTGGGCTCCTGACCCACAGTTTGAGAACTGCTGGACTAGATGATCACAATGGTCCCTTCTGGCCTTGGAATCATTGAATTTAGGGGAGTCAGACCCCTCCTTTGAAAAAATCTCACCCCAAATTCTTTAGACTCTCTGGCTTGAGCCACCCTCTGTCACCTTCCCAAATCCATATTAATTTAAAAAAGTCGCTCAGCCCACTCAAATGGTTTTTCCTTGTTAAGTGAGAAAATTGCACCTCCTTCATTGGGGAGGGTGTATTACTGAGAAGTTAGCACATTGCCCTGGGACTCTCGAGAGCTGGCTTCTATTCCTGGTACTGCCATTGGCCTGCTGAGTGACCTTGGGCAAATCGCGTCATGTATTTGTGCCTCAGTTTCCCCCTTTGTAAAATGAGGGCAATACTACTCAACTTTCTTTGTAAAGCTCTTTGAGATATACCGATGAAAGGCTCTATGCCTGAGCTAGGTGTTATTATTATCCCCTCTCTTAGAGCTTTGCAAGTGATGGATCACACTGACTACATGACTAATGCTGTCTTCTGATGGGCTCCTGCCTGGTTTAGATCTACCAATCCAGAGGTGACAGGCTTTGCTATGAGGGGCAGTGTGATCTAGTGGGTAGGGCATAGGCCTGCAGTTCAGGAAATCTAGGCTCCATTCCAAGCTCTACCACTGACCTGCATTGTGACCTTGGTCAAGTCATCTCTCTTTCTTCTCACTCTGTTCAGATTTTAAGCTGTTTTGGACAGGGGCTGTCTCTTGTGTCTGTGTAGCACCCCGTACAATGGGGTCTTGATTTCAGGCGGGATCTCTAGCTGATACAGTAACATAAATGAATAATAGGTGCTTCTGGGGAATTTAAGCAAAAATCTTGAACTCCAAATTGATGCAAGTGGTTCACTCTTTGTTCTGTGGCATCCTTCCCTGGGGTGGGGATGACCTCACATATGAGTTTTGCAAGAATTGGTGATAATTTCTGGGATTTTAGAAGTAATTTTTCTGCCAAATCAGTGTCCACTCTCACTCCTCACATAGAGTGATGGCTTTTGGAGCTGATCCTAGAATCTCTGACTCCTGTTCATATGTCTTTGATATTCAGAAAGAAAACAGGAAAGATCCTCTGGGCAAAGACTTTTCTAGGCAGTGCAGCAGATTTTAAAGTTATGCATCAAAGCTTAACTAATGGATTAAACCACAAAACTCCCATTGAATTTGGTAAGATTAATGTGGCTAAATCCTCGAAGTGGCTTTGGGAATAACACAATCCAGCGCATGTACCAGCTCAATGGAGTTTTTACAGCAAGTAGCATCTGCTTGTGGCAGGGGACGTTTTAGTATCTATTATTAATTATTAGTAATTACAATAATACCGAGTAACCCCAACTGAGCTCAGGGTCCCATTGCACTAGGTATTGTATAAATGCAGAGAGAGACAATCCTTGCCACAAAGAGTTGACAAAAAGACTTTTCCAAGGTCACTCAGTAGGTCAGTGGTAAAACCATGGTTAGCATCTAGGTCTGCTAACTCACCCCAGGGCAGTAACCATTAGGCCATGCTGCCTGCTAGCTCTTCCGATTGAAGAGAGTGTCTCAAGCGGAGCCTGGGGACAAAACGTGATCCCCACTTTAGTGTGGGGCCTGCCAGTTGAGCTCCCCTGACACTAACAGCTGCCTTTGTTTTTTTCTTGCTGCTAACAGTCCTTTTGTCCATGTAGAGTGGAGCATCCCACAGTACAGCTGTGTGAGCTGCATGCACAAGATTACCACTTGCACAGGGTGGGCTTTTTCGCACACCCTGATGCACCTGCAGCTAGTGCAGGCACTGTTAGCTGTGAGGCCTTACTCCACCCTGGGAGCTGCTGCTTGACCACGTCCTGCTCATTGACATTTAAGTCAGATATATGAAACATACATGCTGGACCCACTGGACACCCCCAGCAATGGTACAACCCAGCTGTGTGCTGGGGCTGTGCACTCAGGCTCAAAGAAACCCGAACAACTCGGAGTATCTTTGTATTTGTACATATGGTCTCCGTTGTTTGTTTTACTCACACCGCCTTTTCTAATGGCAAAGCAAAGTGAGATCCAGTCTTCTCATGGCCACCATCCAGGAGCTGAAATAGCACAAGTTCAGCCCTTGCCTCATTGGGGCTAATTGAGACATTACAAAATCCAGTGAAAGAGGTGAACGCAAAGCTAATGAGTGAGAAGAAAGTGCAGCCTAGGGGATCTGGCACTAGACTAGGAAACATGGGCTCTGTTCCTGGCTAAACTCTCTGCGGTATGGCCTCTCTCTGTGTTTGTACAATAACTAGCACAGTGGGGCCCAAATATGATAGTAATACAAATGATTAATAACACTGCTCTACAGCCAAAATGCTTCTGAAATAAATGTAGTCCAACTTTACTAATTCTGGGTCACTGAGAACAAAAATGATGCTTAAAATTGTTGATTGGCTCTAGTTTTCAACATATGCTATTGGGTCAGTATATACGACCCTTGACTTGGGAATGGTGGAGGATAAGTGAGTTATAAAGGGAAGGGATCTCAATTTAAACCAGAAATGACTAAAATACATCTTTGACTGGATCTATGAATAAATCTATGACTAGGTTTGGACAGTACTTGCTTTTTAGGCAAAACAATGAATGATGCAATCTGAAGCTGGTATTGCGTCATACATGATATGAATTGCATCATGTTATTCCTAGAAGTCATGGATGATGCAATCATAACAAAGCTTACATCACTCTGCTGAACAAATTGCCCTATATCAGCTCTAGAAATCATACAGTGTCGTGCTCTCTTCTTTGTCAGTGTTTGATTTTGCAAAGGGACACATTTCTGTTTAGCCAAAGTGAGCAGAGATGCCTCGTACTTGTGTGAACAGTGCAGATAACTTCTGCTATGTTTGTGGTGAAGTGACTTTTGCATCACAAAAGTGCAGTCTAACCACTATGGTTAAGAAAGCCTATCACCTTTATTTTGGCTGCAAAATTGGAGATCAGGACAAGAGGTGGGCCCCACACATATGCTGCAAGACTTGTGCAACAAATCTTCGCCAGTGGTTGAACAGGAAAAGGAAATCTATGCCTTTTGCAGTGCCAATGATTTGGAAAGAGCCAACAGATCATACCAGCAATTGTTACTTCTGCATGGTGCCTCCAGTTGGGAAAGGTGTGTCAAAGAAGAAAAAGTGGACTGTGCATTATCCAAACATTCCATCAGCTATACACCCAGTACCCCACGGAGGAGGACTGCCGGTTCCTGATGCACCAGAATCATTCTCACTTGAGTCAGATGAGGAAGAGGAAGAGGATGAACTTCTGGTCCTGAACCATCCATGTCTCAGGACCCACATTTTCTCCTATCCTCCTCCTCTGACCACACCTCATAACACAAGGTGAACTGAATGACCTTGTCAGGGATTTGGAACTACCCAAGAGTAAGGCAGAGCTGTTGGGCTCCAGACTACAGCAGTGGAATCTCCTGGCAGGCTATCAGGGCAAATGGAGCCCATCAATGCTTGCAGACTATTGCTGGACAGTGACAAGGGATGCTCCATTTAATGAATATAAGAGACAAGTCAAGAAGCGCCGAGTAGACACTGAACAGGACTAAACTATGTACATAATAGTTTTTTGCCTTCTGTTTCATAATAAATTTTATTTATATAACCCTTTTGCTGATTTTTAAAGTGTTACATAAAGAGGACAGGTGAAATATTATCATGCAAAGCAACCATAAACACATGAAAAGACCTAGGTTTACAATTTATGATTAAAACTCTACTATCTACACAATATACATAGACATAAAATGTAAAAACTTAAATATCTTAGAAACAATAGCCAAACAGTTGTTTTAATTGTCATATTTGAATTCAGCACATCAAAATACATAATAAATATCACATTTTATCTCTGAAGCAGACGACTTCTCAAAAATTGTAGATCAGTGTAATAGATACCAAATACCTCACACAGATGCTACTTACTGTGAAATCCCCATGGATCTGATACATGCACTGGACTGTGTTATCCCATGGGTGGTAATAGTTTAGGTAAAATGATTCCTAGCTGCCATCATTTCTTTGCTAGGAGAATGAGTCTTGGGGATAAGAGAGAGGCAGTAGATGTGGTGTACCTAGACTTCAGTAAGGCATTTGATACGATCTTGCATGATATTCTTATCAATAAACAAGGCAAATAAAATTTAGATGGGGCTACTAATAAGGTAGGTGCATAACTGGCTGGATAACCATGCTCAGAGAATAGTTATTAATGGTTCCCAATCCTGCTGGAAAGGTATAACAAGTGGGATTCTGCAGGGGTCTGTTTTGGGACCAGCTCTGTTCAATATATTCATCAACAACTTAGATATTGGCATAGAAAGTATGCTTATTAAGTTTTCAGATGATACGAAACTGGGAGGGATTGCAACTGCTTTGGAGGATAGGGTCATAATTCAAAATGATCTGGACAAATTGGAGAAATGGTCTGAGGTAAACAGGATGAAGTTTAACAAAGACAAATGCAAAGTGCTCCACTTAGGAAGGAACAATCAGTTTCACACATACAGAATGGGAAGAGACTGTCTAGGAAGGAGTATGGCAGAAAGAGATCTAGGGGTCATAGTGGACCACAAGCTAAATATGAGTCAACAGTGTGATGCTGTTGCAAAAAAAGCAAACGTGATTCTGGGATGCATTAACAGGTGTGTTGTGAGTAAGACATGAGAAGTCATTCTTCTGCTCTACTCTGTGCTGGTTAGGCCTCAACTGGAGTATTGTGTCCAGTTCTGGGCACCGCATTTCATGAAAGATGTGGAGAAATTGGAGAGGGTCCAGAGAAGAGCAACAAGAATGATTAAAGGTCTTGAGAACATGACCTATGAAGGAAGGCTGAAAGAACTGGGTTTGTTTAGTCTGGAAAAGAGAAGACTGAGAGGGGCATGATAGCAGTTTTCAGGTATCTAAAAGGGTGTCATAAGGAGGAGGGAGAAAACTTGTTCACCTTAGCCTCGAAGAATAGAACAAGAAGCAATGGGCTTAAATTGCAGCAAGGGAGATTTAGGTTGGACATTAGGAAAAAGTTCCTAACTGTCAGGGTGGTTAAACACTGGAATAAATTGCCTAGGGAGGTTGTGGAATCTCCATCTCTGGAGATATTTAAGAATAGGTTAGATAAATGTCTATCAGGGATGATCTAGACAGTATTTGGTCCTGCCATGAGGGCCGGGGACTGGACTCGATGACCTCTCGAGGTCCTTTCCAGTCCTAGAATCTATGAATAAATCTATGCATCTTCTGTTCTATAATATTTGCTTTTTGTGGGGCAGGTTGTGGCAAAGGGCTGAGGCCTGAGTTGATTGCGCACTTGTAACACCTACCATCTTGGCATGTACATTGGAGAATAAACCAGAAACTTCCAGAGCTTAAAACACCAGGGCTCCGGAACTGACTCCTAGCCTGTACTGCACAGGCACACGGGGGGCTGCAGTGCACCCTCGCCTGGGGTTACACGTCTGCTCCACAATCAGCACTTGCATCACCTTCCCTGGGACACGACATCACATCCAGATTCACCCCGCCCCCAGCTGTGTGCTGTGGCTGCCATCAAAGGTGAAGCTGCAGCAACCAGCCAGATTGGGCTTGTGCTCTGTGTTTCTGCTTTGGGGGAGCAAATGGAGCCCTAACCAGGGGTAGGTATGTTTTTTTCCTTAGAAATATCAGCAGTGTTCACTGAAGCCTTCCTTCTTTTGCTGAAGAACTTGTCGGGTGACTCAGAAATGCCAGTTGGCAGCTTTTCCCGCCTTTAGCTAAAGGAAACACATGCTTAGATCTTAGCAAAAGTACAAAGAAAGTGAAAGCTGATTCATGAGGGGAGAGTCATTTTCATTCAGACTGTTTAATGACCTGTTTCACTCAAACACTCAGGAGGGAAACTGGCTGCTGTCAGAATCCCACCATCTCTCCAGTCATCCATAGAGCCTTCTGGGGTAGGAAAGAGCTGAATTTATAATACAAAGGGGGGGAAGACCAAGATGAGAAAATAAACATTAAACTCCCCTATCTTTCACATTGGATTTGCATAAGCACCTAGAACAGAAATAATTAATAGTGATACCAGAGCTCATCTAGCACTTTGCATCAGCAGCGCTCAAAGTGCTTTACAAAAGAGGCCATGCTCCCACTGCACAGACGAGGAAACTGAGACACAGAGAGAAAAGTGACTTGAGGAGGGAGCCTTGATCCCTGACTTGGATCTCTCAGTGCTACTGCAATAATCAAACTTTACAGGCCTTCTTTTGCTGTAATAAAGAAGCAGATTCACCTTTAAGGCCAATGAGTGATCCAGCAGGATGTCAGAGAGCAGGCGCTGTCCCTTTATGCTTTTGTAAAGGTGCCCCCCCCAACTGATGAGCACTAGCCATGACCTGAGTAACTATCTCCCAGACAGCTCCCTGGCTCTCCTCACTGCAGCTCAAAGTGCCCGCATCAGAGGCATTCAGCTCTGAATCAACTTCAGAATAATGTGCTGTTGGAAAGACTTGAGGGAGTTACCTGCATATCAAGGACATTCTTGTATTCTCTATACTATCACTCGCTGGGGCGGTGGATGACTCCATAAAACATTACAAGGTTCACAGGCCACAGAATGTTTGCTTAAATCTTTGCTATGACATTTTTATACATCATCCTATAGACATGCAGTTTAAGCATTTGTACAGTGGCATTAACCCCTGCCTGACCTCTCTCTCTCTCTTTCTCTCTCTTTTTAATTTTCTTTGAAGTTCTAATATTCCTCTGCTGACATGGATCACACCTGCCTGGGAACACGGTAATGTGCTTATGTGTATATAACTTCTATGTTTTCTCATAGGACGGGGCACTTTGAAACAGAACCACTGAGTCCAGTATCATGTTCCCTTGCCACATCTGGTTTAGAAATCTTCTTAACACAATGGACCTATGAGACTCATTGCCACAGGAAGTTATTGAGGTTAAGAACTTAGCAGGAGTCAAATAGGGACTGGATATCTACGTGGATAACAACATCATCCAGAGTTACAATAGTAAGATTTCTTTTAAAATCCCATGAGTTTTAGAGATTGCAAATTCAGGCTTTGGAGTTGACCTGGACTGTCTTTTTTGTTTTGTATAGTGCCTAGCACAAGAGGGTCGTGGTCCTTGAGTGGGACACCTAGGCACTAGCACAATAATAATAATCCTCATGCTTCAGGGCATAAGCCAATTGCTAACTAAAGGAGTCAGGAGAAAACTTTCCCTGGGGGGAAGATTATCCCATGTGTGGCTACTACAGGGTTTGTTGCGTCTTCCAGTGGGGGATCTGGTACTGACCCGCTCTGTGCCTCAGTTTCCCCATCTGTAAAATGGGGATAATGACACTGATGACCTTTATAAAGCACTTTGAGATCTGATGAAAACTGCTGCATAAGCGCTACATGTTATTATTTAGTAATTCCTATTTTGTCTGAGAGCAGCCAATCCAAAATGCTTCAGACAAAGCCATACAAATCTCATGATTCGCCTTGTTGTGTCGTACTAAATAGGGTGTAGGAGTGAAAGATCGTCCTGACCCCAGTTAGTGATTCACTTATCATAAAGACTGAGGCTTGGAAGCATGAGGGTCTTGTGGTTAGGGCATTGCAACAGCCCTCTCAAGATCTGGATTAAATTCCTAGTTCCACAGTAGACATCCTATGTGATGCTGGGCAAATCACTCAGAGGATAATAACTCTGTCTCATAAGCTTAGCCTACTTATTACAACTGCAGATGCCCTTTTTTTTTATTCATATACATGTCTAGCCCTTTTATGAGTCATGCTAACCTGGCTGCCACCACACTATCTGGTGGCAGTGAGTTCCACAGGCTAAACTAGGTTTATGTCAAAATCTATTTCCACGTATCCATCTAGATGTTAGCCCCTCCTTAGCACAGGCCAGGACATTTCAGGTGATCATTTATTCAGCTCTAGCCACTCACTGAAGCCATCCTAACAGTAGGAAGCTGAAGCCAAATTTCAGCTCCACATCCTTCCTCTCTAACACAAAAACCTGTATTAATTTCTGTGTTAAAATTAAAACTCTGTGTAACAATATATGCAAATTAAGTGTGGTCCTAGCAGTCAGTCTTGCAAAGTTATGCAGCACTAGTAATCAGGACTTACTTCACCCTTCAGTGAAATGCAGCCTCCTCTGGGACAGGTTGTGGTGGCTGTGCAACAGCATAATATTGCGCAGAAGGGCAGCTCATCAGGGCAAGGCAGGAACCCAAATAAAGCCCAAACTAGTGTTATTTGGGGAAAACCAAATGTCTCAGCATTTGTGTTGTATGTTTCACTGCAATCTGGATGCCGTAGGGGGCCAGATAGCTCAGGGTCAGCTCTTTCCATAGGATTTCCACTGTCCAGGAATAGCAATACAGAGGGAGGATCAGACCTTGGGTTATTTCAGACCCATTTATATGGCTCCCTGGAGCATTACAAAGCCAGTGAAAAATGTAAACACAAATACTTTGGCTACAAAGACTCAACCAAATGCCCAACCCTACCAGACAATAGTTTAAGACAGGAAGTGAAGAAGAATTCCTGCAGAATTGAATAGGGAGAATGTAGGGAGGTGGGACCCAAACTGAAATGGAGCAAGAACACCATTGCCTTTCCTGCTCAGTGCCAGGGCTCTTCAATGACTCTGAGTAGCCAGGGTTTCGGTTTTACATTTCACTAAGGAATTGGCATTTCCTTCTGTGACAGGTTCAGTCCCAGAGATCCCCATGGGACTGTTACCTGATGTGCTGAAACTATTTCTGAGCCCGTTTTCCTTGCCAGCTTGGGACTCCAGAACCCACCTTGTTGAGCCAGACATGCTAGTCTGCTGCAACACAGATTCAGGGTCTGGGCCACATCCCCAAAGCTACAGACTTTAACCAAAAATAGCACAGCAGGTTACCTCTCTCCAGCACCCAGACACCCAGTCCCCAATGGGATCCAAACCCCAAATAAATCCATTTTACTCTGTATAAAGCTTATAGGGGAAACTCATAAGAACATAAGAACGGCCGTACTGGGTCAGACCAAAGGTCCATCCAGCCCAGTATCCTGTCAGCCGCCAGTGGCCAATGCCAGGTGCCCCAGAGGGAGTGAACCTAATAGGTAATGATCAACTGATCGCTCTCCTGCCATCCATCTCCATCCTCTGACAAACAGAGTCTAGGGACACCGTTTCTTACCCATCCTGGGTAATAGACATTCATGGACTTAACCTCCATGAATTTATCCAGTTCTCTTTTAAACCCTGTTATAGTCCTAGCCTTCATAACCTCCTCAGGCAAGGAGTTCCACAGGTTGACTGTGCGCTGTGTGAAAAAGAACTTCCTTTTATTTGTTTTAAACCTGCTGCCCATTCATTTCATTTGGTGGCCCCTAGTTCTTATATTATGGGAACAAGTAAATAAGTTTTCCTTATTCACTTGCTCCACATCACTCATGATTTTATATACCTCTGTCATATCCCCCTTAGTCTCCTCTTTTCCTTGTCCACCCTCTATAACACTGATAGAGAGAGATGCACAGCTGTTTGCTCCCCCAGGTATTAATCACTTACTCTGGGTCTATTAATAAACAAAAGTGATTGTATTAAGTATAAAACATAGGATTTAAGTGATTTCAAGTAATAACAGACAGAACAAAGTAAATTGCCAAACAAAATAAAGCAAAAACATGCAAGTCTAAGCCTAATACATTACTAAACTGATTACAGGTAATATCTCACCCTCAGAGATATTCCAATAAGCTTCTTTTATAAATTAGACTCCTTCCTAGTCTGGGTCCAATCTTTTCCCCTGGTACAGTCCTTGTTAGTTCCAGCAGACATCCCAGGTGGTAAGCAGGGGCCTTCTCATGACTGGTGGCTCCCTTTGTCCTGTTCCACCCCCTTTTTATAGCTTTGTCTCTCTGGGTCCCCACCCCTCCTTCTAAATGGAAAAGCACCAGAGTTAAGATGGATTTCATTATCAGGTAACATGGTCACATGTCCTGTGAGACCCCAGCCTCCATTCTTCCTGGGCTGGCCCACAGGTACACAGGACGGTTTGCAAGTAAACAGAGCCATTTACAGTTCATTGATTCTGAAGAACCCTTAATTGCTTCCATGTAATATGTTTACATCAGTAATGTAAGTTTATATCTTATTCTCCTAACTCCAGACACAGAAATAATACATGCAAACAAATAGGATGAACACACTCAGTAGAGTACAAGATTTGTAATGATACCTTACAAGAAATCTTTTGCATAAAGCATATTCCAGTTACATCATTTTCACATTTATAAGCATATTTTCATAAAGCATATGGAGTGCATCCCACCTTCTATCATAGCGCCCGCTAGTGCCTTGCTGAGGCATTGGCTCAGTTGGATGACACAGTTGGAGGCACACTCCCTTCAGTCATTACTCAGGGAGGAGAGTGCCCCCTGCTGCATAGCAGCCCCTAGCACTGCATAGGGGCATTGCAATTAGTGATGACTCAGAGTAGATGGCGCCCCCTCCTGAATTAACCATGCCGCTGCCTGCAGTACAGGCCCCCTAGAACCTACTTAGGCATTGGGGTCAACATGGATTCAGAAGGGAGAGCGCCACCTACTGAGTCACCCGCTCTGCTCCCTGCCGCACAGTGCCCTCTAGCACCCTGCTGGGCATTGGTTCAGTACTGACCCAGATGGACGAGCTTGCTGCATTGAGACACAAGCATTGCCTGACGGTTCCTTGGAGCTCTCCCGCCCAGGGACTTCAACATGTTCAGCCTGCTGGTGTGAACAAGATATAAACGTATTAGAACTGCTTCCGGGCTTGAGCACGGCTTTAAAAAATTACTTTAACCCAGCTATGCCCTGTCTGCACCTTACAGCACAGCTGTGTTCAAGGGCAATTGTGCTTCTGACGTCACTGGGGCTGTATCACTGGCCGCCAGCTGAGGAGCTAGCCCTGTGTGTTCAGACAGTGTCCACATGGCAAAAGGGGCCAAGGCGGGAATTGGAGAGGAGGCGATTTCAGCATAATCCCAGCATTGCAGCTGGAAAATAAACTGCATCTTCCTGAGCAGGCTTAGCAGCCAGCCTGCAAGGGAGCATCCCGGGGAAGATGGCTCTTGCTAATGTAATAAAATCAACCCCCCTTGAACCAAACCCAGAGTCTGAGTCCATAACCTACAGAACTAGAGGCAGGAGCTGTTGCTACCAGAACTAAAGGGTCAACGCTCTTCACTAGCAGCAGCACAGCAGGGCTAGTGGAAAATTTTCCATCAAAACTATTTTCTGCCAGGAAATTGGGTTTTCAGTCTAATGAAGATTTTGAATGAAAAGCGTTTCTGTCGGTAAAAGACATTCCACCCCCCAATGCCTGGGACCAGAACCACTTTCCTGTGCAGCAAGGAGCCAGCCTGACTCCCAACAGCACGGCTAGTTTCCATGTCCATAGGCTATTGTCCCACAGGAATGTGCAGTGAAGTGACCCGGGACTGCCCTACACTAGCACAGCACGGAACAGCTCATTCACTAGCACACTTCAGCACTTGACCTGGCAGAGAATTCCCAATTGATTGCACCACCTTAGAGACCATGACATACAGCTGAGCAGTCACAATTCCATCCCTTTCTCTCTCCCCCCTCCCTGATTCATGTAAATGTCTATTTTGTAACATCCCCACCCACTGAAATACTTTCCCTGCCAGCATGACCTTTGGTTTCATTCAGGATTAGCTCGAATCCTTGCTGTTTTCTAAATGAGACAGACCCGGTGCTCTACCTATGCATTACACTGCATCTGAAACGATGAAAAGCAACTGTGGGGGGGAAACCCCCAGCAGGGGAGGTGGGAGGTGAAAGTTCTCTAAGGAAGAAGACTCACCCTCAGGAAACTGCAGCACTTTTCCCTGGGTGAGTCGCAGGATTGTCCTATGGACGTAGGCAGAATTTTTTTTCAGGAGTCAGTTTGCAAATTCATGGGTTTTCCTTTAATCAACCCCTCTCTCTGCTTCAAACAATTCCAGAATGAAGTATTCAGTAAAACCACAGCATGATGACCTCAACATTATCACAAAAAGTTACTTAGAAATAACCATTCACTGTTTCCAAACCGATCGCTACTTCCTGATTGTTAGTTTGAATGAATCTGCCTAACTTTCCCCCCCCTCCACCTCTTTCTTACAGACTGTATATAAACCAGTGAAATCCCCCAGTATGAACATGAATTTCTGAAAACTCCTTCTGTCAACATCAATCTCTCTTAAGTTGCTCCTGGGATACAGCTCAAAATGAAGTTCATTCCAGCAGGTAAAACCATCTTTGTCAATCCTATTTGACTTTTTTTTTTTAACTTGGCTGATTTTGAAGCAATCAATCACACCTTTTGTCTGAGGCTCTTCTGTCTGGCGCAAAGAGAAACCCTTAAGAAACTTTTTCCCTAGTCTTAGCATCTCTGAGAATTGGCAGTAAAAAGCAAACATGCCTCTCTGGCATATTTCCACAAACATCTGGAAATTTATACCACTTTAAATCTTCCAAAGGGTTTTTGAATTCTTTTGGGTCTCTCGCTGCTGAGAAACACTGATAACTCTTGTTTAATTAGATTTTTGAAAAAATCAGAGAAATAAGGAAGTTGCCAATTGCAATATGTTTTTGGATTGAAAAGATCAGAGTAGAGCTTATCTAAAGGATAGGCACTGAAGCCAGAATGTTGTTCTCGTGGCCTGAGTACAAGTCATGTCTATGTGAAATGTTGTAGGGTAGACTGCGCTATGCAAACTAGTGCAATAGGGAGAAAAGAGTTTTAAGGGTTTTAAGCAGAGCAGGCAGCATGGCCCACTGGCTGGTGCACTTGGCTGTGAATCAGGAGCGCTGGCTTCTGGTCCCAGCCCTGCCACTGGCCTCATGAGTGCCCTTGGACAAATCACTGTGCCTAAGTTTCCCTCTCTGTGAAATGGGGATAATGGTAGTGAGTGCTGCCTTAAAGCACATCGAGATCTAATGAGAATGAAGCTACAGAAGAGTAAGGTATTACGGAGACCCTGGACTAGAGAAGCTGAATGAGATTGCAAAATAATATTAATTTAGTGGTGAATGTCACAAGCCACCTCAGCACTGCTGGGCTCTCTGACAGTCCCAGAGCTGAAATATGCATGGGAGAAAACTGCATAGTCCTGGCCCACATCAGACCATGTTCCTCCCTACTGAAAGTTTAATTACATCAAGGAGGGCATTGGCTGTGTCCTTTGCTCTCCATCCTCCTTTGCTTTTCCTGAAAATGCCCTTTCCCAAACATGAGCACTGCTATGTGAGTGATTGCAACACAGAAGGGAAGTCCTGTCAGTTGCAATGTACAAATTAGGGCACGGATGCTGCTGCAGTGAGTGTAAATAAAGTAATTATCGTATGACTTGTGACCTGCAGCGATTCTAAGATTCTGACAAGTGTGGACAACTTCAGAGTTTGTCAGATCCCAAGAACTATGTGTTTTTTCAGCAGCTGCATTGTGACATTGCTTGTTGAGCTGGCTGTCTCTAGGTCCAATCAGCAGAGGTTGAGTTGAGTATGTTCTACTTTGCACAGGATCAGGCCCTCAAGATACTATGTTCCATAGAGCGGAATAGTGTAATTTTTCTCCCTTGCTGTGCAGTTTATAGTACGGAACTGTGGGGGTCATGACCCCAAGTTCTAGCTGTCCAGATCTGTACAGTATTTTCAACTCTGCCACTAGTGACCTTGGTTGTGTCACTCTGTGACTCAGTTTTCCCATCTGTAAAATGGGGATGATAAGGTTTACCTGTCTTTTTAAAGGGCTTTGGGATCCTTGGATGAAAAGCACCATGTAAATGCCAAGGATTATTATTCATAATAATAATTCATAACAGCACCATTACCACTATGTGATACTATTCCCAAACGGCAGCATATTAATCTCTGGGCACTATGGGAGAACAAGAGAACAAGCAGGAATGTCCAGGGGTTGAAACAGAGAGGGAAAGGATACACAGTTCATCTTTCATATCATCATTTGACCTGCTCTGTTCCTCTGTGACACATGGCTTTGGTCACCTGGCAGCCTGTCCCACTTGTGGCTGTGCTGAATTTGGTGCTGGTATCCCAGGCAGTGAGGGGGTCGGTGTGTGTGGTGTGTGCGGGGTGATAGTTGGAGTTTCAGCCCAAAGGCAATGGGTTATCCAAAATTATCCTGAAACCACCTCCCCGGCTTCAACCTGGTAATATCATCAGATGCAAGATTAGGCTTCTGCTATTATTAGCTATTCATATTACAGTTGGGCCTACAATAATGACATATTACACCCAAGACCAGGGCTCCATTGTGCTAGTCTCTGTCCCAAAGACCTCACAGTCTAAACAGACAACAGGGACCGAGGAAACTGAGGCACGGAGAATAACAGTGACTTACCCTAGCTCACCCTGAGGCAGAGGTAGGTTTAGAAACCAGGGGTGAGATCCTGGGGACATCAATGACAAAACCCCTGTTGATGTCCCTAGGGCCAGGCTGGCACCCCGGTTTCCAATCCCGCTAGACAACACTGACTCCTGTGAGTGCAACTGGGAGCCTGGGATTTTGACACATGACGGCAGGCATTAATGCCTTCCTGCATCCACTCCCGTGATGGGGCTGCCTCTCATGCAAGATGGCTAACCTGCGAGGGAGAGGTGGGATCTTTGCCTATGGGGCCACACCAGAGGAGGGGAACCCGAATCAGTGCACAGTGAGAGACAGGTCAGCAGGCGGTGATGCAGCCCATAGCTGATTGTGGATCACCAGCAGGCCACCTCCCAGGTGGGGAGGATCAGGAACTCAGGGGAAGACAAGAGCTCACCTTGATGTGGAGAGGGGTAGAAAGAAGACTCTGCTTGAAGAATAAGAGCACCGTTTCTTTAAATGTGTAGCAGGCAGCCAGGCTGGGGCAGATCTCAGGCAGAAACTCTACAGTGAATCAGAGAAAGAGAGAAGCTTTAGGGATAATACCAACCTCCTAAGTCTCCTTGTTAAGTTTTAGAAGAGAACAGTTGGTTCTGTGATTCTTTACTATTGCCTTATGACAGGTGCTGGGGAAAATCACTACTCCACTCAGACTGAGCCTGGTTGGCTGGCCGGCCCCAGTTCTGCACATATTAGCAGTTTCTCCTACTAGGCAGACAAACCAGCATTTGTTCAAGAATGCTTACTGGTCGGGGGGGGTTCTTTAATAACTCTTAGCATGAGTAGACGGCAAAGCTGATAATATCATTATCCCCACTTCATAGAAGGGGAAATTGAGAAACTTGTCCATAGCCACCCACTAGGTAAGGGTTGGAGCTAGGAATAGAACTCATGTATCCTGAGTCCTATGCCACAGTGCTAGCTACTAGACCACCCTGCCTTTGAGATGACCCCCTTGGAGACACCTCAGCTGGCCACTATTGAAACTTTGATCGGTGTCAACAGCACGAGCCCGGAGAATGGGCACAAAACCCACACCCAGCCCTACTCCCTGCTTTGCATGCTTGACTAAATCTGACAGGTAGTCACAGACAGTTGCGCAACCTGAGAACACAAAAAGCTCCCAAAGAAAAGAAAAACCCAGGGGAATTCCTGCTCCATTGCAGGGCAGTGCTGAGCCAGGGGACAGTGCTCAGGGGGTGCTGGAGGATGCAGATAGCAGAGCACTGGGGGTTGGGGAGACATGGGGAAATGGGAATTTTCTCCTTAGCTACACTGGTAGAAGTGAGAGGAGAATATGGCCCTTAGGACAAACTCCAGCCCCTATCTACAGGAGCTACAGTGGATACGTGGGCATGGGGGAGCAAAGGGAAACTGGATGAGAGTGGGATGGTTTAGGGCAGGTAGGATGTTGCCTCTGCTTTATCAAAAAGCAGCCCATGTGCCTCAGTCCTGGTGCTAGCTGGCCTGGGAGATGGAAATGTTCTTGGTCCCAGAGATCAGCCGCTCCAGTCCAGGCAAGAGCTGGTTCCCTTCCCAGTGATCTGACCCCTAGAGAGATCCTGCCCGGAGGCAATGGGGGAGAGTCTCTTTTGATTCTTCTTTCCCTCCAGCACTGGCAAGATCAGGAGCTATTAGTGACTGAGGCTGTCCAGTCCCAGTAACACTGGAAGCTTTCCTGGGGGAGATCTCAGAGCTCTCATCTGGCTGGGTGGGCACTGGACTCTGAAGTGAATGGCTCTGATGGCTGGTTCCCCGTGGCATCATCTCACCGATCCCACTTTCCTCTGTGCACAGGTGTTGTCCCCTTGCTGTTGATGATCCACTGCAGATTGATGGTTGGCATGCCACTGCAAGTGAACCTCCCCAGCTCCATGTGTGAAAACACGCACGTATGCAAACCCAACGTGGCCGAGCAGACCCGGAAGCTAGTGGTGCTGCTCAATGCGACGGCTCAGGATCTCTTCAGCATCTATGTAAGTTCCTGTTGGAGCCTCAGCTCCTCCTAAATTAAAATTGTGTGAGCTACACAGGCAGGAGACAGGTCTGTCCTATTTGACCAGCTAAGCTGCTCGTCCCCAAGGACATTGCATCGGGCAAGCGGAACATGCTTATTGCTAGAACCCCATGGGAAGAGTTTACATAAAACTAGCAGGTGTTTGCTTGACCTGTGCAGGATCTCGGGGATGAGCCATGGATGTCAGCTGGGGATGGGGGTGCTCAGCACCTCTGAAAATCAGACCCTGTCCCAGATTTTCCCATCACAAATATAGGACGGGCAATGGAGTGCTGGCCTGCAGGGAGGAGTGGGGATTAGTGGGCTAGATTTTCAGGAGTGGAGTGATGAGTTTAGATGCCAGCCTCAGCTGGGGAAAGCCATTGGTAGGTCACCTTCCAGCCCTTGGGGGGTTACATTTCTATCACCCCTCCCCACTGCACAGTTCGGCACAACTAATGCTCCTGCTGTCCCTGTCCCAGCTGTGGACGGAGCAGGAAGGACTGCGAAGCAGGACCAAAGTGCACTGGTATGTGAGTTATTGGTGCAGTCGGGGGATGGCAGAGAAGAAGGACGGCCCAGTGGATTGGGTGTGAGCCCAGACTTAGGAGACCTGCACACTAATGCCTGTTCCCCGCAGCTGGCCCGCGTGACCTTGGGCAAAGGGCTCCAGCCTGGGTTTTCCACCCGCATGACGGACGGGGTATTAGCCCCGTAAATCCTTTGCAGACTGCCAGATGCTCAGGTGCTTTGGCCCGGGGGGACAGAGAAGAACCTCGCAAGAGGTGCCTCAACTCTTACAGGAGTTCAACAGTCCTGAGTCAGGCCCTTGTTTACTGAGGTTTCGGAGCCTTTCGGGCACAACTGGGCCAAGTTTTCAAGCATTTGTGCACAGCTAGGAGGGCTAGAAACCTCGTTTAATGACAGCTGAGATTCTCGCAGGGCTCCAGGGGCAGGGCTTTAAAACCTACCCTACAGCATGAGACGTGTGATAAAACAGTGAGCCGGGGAGGGCTAAGGTGGGGCAGTGTGTGCGAGGGGCTGTGTGACTGAGATTCCCTAGTCATTTTTCCCCCTCCCGCCTCCCCCAGCTGGACCGCCAAGGTGACCCATTCAGCAGCCACCTGGATGAACTCTGCAATGCCAACGGAACCAACTTCCCTGACTTCCACGTGAACCGAACCAGCCGTACGAAGGAGATCATGGTGGCCTTATACAAGGTCTTTGCCTTCCTGAACGCCTCACTGGGCAACATCACCAGGGACCAGGAGGAGCTTAACCCCACGGCCAAGGAGCTACTGGAGCGGCTCCACAACACCACCAAGACCACGCGGGGCCTGATCTCCAACCTGACCTGCCTGCTGTGCACCGACTACAAGGTCTCCCAGGTGGACGTTACCTACGGCAAGAGCAGTAAGAGCATGAACGTCTTCAAGAAGAAGCAGCAGGGCTGCCAGGTGCTGAGGAGGTACGTGCAGGTCGTCTCCCAGGCGGCACAGGTCCTGCTACCTCACCTCTCGCAGGCATGAGCTGCCAGACAAACGGACCCTGCCACTCCCCCAGGGCCTGCTGAGCCTGACTGTGGAGGGATCAGTGCAGCACGGCTGAAGTGAGCGGGGATCTGAGTTGGGGGCATCTGAGAGGGCATATGACAACCAGCTACAGACTTTGGAGGGCAAGGAGGTGTGATTGCCCTTTTCTCAGCTCTCTTGGTTTGGAAAGCCCCTGACCTTTAAGACACTCAGCTTTCAGGGAATTCATCCATCCAGTGGGGCTGCAGTGGCTCCTTGGGGTGGGACTGGCTCCTCCTTGACAACTGCCTCCATCAAGCCCTCTGCGCTTGCCCAGGGCACCTCTGGACTCTTCCTTCACGGGTGGTCTATTATTAATAAGCCTTGTTTGCTTCCTATTTATTATCTCCCCCCAATCCCTTTTGTAATATTGCTCCCCCAGCGCCGTTATTTATTTGAATGTTAATGAGGGTGAGTTCTATCATGTTTGTCTGGTATTTTAATTGTGTCTTTATGACACTGTTCACTGCCCAAGTGCCTTAGGGAAAGGGTGCGTTATAAATTACCTGAATTATCAGTCTGTGGGAGGCCAAATGGGCTGGCATTGAGACAAAGGACGGTTTGGGCAGAAGACCAAGGAATGATGGCCTAGCACTGAGATGTGCCAGGCTGCAGAGCAGTCGGGCAATGGCCCTCGTGGACGCACCATTGCTTGGGTTGCTGAAAAGCAGGCTGGGGAAAGCACGAGGGAAGGAATCTGCCCTAGCCCCAGCGAGGTGGATTAGGTAGCTCATGTCCATCTCTGGGCCACCCTTTCCTCTGACTTCAAGGGAGAAATGAGTGGAGAGTTTGGTCCTTTGATTCTAGGAGGTTCTGCACTCCAGCTGGGAGTTGGGGTTCACTGCTTCTTCTTTGTCCCGCTCCAGCCTCCTCTGCACTTGGGGCCTTTTTTAATCTTGATTAGAAACAAAGCTTTGGAACCGCTGGAGCACCAGGCCTGTCGCAGGAGCCCAGGTGCTCTGTGAGACACACCTCACTTACAGTATTAAATCACCAGTGGCAGGGATTTAAGAACAGGGTCTGCTCAGCTGAGTCCAGGTGCTGCAGTAATGGCCGCCCTATGAGGAGCTTAACCCCACGGTTTCCACTCCAGACTAGAACCTGACTCTTTGGAGAGTGTCCCATGGGTTGGGCAAACTGGCATGTCCCTCTGTGAATCTGACCTGAGGTCACACAGACGCTGCAAAGTCCACACATTCAGGGCTGGTATTAGGGGGTAGCAAGCAGGGCAATTGCCTGGGGCCCTAAGCCACAGGGGGCCCCACATGGTGGGGCTCGGGCTTCACCTTTCGCAATGTTGCAGAAATCCAGTGTGTGAGCAGTAAGGGAGGTGGGGTGCGAGCCCACTCCTTAGTTTCTGTCCTGGGCCCCAGCGAGTCTAATGCTATCCCTGCACACACTGTTTTTGTGAACGCCAGCATGGGACTCGGCCTTGCTCAGAGTTAACTGAGGAGAATGTCTCAGAGAGCAGGTCCAAAGCCCACTGAAATTAGGGTGACCAGATGTCCCGATTTTATAGGGACAGTCCAGATTTTTGGGTCTTTTTCTAATATAGGATCCTATTACCCCCCACCCCCATCCCGATTTTTCACACTTGCTGTCTGGTCACCCTAATTGAAATCCATAGGAATCTTTAATGACTTCAGTTCAGGCCAGGAGACTGAGATTTTCCGGGTTGCCTAAAGACTATGGACACCCAATGAACAGCTTTGATAATCCCATCCTGGCCTCTCCGGTCACACAGGCTCCCCCTTCCGCCCACTCGGAAAGGGAACACCCCTCAGATCTCTCTCTCTCTCCTCGCTCCCCCTTGCGCACTATGTGCCACATGGCGAATGCCATCTTGCAGGCTACTGGATTCCTTCCTGGCTCATTTTCAAAGTGGCAGCCTTTCTATCATGGGGCTGAACCGTTTGGGGGCAGGCCTTGAGGTGCTTTAAATCCAGTGAATGAGCTTTCTCACAAAATTTCACTTAAAACAGAAACTAAAACTCCCTATCAAACTCAATACCAACTTCCACCATGGCAGATGCTTGGTTTTTGAGATGCTTTTCCTCTTTGTGGAGGAAGAGGGTCTGTTTCTAAAGAAAGATATCAAAAGATGGGTTACTGGAAAACCAGAACCATTTAGCTCATTTTCCCCATCACACTCCTCCAAAAACAGTGTCTGGGATCAGATAAAATGAGACCTGGATTTGAACTACCAGGATCTTGACAAAACTTTTCAAAATCTACAGCAGCCCTAGTTTTGACCATCTCTATAAGATACTCTGAGAGCATCCAGAAGGAGCTAAAGGACGCAGTTGACCTGTGTGATCTTCAGCTGAAGATTGGGTGTCCTTTTAAAAGATCTCCTGTAGTTCAACCTCAAGTAATTGTGATCAATGCTGAATGAATCAGCTGGCCTGTGTTAGGCAGGAGGTCAGATTAGATGATCATAACAGTCTCTTCTAGCCTTAAAATTGGACGGAAACATTGCACTACCTGAGCAATCTTGTAAACTCCCATCCTTTTGTATTTCCTTGTTGTTACTTGCACACCGTATTAAGGCACTTGTCAGGTGAGTGAAAGGTGTGGTTACTCTGAAACAGACATGCTTTCTCTTCTGCACTGGCATCTTCCACGCAGCTGGCTCTGCAAACCTGATTATTTACCATGCATCGCCTGGACTGTTAAACCGGAATGATGAGAAAGGCACTCAAATCGAAGGGCAGTTGCAAGGGGTGGATGATTTAGTTGGAGATTGGTCCTGCTTTGAGCAGGGGATTGGACTAGATACCTCCTGAGGTCCCTTCCAACCCTGACAGTCTATGATTCTATGTGGGGGAGGGTGGGTGTTGAAGTGCTGGTTGGCCAGCTACTATTTTGGATCATTCTCCCCAAACCCCAAGCAGCTGGGGACAGAACCCATAGTTTAAAAGGCTCAGATATCACTGATTTTGTTAAATCTTCACTTACGTTTTCAGTGACTTCACCCCTGTAGTGAGGAAAAGGGCTTTTCTCATCACGAAGGCAAAAAGGGGCTCAGGACCCCCTGAATGTAAGTAACAGTCCTTAGAAAGGGCTCTGTGTCACGTCTGTATGAGTGATCGCAATGTCTCAAGGGGAAGACAATAGTGCTGGTTCTCTCCAGGCAGCCGGGCTCTGGTGCCCTTATTGCAAGCACCTTCCTCCAGCTTGTCAGTGGCCCCCTTGTAGAGATAGGAGCTGACTGGCACAGGTAAATCTGGCAACCTTGGTTCCCCTTTTAATCTAGTGTAAATCAGCAGTGGCACCAGTTCAAGCAGGGTAAGTGCGAGGGAACCAGGTCTATTAGCTAACTGACCCCCAGAGTCTCCCTGAGGCAGACAAGGTTTGTATTCTCATTCACCTCGTTTTACAGATGGTGAAACTGAGGCAGCACAATTTCAACCTCTGCTTTTGGGAGTCCGACTTGAGACACCGAGAGCCTGATTTTCAGAGGTACTGGAACACAAGTGCAACTCCAGATGATGTCAGGGGATTTCCACCATCTCTGAAAATCAGGGCTGGGTGCCTCCAGCTGGGCACAAGTATCTTTAATTCTAACCCCCCTCCATCAAAGTGCACTTTAAAGGCTGTATCTCAAGTATTCTTATACTGACAGATGAATTCTGTATCCAGCCCACAGAAGTAGCTGTCTAGTCGATTCAGCCCAGGGCTGAGAGTAAAGAGAACCTGAGTTCTAATCCCAGCTCTACTGATCTGCATGACCTAGTTAGTGTAGCTCTGTGGCCTCTGTTTCCCCTGTTCCTTATATTGGTGCAAATCCTAGTTTGCAGCCCTGCAGGGGGCTCAGACTCCACATGGCTTTGCTGTGCCAGGGGCCAGACCTTGCAAGATTGTTGTGAGGCTATTTGACATGAGTGCTAATTACAATAACATGGAAAACTATTTATGTACTCCATGGTGACAGGGTAGTCTGTGTGTGCCACTGTGTCTGTAAAGCCTTATGGAAAAGTATACCCCAGGCCACATGTTTGACAGGACTTTTAATAATAATTAATAATAATAATAATAATAATAATATATTGTATGATATTTAAATATTTATTTTTATACTTTTTAGAATGCTTTTTTATAATAAATATTCTGAAATAAATATTCTTTTTTCCCTATGGTTTTCTTAGCACTCCCCTGTTGTGTTACATTTGTTACCTCTGGTCTTCCCTCAAACTGCAGTAATTGTAGAGCTGTGATTGCATCTCCTGCAATGTTGCATTGCAGCAATGCTGGATCAGTTTCTCCAGAAGCTATTTCATTATGATCTCAAGCTAAAGGCCACTGTAGACAATGGGCATCTTTCTAGACTTTGGATCAGGTCATAAGGAATCAGATTTTCAAGTGTTCAGCACCCACATTGGGGCAGAATTTAAAAAGTGCTCAACATGGGGGAATATCCCCATGGCCTGGCCCCTGAATAGGGGCTGTAAACGTTTCACATTCTCCCCCAGATGGGCACATGCTGGGGGCAGGGCAGGGGCTGGAGGGAGCATGCACTACGGTCATTCCTGGCAGTGCCAATGCCCCTAGGTAGCCTGGGGGAGGCTTAGAGCCGCTCCAGTTGCCTAAGCAGCTGGAAACCCAAGGGTCTAAGTGTCATAAAGCCACCTTTATCCTCCCTCCCTCCCTTTGGGCTATGAGTCTGGGCTGTGTATCCAAGGGTTGGCAGGATCAGGCCCTGATCAGCTCTTCAGAAATAGGACCATGTGGCTGAAATCACTGGAGGCAGAGCTGAGCTTGGCACAGGAGCTGGCTGTGAGACAGCTGGGCATATGCCACCTCTGCACCACTACATTGGGGGCCATGTCATCCCTTAGTAAGATTAGAATGGCTGGAGTTGCTACCCTAACCTATGTCCAGTTGCTCATGGTCCAACAGACCCTTCCAACAGCTGGAAATAGCTGGGGAGTAGCTCTGGCCATACCTCCTTCTCTCCAGGACTGCCCCTGTGCCAGAAGCTGCAGCAGTGGGTTGCAGAGTTGCTTGCAACTCTGTGCCTGCCAGAGACTCCTCCTATGCTGGGCAACCCCCCCAGAGGGCATCTAATGGATTAGGGCAGCTTGGCAGCTTCTTTACGCCATCAGAAGCAGCGTAAACATTGTGGGACACCAATGAGAGTCAGTGCGGGAAGCAACTAGCATACTGCTGGCATTCCATAAATAACACTGCTGCCAAAGGATGGCTGCACAGCGGGAGAGACCACAGGTGTTAAAAAGCCCACAGGCCAGCGAGGAGGAACAAACTAAATCAGATAAAAAAATAACCACCTCAAAGACTCCAGCCCTGCCCTTGGAGAGGTTCATAAAAGTCTGGCTAAGCCCAGACCACCTAACTTTCATACAGAACAATGATCCTGTGCTGGCCAATAACATGGGATTGTATCAGTTAACAAGAGGGTGATTATGAGCACACTTGAGCAGTGTGATGAAATCCTCCTCCAGAGCCCATGGGCCTCCAGCCAAGCCTCCCAGGCATGAGACAAAGCGGATGAGCTAAGATCCTGTTTGATCATCCCTTGTCTCGGAGGAGCACAAAATCTCTTTCTCTTAATAACATGCCCCGTCAGGTTGTTCAGCCCAGGCTTTACTAATCACGAGTGCTCAGGCACACCTCTGTAAAGGAGAGACTCTACGGCTGCCATCTGACCCAGAGCAATGCAAAGTTGTTAATGTCATTTATTCTTTGGCAGCCTCTGCAACTTCATCACTGCCCTGTGGCTCTCTTGCTGTTGTCGGAGAGCTGGCTGCTCTGTGTTGCTACCAGTCTCTGTGGGTGGCAAGGAGCAACTCCTCTCTATGCCGGCCACAGCTGGGGATTTTGGGATGCACGGAATTTTGATATTTACAAATTTGCTTTGGTTCCAATTTGAAACCAAAGCAAATTTACCAAAGTTTTCCAGCAAGCTGGAGATCCCCAAAAATGTTGTTTCAAAATAGGGTGACCAGACAGCAAGTGTGAAAAATCAGGACCGGGATGGGAAGTAATAGGAGTCTATACAAGAAAAAGACCCAAAAATTTGGACTGTCCTTATAAAATTGGGACATCTGGTCACCCTATTTCAAAAGTACTAAAATATGGAGTTCTTGAAACGAAATGTGATACAGACATTCTAGCTAGCAGCCATGAAACTGACAAGCATGTCAATTTCACTTAGCTGCTCTGCTACAGCTGGGGCTTCCTGGGTTGGCAGGCTACCTGCTGGGGCTCCCAAGACTGCTACCAAGTCCCAGGACAGAGCACTTACCACAAGTCCATCCTTCCTCATATAGTATAATCCATGGCTATCTAGGAATTTACAAGCATCCTGGGACTTGAGAGACCTGGGCTCAGGACCCTGCTCTGCTGCAGACTTCTGTGCAGTCTCAGGGAAATCACTTACCCTATCTGTGCCTCAGTTTCCCAGCTGTAAAATGAACATAATAACCCTGCCTTTGTGCAGGGAGGGGGTTGTAAAGATAGACACATAAAAGATTGTGGGTGCTCAGAGGGACATATAGATAAAAAGAAAGGGGGGGCTACCAAATAGAAACTTACCTTGTATTTGGTTTCACATTTACAAAGAGATGCCCCAGTCCAGGATCTAGACCTAAGTGGCAGTCAGCAGACTGCTCACCACACTTAGCTTCCAAAGGAGAAGTGGTTCAGTTTTCTTGTCTTCCAGCACAAATTTCTGACTTCAATCTTAATGCACAGCAGCGGCCTAGGCAGTCACTGGATCCCTACAGAAATTTGTGCTTCCTAAAGAGCTCAGGCCTGCAGCCTGAACTCAGAATGACTCGCTGGACTCAAGCCCAGGCATATCTGGGCCCAGCTCCTCACCCTAGTTTCAGTTCATCATTTTAGAACCACTGAGTCAGCCAAAAGCAGATAGTAACAGTTTATGATCCTACTGAAAGATTAAGCAGCACTAATCAGTGTAGCAAAACTTCCTGGTGCAAAGCAGAAGCAAGAGTCCTGGCCTTCCATGGTCACCCCAGCGACCTGCTCTCTCCTCACACGCTGCAGAGGCAAATGGCAAAGGGATGGCAGAAGGAAATGTGTCTCCTGCCATGCCACAGGCCAACAATGTTAGGCTAGCTCCACCCCTAATACCGATGGATCCTGGACGTGATCCAAAGGCCTTATAGTCAATGGGAGTCTTTCCACTGATGTCAATGAGTTTTAGATCTGGCTCAGAAAGTCACTTTTGAAATATGAGATTTTCTTCAGGGTTTCACCAAACCTGGGAAATGCTCACCATGGAATAGGCCACTGAGTGGGTCAAAGCATCAGACACAAGTGGAATGACTAAGACCCAGAAAGAAGGAGTTCCAGTTTAAACAACCAACTTGCCCTTTACAATGGTTAAAGAAACCCCTATAGTCAACAGATGCTGCTAGGTGGAAGTTACCCAGAACAGAGGAGCAGGAGCTTTTGAAAGATGTGATGTCAGGTCTCTGGTGTCTGCCTGCAGAGGGCAATTATCCACTGGAGCCCCTACCTTACAGTGCCAGCAACTAGCCATTGGAACAACTCACCAAGGGATGTGGCTGATCACTTGCAGTCTTTGCAATGTAATTGGATGCCTTCCGAAAAGACAGGCTGTCTAGCTCAGCCACAAGTTATTGGGCTTGATAATGTCACCTATCTAGTAGGTGACAGAAATTCCCCAAACTACAGGAGTCACTGAGTAAAATTCTCTGGCCTGTGCTATACAGGAAGTCAGGCTAGATAATCCCTTCTGGAGTCACCATCTATGAATCTATACCTGGGATTCTTCAGGCTTGGGTAGAGTTTTAGGGTCTTTCTTCCAGAAAGCCTGGTTCAAGCCAGAATCTGGCTTAAAAACATGCCTGAGCTCTGGTGAGAATTAGACCTGGAACTGATCTCCATAACTTGGGGCTGTCTTTAAGGGAATTTAAACCAGATCTCTGAATCTAAGCACCCATCCCTGCTGGAAGGTTCTGATTTGAAAGAGATTGTGGATCTGAAATTCACACAGCCAAGGACATGAAAACAAGATCTTAGTATTTTAGAAATTCAGCTGTTCCAGAGACATTATTAATTATTATTATTATTATTGAGACCTCCAAATCAGAGATCATGGTCCTCTCCCTGAAGAAAGCGGAGAGCTCTCTCCAGGTGAAAGGGGAGCAGATGCCTCTAGTAGATGAGTTCATGTATCTAGAGGTCTTGTTCACAAGTGATGGCAAGCGGGAGCATGAGATAACTGGTAGATTGGGGTGGCAGCAGCAGTGATGCGGGTGCTGTATCGGTCTGTGGTGGAGAAGCGGAAGCTGAGTTCTTGGATGGAGCTCTCGGTTTACAGGTCGCTTTATGTCCCCATCCTCACCTATGGTCATGAACTTTGGGAAATGTCCAAAAGGACAAGATGGTGGGTATGAGTGGTGGAAATGAGGTTTCTCTGCAGGGTGGCTGGACTTGCTCTCCGACACAGGGTGAGGAGCTCAGCTATTTGGGAGGGCTCGGAGTAGAGCTGCTACTCCTCCTGATTGAGAGGAGCCAGTTGAGGTGGTTCAGGCACCTGATAAGGATGCTCCCTGGGAGACTTCTGTTGGAATTGTACTGGGCACATCTCACTGGATGTAGGCCCCAGCCGACCGAGGACTCCTGAAGGGATTATAACTCCTGTCTGGCCTGGGAATGCTGGGGAATCCCCCAGGAGGAGCTGGAATCTCTTTGTGGAGAAAAAGGAGGTCTGGACCTCCCTACTCTCCATGCTGCCACCATGACCCTCACCAGGAAAAGCAGCATAAAGGGAAAAGAAGAAGAAGATTATTATAGAGACAAGATGGCTGAGGCAATATCTTTTATTGGACCAGTTTCAGGTCAGATCTGAAGAAGAGTCTGTGTAGCTTGAAAGCTCATCTCTCTCATCAACGGAAGTTGGTCCAATAAAAGACATTACTTCCCCTACCTTTTGTCTCTAATATCCCGGGACAGCATGGCTACAACACCACCACATATGTATCTTTCTAGAGATACTCTAGAGACCTTTCTAGAGCCCCCAACCACATTGGTGAACACACATATAGTGAGAGACGGGCCTTGCCCCATAGGACTTAAGTAAAGACAAGACGTAACCGGCAAGACAAACAAATAAATGGACCTGAGGAGGAAGTGAGGGCAGAGCCCCAGTAATTCAGCAGGTTTTACTTAGACTAACTACATCTCATTTAGTCTATCACAAAGAAGGGGATAGAAGAACATCAAGAGTTGAAGGGAAATATAGAAAACATGGGCTGGATTCTGCCCTTGTACAGGGGTTAATCAGGAATAATTCCATCAAAGGTAAAGACAGATGTAACACTCATTGTGAGATTGGAAAGAAGCCCTTTGGACTCATCCGAGATTGGAGCACAAAGCTTTCACGAGCGAGTGTTTAGACTCTTGGTAACTGAGACAGCCCTCAAACCAATGACAGCAAGCAGCAGTGGGTAACACTCAGCGAGAGTGCTGAAAACAGAGGGACCTTTCCACAGAGATGACCTAAGGGCCTGGAAGGCTCAGAGGGCCGGACGTGAGTTATAGAGCCTGTCATTGTTTTGTCATCTTAGAACTGGCGAAGGGTGAGGCTCTCACAGCACTTTGTGACCCCTTTGAAAGGGAACATCTACACGTCAAAAACAACCCTGCAAAAACCTGACAGCGAGTCTCTGAGCCTGGGGATGCAGACCCGGGCTCACGCTGCAGCATTGCAAACAGCAGTGGAGACGCTCCAGCTTGGGCTGGAGTTTGGGCTCCGAAACACACCCACACCCCTGGGTTCCAAAGGGTGAGCTCTGCCCGACACCGGAACGTCTCTATAGCTCTTTTTAGAGCTGCAGCATCAGCCCCACGAGCCTGAGCCATAGGCCCAGCATTGGCCGCGGATGTCACAGGCCGGGGGAGGCTGTGCCTCCCCAAACAGCCTGGCGTGGCCCTGCCCGTGTTCTGCCCCCAGGCCTCCTCCTGCAGTTCCCAGCGCTCTTCCATGGCCCAGGCTGGCTGGGGCAGGCTGGCCAGCTGCCAGGACTTGATGTGGCTGGTGCTGGGGCCTGGGCTCAGCTGCCTGCCCAGTTCTCAGACCATATCACCTGGCTGCCCAATGCTCCAGGACTGGAGGTTCTGGGGCTCCAGGGCCGGTATGCTTGCAGGGCGGGGCAGGGGCCATGGTGGTGGTGTCTGGACTCCTGTGGGGGAGGGAGAGGGGCAGAGGCCTGGGCAGAAGGGCAGGGGCCAGGGGCTAGCCTCCCTCAATGTCCGGGTTCACAGTGGCCGCCCATGAGGGCCAGGTTCTGAGACTTGCTGCCAGGGGTTTTTTGACCTGTCACTGTACCTTACAGGCTTAAGTCCAACTCCTGGTAGGTAGATGCCCACATCCCACCTGACATTAAATTGATCCTGTTGCTAGTTTCACAGGGGAGATCTAGGAATGAATGCGTCCCAGAGACTCAGCAATCAGACGCTTTGGTGCTGGGTGCTGAATACAAACCCAGACAGACAGAACTCACCTCCAGGCCCTACAGGTCATGGCCCCAGGTTAGGGTTGAGGCCGATTGTTGCATCAGTGAAGGAGAAAAGGATTTCCAGTGGTATCAATTCAGCTATTTTTTGGCGGGAGGGAGAGATTCCACTCCCAGTTTCCGTGCCCTGCCCCACTGGGAACCCTGTCCTGTCCCTACTCATGCCCCCTCTCCTGCTGCAGGGACACCAGGTGTCCCTCTGCTGGGGAGTCTCCCCTCTCTTCCCCACATAGTGCATGGAGGTGCTGCCAGGAGGAGCTGGGTTCTCGGCAGACTCTCCTGCACTCTGCTGCACAGGAAGACTTCCTGTGTGTTAATTACAGCTTCATTTGGCCCAGGCTCCAGACACCCTTTCCTCTGGGCAGAGGGGCAGCCCGCAAATTTGAGTGCTGCTGCACCCTGTGCACCAGGTCACAATGCCACTTGCTGACATTTGGCCTGGCCGCCCCCCGTCTGTACGGAGGGGCAGCTAGGTCACATTCCAGTGGCACTGCAACCCTGCAGCCAGAGCCATGTTCCAGACCACTCCAGCAGTGGCTGCAAATAAAAGTGTTCGGGCCATGGGCCTCCTGGCTCTGTTGCCTGTGAAACTTTGAGCAACTGCAAAAACCTGGGGGGTAGGGGGGCATTCACCCTCCTGTCTGCTACCTTTCACCATCACAAAAGTTCACCCCTCCTTAAAAAGGCAATCAAATGTGTGTGTGAGGTTGGGGGCAAATGGGGCCAACTCTGGGAACAGAACATTCTGCTTTGTCTTATACCCTGAGTCAGCTATAATATCCTACTTTATCAGCAGCAGCAGCGCCACAATCAGATAAAGTATCTGATCAGAGCATGCAGTTATCTTGGCCTTGGCTGAAAACAGAAAATGCAGAAACTTCTGCTCCTGTGTCTGTGGCTTTTTGCCTCTGATGGGGCAGCATTAATAAGAACCTACTCTGCAAAGAAGCTCTCAGCTATGCTGCATTTGAAGAGCAGGCCTTAGGAAGAGCAGAAGAGATCCAGAATGATCAAATGCACAGCAATAGCCCCAACTTCTCATTAACAATGTCTCAGGCTTTTACCAGTAGAACTCAAAGCACTTCACCAAGGAGATCAAGTTTATTATCTCAATTTACAGATGGGGAAACTGAGGCACAGAGAAGCAACGTGACTGGCCTAAGGTCACCCAGCAGATCATTGGCTGAGCTGAGAATAGAATTAAAGTCTCCCGAGTCCCAGTCCACTCTAGCTACTATGCCACACTGAAACCTCACACAATTTTCTTTGGCATAAAATCTTTCTTAAAAACTATAGCCCAAAATGCACCACACAGTTAAATGAAACAGTTACAAAGTTGGAACGGCTCACTGTGTACAGTTAATCAAGCTTAAGGCTGTGCAAGCCCTTTGTAGGGCTTTAAATGTGACTTACAAGGGAGAAAATAATGGTGTTTTATCTTATTTTTCTTCCACATCATGGTGAAAGAAGGCCTGAATTAGTTATTTTTTTTTTCTTCTTGGTTTTTACCTTAAAAATCTCTGGAATTTCTAGTCTAATTTTCTCTGTTTTTGCTGGAGGTCTCTGTGGATAACTAGAGAACTTGAGTGGGTGCTTTCTCAGGGCAAAGATACTGAATCTTTCACTGAGTTCTTTTCTCCCAGCTGTTTGCCAGGTGTATGAGTTAAAAAGTGTTAACAAAAACCAAAACAAACAGAAAACAATTGTAAACAGTCTGATACTAAGGCCCATATCTTCAAAGGTATCTAGGTGCCTAAATTCATGGGACCAAGGATATGAGCCCAAAACTCTTCCCCCTCCCAACGAAGGAGGAGGGATAGCTCAGTGGTTTGAACAATGGCCTGGTAAACTCAGGGCTGAGAGTTCAATCCTTGAAGGGACCACTTAGGGCTCTGGGGCAAAAATCAGTACTTGGTCCTGCTAGTGAAGGCAGGGAGCTGGACTCAATGACCTTTCAAGGTCCCTTCCAGTTCTAGGAGATTGGTATATCGCCAATTATTATTTTAACCAAGTTTAACTTCACTGGTGATTGTTAGGGCCGGCTCCAGGCACCAGCGCAGGAAGCAGGTGCTTGGGGCGGCCAATGGAAAGGGGTGGCATGGCCGGGTCTTCAGCAGTGGGTCCTGCAGTCCTTCCCAGAGGGAAGGACTGGCTGCCAAATTGCTGCCGAAGAATGAAGCAGGGTGGTAGAGCTGCCGCCGAAGTGCTGCTGATCATGGCTTCATATATATATATTTTATTTCCTCGCCGCTTGGGGCGGCAAAAAAGCTGGAGCCAGCCCTGGTGATTGTGGTATCATAATCCCTACTGATTTTCCATCCTTCCACAGAATCTGTCAAGAGAAAGCAGGAAGAGACAAGATCTGAACTGATACTAGCAAAAACAATGAGAAGTCCTTGTGACACCTTAGAGACTAATACATTTATTTGAGCATAAGCTTTCATAGGCTAAAACCCACATCAGATGCATGAAGTGAAAAATACAGTAAGCGGTATATATATATGAAAAGATGGGAGTTGCCTTACAAAAAGTAATTTTCCTCTGCTGATACGCACCCCTTCTTGTCAACTGTTGGAAAAGGGCAATGTCCACCTTGATTGCATTGGCCTCGTTAGCACTACAAAAGTAATCAAGTGTTGAGAATAGGCCACTTCCACCTTAATTGAGTTGGCCTCATTAGCACTGACCCCCCACTTGGTAAGGCAACTCCCATCTTTTCATATATATACCACTTACTGTATTTTTCACTCCATGCATCTGATGAAGTGGGTTTTAGCCCACGAAAGCTTATGCCTCAAAGAATTTGTTAGTCTCTAAAGTGCCACAAGGACTCCTCGTTGTTTTTGTGATACAGACTAACATGGCTACCACTCTGAACTGATACTGTGACAAAACAAAATCAAACAACCAAAGCCAACTTTCCAGACCTTCTGTATCAATCATAAAGAAGCAAAGGAAGAGGGGTGATAAAAATGACGAGTCATTTCAGAAGAGGTTTGAAAACAGCAGAAAGTTAGTACGCTTGAGAGCAGATGCCAATGTGATGACAGTGTGAAAGATCAGTGCTAGACCAGTGAAAGGGGAGTAAAGTAAAAATATGGACTTGATTCAACTCTTACTTACTCAAGTGTAAATGAGGAGTAATCCCACCATTGTCAAATTTACACCGGTGCAGCCCTTTGTGTGGACTTGTCTATTCTGGTTTAAGGGCAATGTGATCAGGTTTGCCTCTGCAGTGCCCCCTTGTGACCCATAAATATTTTATAATATAAATAAACAATTTGAGATATACCTATCTCATAGAGCTGGAAGGGACCTTGAAAGGTTATTGAGTCCAGCCCCCTACTTTCACTAGCATGACCAAGTACTGATTTTGCCCCAGATGGCCCCTCAAGGATTGAACTCATAGCCTTGGGTTTAAGCAAGCCAATGCTCAAACCACTGAGCTGTCCCTCCCCCATGATATGACTCACCCTACCACAGGTCTCTGCTGGTAGGTTGCTGTTGCTGGCAAGGTCCAATGCAGTAATGTTTGAGCCCTCCAGCCCAGCCCACCAGCCTTATCCCTTCTGGAGTATTAATGTCCACAGAAATGAGGACAAACCACCCTTTGAACAGGATCTCCTAAGGAATCTTTGGCAGGACACCCTCTCCAGCAGGGCTTTACAGAACTAGTACTTTGACTGGCTGCCATGGTCTGGTCAATCCCTTCCCCAGGAGGCTTGTCTACCCAGCAAACTGTCACAGCCTCTGTGCAAACAGGCGTCTGCACATCAGAGAAGCAGAACTCTGTTCTTGTCCCTGCTCCACCCTGAACTGGGTTAGATCTCATCCTTAGCTTCCTTCTCCATGTCTGAGCTTTCCTTCAGGTGTACTGGGGTGGGGCCATTTGGGTCCACAGGCTCTCATTAACCCTCTCCTTGTCAGCATAGGGGCCCGGCTGCCCAATCACATATTTAAGTTTAGCTTAAACATGTTCCCAGTGGATTTAAGTTAAACTGAACTAAGTCTGGTTTTAGGGAAATTAGAGCATCCACACAGCCCCTTGCATTGGTTTCATTACGCTGGTTTTAAACACACATTTGTGGCTAAGCTGGCACCACTGTCATGTAGGCAAATGTTTTGCATAATTTTCTAGCCCTAGCAAGGAACACAGCCAGAAAATTAGCTGGGAAGGTAAAGGCTTCAAGAGCAAGAAAGAAAGTGGGGGTGAGAAGTCTCTTCCTAGAGACAAGGGCAATGAAAGAGTCTTGACCAAGATCTAATCTCCCTTTGGCATTTTTCATATCATTTCACTTCTGCAAAGTTTCCATCTGCCTTTGCTGTGATCACTGAAGCTGATACACAAAGTTTGCAGCTGAGTGGCACATAAAGGGTAGTGATGGAGGAACCCGCTGTTGGACTTCCATCTCCCTTTGAACCAGACTGGGACTTTTAAGCAGGAGGAAGAGTTCACCTGGTACAAAGACTGGCTTTCGTCTACGAGGCAGGACCCAGGTTCCCTCCTCACAACCTGTCAACTCCTTACCCTGTAGATTTCCCATTCCATGCTACTGACTCAGAGCTTCATTGCAAACCAAGTGCAAGACCTTGTCTGCACTAACGAATTGAAATGTTTGTAGTTGAACCAAACTGGTTTAAGCCCAAATAGTCAAGTGCATTCACACTAGCCATGCTGAATCAGTGTTAGTTTTGACCTTTGCCACAACGGTGGTATCCAGAACCGCTTCAGGTGCAATCTGAGTGCCTGTCCCACAAGTTTCCCAGCCAATCTCCCAGAAGCAAAGCATTGTGGGAGATTTCAAAAGGCCACTGGTGTGCCTGAAGAGGACTATTTGAACCATATCAGCTTGTCTGTGTCTGCACTAGCTCTACATTAGTTCAGACTGAAGCAGCTCAGCTTTAACTAGCTGCTGAAAGGTGGCCTGCTCTAGACAGTTATTGGATCTTTCGACATATATTTGTGGGTATGTAAAATGTTCTAGGGGCTTTAACGGGATTCATTTTTTTAGAGTAGACCAGGCCCAAGGGTCAGACCCTTAATTCCCACTAGCCAAATCCTATTCAGTTATTTTCATAATAGAAAAAGTTCTTTTCTCAAAGATTTTTTTGAGTTACATTTGGCCCAGATGGTTTCTTCTGCTCAGTTCCTAGGCTGCTGTTTCTACAGGATAGCATGTGACTAATGAATACAATACGTGACCATCTAGGAGCAAGACAAGGCCATGCTGGGAGCAGAGACGAAGCAGGGATTGGGCCAAATCCATCCTTCTCTTGACTTCACCAGAGTTACACCCAAGGTGAATTTGGCCCAGTGTTTCCCTCCAGAAGGAGCTATTATTGCAGATACTGTGGGGCACCCCGCCCTGTTAGAGATGAAACCGTAGAATTCTCTGGGCTTCAGCCTGCATTAGGGCACCAAGCCATTTACAATGTAAGGAGGTTTGGACTGTTCATTTCCTTGCCTGGATGTTCTGCCAGCCCTGCACTCAGAACATGACGACACAAATCCAGAGGCCATCTGGAAACTGGGCCAGTCCCCAGTGTAAATCAGAGAAGCCTCAGAGCTGTTCTAATTTACTCCAGCTGCCAATGGCCCTCAAGGGGTCGCTCTGGTAGCTGGGGATCAGCGGGGAACAGGGACAGCCTGGGCTTACCCTGCACTGGAGACAAGAGGGGTAAAAAACAATAACAGAAAATGCGGAAATGGCAGAAGTGCTAAATGACTTTTTTGTTTCAGTTTTCACTAAAAAGGTTAGTAGCGATAGAAACATAGACTATCAGGGCTGGAAGGGACCTCAGGAGGTATCTAGTCCAATCCACTGCTCAAAGCAGGACCAACCCCCAACTAAATCATCCCAGCTAGGGCTTTGTCAAGCCGGGATTTAAAAATCTCTAAGGATGGAGATTCCACCACCTCCCTAGGTAAACCATTCCAGTGCTTCATCACCCTCCTAATGAAAAAGTTTTTCCTAATATCCAATCTAGACCTTCCCCACTGCAACTTGAGACCATTACTGCTTGTTCTGTCATCTGCCACCACTGAGAACAGTCTAGCTCCATCTTTGGAACCCCCTTTCAGATAGTTGAAAGTAGCTATCAAGTCCCACCTCATCCTTCTCATCTGCAGACTAAACAATCCCAATTCCCTCAGCCTCTCTTCATAAGTCATGTGCTCCAGCCTCCTACTTATTTTTGTTGCCTTCCACTGGACTCTTACTAATTTTTCCACATCCTTCTTGTAGTATGGGGCCCAAAACTGGACACAGTACTCCAGATGAGGCCCCACCAATGTTGAAGAGAGGGGAATGATCACATCCCTCGATCTGCTGGCAATGCCCCTACTTATACAGCCCAAAATGCCATTAGCCTTCTTGGCAACAAGGGCACACTGTCGACTCATATCCAGTTTCTCGTCCATTGTAACCCCTAAGTCCTTTTCTGCAGAACTGATGCCTAGCCACTCAGTTCCTAGTCTGTAGCAGTACATGGGATTCTTCCGTCTTTAGTGCAGGACTCTGCACTTGTCCTTGTTGAACCTCATCAGATTTCTTTTGGCTCAATCCTCCAATTTGTCTAGGTCCCTCTGTATCCTATCCCTACGCTCCAGCGCATCTATCACTCCTTCCAGTTTAGTGTCATCTGCAAACTTGCTGAGGGTGCAGTCCACGCCATCCTCCAGACCATTAATGAAGATATTGAACAGAACCAGCCCCAGGACCGACCCTTGGGGCATTCCACTTGAAATGGGCTGCCAACTAGACATGGAGCTGTTGATCACTACCTGTTGAGCCCAACGATCTAGCCAGCTTTCTATCCACCTTATAGTTCATTCATCCAGCCCATACTTCTTTAACTTGCTGGCAAGAATACTGTGGGAGACAGTAACAAAAGCTTTGCTAAAGTCAAGGAATAACACATCCACTGCTTTCCCCTCATCCACAGACCCAGTTATCTCCTCATAGAAGGCAATTAGGTTAGTCAGGCATGACTTGCCCTTGGTGAATCCATGTTGACTGTTCTGATCGCTTTCCTCTACTCTAAGTGCTTCAGAATTGATTCCTTGAGGACCTGCTCCATGATTTTTCCAGGGACTGAGGTGAGGCTGACTGGCCTGCAGTTCCCCGGATCCTCCTTCTTCCCTTTTTTAAAGATAGGCACTACATTAGCCTTTTTCCAGTCATCCAGGCCCTCACCTCATCGCCATGAGTTTTCAAAGATAATGGCCAATAGCTCTGCGATCACATCTACCAACTCCTTTAGCACCCTCGGATGCAGCGCATCCAGCCCCATGGACTTGCGCTCATCTAGCTTTTCTAAATAGTCACAAACCACTTCTTTCTCCACAGAGAGCTGCTCACCTCCTCCCCATGCTGTGCTGCCCAGTGCAGCCGTCTGGGAGCTGACCTTGTTCATCAAGACAGAAGCAAAGAAAGCATTGAGTACATTAGCTTTTTCCACATCCTCTATCACTAGGTTGCCTCCTTCATTCAGTAAGGGGCCCACACTTTCCTTGACTTTCTTCTTGTTGCTAACATACCTGAAGAAACCCTTCTTGTTACTCTTAACATCTCTTGCTAGTTGCAACTCCAAGTGTGATTTGGCCTTCCTGATTTCACTTCTGCATGCCTGAACAATATTTTTATATTCCTCCTTGGTCATTTTTCCAATCTTCCACTTCTTGTAAGCTTTTCTTTTGTGTTTAAGATCAGCAAGGATCTCACTGTTAAGCCAAGTTGGTCACTTGCCATATTTATTATTCTTTCTACACATTGGGATGGTTTGTTCCTGCAACCTCAATAAGGATTCTTTAAAATACAGCCAGCTCTCCTGGACTCCTTTCTCCCTCATGTTATTCTCCCAGGGGATCCTGCCCATCAGTTCCCTGAGGGAGTCAAAGTCTGCTTTTCTGAAGTCCAGGGTCTGTATTCTGCTGCTCTCCTTTCTTCCTTGTGTCAGGATCCTGAACTCGACCATCACATGGTCATCAAAAGCAAGAGGAGATGTTTGGCAGCTGTTTCTGACTCCTTCTCTCAGTGCAGCCTCCAGCCAGACAGTAACCACAACCCTGATGATCTAGTAGACACATTTCCCACAGGGCTTTCCAATTGTGTTGCTAGTTTCTTTGAAACAAACAATATATTGACAGTAAGAAATATGTCACAAGAGCAACAACTGGCTTTACATTTGTCTGGGAAAATTCCCCCTCCAGAGGCATTTTCAGGAAAGGATGTTTATAAGGAATGTGCCAACCTGCCAGGGAGCTGACACAAGGGAAAGATGGTGCAGACACAGTAATGGTGCAGACACAGTAACAATGCACAATAGAAATGCGTCAAATCCCATGGCAAGGTTTGGCCAAGCACTTGCAGAGATTTAGGTGGGT
The DNA here is from genome assembly GCF_025201925.1 of Gopherus flavomarginatus. Taxonomy (NCBI): domain Eukaryota; kingdom Metazoa; phylum Chordata; order Testudines; family Testudinidae; genus Gopherus; species Gopherus flavomarginatus. The sequence goes on from NC_066631.1 coordinate 1,688,655, forward strand.
GGTGGTATAATGGGGCACATGTTAGCACAAATCTGGCAGAGGGTTGGGTGGGCACTGGCTGAGATTCAGGCCAGCAATAGCCAAGTGGATCACACCTGTAGTACAGCAGGGGATCCATGTGAGTGGAGACGAAAGGAAAGGAATCGATCAACTTCCAATATTCCAACACAGGGCTGTAACCAGCAGTGCCTGTTTTCATCTGTGAGAACGTCAGTGTTACAGGGGCTGGTGCTACTAGCAAGGGCTAGAGAAACTAATCATTATTTTGGCCACTGACGTGAAAATGTCTGTTCATGACAACCAAGGAGGAAGGCAGCCAGGGAGACAAACATGCACAGGGTATGCCGTTGGAAATGCTAATATTTTGTTTCAAAGCACAACCTGAATCTAATCTATCATCCATACCCTTCTATTTCCCCCTGCAGACATCTAGCTATTTAGATCTCCTTGTCATGTCCTCATGCTGCTTCTTCCCCCACCCATGCAGATGTAATTCCCTGATCTTTGTACTCCTCCGGGCAACTGGAAGAACATTTGTGCTCAAAGAGTTGGCACCACAGGAGATGCTTTGTATGTTGAGGCTCCATCCTTCATCGCTGTAGTAAGTGAGCACCTCCAGTTAAAATTCAACAGTCCCCTCTCTCTTCTCTACCAGCAAGAGACAGGCCTACGGCTTTAAATGGAGGAGAACAGAGATACTATTAAGTGAAAGTTTGGCAAATAAGTAGGTTTCAACCCTTTCAATATGTAACTGGGGAGGGTTGTAGACCTCAGGTACATCTACACTGCAAAAACAAAACCCCCAAAACACAACCCCCCACAAAAACACAGCAGAGTCTCAGAGGCTAAGTTGACAAACTGGGGCTCGCACTACTAGTCAGGGGTGTCTTAGCAGCATCCAGAGGGGTCTGGCTCCATCAGTAGCATCCCACATGCTGACCAGCATGTTGCTTGGCACAGCTCCTTACCTGAAGATCCAGGTCAAGTTACCAGCACCTTCCGGTCACTGGAGGTTTTTAAGTACAAGTTGGACAAATCCATGTCAGAGTTAGTCTCAGGTTACAAGGTCCTGCCTCAATGCAGGGGGCTGACCTGGATGACCTCTCGGGGTTCCTTCCAGGCCGATGTTTCTAGGAGTCTATGATATATAGTGATGTCTCTGTCGGAGCAGTCCAGGTGGAAGTCTTCTTGCTTCCAGCAATGTGGTTTGTACACAAACAGGATAGAACATCTCTGCTGGCCAGATTCTTTCCCCCCTGAGCAAACAGTTTGTTTTTGTCAGTGCTGGATGTTTCCCAGGCCCCTGAAAACAATTTTTGGGAAGGGATATTAAGCCTCCTGCTTCAGGGCTTAAGCTGATCTCTAACTATTAGAGCTCAGGGTGAAACCAAATGTGAAGGCAGGTTATCCCATATCTTCTACTGTGGGGTTCCTCTGGCTCATTTGCTACTGGCCACTGCCAGGGTGAGACTAATGGATTAGATCAGGGGTTCTCAAACCCCTCATCCCCAGCTCAGAATCCTGACCCCTCCCACACCCCAACTCTCTGCCCCAGCCCTGAGCCTCCCCAAACCCAGAGCCACTCATTCCTGGCCTCACCCTGCACCCCTCACCCCAACCTCTGCCCCAAGCCCCTCCCACACCCCAAGCCCCTCATCCCCAGCTCCTTTGGGTTGCGACCATCAACAATTTTCTTCAACTGGGTCCCCAGGAAAAAAGTTTGAAAACCACTGCTCTAAAGGAATCAGATGCCTCCCATTGTCTCCTGCTAATTAAGCAGTGTCTTCTCTGAGGAGCTCCATAGGCAGTCTGCCTCACCAACCTCAGCCAGAGGAAAGGGGGCCACAAGACACAGTATCAAGAGTAGGATTGTGATTGAGACTCCTCAGTGGGCTGAAGAACTTTCTTGTAGCTGGCCAAGGAGCAGGTCTCAGCAGCCAATGACTGCCACGGAGACAATGACTCTATCAGGGCCACCCCGAGGAGCAGAACAACTCTCCCCTCCTGCCCAGGCCTCACCCCCATTCCACACCTTCCCCCTCTTCCCCCCTGCTCCGCCTCCTCCCTGCCCTCATTCCACCCTGCCCCTCCCTTTCCAGCTTCCACCTCCTCCCCCAAGTGACACCGGGAGCCAGCAGGGATAGCGGGGCAGGCTGGGACTGGGTCGCTAGTTGCTGCCAGTGCCAGGCCGCCCGCTAACTCCTCAGATCACCCTGGACCCTGCATCCCGAAGCACGGGGCCCCCAAAGTGTGGGGCCCGGGGTGGTTGCCCCAGTCCATCCTATGGACGGGACAGCTCTGACTCTATGCAGAAGGATGTGTTAGCTCCACACACAGTTTTTGGGTGGGGGAGAGAAGATCCTGATGGTATCAGCCTAGTAATCCCACCTCAAAGAAGCCAACAGAGTCTTCCAAGCAGATCCTTCATTCTTAGACAACCATGAAGGTCACACAGCAAGTGAATGACAGGTCACTGTTACAAGCCCTGTCTCACATCCTAGTTTCTACCAACTGATGCCTCCCTGCACTGTCCATGTACCTGATATAATCCTTTTCTACCACACTTTGCTTGCAAAGCTCTTCATACCATACAGTTTTTTCAACACACACACGTTCACTTGTTCCTCATTATACCGTTATGTGCCAAGCGGGCTCCTTTTTCAACTCTCCCCAGCAGTTCTTTCCCACACTCAGGGCTCTCAAGGCAGCGCCGTAACAAGGGCAAGGCAAGTGAGGCACTTGCCCCAAAGCGGAGGGGAGCAGCTCTACCGTCCAAGCAGGGCAGAGGGGAAAAAAAAAAGCTGCGGGCGGCAGGTCCCTGAGTCCCTCTCAGAGGGAAGGACCTGCCGCTGAATTGCTGCCGCTGCTTCATTCATTCTTCCCTCTGAGAGGGACTGAGGGACCCGCCGCTGAATTGCTGCTGAAGAGCCTGGAGCCGGCCCTTGCCTAGGGTGCAAAAATTCCTTGTTATGGTTCTGTCTTAAGGTAACTGTGAAACAGGAAAGTTCCTTTACTTCTGTGGCTAGGCAGAGAGATGGTGGCCTATCCAGATTCCATGTGGAAGCCTGTATGTATTGAGGGATTTATATGGATCCACTCTTATGAAGCCCAAGGAAAATACCCTCTGGTTCTTAAAGGACTGCAGAAGTACTAAGTGTCAACGAAATTCTCATCTCCAGTGAGAGTAGCCAGCAATGCATAAATGTTTATTAGACCAGATGGTCAGATCTGAGGACTCCAGTATCCACCTCCAATGGTGGCCAGCACCAGAAGCTTCAGAGAAAGGTACAAGCAGCTCACAGGAAAATGTGGCCTAATCTATGCCACATTTAGGTCCCTGTAGCTCTTGCAAATGTATACGATAGAGTCCACTGATAGAGAAAGAGGGGGTTATTAAAATAGCATGGCCCAGTGGTTAGGGTAGAAAACTAGGACTCAGGAAACAATGGTTCAATTCTTAGTTCTAACTTCAGTTTGTTGAGTGACTTTGGGTAAGTCCCTTCCTTACACCTTAGTTTCCCCTTCTGCAAAGTGAGACAATGATAGTGACCTCTTGGACAAAGTACTTTGAGAGCTACAGATGATATAGGGGCTAGGTATTATTATTACAAAATCTCTGCAGCAGGAATTCCTTTTGTATATTCTGCAACTGTTCTGTCACTCTTTGTGACAGTTCCAGATTTGAAATGTGGACAGAATATGCAACAGAGATTCAGACTAAAGATAAGAGAGACAGTGCAGACCTGAGATCAGAATTGAGCCCTATAAATAGAAATTCTGCCTTCAAAGAAAGGAATCACATCTTCCCAGAGCCTGTTTCACAAGGCTCTCCTAGTATTTTAATGGTAGATTAAATTCAAAACAGGGTTATGTTAGTGCAAACTCCAGACAAGTTTCCAATGAACAGAACACCAGAGACTGGGGTTCTATTCTTGGGCCTATCACTGATGGGATGTATGATCACAGGGAAGTCACTGCCTGGCTCAGTGTCTTAGTTTCTCCATTTGAAAATGGGGTGACACTTACCCTCCTGTACAATATACTTTGAGACCTATAGATGAAAAGAGAAGTGTTGAGGATTATAATAATTATCAGACAGGAGAGGAAATATCAAAGAATTAAAAGCCTATGAAAATTCCAAATTTACACAGAAACAAAACGTCTGGCCATCAAAAAGCATGAAGCATTGAAGTATGAGAGAGTAAAGACCCTGGATGTAATGAATCTGAATCACTCAGCAATGGGCTGTCTGCATGTTGTTCTAAGATCACTACATGTCCTAGCAGGGCCTGAAGTTTTCTGCCAATAACAACATCCGCAACCACACACAACAGACCATTGGAGTTTCCTTAGTGCTGAAGGAAACTGAGCAGCAAACAGTTCATAGACATGACTTCAAAGGCATCCTTGCATCAGCAAACCCACCCTTTACACTTCCGTCTAGATGTATTGCAGGTTTATGGAGTTTCACACACACTACTTGAGAAGCAATTACCAAAGCATTTGAGTCATGAGACATCTCATTGACCATTACTCCCTTTGTCCAACAGGGAAGATTGCCAAGGGCAGAAATATTTTTGCAAGCGCTGACTATGGCACACACTGGCACCACTGAAACATTCTCACTTGAGTCCATAATCAGGGCTTCCAGTATGCTCCGGTTGCTAGGGTCTGGGGAATTTTTGTCTGGGACCCTTGACGTGATCTTTTTCAGACTGAAAATCCTGACTCATGAAGCCATGACGCGGAAGAGCTCGCTGTGTAAGTGCTGATCGAATTAGTAACATGACACCAGCTTGCTCTCAGGAAGCATGAGATATTTGTGAGACCTGAGTATTTTTTTCACTGTTCTTAGGAACAAAACCCCAAACCTCAGCAATTCCTCAGCAATAAATATCACCCCATTACAGATAATGCCTCCCTGTTTAAAGCAAAATGAAGTGAAAGGAGAACTGGAAAATATGTTTTCCCTTTTGCATTGCAATCAGTGGCTAATGTGCTCATCTTCCTCTCTGATGAACAGCTGCCAATTTAACAGAGAAATGATGACTTCCCATTGCTGGGAGCAAAGCATATTGGCTCCTAAGATCAGCCTAGGAAAGAGAATGTGGGCCAGCTAGCCATGTGATTCCTGTTAAAGCAGCAGGTACCTAAACTTTTTGACTGCAACTTGCCACTGGGCCAAAAATTGCCTGTGAGTTGACATTGTTCTTTAAAACCAAAAATAGACGCACAGAAGTAGAATGCTTGTTCATGCTTGTACCCTTCCCAGAGATATTGGCTGCTGATTGAGGGTCAGATGTTCAAGAACGCCTGAGGGACTTAGGAGCCTCCCACCCTGAGTTCATCAGCAACAAGCACTGGTGGATGACCTCCTTTAGGCTCACCCAGCAGTTGCAGAATGGCTGAAGAATTGACCGTGTTTGGTCCTCAGAACCCATTTCCATGGATGGCAGGTTTGTAGAAATTTTGGTGGTGCCCAGAACCTGCCCCCCACAACATTTTCCCCCCACCTGCCTAAGTCTCTGGGAGGGAGTTTGGGTGGGGGAGGGGGTCTGGGGTGCAGGCTCTGGGATGGAGTTTGTGTGTAGGCTCTGTGCTGGGGAAAAGGGTTGGGGTGCAGGAGGGGGTGAGGCGTGCAGGTTCTGAAAGGGAGTTTGGGTGCAAGTTCCGGGCTGGGGCAGGGGGTGGGTGTGCAAAAGGGGGTGAGGGGTGCAGGCTCTGGGCTGGGGGTGGGAGCAAGGGGTGCAGGCTCTGGAAGGGAGTTTGGGTGCAAGAGGGGGTGCAGGCTCTGGGAGGGAGTTTGAGGGCAGGAGAGGGTGTGTGGGGAGGGGGTGCATGCTCTGGGACGGAGTTTGGGGATAGGAGAGGGTGAAGGGGTGAGGGCTGTGGGGCTGAGAATGAGGGGTTTGGGGTGTGGGAGGGGACTCAGGGCTGGGGTAGAGGGTTTAGGTTTGGGGTGAGGGCTGTGGGGCTGAGGATGAGGGGGTTCATGATGCTGAAGGGGGCTCAGGGCTGGGGCAGAGGATTAGGGTGCAGGGGGATGAGCACTCTGTCTGGGTTTGAAGGGTTTGGGGCATTGGAGAGGCTCAGGGCTAGTGCCCCTGCCATTAGTGGATGGGGGGCCCCAAGACCCTGAAGCAGCAGTTGATGCCGGGAGCCAGCACAGCAGAGTCAGCATGGAATTGCGGGCTCCAGGGCCTGGGGCCCGAGGGAGGTGAGCAGGGGCAGCAAGTGGGGCCAGGGCACACTCGGGGGAGGCATGTGGGGGCGGCAGGCAGGGCTGAGGAAGAGACCCAGCCCCAAACATTGGTGGAGCCAGGCCCCCAGGCCCTGAATATTGGTGAAGCCAAGCCCAGGCATTGAGTGTATATAACTCGCTGCCCCTGCCCATTTCGGACACTTCTGCCCCAGAGTCACTGGCTAAGACCTTCATGGAGTACTTTGAAAGTGGAGAAGTGCATGCTCCGGGATGACAGGCCATCGTCTGTTCTCAGTTACCCCAGTGCAATCCCATTGCACCTCCAGTAAAGAAACCTGGGTAACGGGAAGAGAACACAACATGGAATGTTTGTGAACAGAACAGCGATGTTGTGCTTACAGGCAACTATACTTTGACTATATGTAATTATTTTGGGATCTTTTCTGGGGCAGATCTTGGGCCTGATTCTCTCCATTTTTACACTGGAATAATATCATTGACCTCAATGGAGATACCCCAGATTTACACCAGGGTAAACAGAAGCAGAATTTGGATTGTTGACCCTGTTCCTGGGCCACAATGCAGTCTCTGTGTACTGCTCTGTGGGCCTAGAGTCTCTTCAGTTTCAGCTGATCTATCATCTAGCCTCCCTTGCATAGGTGAATCTTCAGGTAGCATACAGACATTGTATGCCACCTATTCCATTCATCTCCCAGCTGTGTGCAGGGAGCATGGTCAGGGCTTTCCTATGTGGATGACCATTAGCCTTCATTTTTGTTAAGTTGCAGTCAGTTACACTTTTTCAGTCCCATTATCTTCACTAGGTTTGTAAAAGTGTCACCAAGGGGAGGAAGTGATCTGCAGAACTTTTACTCTTCTTTACCATCGAGATGCTAAAGGAGCACTCAAAGATGATAAGGCCATTGCGGAGAAACTAAATGAATTCTTTGCCTCAGTCTTCACACTTGAGGATGTGAGGGAGATTCCCAAACCGGATCCATTCTTTTCAGGTGACAAATCTGAGGAACTGTCCCAGACTGAGGTGTCATTAGTGGAGGTTTTGGAACAAATTGATAAACTAAACAGTAATAAGTCACCAAGACCAGATGGTATTCACCCAAGAGTTCTGAAGGAATTCAAATATGAAATTGCAGGACTACTAAATGTAGTTTGTAACCTATCATTTAAATCAGCTTCTATACCAAATGACTGAAGGATAGCTAAAGTGACGGCAGTTTTTAAAAAGGGTTCCAGAGGTGATCCCAGCAACTACAGGCTGGTAAGCTTGACTTCAATACCGGGCAAACTGGTTGAAACTATAGCAAAGAACAAAATTGTTAAACATGATTTGTTGGGGAACATGGTTTTAGTAAAGGGAAATCATGCCTCACCAATCTACTAGAATTCTTTAAGGGGGTCAATAAGCATGTGAGCAAGGGGGAATCCAGTGGATGTAGTGACTTAGATTTTCAGACAGCCTTTGACAAGGTCCCTCACCAAAGGCTCTTAAGCAAAGTAAGCTGGAAGATCCTTGTATGGATTGGTAACTAGTTAAAAGATAGGAAACAAAGGGTAGGAATAAATGGTCAGTTTTCAGAATGGAGAGAGGTAAATACTACTCAAGATAGTTAAGTCCCAGGCACACTGCAAAGAGCTACAAAAGGATCTCTCAGAACTAGGTGACTGGGCAACAAAATGGCAGATGACATTCAGTGTTGATAAATGCAAAGTAATGCACATTGGAAAACATAATCCCAATATACATATAAAATGATGGTGTCTAAAAAGACAGTTACCTTTTCTATAACTGGTGTTATTCAAGATGTGTTTCTCATGTCCATTCCACAATAGGTGTGCATGCTCGCTACATGCACCAATTCTGGAAGTTTTTCCCGTAGCGATCCCTGGAGTAGGGCCTGTATAAGGGGTGCTATGTGCTCCCCCCCCTCAGTTCCTTCTTGACAGACAGCTCCGACAGAGGGGAAGGAGGGTGGGATGTGGAATGGACATGAGCAACCCATCTCAAAGAACACCAGTTACAGAAAAGGTAACTGTCTTTTCTTCTTCGAGTGACTGCTCATGTGCATTCCACAGTAGGTGATTCCAAGCTATATCTGTTGGGGGTGGGTAGGAGTTCATAGACACTCAGGACAGAGTACAGCCCTGCCGAACCCAGTGTCCTCCTTGGTTTGGGAGATGATCGCGTAATGCGAGGTGAACGTGTGAACCAAAGACCATGTGGCAGCCCTACAAATGCCCTGAATGGGGACATGGAGCAAAAAAGCAGCGGATGAAGCTTGCCCCCTAGTCTAGTGTGCCCTCACAATCGGCAGCGGGGGGACTCCTGCCAGGTCGTAACAGGTATGAACACACAAGGTGATCCAGTTGGAGAGCCGCTGAGTGGAGATAGGTCGACCTCTCATGTTTTTGGCTGAGGCCACGAACAGCTGCAAGGACTTCCTGAACGGCTTTGTACATTTCAGGTAAAAGGCCAGATCCCGTCTCACATACAGCATGTGGAGGCGCTCCTCACTGGACGCATGGGGCTTGGGGCAGAGCACCCTCAGGAAGATGTCCTGACCCATGTGGTAGGTGGAGACCACCTTGGGGAGGAACAAAGGATGTGGTTGGAGCAGGACCTTATTCTGATGGAACACTGTATATGGGGGTTCAGAGGTCAGGGCCCTGAGCTCCAAGACCCATGCTGACTTGATTGCAAACAGGAAGGCCACCTTCCATGACCGGTGCGACCAGGAACATGTAGCTCATGGTTCAAATGGGGGACCCTTCAACCCAGCCAGCACCAAGTTCAGGTCCCACTGCGGTACTGGGGGCCTAACATATGGGAAGAGACAATCCAACCCCTTAAGGAATTGACCAGTCATGGCATGGGAGAATACCGTGTGGCCCTGCACTGGCAGGTGGAAGGCCAATATGGCCACCAAGTACACCTTGATGGACGAGGATGCTAGGCCTTGGGCTCTAAGGTGAAGGAGGTAGTCTAAAATGAGATGGATCAGAGCAGCCACAGGTGAAACACCCTGAGCAGCTGCCCACTGGGAAAACCGAGACCACTTTGCCAGGTAGGCCCTACGTGTGGAGGGCCATCTGCTTTCCAGGAGGACGCACTGAACCCCTTCTGAGCACGTTCTCTCCTCCCAGCCTAACCTCTGAGCAGCCCTGCCGTGAGTTGGAATGCCACTAGGTTGAGGGGGGAGGAGGCGGCCCTGGTCCTGGGACAGCAGGTCTGGGTGGGATGGCAACAGTCACAGCAGGGTGACTGCCAGGCTTGTGAGAGTCCCGTTCCACTGTTGCCTGGGCATACCGGGGCGATCAGGAGGACCCGGGCCCCGTCTGTTTTTATCTTCTCCGAGACCTCACCGATCAGCAGGATTGGGGGGAAGGCATAGAAAAGCTAGCCCAACCAGGACAGGAAGAAGGCACACAAGCCCCCGCTACACCTCCGGAGCAGATGTGGGGATACCGGTGGTTCTGTCTTATCACGAACAGGTACACCTGGGGAGTGCCCCACTTTTGGAAAATCCTGTGCAGCACCTCTGGGTGTAGTGACCACTTGTGCTGAGAGGAGAAGTCTTGGTTCAGGTGATCAGCCCGTGAGTTCTGGGCTCTTGATAAGTGGTGGGCTTCAAGGCAAATATCATGTACTATATAGAAGTCCCACAGCTTGAGGGCTTCCTGGCAGAGGAGCAGGCTCCGCTTTGCCTATTGATGTAGAACATCAAGGCTGTGTTGTCTGTGAGAGCCCTGACCACTCTGCCCTCTGGGTGTGAATGGAAGGCCATGCATGCCAGATGGACCTCCCTGAGCTCCTTGACATTTTTATGTAGGGCAAGGTCCCACATGGACCACAGACCTTGGGTCTGAACATTCCCCACATGGGCTCCCCACCCCACATCTGATGCGTTGGATACCAGCTCCACTTATGGGGGCTGGCCCCTGAACAGGACCCTGTGGAGAATATTCCTCGGGGAGGACCACCATCGTAGAGAGGTGATTACCGATTAGGCCACAGTGAGGACTTTGTCCATCCAGTCTCTGGCCTGGCAGAACATCGAGGCCAACCAGAACTGGAGGGGCTTCATCCTGAATGTGGCATGGTGAACCACATATGTGCATGCCGACATGTGACCCAGGAGCTGGAGGCATGCTCTGGCTGTGGTCATGGGGAACCTTGTGACTGTGCCAATGATCTCCCTTAGGGTCTCGAATCTGTCCGGTAGGAGGGAGACCCTGGCCAATGTCATGTCCAGGACTGCCCCAATAAACTCTATGCGCTGAAGCGGGACTAACGTGGACTTGGTGTCGTTTACCAATGGGCCCAGAGTGGTGCATGTGGATAGGAGGAGCACCATATGATCCCGCAGCCATGACCTGGAGTTGCCCTTGACCAGCCAGTCATCGAAATATGGTAAGATCTGGACCCCGTGACGTCTGAGGTAGGCCACTACCACAGACATGCACTTTGTGAATACTCTGGGAGCAGTGGACAGGCCAAACAGGAGGACCGTAAACTGTAGTGCTCCTGCCCAACTGTGAAACAGAGGAAATGTCATGTCCCTCAAATATATGGATGTGGAAATACACATACTGCAGGTCGAGGACAGTGTACCAGTCCCCGGGATCCAGGGAGGGGATGATGAAGGCTAGAGAGACCATGCGAAACTTGAGCTTTACCATATACTGGTTCAGGCCTCGCAGGTCCAGGATGGGCCTGAGCCCCTCTTTGACCTTCGGGATAAGGAAGTGGCAGGAGCAGAATCCCTTGTGTCTGAACTCCTCTGGTACCACTTCCACAGCTCCTAGGCCAAGGAGCCACCCCACCTCCTGCTTGAGCAGGGCCTCGTGAGAGAGGTCCCTGAAGGGATGGAGGGTGGGTGGACAGGGTAGTAAACTGGAGGGTGTAGCCCCAGGAGACGGTGTTGAGGACTTATTGGTCCACGGTCAGCCATGACCATTCTGGGAGAAAAGCACACAACCAGTAGGAGAAGGGAAGCTTTATTGCGAGTGGATCCATGGTATGAACTGGTAAGTCACCCATAGGCATCCTGTCAAAACTGATGCTTTAGAATCACAGAATCTTAGGGTTGGAAGGGACCTCAGAAGGTATCTAGTCCAACCCACTGCTCAAAGCAGGACCAATTCCCAATTAATCATCCCAGCCAGGGCTTTGTCAAGCCTGACCTTAAAAACCTCTAAGGAAGGAGATTCCACCGCCTCCCTAGGTAACCCATTCCAGTGCTTCACCACCCTTCTAATGAAAAAGTTTTTCCTAATATCCAACCTAAACCTCCCTCACTGCAACTTGAGACCACTACTCCTTGTTTTGTCATCTGCCATCACTGAGGACAGTCTAGATCCATCCTCATTGGAAACCCGTTTCAGGTAGCTGAAAGCAGCTATCAAATCCCTCCTCGTCTTTCTCTTCTGCAGATTAAATAATCCCAGTTCCCTCAGCCTCTCCTCATAAATCATGTGTTCCAGCCCCCTAATCATGTTTCTGCCCTCTGCTGGACTCTTTCCAATTTTTCCACATCCTTTTTGTAGTGTGGGGCCCAAAACTGGACACAGTACTCCAGATGAGGCCTCACCAATGTTGAATAGAGGGGAATGATCACATCCCTCGATCTGCTGGCAATGCCCCTACTTATATAGCCCAAAATGCCGTTAGCCTTCTTGGCAACAAGGGCACCCTGACTCATATCCAGCTTCTCATCCACTGTAACCCCTAGGTCCTTTTCTGCAGAACTGCTGCCTAGCCATTCAGTCCCCTAGTCTGTAACAGCGAATGGGATTCTTCCGTCCTAAGTGCAGGACTCTGCACTTGTCCTTGCTCAACCTCAACAGATTTCTTTTGGCCCAGTCCTCTAATTAGTCTAGGTCCCTCTGTATCCTATCCCTACCCTCCAGTGTATCTACCGCTCCTCCCAGTTTAGTGTCATCTGCAAACTTGCTGAGGGTGCAATCCACGCCGTGCTCCTGATCATTAATTAAAATATTGAACAAAACAAGGCCCAGGACCGACCCTTGGGGCACTCCACTTGATACCAGTTGCCAACTAGACATGGAGCCATTGATCACTACCTGTTGAGCCCAATGATCCAATCAGCTTTCTATCCACCTTATAGTCCATTCATCCAGTCCATACTTCTTTAACTTGCTGGCAAGAATACTGTGGGAGACCGTATCAAAAGCTTTGCTAAAGTCAAGGAATAACCCACCTGTTTACCCTTGGAGGGCCCAGGTTGGGGTGCAGACTGGGATTGCCTCTCTGGGCATTTCTTACAGTCCATTGACTTTTTATAAGGGATCTCATATTTAGAGTGGGTGGCCAGGGTGGGACCCTGCTGCATCTTAAACTTGGTCCTGGCCGGGGCTAGGATATAGAGGCCGAGAGCCTTAAGCGTTGTGCAGGAATCTTTTAGGCCGTGCAATATCACGTCCGTCTGTTCTGCAAACGGAATGTCCTATAAGGAGTTCTGCGCCTTGCTGGACAGCCGAGACGGCAGGAGCCACGATGCCCTTTCATGGATGCCGCGGAGGCCATAGACCCTGCAGCCATATCTGCAGTATCTGAGGCTGCCTGAAGGGCTGCCGTGGCAGCCACTGTACCCTCCTCCATCAGAGCTTGAACTTTTTTTGTCACATTCTTGGAGGGAGTCCTCGAATTTGGACAGAGCGCCCCACAAATTTAACTAATATATCCCCAGAAGGGCTTGATGGTTTGCCAGCCTCAGCTGGAAACTCAAGGACAAATAAACCTTTCACCTGAATAGATCCCGTCTCCTCGAGTCTTTATTCTCAGGAGAAAGGGTGATTGGCCCTACCTCTCCCTGTGGTTGACCAGCTCGACCACCAGGGAGTTGGAGGCAGGGTGGGTGTACAGGTATTCATGCCCCTTGGCAGCCACGAAGTACTTCTGTTCTGTCCTCTTAGAAATGAGGGGCAAGGAGGCCGGAGTTTGGCACAAGGCATTCAAAATCTTTGTCAGCCCTTTATGGAGTGGGAAAGCCACCCTGCCCGGTGCCAAAGCCAAGAGTGAGAGGACCTTAAAGAGGGAGTCCAAGGGTTCCTCCACCTCCTCGACTTGAAGGTTGAGGCTTAATGCCACTCTTTTCAACAGTTCTGGGTGGGCTTTAGAGTCCTGGGAAGTTGAGATAGGGAGGTCGATGGTTTCTCCGAGGCACCAGCCACCGAGCGAGCCACCACTGGGTACCATGGTGCCGGCCAAGAAACCCGGTGCCACTGCTCCTGCTGTGGCACCGGCAGAGCAGGCTGTTCAGCCTGACTAGCCTGTCCCATCAACTGATGACTGCAAAAGGAGGCCGGGCTGGCATATGACCTGCCACTATCCAGGGACTGGGACAAGCGGTGGCATCAGGAATGGTGCTGACCACGAGACCGTGATCCCTGCATGGCGGAGCTGGAGTACCGCTGGTAGCAGCTGCTCTGTTATCGGCTCTGACAGGTGGATCTGCTATGGTGAGGTGCCAGTGATCGACGCCTGGAGCTGCAGGAGTGGTGCCACGGCGGGGACCTCAAGTGAGATGAAGAACAGGAACGACATCGATGCCTGAACTGCAAAGTATAGGCGGTGAGTTATATGGGCCTGTGGTCCACCAATATTCAGGAACGTGGGCCCGGCTCCACCAATGTTTGGATTTATATTTTTCAGAACCGCCCCATCCATAGGAGGGACTGGGAGAACCGCCCCAGGCCCCACACTTTGTGGGGCCCTGTGCTTCAGGGGGACGTGGGGTCCAGGGTGGCCTGAGGGGTTAGTGGAGGGCTTGGCAACCTGCCCCACTCTGGTCCTCCCCACCCCGCCTATTCCTGCCCCTGCTCCCCCCCTCCCCACCCCCATTCCACCCCTTCCCGCAAGCTCCTGGCCCGCCTCTTTCCAGCTTCTGCCTTCTCCCTCAAGTGACGCTGGGAGCTGGCAGGGTAGGACAGAGCAGAGCAGGGCGGGCTGGGGCCGAATCACTTGCTGCTGCCGCCAGCGCCAGGTCCCCAGCTAGCCCCCTAAGGCCGCCCTGGATCCTGCATCCCCCTGAAGCACGGGGCCCAGGGCAGTTGCCTCAGTCCATCCTATGGACGGGACAACTCTGCTTGGACCTGTTTGGGCACCACTAAAAATTATACAAACCTGGCGCTCATGCTGCAAAGGGCTATGCTCTTCTTGTGAGGTCTACGGTCCCTCAAGGCGGAGCGGTGCCTGGAACCCCTGCCAGTTGGTACCCAGCCAAACAACTTGGTGGGGGTCGATGGGGACCAGCGTGAACGGTACCGACCAGGCGGTGACTGCTGTGATCTAAGTGGTGGGTTGCCTCTGGACCAGGGAGCCAACGGTGGTGGTGCCCCTTGTACTGACAGAGACATAACATCCCAGGCCGCTTGCAGGGACTCTGGCATGGAGGGCACCTGAATGTCCGGGGAGGTCGGCGCAGAGTGGGCCAGGCTACTGCGCTCAACCTGAGTTGGAGGCCGGGAGGCCGATAGGGACCGAGAACTGCCCAATGTGGGTCTAGTCTCTCCCCTGGTCTTGCTCCGGTGTCTTGGCTGGTGGAAAGCACCAAAGGGTCGCTGTGCACTGATGCCGTGGTGCTTGGTGCCAACTCGGAGTGGCGCAACAGTGTCAAGGCCGACTCCATCAAAATGGCTTGGAGCCAAATGTCTCGCTCCTTCTTGGTCGGAGGCTTGAAGGATCTGCAAATCTTGTAGCGATTGCTGAGGTGGGTTTCCCCCAGACAGCGTAAACAGTCTGCATGCAGATCACTCACAGGCATGGGCCGCTTGCAAGTGTCACACGACTTAAAGCCTGGGGGAAGGGGCATGCCCCAACCCGGGCAGACTAAACTAACTCTAAACTAAACTAAACTACTTTAACTACAGGTACTACTAACTATGAACTAACAGAGTCCAAGAGGGAAGCTGCAGCCAAGCTGGAGCAGAGGAGTTCCGATGCACCTTCACTGGTGGCAAGAAGGAACTGGGGGAGGAGGTCGGGAGGAGCGCACAGCACCCCTTATACTGTACCATAGAGCCGCCACTCCAGGGGATGCTAAGGGAGCTCCCCTACGGGTACCGCTAGGGGAAAAGCTTCCGGCACCAGTGCACGTAGCGAGCACGCATACCTATTGTGGAATGCATATGAGCAATCACTCGAAGAAGAATTAGCTGTTACCACTCAAGAAAGATATTGGAGTCATTGTGGCTAGTTCTCTGAAAAGTTCACTCAATCTGCAGCAGCAGTCAAAAAAGCAAACAGAATGCTGGGAATCATTAAGAAAGATAAGATATTTTCTGTCTTATAGCCTCTATATAAATCCATAGTACACCCACATCTTGAACACTGCATGCAGATGTGGTGGCCCCATCTCAAAAAAGATATATTGGAATTGGAAAAGATTCAGAAAAGGGAACAAAAATAATTAGGGGTATAGAATGGCTTCCATATGAGGAGAGCATAATAAGACTGGGACTTTTCAGCTTGGAAAAGAGATTACTGGTGTGGAGAAAGTAAATAAGGAAGTGTTTTTTACTCCTCATAACACAAGGACTAGGGGTTTAAAACAAATTGAAGTATTTCTTCACACAACACACAGTAAACCTGTGGAACTCCTTCCCAGAGGATGTTGTGAAGGCCAAGAGCATATCAGGGTTCAAAAAAGAACTAAATAAATTCATGGAGGATAGGTCCATCAATGGCTATTAGCCAGGATGGGCAGGGGTGGTGTCCCTAGCTTCTGTTTGTCAGAAACTGGGAATGGGTGATAGTGGATGGATCACTTGATGATTACCTGTTCTGTTCATTCCCTCTGGGGCACGTGGCAATGGCCATTGTTGGAAGACAAGATACTGGGCTAGATGGACCTTAGGTCTGACCCAGTATGGCCATTCTTATGTACTAGAGCTGATGATTTGATAAGTTAAGAGCCCAGCTCAATTCACAAAGCCTACAGAGATTAAGTAAGGGTGAGAGTCAGATGTTCCCCCATTTTGTGTGTGTGTATAAACTGAGCTCATTTGCTCTGGAATCATTGCTAAACATGGAAACCTATGATGCCATTTTATTATCATCAATACTGAGGTAGCTCTTAGAGGACTCAATCAAGACCAAAGTCTCACTGTGCTAGGCACTGCACAAAACATGATAGACAGTTCCTGCCCCAAAGAGCCTGCAGTCTAAATAGGCACAACAGTCAAAGCATAAGAGTGGAAGTGATTCACTCAAGGTCACTGCAATGGAGCACACTCATCTCTCACAAGCACCCCCATCTCAGTGCCTGCATCCTCTCTCTCTCTCTCACTGTGGTGGGTCTTTGGCAACTCAGCCCTCTGGCCGAATCTCACACAGTCTGTCTGTGAGATAAAAGCAAAGCAAAGCCCTCCAGGGTAGAAGTCCAACTGGACCTCCCTCAGTGCCCGATGTCTCTCTCAAGCTGTCCCTGCTCTGGTATAGTGGTGCTCCAGGGCTCCCTTCCTGGAGGCAATGTCTTCACCCTCTCAGGGCCTTTCTGGCTGCAGCTTTCCAACTGGACCACTACAGTTCAGTTCTCCTTCTGGAGTGTCTCAATGTTCAGGCCACTTTCCCAGTGGCTGGTGGGGAAGATCTGAGCCTATTGTCTACTCTGGGTCCACCCTCTACTCTGGGTCCCAGCCCAGGGACCCTATAATCAGCAGCCACTTCCCTGTAGCTCCAGCACTTTCTTCACCCTTACCTCAGGGCCTTGCCCTGGTGACATTCCAGCAGCCAGCCTGGAGCACCATCTGCTCTTCTCCAGCTCTAGCAAGGAACTGAACTCCCTCTGGCCTTGCAGTTCTTCTTATACTGACCTGCTGGACCCTGATTGGCTGCTTCCCACACAGTGGCTCTAGGCAGCCTGGGGATCTCTCAACTGCCCTTTTCTGGGGAGGGGTGTGGCAGGGCCACAAGGCCTCCAGTAGGGAGCCTCAGGGCCTAGTCCACTCCATCACACCCCTCCCCCTTCAGACAAGATTGAGGTTGTGCTCTTGCAGGTAATGTCTCTGCTTACCCAGTCTTTTGCCCTAGTTTAGCAGGATATTTACTCTCTCCAACCTTTCTGTTTGGAAAATTCCTTTGCATGTGCCCCTGTTTGTCAGGGATCTTCCTCCCTGGCCTCTCTTACCTAGGAAGCTGTATAGTCCTTGCCCTGGTTTCTCTGCCAGGCCTCTCTGCCTGGAGAGATTTGGCAGTCTCTCACCACAGTGGATCAGGGTCTTCTCCCTCAGGCCTATCTACCTGGAGAGCTTTTATAATCTTTGCCCCTTTTGGTCAGGGCTTCCTGCTAGGCCTCTCTTACCTGGAGAGATTTTCCAGTTCAGGCTCCTTCCTTAAGTATCTCTGGGACATGCCTTCTACTAATTTTGACCTGCTTCCTCAGGGTACTTCTCTCCCCGGCCTTTCTACCTGGAGAGCTATTCATAATAGTTTCTGCCTTGGTTCTCAGGGTCTTTCTCTCAGGTCTCTCTACCTGGAGAGCTTTTAACTGTGCCCTTGCTACAGTTAGTTAGGGTTCCTCTCAGACCTCTTGGTCTGATGAGGTTTTAATTGTACAGGCTCCCTGGTAGCTCCTTCTATTCAGGGCCAACCTATCTCAAAGGTGAGCTCAATCAAAGTTACCCTTTAGCCATGTTCCTTGGCCAAGGGAAATCTTCTTGTTTGACTGACATTAGGAAGTCCACCAGGTCAATGGCAACACCCTTATCTTTCTCAGAGAAATATGAACTGATCACAGCCTGGGGTCCCCCTTTTTGTAGGTAGCCCATATGGTGCACATAGCCCTCCACAGTCATGGGATCTCACTGTGCTCAATTTACAGAGACAATTCTCGAGGGAAGACCTGCCCTTTTAAACAAAAATACACAAGGAAAACGCCTTTTCATCAGCAGCTCCCTGGCTCCCCTGAGGATTCTCATGGCTAAGGTATTATATCTTTAATTTAGTACCACTGGCTCTGGATGCTTGAGCAAACTGGACATTCATGGATCGGATCCCAGTCACAGGTCTAAGCAGATAATAGTGGAATTTAAAATACCAACTTTGTTTCCTATTGATACTATTTTCCTTTAAGTATTTTCAGCCATCTTACCCTGGGTATGTCAGTGAAAAGGAAAAAGTCTGTGTGAGATTTGAGGCCACTTCACTGAATCACAGACTTTGGTTTCCTGTTGACAAGCCTAAACTTTCATCAGCACAAATAACCCCTCCCTACAACTCCCATAAAACACCTGAGTATCATGAAGAGAACATGACATGAAATGTTTGTGAAGGGAACAACCACATTGCACTTAGAAACCACAGCAGTCTGACCTTATGTGCTTCTGGCCCTTAGGGCAGATCCTGTGTTGTAAAGAGTGTTAATGAATGTTAACTCCAGTGACAACACATTTAGCCCTCGTCCAGACTAACCCGCGGCATCGGCGGGTTAAAATCGATTGCTCGGGGATCGATATATCGCGTCTAGTCTGGACGCGGTGTATCGATCCCCGA
Organism: Gopherus flavomarginatus; assembly: GCF_025201925.1. Lineage (NCBI taxonomy): Eukaryota > Metazoa > Chordata > Testudines > Testudinidae > Gopherus > Gopherus flavomarginatus. The sequence continues at coordinate 1,707,389 of NC_066631.1, forward strand.
GCGCGCTTACATCGATTCCGGAACTCCATCAATCCGAACGGAGTTCCGGAATCGACGCGGAGAGCCGCGGACATCGATGCCGCGCCGTCCAGACTGGTGAGTACCTCGATTTTAGAAATTCGACTTCAGCTACGTTATTCACGTAGCTGAAGTTGCGTATCTAAAATCGATTTTAATTCCTAGTCTGGACGTGGCCTTAAGGGTGCGTGCTCTCAGAGGCACCTCATCCAGGAAAGAATCCATTAAATACAGAGGTGTTTTAACTGCATTAGCTGGGCAGACAGAAGAGTGTTTAGAACACAGGCCTTGAAGAGCGGGGAAATCATTCTCCCTTTCCAAGAGAAGCCAGGGTTAACTGTACCATGAGTGCATCCTTATGATAAATTATACTTTGTATTACAGTAGCACCTAGAGCGCTCTACTGCAATTGTGCTAAGTCAATGGAAAATTTTGCATACGACAAGATTGCCCTAAAAGTCCATTTATTTAGCATTAAAGCAATTTGTTTCATTAAAGGATATTTAGAAAACACCATGTTATTTTTTCTGGACTTTAAATTAGCTCCATAGGAAGTTATTACATGGCTTAAAAAATTTCAGCCAATTTAAGGTATACTTGGCCACTTGACATGAATCAGTCTTGTAAACTGGTCATGGAAAAAGTACCATCTCAAAACCAACTCCCCACCTATACCATGACAGTGAGAAATCTAGTGGTATTTTACTCACCCACCAAAAAAAATTATTCACTTCAGTCAAGGGTGGGTGTGGGCTTTTGGTAACTATGCTTCGGTGTAGGAGACCTTGGCCATAAAAACTTCAAGAATGCCAACCCAGTGGGGCATGACTAAGGGATGCAGTATACAGCAGCAGGCCACAATTGTCTATATTTCCTGCTGATTGAAAAGGAAAGATGACAGATACTGGAAATTAAAGTGTCATTCAAAATACAGAGATGGTCAAGGAACATAGTTCTTGAGACACGATTTTATCAGTTGAACTGTACTGATGAAAAATACAGGGGGAATTCTGATCTCATTTACATTTGTGCAAATCTAGAGGAATCGCTCGATATCCTCTAGATGTTCACCAATGGAAAGGAGAGCAGAGTTTAGTCCTTGATCACTTACTCAGGCACTATGGTGATCTGGTTTGTACTGCCACCTATGATAGTACTGAGCTTGGTAATAAAGAGCTTTCTGTCAAGTTCCCATTGAAATCAATGGCAAAACTCTCATTCTCCTGTTCATTTCAATAGGAGCAGGATCTAACATAAAGAATCTGTAGCAACAGCTTCTCTTACCTATGGAGGTTAAGTTTCATTTCTTCTTGCTGGTCTATTTTGAAAGCCTGAAGTGATCAGATTAAAGATTTTTTTTTTCAGACTAGCTCCCATGGGGCTGTGGAAATCCCTAAAAATTCTTCAATTTTCAGTTGAAAACCACACATTTATACCTGCTGTAATTCTGCTCTGTGATGATGCAAGTAGGTGTATTTTGTTATTGAGTGCTAACTATGCATTATGTTTAAGGATGTGGTTTGAGACCCTGCTAACCATTTCAGCTTGACTTCCTGGCTATCACAGAAAGATGCTATTCTTCTTGTTAAATGCTACCTGAGTTAGAGTGTGATTTTTAGAAACATCGATGACTCAGACGTGGCTCCCACAGGTGTAGGATTTCCACACGCACTTGGTTAAAGGCTGTGGTTATGACAGACCAAGAAGAGTTACCACTACTCACCAACTTTCTGAAAACCCTGTAGGAAACATTCACTTTCACCCTACTGCACTTTCCCAATACATTGGTTTTTTTTAAACAACTGCTTTGTAACACTCACTATAATTTTCATCTCTGACAAATAAAAGGGAGGATGCTGTCTATGATTCTCTGTATTACTCACAGAATTACTAGCATGGAAGTTACATTTTCTTGTATTCTGGCTTACCTAGTCTCCTCTCAGTGCACACACAGCTGTTTTTAGCATTCATGGGATTTATCAAATGCTGCATAAGAAAGAAGAGACCCTTTGGAGACAACTGTTACAAGGTAGTTTAGTTCACTAAGAATCATGGACCTGGTACTACTAAGTAACTTGTTTTATGCTGGGGTGTATCACAGTTGATGATGACTAATGTGTAACATATTAAAATCAGTTATTGATCATTTAACTAGAAATGTGGTTGAAACAAGCACAAGAAAATAGAAGTTTTAGCTTTAACTGGTATGACAGAATTTCTAATGAATAAAAAATATATAGATATAAGTCACTTGGACAACTGCAACTTGCAGTAAAAAGTCATTGTTCTAGAATTTGGTGGTAGTCAGTGGTTTGTGGGAAAAAGAATCCGATAATACTGTGGAAATTCATCAAGAGATACGTTATTTCTAATCAGCCTGTATCAACAGGGACCAAAAGTCATTACCATGTAATAAGTGATTAGGAACCTATGTGAACTGAGTCAGTGAGTCTCAGTCCAAGTTTGTCATGATTAAGTCTCCATATCACAAAAACACAGTCCCACAACTGGTCCCTGGGTTGGCAAAGAGGTCAAGGACTGAGGCCTTGTCTACACCACAAAGTTGCAGCACTGGTGAGGGGGTTACAGCGCTGCAACTTAGGAGGTGTACACATCTGCAGGGCATTACCAGCGCTGCAACTCCCTGTTTGCAGCGCTGGCCGTACACCCGGTCGAACCTCGGGTGTAGAGGATCCAGCGCTGGTGATCCAGCGCTGGTCATCAGGTGTAGACACTCACCAGCGTTTTTCTTGACCTCCGTGGAATAAGCAGGTATCCCAGCATACCTGAGGAAGCCTCTCTGGTAATCAAGCAGGTATTCCCCGCGGTTTGCTCTCGCGTTCCCCGAACCCCCCCGCAAGCAGGTCTCCTTCCCCGCGGTTTGCTCTCGCGTTCCCCGAACCCCCCTGCAAGCCGCCCAACAGCGCTGCAGTGTGGCCACATCTAACACCACTTGCAGCGCTGGTTGCTGTAAGTGTGGCCACTCTGCAGCGCTGGCCCTATACAGCTGTACTAATACAGCTGTAACAACCAGCGCTGCAAAATTGTAGATGTAGACATACCCTGAATAGACAAGGAGGGTGATGAATTTTACTGACTTTAGTGTCAAAACTTCCATGTTGACACACATTGGTGGAACCCATGTTATAACGGCCCTGCGGAGAAATGAAGGACTCCAGTTCAAGTGTGTGTGTGAAATTGATTAAAAATACAGGATAAACAAGATTATTGAGAAAACTTATTTTCCTGCTTGTTTTTGGTTAGTGGACAAATCAGCTAGTTACAAACAAGTGCAAAGTTACAGCCACAGTACTGAAGGCCAGGTAAAAATTCAGGTCTTTCAGGTTTCTGTAGTGGCATGTCTCTTGGATTAGGCATCAGGTCAGTAAAACCCAGTTGGATGCTGTTGTACATTCAGCAATGCCTGGTATCAGCAGGCTACTCTGTGGTCCACCTACCTTGTACAGAAGAAAGTGGAAAGATAGCTGTGATATCATCCTATTTGTAATGCATGACTCAGCTAGTTGTGATGAGTTCAGTTGAGTATTCAGTATTGTTCAATTTCAGATGCTCTTTTACTCCAGTTAGTACATTCCAGTCTAGCTTCTGGCTCTTCTAGAGGTCATAGTGGTCAGGCCATGCAAAATCTCTTGCTGGGTTTAAATGAGGGTCAGGTGGCCAATTTGGTCAAACTGGATTTCCCAGCAGATTTTTATATGATCAATCAAAGGTTGCTTTGGCAATTAAAAGAGGTTGCTGGATGTCTGGAACAGCTCGCAGTGGTTCCAGCAGTAGAGTCAGTTGACAGTGATGGACAATTGTGCGTCTTTGGAGAGGAATTAGATAGGTGAGGTCCCTCACAGATCTGTCCCATCTCCACTATTCAACATACTGAAGGATGACTTCTAAACACTATGGACCAGATCCTCAGTTAGTGTAAACTGGAATAGTTCCATTGACTTTCATGGAGCTACACTGATTTACACAAGCTGAGAAATGGGCCCTGTTGCCCTGGATTTGAGGGGTGTATATAGCCCAGAATGTGATCAAGCCAATTGCAAACATATTATGTGCACTCAGCAGCTATACAATAATAAAACAAAAACACCACATAGTTAAAAGTTAATTTAAAAACAGGCTTTCAAAAGCAAAGTCATAGTTTTAACTACTTCCCCATGCTAATTTTCCCCACTACTGTTACTCACATCTTCTTGTCAACTATTGGAAATGGGCCATCCTGATTATCACTACAAAAGTTTTTTTTTCCTCCTGCTGATAATAGCTCACCTTAACTGATTGGTCTCATTATAGCTGGTATGGCAACATCCGTTTTTTCATGTTTTCTGTGTATATATATCTTCCTACTGTATTTTCCACTGCATGCATCCAATGAAGTGGGTTTTAGCCCACGAAACCTTATGCCCAAATAAATTTGTTAGTCTCTAAGATGCCACAAGTACTCCTGTTCTTTTTGCTGATACAGATTAACACGGCTACCACTCTAAAACCTCTCCTTGTTCTGGTTCTTAGACTGTGCTCATCACCATGGTATCTGAGCAGTTAAGGCAGTGGAATCTTTGCTGTGGTGGATCCTTGGTTCTCACCTCCATTGCTATCCATCCTAGTCTCTCTCGCTCCCCACCATGACTATAAAGTGATTTCAAACCTTTTCCCCAGAGGTTTTTTTTAAATCAGTATGACCAGGACTGCCCTCAGCTATCACATTCCTCTATTATCTATTAATAGATTCCAGCACCAGAAGGGACCATTGTGATCATCCTACACTGGCCTGTATAACACAGGCCAGAGAACTTCCCTGAATTAATGTAAAGCATTGATAATGCACTCAGGACTGTACAAGATACAAAATACAGATTCCTTACCCCAAAGAGCACAGAAACCATTTTCTATTGCTTTAGATCTTCTTACATTTCATTTGATTTGTAACCAAGGAGGCTTTTAATTAAAGTAATGTTTTAAGTGTGCTGTATTTCAAAATGGTTTACATCACACAACAGCCTAAGCCTCTTGGTATGGGTTAGGGTTATGCTTTAGAAATAAATTGATCATATAACTATAGCAACACTATTTGCAAAGTCAGAAGAAATTACTCAGTGGCATAAAATGTCTAGATAGTTTATTTCCACGGATAATAACAAACCAGAACTATTCTCCGGAAATGGCAGATTTGATGCAGTTAGGTACAAACTCCAAACCATCTGACTTGTGCTGCTTGCAGACACTGGCACCTTAGAGAGATCATCCTGAAATACTGCCACTGATGCTGAGGGCCACGTTAGAGAGTGAGGGAATGCAGTCAGTGTGGGAATGAAACCCAGAGAAGCTGCCCAGGAGAGAATACTGGTCCTTAGCTTCAGAGCATCCAACAAGTATCTCTAATCTACAGTGCTGCGAGAGTAACTTTGCTTGCTATCTCTATTCAATAAAAGGTTTAAAACCAGAAGATAGATATATAACCTATGTAAAAATAGAAATATGTACAGTGTCTAGAGAGTTAAATATGAAGAGATAAGATTAGACATCTCTAAAAGAATGCATAAGAATGATGTTATAATCCACATCAGCACATTCTAAAATGTCCTGTATGCCACAGCAATTATCAGTTCCTGCCTGCTAGAAGCAGCTGCACCGGCTCACTGACCTTCCTCTTCTTCCTTGGTTTCATCATCTCTTCCTGGCTAAATGCAAGGTCCAGGCTGTATATCTGCAAGAACCACCAGAGAAGGAGGTCATGCTCATAGCACAGACTGCCGGCTAGTTTCTAAGCAAAATATAAGACAAGAAAACCAAACTTCAAATCCCACATCTTACTTCAGGGATCCTTTTGGTTTGGCTAGTTCAGCCTTGCTCTCTAGAAAGGAAATCAGGCAGGGAATCAAAACTAGGGTCCTGAACAACCTGGGCTGGTCGCTTTGTGAAGGCAGGAGACTCAGCCTCACAGAGCGGGAGCATATCTGGCAGCTACTAGGAGCAGCATCCATTCCTTACTGCTGAAAGAAATCTTTGAGGAGCTGATTAGCATTTGGAGGTAAAAACTCTCATCACCAATCTTATCTAGCCATTCAAACAAAGAGCAGAAGGATGGTGTTCTTTATGTCTGCATGTACTAAACAAAAGGCAGCTGAAAACTGGTTCTTAGCAGGAGACATAGGGTATGTCTACATTGCAATTAAACACCTGGCGGCTAGCCTGTGTCAGCTGACTTGGGCTCATGGGACTCAGGCTGCAGGGCTATTAAACTTCAGTGTAGACATTTAGGAGTACGCTGCGGATACCTAGTGTGACAAAGTTCCTCCTCTACTTTGGTGGGTCCTGCACTTATTGGCGGATTTGCTCTCCTCAGAGATCTTCCCCTCTGGTAAAGCCCACAGTCTGGGTCAACTCCTCCTGTGTCTGATCAGGAGTTGGGAAGTTTGGAGGGAACCTGGGCCCACCCTCTACTCCGGGTTCCAGCCCAGGGCCCTGTGGATTGCAGCTGTCTATAGTGACTCTTGTAACAGCTGCATGACAGCTACAGCTCCCTGAGCTACTTCCCCATGGCCTCCTCCTGTAGAACTGATAAATGAAATTGTTTTCAATTGTTCACTTTATTAATGTAACTTCTGTTCACCATTCACTACACTTGCCTACACTGTAACTTCTGTTCCATATTGTAATTCAAACCCCATTTTAAAACACTCACTCCATTTTGTAAAAGCTTCCTCCAACCTTCATTTTTGCAAACCCTGCTGTAATCTTATTAGTTTAGTTTAGATGTGTGAATGAGGTATGTATGAATGATGGAATCAACCTCCAGCCCCAGCCTGTCCTGATGAGATAAAGTTCAAATACCAACGGCTGAAGACCTTGACAACAGCCCTAAACAAAGTAAGAAGCATCCACCCTAAAAAGAAAAGGACAACAGAACAACAGAAGGAAGATCAAAGCCAGGTCCAAGGCTGAAAGTCACGCCTGCAATTGATGGGTAATCAGTCTAAACCCAGAGGCAGCATGACACAGCAAGACCTATAGACTTTGAATCCAAACTTAAAGCCTATAAAATAGAAGGGTGAGATGAGAAACTCTGGGTAACATTCTGATGCCAACATGGAAGGACATCAGTGCCTGCCCAACAGAGATCCAGCTCAGCCTTGTGCCCAGCTTTCCTGGCCAGTTAGCTGCCACAAGCTACGAACCCAAGCTGCAAAATCAAGCTATGAACTTAAGCTATCTTCAGGACTGGTAACTATGCAGCAGCTGCAGAACATCTGATGGATGTGTGTGTGAATGTGTGTGTGTGTGTGTATAGGTATTAGGTATAATGTGAATGTGTGTGTGTGTATAGGTAATAGGTATAATGTGTGTGTATAAGAATTAAGATATTAGTTATTAGTCGTAAATTGTTATCATAATAAATGTGGCATCTTTGCCTTGTCCCCTTTAATAAGATCCTGCTGGTTTTTACTGGTCTAATAAAATTGTTAACACTCCAAACACCTTCTTTATCCTCACCACAGGACCTTCCTCCTGGTGTCTGATAATGCTTGTACTCCTCAGTCTTCCAGCAGCACACCCTCACCCTCACCCTCACCCTGACCCTGACCCTGACCCTGACCCTGACCCTGACCCTCACCCTCTCTCTCTCTCTCTCTCTCTCTCTCTCTCTCTCAGCTCTTTGTGCCTCTTGCTCCCAGCTCCTCACATGTGCACCACAAACTGAAGTGAGCTCCTTTTTAAACCCAGGTGCCCTGCTTAGCCTGCCTTATTTGATTCTAGGAGCTTCCTGATTGGCTGCAGGTGTTCTAATCAGCCTGTCTGCCTTAATTGTTTCCAGAAAGTTCCTGATTGTTCTGGAACCTTCCCTGTTACCTTATCCAGGGAAAGGGGACCATGTTAACCTGGGGCTAACATATCTGCCTTCTATCACTCTCCTGTAGCCATCTGGCCTGACCCTTTCACACTAGATACCAAACATACTGAAATCAAAATACCATGGTAATTGGTGTAGACAGACCAAAAACTTCCTTACTCATTTTCAGTTGCACTAGACACTTCCGTTGTACTTTTCAAAATAATGATCTTGCATTGCCCTCAAGCTGCTTATGTCATTGTCCCTTATTGCAGATGTAAAGTGCAATCTTTGGTAGCCCTTACTGCTAGGAACTGAAGGGATGCTCCCAATACAACACATATTCAAGGCATGATGGTTGTTGCAGAATTTCTCAGTCATATCATCAAGACTTTCTATCTAGCCCATGTGGCTTTGGAATGGGGATTTGTAACATGTAGGTATCTATGGTCTTTCAAACACGTGAAACACACAGATTACAGGTAGCATGAAAATAGTCCAAACTTTCCCCCATTCCATGATTCAATCTGTGTTTTAAAACTTGTCTGTTTCTCTTTCCTCCACTTCATTATCTACCAAAGCAGAGACACACTTGCTAACAACTTCCTTTCTTAATTCAAAAATGGAAAAAACCAGAACCACAAAGTGAGGCAGGCAGGCATGCTCTAGCCCAGCAAATCGCTTATGCAAAAACTTCCTTTTGATTTCAGTGGGAAAGGAGCAATGACAGGGTTGCCAAGTTTGGTTGGACGTATTCCTGGAGGTTTTATCAAATGACATAATCTTTAATTCCTGGAGACTCCAGGATAATCCTGGAGAGTTGGCAACCCTTAGCAATGAACAGATCTCTAGGTCACAGCCCCCAAATTGAGAATGGCTGTTCAAGTGGGCACGTCAAGAAGGTATTTATGCTACACCCCATGGAATTGCTTTGTCCTATCTGCTTCCTTATCCCACACAAAGGGCACACAGAGGGAAACTATTGGGTCAGTACATTCTCCCACTGGCCAGATGATGAATCAAAGGCCAGATTCCTATTGCCTCTATATAAATTCATGGTATGCCCACATCTTGAATACTGCGTGCAGATGTGGTAGCCTCATCTCACAAAAGATACATTGGAATTGGAAAAGGTTCAGAAAAAGGAAATATTATTTGTCTGAAGCTTGACCCAACTATGCTAGGTTCTGTACAAACTCCACCTAGCACTGTCCCTGCCCCCATACACTTACAATAGAAATAGATGACAGAAGATAGGTGGAAAAGGAAGGTCTTGCCCAATTTCAGCCGCAGAGCTAGGACAGAACAGAGGTCTCTAGACTCTTAGTCCAGAGCCTTGTCTACTAGATCACACCACTTCCTTGGATGCAACCAAAGGCACTACTACAGGAGTCTGCAACCTCTCAGAAGTGGTGTGCCGAGTCATCATTTATTCACTCTAATTTAAGGTTTCGCGTGCCAGTAATACATTTTAACGTTTTTACAAGGTCTCTCTCTAAGTCTATATTATATAACTAAACTATTGTTGTATGTAAAGTAAATAAGGTTTTTAAAATGTTTAAGAAGCTTCCTTTAAAATTAAATTAAAATGCAGATCTTATCAGTTTAATGCAGTGGTTCTAAACTTGGGGTGCACGTGCGGAGGACCCAACGGTCCGATGTGATACGGTACCAGGCATGGTAGAAACAGGATAGACGGTTCAGAAATGGGTAACTGTCCGGGGTGAGAGCTAGTAGTCCATCCTCGGGTGCAGCTTCAAAATGGGTAGGAGGCTTAGACTGTCCTTGACCTTGTCCAGAGGGGGGCGAGACGGTCTACATCAGGAGTATCTGTTTCTCCAACGAGAAAAGCCTTGTCTTGCTCTAGGCGGGAAGGCGCGCTGCTGGGTGGTCCGGGGTTTAAATGGCTTTCGTTTTTTAGCCGGGGTATGCATACCTGAAGATTTGATAGTGTTTCTCGTGTTGTTTAAGGTATGCAAGCAAGAATCGGTTTGCTCTGCAAACAAGCCCTGACCATCAAAGGAGAGGTCTTGGATGGTGTTTTGGACCTCCGGTGGGAGACCCGAGGATTGCAGCCAGGCATTTCATCACATGGCAATGCCAGAAGCCAGAGTGCACGCAGCCACGTCCGCAGCATCGAGGGAACCTTGAAGAGAGGTCCGGGTCACCAATTTACTTTCCTCAGCAATGGCCCCGAGTTCTGTACAGGCCTCCGCTGGGAGAAGATCTTGGAATTTAAGGACCGAAGACGAAGAGTTAAAGTTGTATCTACTGAGGATCGCCAACTGGTTAGCAATCCTAAGCGAGAGACCCCCAGTAGAATAAATCTTTCTCCCAAAAAGGTCCAGGCGTTTAGTGTCCTTTGATATGGGTGCAGGCCCTTGCTGGCCCTGTTTTTCTCTGGTATTTACCGCATACACTGCAAGCGAGCATGGGACAGGGTGAGTGAAAAGGTACTCGTAGCCCCAGGTGGGAACAAAGTATTTTCTTTCTACCCCATTGGCTGTGGGAGGGATAGAGGCAGGGGTTTGCCAGAGAGACTTGGCATTACTTTGAATAGTCTAATTCATGGGGAGGGCAACCCTGGAAGGCTCCTCCAAGCCTAGAATGTCCACCATCGGGTCCTCTTCCTCCACAACCTCCTCAATTTGGAGGTTCATACTGAGGGTCACACACCTCAATAGTTCTTGAAGGACCCTAAAGTCCATCAGGGGTGGACCAGATGTTGACGTGCCACCCACAGCCTCATCAGGGGAGGACGAAGACAACACCACCGGGAGAGCCGGGGTGGGGACAGCCTCTTGGTCAGCCACAGGTATCTCCTCTGGGGCTCCTTTGCCCCTACCATGGATGCTGACTCCTCAGGTAGGTCCAAGTCCAGAGAAGGGTGGCTGAGGGTTGCCTCGAGAGGGCAGGGGTCCGAACGCAACAACGGCCAGGCCCCTGGGGGCACACCTTGGGCCTGAGGTTAGTCCAGGGGGCCCAGAATTGCCACTGAGGCTGCCAATTGGGCACTGAGGGGTCTTGTCCAAGGCTTCCCGGGCCCAACCAGGGAATGTCTGAAGCCCTCTCTGACCTCCTTGAGGGGGACTGGGACTGCGACAGCCAAGGAGGGGCGGTGCATGAGTGTAGTAAGGGGGGCACTGAGCTCCTTGGTAGCTGAGGGTCATGGGGTGACCAGTGTCACAAAGCCGATCGCAATCGAGAGTGGTGCCGCAATGAAAGGTGGTGCCACGAGGAAGAGCAGTGCCGTGTTGTATAGCGGTGCTGTGTTGGAGAATGGTGCTGCGATGGCAAGTGGTAGTGGGCTGTGGACCAGTGCCATGGTGACAGTCGACTCTGGGATCGGTGTTCCGTGCGGCGGCAGTCCATACGGTGCCGCAAGGTCACTGAGCGAGACCCGGACCTTGAGCAGGACCATGTTCCAGCAGCTGACTGTGACCTCGAGAGGGAGCGGCTCCGAGGGCTGGGGCTGTGAGACCAGTGCTGCAACTCTAACTGGTGCATGAGTCAGACCGGTTCCTGAGGTGGTGCCGGGACTTGGAAGACGCTGGAACTCCAAGCGGCATGGAGATGCTGGTCTAGGAACCGAGAGCCCAAACATTGCCGGCTTGCCCTTGGAAGGTACCGGAACTCAGGCTGGGGCCGGTGCTGGGGCCGTAGGTACCAAGGCTGGCATTTCAATGAGCCTTCTAGTGGCCTCGAAGGTATCCAGAGTAAAGAGCAATGTAATCTCCTCCACTTGAATGGCACCCTGTGCTGGGCTGTCATGTTGCTCGGTGGCGGCTGAAACAACTGCTTCAACCCTAACCCGTGGTCCTCCCAGAGCTTGCTTCTTTCCACTAACTGGGGAACAGGAATGGTGCCAAGGCAGGCGTTTCTGGGGCCAGGGAGATTGTTGGTCCTGAGGCGGGCATGGGATCTTCTGCGGTGCCAGAATCGACACCACTGGGGGAGCACTGCACACCGAGGTGCTCAGGCCCGTGTCTTGAGAGGGCCGCAACGCAGACTCCATGAGGAGTTGCTTGAGATGAATTTCCCTCTCCTTTCTTGTCCATGGCTTGAAAGCCTTACAGATTTTACACCTGATGGCCCTCCCCCAGACACCTAAGGCAGGAGTCATGGGGGTTGCCCATAGGCATGGGCTTATTGCAAGACTTGCAAGGCTTGAAGCCCTGGGATGGCATGCCCCAGGGCCCTGCAGGGCAGTTGAAGAGTGCTAAACTGCCCTCAACGATTAACTACACTTAACACTATAGAGAAAACACACTAACTATTAACAATTAACTAACAACGATTGAGATAAGCTAGGGATTAATGGAGCACTTGGGGAACCAGGAGACCACTGTTCCAACAACCCTCACAGGCGGTAAGAAGGAACTGAAGGGGTGTCGGGCTGGCAGGATCTTATATAGAATGCCATATTGGTGCCACTCCAGGGGGCTCCCCAGCCGGCCCAACGGGTAGCTACTAGGGAAAAAGTTTCCGACATCCATGCACGTGGTGCGCGCACACACCTAACTGGAATTGATGTCAGCAATCTCTCAAAGAAGAACACAAATTAAGCACAGGCACATAAGTACAACTACTTTGTTTCATCAAACCTGTGTAGTTATTAACATTATACATGTTTTAACGATTACTGTAATATACAAATAAAGTTTTTAAGTTTTCAAGTTTTTAAGCTAATTGTAATAATTTTTTATAAGGGCTGCAGAGCGCTGGGACCAGGCCAGGAGCAGAGCCCTGGGCTGGCTGCCAGTACCCTAGGCTGGCAGGAGGGCTGAGCAGGGCTGGAGGCCTGGACCCCGGCTAGCAGGGGGCCAGGTGGCTGGAACCCCCAGACAGCAGTGAGGTGAGCAGGGCCGGCAGCTGGTATCCCAGGCCGGCAGCAGGCTGAGCAGGGCCAATGGCCGGGACCCTAGCTGGGAAGGGGCTGGCGTCCGGAAACCCAGACTGGCAGCGGGCTGAGATGCTCAGCCCGCTGTCGGTCTGGGGTTCCATCCGCCGGCTCCTGCCAGCTGGGGTCTCAGCCGCCGGCCCCGCTCAGCCTGCTGCTGGCCTGGGATTCCATTCACTCAGGCCGGCAGCGGACTGAGCGGGGCGGGCAGCCGAGACTTCGGCTGGCAGCGGCGTGCCAGTAAAAATTGGCTTGCTTGCTGCCTTTGCCATGCATGCCGCAGGTTGCCAACCATTGCACTACTATGCACTGACCTGCAGAATGCAATGCATTTCAGCACTGTACTGCGTGACAAGGTGCAATATTTCTTAGTGGAATTTTTTTGTGTAGAACTGCAGCTAAAATATGAATCATGCCATTACTAACTTCAGGCATAAAATAGGGCAGCTGGATGTAGTCTGGAAAAGGTATTATGTTAAAAATAGGCCCAGATTAAAGCCCTCTTAAAGCCTGGGGTGTGGGGGGAGGGTCTGGTAGCTGGGTAGCTGTGATCTGAACTACCATGCAGAGACCAGGGTTGGAGTACCATTCCCAGCCACACACTGCAAAATGAGGGTCTTTCTACACCATTTCCTGTGAACAGGTAGCATTATGCCATCTTTGCCCCCCTCATAGTCACAGACCTGCCAAGCCCTCAGTGTAAGTTAAAGCAAACCTAGGGCTCCTCTAACTTATTTTCTGCTTATAGATTCATAGATTCATAGATTCTAGGGTCAGAAGGGACCAATGTAATCATCTAGTCCGACCCCCTGCACAACGCAGGCCACAGAACCCTACCCATCCACTTCTACAACAAACTCTTAACCTATGCCTGAGTTACTGAAGTCTTCAAATTGTGGTTTGAAGACCTCAAGCTGCAGAGAATCCACCAGCAAGTGACCCATGCCCCATGCTGCAGGGGAAGGCGAAAAACCTCCAGGGCCTCTGCCAATCTGCCCCGGAGGGAAAATCCTTCCAGGGCCTCTGCCAATCTGCCCCGGAGGAAAATTCCTTCCCGACCCCAAATATGGTGATCAGCTAAACCCCGAGCATGTGGGCAAGACTCACCAGCAAGCACTCAGAAAAGAATTCTCTGCAGTAACTCCGATCCCATCCCATCCAACATCCCATCACCAACCACTGGGCATACTTATCTGGCGATAATCAAAGATCAATTGCCAAAATTAGGCTCTCCCATCATACCATCCCTTCCATAAACTTATCAAGCTTAATCTTAAAGCCAGATATGTCTTTTGCCCCCACTACTCCCCTTGGAAGGCTGTTCCAGAACTTCACTCCTCTAATGGTTAGAAACCTTAGTCTAATTTCAAGTCTAAACTTCCTAGTGTCCACTTTATACCCATTCGTTCTTGTATCTACATTGGTACTAAGCTTAAATAATTCCTCTCCCTCTCTAATATTAATCCCTCTGATATATTTATAAAGAGCAAGCATATCCCCCCTCAGCCTTCTTTTGGCTAGACTAAACAAGCCAAGCTCTTTGAGTCTCCTTTCATATGACAGGTTTTCCATTCCTCGGATCATCCTAGTAGCCCGTCTCTGAACCTGTTCCAGTTTAAATTCATCCTTCTTAAACATGGGAGACCAGAACTGCACACACTATTCCAGGTGGGGTCTCACCAGCGCCTTATATAACGGTACTAACACCTCCTTATCTTTGCTGGAAATACCTCGCCTGATGCATCCTAAAACCGCATTAGCTTTTTTTCACGGCCATATCACATTGGCGGCTCATAGTCATCCTGTGATCTACCAATACCCCAAGGTCCTTCTCCTCCTCTGTTGCTTCCAACTGATGCATCCCCAATCCATATCTAAAGTTCTTATTATTAATCCCTAAATGCATGACCTTGCACTTTTCACTATTAAATTTCATCCTATTACTATTACTCCAGTTTACAAGGTCGTCCAGATCTTCCTGTATAATATCCCGGTCCTTCTCCGTGTTGGCAATACCCCCCAGCTTTGTGTCATCTGCGAACTTTATTAGCACATTCCCGCTTTTTGTGCCAAGGTCGGTAACAAGAAGGTTAAATAAGATTGGTCCCAGAACCGATCCCAGAGGAACTCCACTAGTAACCTCCTTCCAGCCTGACAGTTCACCCTTCAGTATGACCCGTTGTAGTCTCCCCTTTAACCAGTTCCTTATCCACCTTTCAATTCTCATATTGATCCCCATCTTTTCCAATTTGACTAATAATTCCGCATGTGGAACCGTGTCAAATGCCTTACTGAAATCGAGGTAAATTAGGTCTACCGCATTTCCTTTGTCTAAATAGTCTGTCACCTTCTCAAAGAAGGAGATCAGGTTGGTTTGGCACGATCTACCTTTGGTAAAACCATGTTGTACTTTGTCCCAATTACCATTGACCTCAATGTCCTTAACTACTTTCTCCTTCAAAATTTTTTCCAAGACCTTACATACTACAGATGTCAAACTAACAGGCCTGTAGTTACTCAGATCACTCCTTCTCCCTTTCTTAAAGATAGGAACTACGTTAGCAATTCTCCAGTCGTACGGCACAACCCCTGAGTTTACTGATTCATTAAAAATTCTCGCTAACGGGCTTGCAATTTCATGCGCCAGTTCCTTTAATATTCTCGGATGAAGATTGTCCGGGCCCTCCGATTTTGTCCCATTAAGCTGTTCAAGTATGGCTTCTACCTCAGATGTGGTAATATCCAACTCCATATCCTCATTCCCATTTGTCATCCTTCCATTACCCCTAAGCTCCCCATTAGCCTTATTAAAGACTGAGGCAAAGTACTTATTTAGATATTGGGCCATGCCTAGGTTATCCTTAACCTCCTTTCCATCCTCAGTGTGTAGCGGTCCCACTTCTTCTTTCTTTGTTTTCTTCTTATTTATATGGCTATAGAACCTTTTACTATTGGTTTTAATTCCCTTTGCAAGGTTCAACTCTACTTGGCTTTTAGCCTTTCTCACTTTATCCCTACATGTTCTGACCTCACTAAGAAAGCTTTCCTTGCTAATCCCACCCTTCTTCCACTCCTTGTAGGCTTTCTGCTTTTTCTTAATCACCTCTCTGAGATGCTTGCTCATCCAGCTTGGTCTACAACTCCTGCCTATGGTTTTTTTCCCCTTTCTTGGGATGCAGGCTTCTGATAGTTTCTGCAGCTGCAACTTAAAGTAATTCCAGGCCTCTTCCGCATTTAGATCCACAAGTTCTTCAGTCCAATCCACTTCCCTAACTAATTTCCTTAATTCTTTAAAGTTAGCCCTTTTGAAATCAAAAACCCTAGTCCCAGATCTATTTTTGTTTATCCTTCCATCTAATTTGAACTGAATTAGCTCATGATCACTCGAACCAAGGTTGTCCCCTACAACCATTTCTTCTATGAGGTCCTCACTGCTCACCAAAACCAAATCTAAAATGGCATCCCCTCTTGTAGGTTCTTCAACTACTTGGTGAAGGAATCCATCAGCTATCACATCCAGAAAAATCTGATCCCTACTATTCTTGCTAGCACTTGTACTCCAGTCTATATCTGGGAAGTTAAAGTCTCCCATGATCACATATTTCCCATTAGTGTTTACTTCCTTAAAAACATTAAAGAGGTCTCTATCCATATCCAAATCAGATCCCAGCGGTCTGTAGCACACCCCAAGCACTATCTCAGGGGAGGCTCTAGTAGCTTTCTTTCCCGGTGTGATTTTTGCCCAGACAGACTCTGTCTTGTCCATTCCATCACTTCTTATTTCTTTACAGTTAACCTCCTCATTGATGTACAATGCTACTCCACCACCTTTGCCTTTATTTCTATCTTTCCTAAATAGCACATAGCCTTCAATACCCGTACTCCAGTCATGACTACTATTCCACCATGTTTCTGTTATCCCTATAATATCCAGTTTCACTTCCTGCACCAGTAGCTCTAGTTCCTCCAGTTTGTTCCCTAGGCTCTTTGCATTAGTGTACAGACATCTTAATTTTTGCCGTTTGGCTTCACTCACATTCTGTACCCTGTTAGGCATGGACATTCTACCACCAACATCACCTGTTAGTCTGTTATCTACACTACCCTTCCTCCTTATGCCAATTCTTCTGTCCATGGCTGTCCCCTCTTACTTTGTTTACTTCCCTCTCAAGGTTAAATTCCAGTGTGGAGATCTCCCGAACATCTCCCAACCATCTCCCCCAAATTTCTAGTTTAAAGCTCTCTTAATCAGGTCAGCGAGCCTCCATCCTAGAAGTCTATTTCCCTCCTTGCTCAGGTGAAGTCCATCCCGAGAGAACAGTCTTCGTCCGTAAATGCTTCCCAATGGCCGTACATACCAAAGCCCTCCTTATAGCACCACTCCCTGAGCCATCTGTTGATCACCATAATCTTGTCACACCTTTGTCGCCCTTCTCTAGGAACCGGCAGAATCCCACTGAAGATCACCTGAGCCTCGATTTCCTTAAGCGTCTTCCCCAGTCTGGCATAGTCTCCCTTGATACATTCCAGAGAGTATCTAGCCGTATCATTCGTTCCCACATGAAGGACAATCAATGGATTCTTCCCTGCTCCCGCTAGTATCCTTTTCAGCCTCAGGTCCACATCCTGTATCTTAGCACCCGGCATACAGCACACCCTTCTGTTCTCCCGATCAGCTCTAGTCACAGGCCTGTCTATTCTTCTCAGTAAGGAGTCCCCAATCATGTAGACCTGCCTTTTCCTGGTGATAGTGCGCTTCTCCGGTCTATAGTGGATTATGGGAAGGAGAAAATAGCTAGAGAACAGCAGCATTCAGCCACACCCCCTCTTTTCCTTGGCCTGCTTGCATGGTAGGGGCTGAGAGTGGGGCTGGCGCAGAGCCACCCTGATGTTTTATGCCAGCAGGGAAGCCCCTTACCCCAGAGTCCCAAAGTGTCAAATCCAGGGAAGTGACTTACAGTCATCCCCTGGTAAATTAAAGAGCATATCAATGAACGCTAAGGATAGTCAAGCCCCATCACCTAAGCCTGGAGGACAGCATCTACAACACAGGTCCTGGAAGGTGTAAAACAGCAGAATGATCCTCAGGGATTTGTCATAACAGCAGATAATTTTCAAGGGGGAAAATAATCTCAAGAGTCTTTTAATTAAAGTGAGCTGGTCAAAGTTCTACACATTCTATGTAATCAGCTGCAACTTATCCTGACTCACTGGAGCTGGAGTGCTCAGCACTTCGGAAAATCAGGCCCAAGGCTCTTCAAACTGAGCCCAAAACCCGAGGAACCCCAAATCAATGGCCACTTTAATCTCTCTTGCTACCTCACCTCTACAACGGGGGTAATTCTTATCCGTCTCACAGACAGGGATTAATCCATGCTCACAAAGTGCAGCAACAGCGCTGGCTGCAAGATGCTACAGAAGCAAAAAGTGGCATTACAAGGCTCAATTCTGATCTGAAACCAGTTTACTCTGAGGTGACTTCACTGACTTAGGTACTCCTGACTTATAGAAGCATGAGTGGAGAATCAATTATTTTTTTAAACCTATTCAAGCAGGGCAGAGGAGACAGAATGAAAGCCTGTCATTGCAGCGTTCCTATGGAAACTTGCCATCCTCATGTCCCCAGTAAATTATGCCAAGACGTCACTGTCTAGTAGTGACTCTTCTTTTTCCCCTTGCTCATTGTGGTGAAAACACTATCATGAAACATGAGTTCCTCTTCCACAGGCTGGGAAGGTCACAGACCTTATCTCTACCTTGAGGTTTCTCTTGTGCCTTTTAAGGGACTAAGGAACAGAATGTTCAAGTTTAAAAAAGAAAAACAGATTCAGAAGAAAAACGTTCCAGATCCTCTCTACTCCCTCACCAAAGCCCCAATGGGTCTCCCAAAGGCACATGGGGCTGCATTGATAATAATACCTAGCTCTTATCTACCGTTGTTGTTTGCAGTGGTGTTGTAGCAATGTTAGTCCCAAGATATGAGAGCCTAACAGAACTGATAAAGAGTGCTGTGTAGTTCTAAACTAAAGCTTGTCTCTTTCTCCAGAAGTTGGCCCAATAAAAGCTATTACCTCACCCATCTTGTGTCTCTGGCTCTTACCTAGCATTTTTCATCTGTGGATCATTAATATATCTGATTGCAAGATTGGGGCCCAGCTTCATGGCAAGCTCACCACTTAGAATCATAGATTAGGGTTGGAAGAGACCTCAGGAGGTCATCTAGTCCAACCCCCTGCTCAAAGCAGGACCAACACCAACTAAATCATCCTTGCTTTATCAAACTTCCATGCTGACCCACTGATGGACATTCTTCATGGCAACTACCCTACTCAGCCCACAGAGGATATCAAAGTTAATGCTGAATCAGTCACTCTTAACTTTTGAGGGTTCCTCCAGAGGGGGTTTGGGAGCCAGTGGCCAGCATGTATACCATGAACATCTTGTGGAGATGGTGCTGCTATGGAGGCTGACAGCCAGTGAGAGAGGCCCTGAGCATCCATGTAGATGTCCCTCTGGCAGATCTCAGGAGATCTGAGGGTATCAGATCTACACCTCACCAGCTCTACTGGGGACCAAACCTCACTTCCCATTGTGCAGATCACTAGGACACTCTTTCTTGCACCCTAGACAGGAAAAACTAAGGTTAAGATTCTGTCATGGGTATTTTAGTAGAAGTCAGGGTCAGGTCACAGGCAATAAACAAGAAGTCACAGAAGCCTGCAACCTGTCCCTGACTTTTACTAAAAATACCATGGGGAGTGGGGAGACAAAGCACTGCCAGGAACTTGCAGCTGCTCCAGCCCCACGTCTGCTCCTGCAGTAGGAGCTCACTCAACCTTGGCTACTAGTCTGGAAGGCTGCCAGCCACTGTTCTGAAGTGGCATAACCAGGTTCTAAGTGCAGGGGAAGCAAACATAAAAAAGGCGCCCCCCACTTTGGCTCTTCCTCTGGCCACGCCCCCTTTGGCTCCTCCTCCGTCTGCTCTACGCCCCCCCTTGGCTCCTCCGGCCCTGCCGCGTCCCGCTCCACTTGGCTCCTCCGGCCACGCTGCGGCCATGCTGCGCCCCACCTCCCAGACACCCCTCTCATTGGGTCCCTGCTTACCAGGCTGCCCAGGTGCCTCTGATGAGCTACCTCCTCCTCCCCCACAGCGCCAGAGCACCCAGCTCCTGCTGGTTTCCGCTGAGTCCGGCGCGACCTAGGAGCCGGCTCCCCATGGGGAACGGAGACCAAGCCCCACCTGCTTGCCAGGGGCAGAATGCAGTGCCCTGCATGCCGCCCGTTTACAAGGGCAACAAACAACACCGAAGCGCGTCTTTACTTTGAGGTGCCCGCGCTCCGGCCGTGACTCCAGCACTGGCGGGAAAGCGGGAACGGGGAGAAGAGGGAGGCAGCTTCAGCTAATCCCCTGTTTGTGGCCAGGCTTCCCACAGCAGCCGTGCACGGCACATTTGCCCCGCGTGGCAGCACGCAGCCCTCCTGGCCAGGCACAGGCAGCTGCACTGGAGTCCTGCAATGCGTGGCTCTGGCTGCGCCCGTTGTTTCCAGCCCCTCTGCCTATGCTGCCTGCTGATGGCAGCAGCTCAGATCTGCCCGGCTCTTTGCTTGCCGGGCGCAGTGGGTGTCTCGCTCTCTGCACTGCAAGGGCTGGAAGCTGCCGGGCTCCCTGGGGCTCCCTCTAGGCGACACCCAGGGCAGGAGAGTGTCTGCGCTCGGGCTCGCCACCTCCTTGCCTGGCTGCCCCTGCCAGTGGCAGCGCCCCAGCTTGCCGGGGAGTATGCGCAGATGGCAGCAGCTCCCACCCAGCCTGCACCCCGGGTGCTCCCTCCCTGGACCGCCAGGGCAGGGCTGACAAAGCCAGTGAGCAACATCGCACGGAGAGAGGAGGGGCCCAGGGAAGGAGGAGGACTGCAAAGTGCTCCCTGAGCGCCGCCCGCAGGGGGATGTACCGGCTGCTTCGTGAGTGCAGGGGCCAGCAGCAGCGAGGGCTGCAACAACCTCTGTGGTGGGTGGGCGAGGGAGTGCGGGGCTCCAGCCTTCTCCCCCTCTCCCCAGCAGCAATAACGTGCGCACACGGGTGGGGTGTGCGAGCGGCAAGTCTCCCTCCCAGCTCCTCTGCAGCCCCTCCACGCTGCGAAGCCGCCAGCACTCCGCCTAGTGCCAGAATGTCTTGAGCAGTTGAGCTGTCGCCACAGCAGCTTCCCCCCTCCCGCTGCCAAGCCGCGCCACGCCGCAGGGACCCAGAGCTCCGACAGCTCCCAGACACCCCACTCAGGAGCCACTTTTGAAAAACATGCAGAGGGGAAGCGGCTGCTTCCCCTGCACCCCGCTAGCTATGCAACTGCTGTTCTGGTGGCCCTGGGGGCCGCTGCTCCTGCTTCGGCAGCACTGGGTCTGGCCGCCAGCAGGGGCTCTAGCTCATCCACTGCTCCTGCAGCAGGGACTGACAGCCTCTGCTCCAGGCCCGGTGGTGCTGACTCAACCCCAGCCACTGCTTCAGCCCTGCCCCAGAAAGTCACAGAATCCGTGATCTCCATGAAAGAATCCTATCCTTAGGAATAACTCATGCAGAGAATGAATGGCCCTATCCAAGACACAGCTAAGAATCTGATGAGAACCAAGAGAAGCAGCCAGGAATTTCCTGACCTCAGAGCACTGTCTTGTTCCTCCCAGAATGGCCTAACAGCAAGGGAAGGGGCAAACTCAGCTCTGAATTTCTCTTTGAACTGATTGGATGCACATAACCCCAGCTGTATTAGAAGAGAGATGTTCTGGAAAGTTCTCATCAGATACAGTATTGTGCTGATAAGAGGACTAGAGATAAGCTTTTTTTTTTGAAAATGGTTGAGATAATGACGTTACTACAAAAAAAATGTTCTTCCATCACTCAGCTGAGATGCTACAGTGGGAAATTTTCACCTTGCAATGGCTTTCTGTCCCCCTGACTCTTTATAAACTGTTTTCGGAGGGAAGATCATAGGACACAGACATCAAGGACAACATTATATAAGCCCCATCCAGGAAAAGGCCCATCTGTATTAGTGGGACTCACCACAATCTGCCTTCACGGATATGACTGTAAGATCACAGCCTTAGTCACTAACAGGATGCTGTCATTCTGTCTGATGGACAGTGATGCTCCTTGTTATACTGTCCCATCAATAAAAGGCTGCATTCCCACTGGCTTCAATAAGGGGTCAGTCCCTCGGGCAAACAGAAACAAGTGAATTTGAAATTAAAAGTTGAATAGTTTTCAAATTACAGGAACCACTCTGAGGCCTCAAGGCACAGCTTGCCGTATGAGAGAAAGACGTGGATATGTACACAAGACAATCTTGTACCCATCTTTTAATGAGATCTCAGTCCAATTGGTAAGTGTATATTTGGTTGGATGGCTCTGATCTATCCTGCAAAAAGTTTGCTAGGGCCTTGATGCTTGGATGAAGCAAACAAGATCAGGGCCTCATTGTGGTAGGCACTGTAAGAGACAGTCTCTGCCTCACAGAGCTTACTATATAAATAAACAAGACAGAAAAAGCATGGAATGGGAAACAGTGGCATAGAAAGCTGATGAGATGTGCCCAGGTCAAACAGCTGGCCTGGAACAGCACCCAGGCCTCGAGTCCTTGTCCAGTGCCCTGTTAGCACAATGTTTTCAAACGATGGGGTGGGCTTCCAAAGGAGGGGCAGGAATGTGTCAAAGGAGATGCCAGCTGTGTGCCTTTTTTTTTTTCCTTAAGAGCTTCAGCTGTGAGCCCCAGGTGGCTAGAGCTTGTGCAGAAGGACCATGCACACCAGGAAGGTGAGGATAAAGGGGACAGCTGGAACCCTGCCATCCAAGCGTGGGCTTTCCTCTCCCTCCCTCAATCCCTCAATGGGAGGCGGGGGTGCTCCAGCCCTTCCCAGGGTTGGCAGCAGCAGCAGCACAGAAATAAGGGTGGCAATGGGGCACTAAGTCTGCTGTGAAAAGTGACACTGACAAATATCACTTTTCACATTGCCACTCTTACTTCTGTGCTGCTGCTGGCACGCGCTGCCTTCAGAGCTGGGTGCCCAGCCAGCAGCTGCTGTTCCAGTCTGCCTTCAGAGCTGGGGGTTGGTGGTATATGTCCTTTTGGGGGTTGGGTGGTAAATGACTATAGACACAAAGAAGGGGGCCCCAATCAAACATTTTGAGAACCACTGAGTTAGAGTATACCTACACTGCAATAAAAGACATGCAGACCAGCTGTGGCTGGCCTAGGTCAGCTGACTTGAGCTTGCAGGTTTCAGGGTTCAGGCTGCAGGGCTATAAAATTGCAGTATAGATATTCAGGCTTAGGCTGGAAGCCCTGCTCATGTGGCCTCAGAACCCAGGCTGCAGCCCAAGCCTGAATAGCTACACTGCTATTTTTAGCCCCAGAGTCCAAGCCCTGTGAGACTCAGTGCCACAGGTTTTTTATTGCAACAGAAACATACCCTAACGGCCTGATCTGCTGAAATCCTCTTAAAAGCTGTTGAGCACGCCGTTGGAATTGAAAGTACCAAGCATTTTTCAGGATGGAACCTTCAGTCTTCACAAAAGACACAAACAATCAAACAGAGCCTTGCACTTTCTGAACTTCCATTCAAGAAAGATTAGGTGTTAAACATTTAATATCAAATACACAAATCTTTCTGTCATTATATCTGTATCTTCCTGCCCCAAGATACTGCCACTCATATGCTTTATGGATCAAAAACTTCAAAGAAACACCAGCACAGAGAGTGGCCTACAACACACCTTAATTTAACTGCAAGATCCCATTTCCATTAGCAAGTATCCATATATGAAAACACTATGTAGAAACCCCATATCTTACCCCACTCAAAGGTTGGTACCTACTAGAACAGCAGTGGAGAGGAGCATGATATCAGAATATAGAATTGTGGACTAGATCCTCAGCTGACGTAAATCAGCATAGTTCTATTAAAATCAATGGAATTAGGCTAACATATACCAGGTGAGGATATTGTCCAATTCGTCAAACGCTGGAGGATTAAGTAGGAAGAGAAGCTTTGGTTGGAAGCTTGTTTAACTCCAAGTCTGTTCAATCATTGAAAAATATAGAAGTAGCATGAAAAGTAAGTGAAGGGGCTTCTGCTTTAGATTCAATATATATAAAAGTCCTTCTGTAAGCCCATCCCTAAGGCCTTTATAAAAAGTGTACTTATAGTCAGAAAAGTCTGTTTGTACAGCACCTAGCAAAATGAGGTCCTGGTCAACAACTGGGGCTCCTAGACACTATGATAACACAAATAACAAAATAAAATAAAATAAAACAAAGCAACAATAACAATGGCCTTTTCTTCTTCAACAGATCTGCACCCTGTATGTCTCTCCCAAGTCACATCTGCTGACCTTATGGACAAAAATAAGACTTTAATACTTTCTAATCCTGCTTTCCCTGCACAGCTATGGGAGAGGGAGCTGGAGTCCCTCCCTATTTGGAGCTCATCTACAGATCAATGAACTCAGCTTTCAGTACTTCTCACTTGCTTTTTATGAGCCCAATTTAAGCCTTCATAGGGTAGCTCAATTGCACATTGGTACTTGTATTTGAATGTCCATTTTTCAATTGCACAAGCTTTTGACTTGGTGATAATGCACAAGACAGACAGAATGAAGCAGCTTGAATCAGATCCCAGGGTGAGTTTGTAGGACTTGCAGTTAAAAAAAAATATCAGCACTCTGGCCAAGATTTTTAAAAGGAACTGGTGATTTTGGGAACCTCTATTTTTGGGTGCTCAACTTGTGACATTTTAAAGAGGCCTGGTCTAAGGGTGGGTGCTCAGCACTTTTTGAATACTTAGTCCTTACAAGATGTCTCAAGTTGGACACCCAAATATTGAGGTTTCCAGAGCCACTTCAGTCACTTTTGAAAATCTTGGTCTCAACTTTTAACTTGCAAAATTTGATACACGGTAACTGAGGGAAATCAGCAACCCTACAATGCCATGTTTACCGTCACATTTATATGGGTCTGGTTTATACTAAAGCCCCATCTACACCATTCTGGCAGTGTCCTTAAAGTAGGTGTAAACTACATTTATAGGCTCCTTTGCATTCTCAGAGCAGTTTAAAGGGGAATTAATGTAAATGAGAATCAGGTCATTAGAGTATAACCACAATAAAGACTTCAGAATTTCTTCTACAAGAACTCATCTGAAAACATTTACCTGATTATAAAAAAAATTCTGTAATAGGAGACTGTACTAATTCTATGGACTGGATTGCAGACAACTTTTTATTTCAGAAGGTTGAAAAAGCTGGAAAGGTATAACAAGTGGGATTCTGCAGGGGTCTGTTTTGGGACCAGCTCTGTTCAATATCTTCATCAACGACTTAGACATTGGCATAGAAAGTACACTTATTAAGTTTGCAGATGATACCAAACTGGGAGGGATTGCAACTGCTTTGGAGGACAGGGTCATAATTCAAAATGATCTGGACAAATTGGAGAAATGGTCTGAGGTAAACAGGATATAGTTTAACAAAGACAAATGCAAAGTGCTCCACTTAGGAAGGAACAATCAGTTTCACACATACAGAATGGGAAGAGACTGTCTAGAAAGGAGCACAGCAGAAAGGGATCTAGGGGTTTGTAGAGGAGCGGACTCACCCCTGCGGCGCCTCCTGCTGGTGATTTCTGGGAATTAGCTCGATTTCCAGCCTGGAGCACCTGCTGCAGGCTGGTGATCCGCCTGTCCCCTGGTCCCCATGTCCCTCCCAGACCCGGTGCCCTTGTACCTGGGGTGCTGCCCCCTGGCAGTAACCCCTTTCTCTCAGGGTCTCCCCCTCGCCAAGGGAACCCCCACCCACTGTCCCCACCTCACCTCAGTTACTGCTAGTCATCGTCTAGCCTCCGCTCCCTGAGGCAGACTGCAGTATCAGGTTGGGTTTGGACCTGCTGCCTTGGCCTACCCCCAGGCTACCCTCTGCAACCCCCAGTATCTATTAGCCCAATGCTAGGCCGCAGCCTGGGGCTTTCCAGGCTGGAGCTCCCCAGCTCCTCTGCCTTTCCCCAGCCCTGCTCCACTCAGGTATCCTGTCTCTAGCTCCCTGCAACCAGGCCCTTCTCCCTCTATAAACAGAGAGAGACCGTTGAGCTCCTGGCTCCCAACCTCTTTATACAGGCCAGCTGTGGCCTCCTTGGGGCGTGGCCCAGCTGCGGCCACTTCCCAATCAGCCCAGCTTAGCAGCTCCCAGCCACAACTTCCCCCCAGGGCTGTTTTAAGCCCTTCAGGGCAGGAGCAAGGTAACCACCCTGCTACAGGGTTATAGTGGACCACAAGCTATATACGAGTCAACAGTGTGATGCTGTTGCAAAAAAAGCAAACATGATTCTGGGATGCATTAAGAGGTATATTGTGAGCTAGACATGAGAAGTCATTCTTCCGCTCTACTCTGCGCTGGTTAGGCCTCAACTGGAGTATTGTGTCCAGTTCTGGGCACCGCATTTCAACAAAGATGTGGAAAAATTAGAGAGGGTCCAGAGAAGAGCAACAAGAATGATTAAAGGTCTGGAGAACATGACCTATGAAGGAAGGACGAAAGAATTGGGTTTGTTTAGTTTGGAAAAGAGAAGACTGAGAGGGGCATGATAGCAGTTTTCAGGTATCTAAAAGGGTGTCATAAGGAGGAGGGAGAAAACTTGTTCACCTTAGCCTCGAAGGATAGAACAAGAAGCAATGGGCTTAAATTGCAGCAAGGGAGGTTTAGGTTGGACATTAGGAAAAAGTTCCTAACTGTCAGGGTGGTTAAACACTGGAATAAATTGCCTAGGGAGGTTGTGGAATCTCCATCTCTGGCGATATCTAAGAGTAGGTTAGATAAATGTCTATCCGGGATGGTCTAGGAAGTATTTGCTCCTGCCATGAGGGCTGGGGACTGGACTCGATGACCTCTCAAGATCCCTTCCAGTCCTAGAATCTATGAATCTATGAATTAACCCACAAACTTCACTCAATACTCTGGCTTCCTGATTCAAGCGAAATCTATACTGGTCATTTGGTTTGCCTCCCTTCTACTCATACATTAAGAAAGGAAAGTCCCTTTGGTATGGAAAATAATGATTAATTCAAAGTAGCAATGGCTTTATCAGGATGATCTGCTTCCTCTGACTAGTGACCTGATTTCATTTTCCCCGAAATTGACCTAGAAACAAAAAATCAGCCAACTTCTAATCTTCCATGATGAATTTTTTGCCAATAAAAATGGTACTAAAGAGTCAATAAAGTGAAGAAACCCTTGTCAAGCAGATAAGTGCAGTGCAATGCGATGGATTTGAGGGGTGAATATTCTTTAGAGGTGTTCAATAGGTAGAGCGACTCCTCCGTTTTTTCAATTACCAACGTTGTGGTTCCGAGCACCACCTTCACAATTCCTGGCCAACACCACTATGTGCCAACTGAAGTTCATCACATTGCATGAGGTATGTGTCTGATGCTATGAATAGAACATGATGTTACACAAAGGATATCAGAGCATGATTCAGTAGGACAAAATGAGTTACCAAAAAAAAGGCTCCTGTTTTCACACTGATGATGGAATAAACAACAAATCAGAAGGAAACTGGAGGCTGTACTTCAGAGAAAGATGTGGTTAACGTTTGATAAAGATCAATTTGGGCACAGATCTTCATCTCTGAGAGACAAGGCAAATGTTTCAGACAGGGATAGTTTAGCTGCTGAAAGGCAAAGCTCACTTGGTAGCACATTATCATCTCTGAGTTAGAGAGTCATGGGTTCAAATTCCCACAACAGTGTTTAGGCTCCTATCCAATGCTGACACCATAGTGCAGTACTAGGGGGTAGCTAGAGGTGCCACCCTTTGAATGATATGGTAAGCTGAGGTCTCCACTTGCTGTGTGGGTGAAAGACAGACATTCCACGATCCATTATCATGTGAATATGCTCATGGAGCACTTCTTGTATCGTTCAAACTAACTCACTGTGTAAACGCTTAGTCCTGCACCATTCAAGTCAATGGGAGTTTTTCCATTGACTTCAATGGGGACAGGATCAAGCCCTAAGTTGTTTGGAGACTGATTGTTCGGTGGCTGGCACTAGCTTACCAGTCGTGTTCGTCCCATGGTATCTGAGACATTGCACAGGAAAATATTAGTTTCTTAGACATTCTGGTGAGTGAATATTGATTTTTCAATGGAGACGAGTGCACAGATCCCCAAGTATGAAATGTGATGTATAAAATCAAATTCTAGGCTCTTGGTCAATGTTCAAATAAATGGGCTTTGTAAAGAAGCTTTTTGCAGTCCTTTGAAAAACCTGTTGCCTAAAGACAAAGAACCAACAGAGCCTATGGCCCATGCACTCCCTCTTGGGGTGGGGATGAGGGACCCAATTTTGGCCAGTAGATCCAAATAATCCCCAAACACCACTTGTGGTGTTGCATACATTCATTGAGAAATGCTGCTCCACAATGCCCAGAGGGAATGAAGCCAGGTTAGGCCAATGACCCATCCAGTCTGGTATCCTTTCTCCACAATGGCCAATACTGGATGCTCCAGAGAAATGTGCAAAAACTCTTTTAGAAGACAGTTATGGAATAAACTGCCAATACAAAGTTTCGAAGTGTTGTCGTAGTCATGTCTTTCCCAGACCTGAAGAAAAGCACTGTATAGCTCAAACCCTTGTTTCTTTCACTAACAGAAGTTTGTCCAATAAAAGATGTTACCTTACTCACCTTGTCTTTGTAAACCCCATCAGTCAGGGTTTATGCCCTGGGCCATGAGAGTTTATATCCTTTACAAACTTTTATCCTATTTAATAAAATTGTTGATATTCTTAATCATATTTATGTTTCGTTTCATTTTTTTTTTAAATCCTAGTAAGCTCCTAGACAAAATAAAAGGACTTGCTTTGTGCAGGGGGTCGGACTAGATGATCACATTGGTCCCTTCTGACCCTAGAATCTATGAATCTATGACTTGGCAGTGAATTGCAGTTCTTTGGGAGTTTCTTAGGATATGGCTACAGCTGCAGCTGTACAGCACTGGGAGTTAAACCTGTCTTCGTACAGCTGAGTAGGGGAAGTGCTGCGGTCTGTTCACACTGCAGCAGCATTGGGAGCGGTGCATTACAGGCAGCTATCCCAGCGTTCAAGTGGCTGCAACGTGCTTTTCAAAAGGAGAGTGGAGTGGAGTGTGACAGCGAGCATGGGGGGGAGAGAAAGTGGGTTTTTGGAGTGCCCACACTGTGTCAGCACCCTGCCTTGCAAGTTCCAACCCCCCTCCCTCCTCCACCCCTCTCTCATTCACTGAAAGCAAACAGCAGCTGTTTGTTTTTTCTCACAGATCAGATAAGCAGTTGCTCCCCGAAAGGGACCCCCGCCTCTCTTTGCAAGCAAACATTAGTTGTGGGCATTCCAAAGGGAGCCCCCTGCCTGCCTCTACTCATTTATAGCAAACAGTAGCTGCGTTTGTTTTTTTGATAAGCAGCTCCCAGAGCCCAGAGTACACAACAAAACAGAGGAACCTTCACTTAAAAGGATTATGGGGAGTTTCCAGAGGTCAATCACTGCGTAATAAGGTTACTCTCCATTTACACTGGAGCACCAGTGTCTCAGCCACTCCGCAGCATCTGTTATTCCTCTCAGGGAGATGGAGTATCTGCAGCGCTGTAGCCACGGAGATACAGCGCTGTATGTACCTTGCCAGTGTGGACGGGGAGTGAGTTACAGCGCTGTGGGCGGCTTTATTGCGCTGTAACTCTCAGGTATAGCCAAGGCCTTAGTTCTAATCACAAGCAAGCCACAGTAATGCTCACCTGCTGAGAAGCCTTAGTGCAGGGTACTCTGTCTGTCCCCTTCACTCCCATGTCTTCTTCTTTACCTAAAACGTAAACATTATAATTTGCCAGCTGTGTCTACCTTAAAGACAGTGTCCAGCAGCGTGACTGGATTTGATAGATCAAAATCTCATGGTGGCTTTGAAGTTGCACTTTGTTTTCAGACAGTGCTGACATTTCCTTCTCAGAAACAAACACTCTGTGGTATATTCTCATCTCAATGTGCAGCAAATTACTTACATAAACCCTTACCAAGAAATTTATACTAAAACTCAATATTTTTAATTGACTAAAATACTATTTACGGAATTGTCCACTTAGTGGTGGCATTTCACAAACTGTATTTGAGAGCTTGGAAAGTTATGTATAAATTTACAGTATCAGAAGCTGGATTATGAGAGGGACAATGTGGTGATTATTCACATTTGTTCAGTTTTAACATATAGGTGGGATTTGTAATGTTTGACTGTAGCTATCCAGAGGACAATAGGATCATTATAAATGTAGATAATACAATTCAATATTGATGAAATATCTATTTTCTATGTATTAGAACAATTTGCTGAGATGCAGAAGTGGAGGACAAATTGATAAGAATTGCATTTACTGTGAACATTTTACAAACTAAACGTACATATAAAGGCCCACTGTTATCCTCTTAATGAATCCAACCCAATTTGCTTTTTAAGAGCAGTTTAGACAACCCCTGTCAGGGATGGGTCTACTTAATCCTGCCTCAACACGGGGTTGGGGTGGGGGAGGGGTTGAACTAGATGACCTCTGCAGGTCCTTTTCAGTTCTTCATTTCATGATTCTGCAATGTTAAGCCATCCTGAAAAAATTCTGCTCACCCAGGGCAGGTCAGTTGGTGAAACACATGTATTGTGCAATTAATGCAGTTGTTCAAGAGCCTTTTATTTTTAAAGCAGGACCTTTACCTGTGTCTTGAGGGTTAAGCAAAGATGCTTCATTTTTGCAGCCTGGATCTGCATCACTTTCACCCTTCCTATTTTTACTCGACTCTACTATGATGGGCAGAGGATTGTTCTGTAAAGAAAACAGTGCATTCCCTTAATAGCCTGACAGAAAACACAAAGCCTACGGCTTGTCCATACAGAGACTTTGCGCACATCAAGCTAGGGTGTAAATCTACAGCACACAAGCTTGCCAGGGAGTGCACTACAGAGCTTTTAATGTGTGGTAGCAGGGTCCACATGGCCAGTCAGTGCATAGCAAGCTTAGACTCATAGACTTTAGGGTCAGAAGGGACCAATATGATCATCTAGTCTTACCTCCTGCACAAAGCAGGCCACAGAACCCTACCCATCCACTTCTATAACAAACCCCTAACCTATGTCCGAGTTATTGAAGTCTTCAAATTGTGGTTTGAAGACGTCAAGCTGCAGAGAATCCACCAGCAAGTGACCCATGCCCCATGCTGCAGAGGAAGGCGAAAAACCTCCAGGGCCTCTGCCAATCTGCCCTGGAGGAAAATTCCTTCCCGACCCTGTAGAACTGATAAATGAGATTGTTTTTAATTGTTCACTTTATTAATGTAACTTCTGTTCACCATTCACTACACTTGCCTATACTGTAACTTCTGTTCCATATTGTAATTCAAACCCCATTTTAAAACACTCACTCCATTTTGTAAAAGCTTCCTCCAACCTTCATTTTTGCAAACCCTGCTGTAATCTTATTAGTTTAGTTTAGATGTGTGAATGAGGTATGTATGAATGATGGAATCAACCTCCAGCCCCAGCCTGTCCTGATGAGATAAAGTTCAAATACCAACGACTGAAGACCTAGACAACAGCCCTAAACAAAGTAAGAAGCATCCACCTTAAAAAGAAAAGGACAACAGAACAACAGAAGGAAGATCAAAGCCAGGTCCAAGGCTGAAAGTCATGCCTGCAATTGATGGGTGATCAGTCTAAACCCAGAGGCAGCGTGACACAGCAAGACCTATAGACTTTGAATCCAAACTAAAAGCCTATAAAAAAGAAGGGTGAGATGAGAGACTCTGGGTAACATTCTGCTGCCAACATGGAAGGACATCAGTGCCTGCCCAACAGAGATCCAGCTTGTCCTTGTGCCTGGCTTTCCTGGCCAGTTAGCCGCCACAAGCTATGAACCCAAGCTTCAAAATCAAGCCATGAACTTAAGCTATCTTCAGGACTGGTAACTATGCAGCAGCTGCAGAAAACCTGATGAATGTGGGTGTGTGTGTGTGAATGTGTGTACGTGTGTGTGTATAGGTATTAGGTATAATGTGAATGTGTGTGTGTGTGTGTATAGGTATTAGGTATAATGTTAATGTGTGTGTGTGTGTGTATAGGTAATAGGTATAATGTGTGTGTATAAGAATTAAGATATTAGTTATTAATCAAATTGTTATCATAATAAATGTGGCATCTTTGCCTTGTCCCCTTTAATAAGATCCTGCTGGTTTTTACTGGTCTAGTATAATTGGTACAACATTTTGGTGGAGAATAGCGAAAGGAGGATTATTGGTATTTTTGCCTCACTTATTGTAAACCAATCTGTGTGCACACAACCAGCTCTACAGAGCACGGTTCTATTCTTGGTTAACCAAAACCTGCTGGCCCCCGTGTGGGTAGCAGGAAAATAAAGAGCTCTTAAAATTGTTAACAAAACCTGCTGGCCTCCGCGTAAGTAGCAGAAAACATAAAATTGTTAACAAAACCTGCTGGCCTCCGCGTAGGTAGCAGAAAACATAAAATTGTTAACAAAACCTGCTGGCCTCCGGATAGGTAGCAGGAAAAGAAAGAAAAATCAGGGGCAGCAAGAGGGTCCCAGGGGCCAGCAGTGCTGCTTGCTGAACAAAATTAAAAATGTTTAAGAAAAGGCAAGGGAAAACAGTCTCAGAGGGAGGAATGGAGTCAAAAGTAGCTTCTACCTCACCTTTTATTAAAGAGATAATGCCTTCTAAACAAATCCTTCAGAGATATGGGCACAGTCCTTAGACTGAACAAGCCCTTGCAGATATCTGCCCCATTTCGGATCTAGAGGATAGGTTGGCCCAATATATCCTCATATGTAAACCCCCAAATGCAACAAAAAGAGACGCTGCAGGGATCTGGCTGCTGTGGGAGGCTTGTAATGACAGCTACCTCCACCTAACAGCCTGTAAAAAGAAGAAAGAAAAAAAAAAGAAACATTTGAGACCCCAGAAGGGGCAGACTTTTGGGACCCCTCTGGAGAGTGGGAAGGGGGATATTTGGGTAGATTCCTCCTCCCAGGGCCAAAATGCCATTGCAACAGTAACAACAGTGCCTGCTTCTGCCTCTGACCTCCAAGCCATGGCAAAGTGGCTGGGAATTTTAAAATGGAAAAAAAAAATCTAAAGTCACAAAGAAATGAACCACCTAATTAGCATTTGTGCAGCCCCAAGTACCAAACACACTGTGGCAAAGACTGAGCAGGGTCTGCCATGTGGGAGCACTGTGCTAATTTGTTTCTAAGCTTCTATTTTTCAGGCTCTGAACCAGAACATCAGGAGAGCTGGTACCAGCTGAAGAGTTATAAAATACCATGGTTATAGTGTCGCGACAAAGTCTGTGTTCAGTGTTCTGTGTTGCATGTTCTGTGTCTCTCTCTAGTGGTGTCCTGTGCTAGCATTGGGTCCAGAAAAAAAAAAAAAAAAAAGAAAGAAATACTACACTAAACAGGACAAATGTCTTTTTCTTTCTCTACTTCCCCCAAGTCCATCCAACTTAGCAATCACCACTTGTGTCCAAAAAACTTTGGTCCCCAGTGCATCAGGTTTATTTTTTGTTAGGTTATCTACTAGTCATTTTGCTGTTAATTTTTGTTATTGATACATTTGTATTGTTAGTTACATTTGCTTATATTGTTAATTCCACACTTTCCTCTATGCATTCTGTTTCTACTCCCCCAAGCCCTAAAGGGTAGTTCTTGGGCCCTCATAACTTGTAAAACCTTGGCCCATAATTGTAGGGCCCCATCTTTCAGGTCCCCGGAAACCTCTTGAAAACAATTGTTTAAAATAGGGGATTCTGCAACATTTTAGCAACAAAATGTTAGTTTAAGTCCAAATCAGCTTAACCTCCTTGCATGACAACTGTGGTCCTCCTACAAAATCTTATTTGCTGTGTGTGCTTAAAAAGGTCCTGACTTCAGTAACTTTTATTGTTTGATGGCTATTGCTGCATCAAACTTGGTCCTCTTTTTATTTGTCAATGTACCCAATGATTGTAATAGTTTTATTGTATTCCCAATTATTATAAGTATAATTGTTTTCATTTATGTGTAGGTTATATTTGGTGTTTAGTCAATTCTAATAGGTTTAGTTATATTCACCTAGTTATAATTATTTGGTTTGTTTGCAACAGATCACCTTGCCCTACAATGTCAACAACTACTGTAATGGTCATAACTCAAGGGGCAAAGTGTTGTAGAAGCAGCCCACCTGGTCAGCAGTTCTAAATATAATTTTTCATACCCTCATTGTCCTATTAGTAATCCTAACTGCTATGTTGGTTCTGCCTTAAAACAATTACATAAAATGTGACCCATTCAATGCCCCTGGATTGAAGGGTCAAAATGGGGACAATGTAGAACTGATAAATGAAATTGTTTTTAATTGTTCACTTTATTAATGTAACTTCTGTTCACCATTCACTACACTTGCCTATACTGTAACTTCTGTTCCATATTGTAATTCAAACCCCATTTTAAAACACTCACTCCATTTTGTAAAAGCTTCCTCCAACCTTCATTTTTGCAAACCCTGCTGTAATCTTATTAGTTTAGTTTAGATGTGTGAATGAGGTATGTATGAATGATGGAATCAACCTCCAGTACCAGCATGTCCTGATGAGATAAAGTTCAAATACCAACGGCTGAAGACCTAGACAACAGCCCTAAACAAAGTAAGAAGCATCCACCTTAAAAAGAAAAGGACAACAGAAGGAAGATCAAAGCCAGGTCCAAGGCTGAAAGTCATGCCTGCAATTAATGGGTGATCAGTCTAAACCTAGAGGCAGCGTGACACAGCAAGACCTATAGACTTTGAATCCAAACTAAAAGCCTATTAAAAAGAAGGGTGAGATGAGAGACTCTGGGTAACATTCTGCTGCCAACATGGAAGGACATCAGTGCCTGCCCAATAGAGATCCAGCTTGTCCTTGTGCCCGGCTTTCCTGGCCAGTTAGCTGACACAAGCTACGAACCCAAGCTGCAAAATCAAGCCATGAGCTTAAGCTATCTTCAGGACTGGTAACTATGCAGCAGCTGCAGAACACCTGATGAATGTGGGGGTGTGTGTGTGAATGTGTGTATGTGTGTGTGTATAGGTATTAGGTATAATGTGAATGTGTGTGTATAGGTAATAGGTATAATGTGTGTATAGGTAATAGGTATAATGTGTGTGTATAAGAATTAAGATATTAGTTATTAATCAAATTGTTATCATAATAAATGTGGCATCTTTGCCTTGTCCCCTTTAATAAGATCCTGCTGGTTTTTACTGGTCTAGTATAATTGGTATAACAACCCCAGATATGGCAATCAGCTAAACACTGAGCATGTGGGCAAGACTCACCAGCCAGCACTCAGGAAAGAATTCTCTTAGGGCACTGTAGATTTATACCCCATCTTGCCATGCATTAAGCCTCCATATAGACAAGCACTAAGAAATAAAATCTTACCCATAAGAACTACTCAGATTGAAGACAGGGTGGATAAAAATCCATTATTTAAAAAAAATAATAAAAAAAAACAGATTTTTTTATTTAAATCAGATTTTTTGATAAAATGCTTTTTGAGGGAAAAACCTATCTAAAGATAGTTTTAATTAAGATACATAATAGCTCAAAGATATTGCATCATGGAATAGGCATTATAAATTCTAATTCTATAGTATGAGACAATATATTCATGTCATGTTTAAGAAAAGTTTTGTAAATGAGTTCCAATGGTTCATGGATTAGGGACACAATTTTATGGGGTTCCCGGGGCTTCAGTATAGATTATTTAGGTTAATCTTTCTATCTACCCAATGGGTCTCAGTGCTCAGCCTATACGATACCATCGGAGATGCTTAGTTTTGCAGTTCTCAAACTGTGGATTTGTGTTTCCAGAGACAACATGCTTGTTAACAGCAAGAGGAGAAAAATAACAGACCTCAACCCTATTGACCCTCTGCAAATTTGTGTACACAGTCAAGCCCTTACTTCTCTCTAAGGCCTTGGCTACATTTGCAAGTTACAGCACAATAAAGCAGCCCCGGGTGCCCTAGCTCATTCCCCATCCACACTGGCAAGGCACATAGAGCACTCTGACTCCGCAGCTACAGCGCTGTTGGTTCTCCACCTCAGCGAGTGGAATAACGTTTGCTGTGCCCCCGCTGGAGCGCCGCAGCACCAGTGTGAACGAGGTATTGCGTTACTGTGCTGTGATCAGCCTCTGGAAACGTCCCATAATCCCCTTAAGTCAAGTGGCCACTCTTGTCATTGTTGTGAAATCAGCTGCAGGAATGCGGAAATGCCCTTTCCGAACTCTGTTTCAGAGAAGCCAGCTGCTTATCAGCTCCAAGAAAAAGCAAACATTTGCTGTTTGCTTTGAGTGAGTGAGAGAGAGGCAGGTGGGGAGGGGCGTCTGAACTTACAACACAGCATGCTAACACACTCTCAGCACCCCAAAAACCCACTCTCTCTCCCCCCCACGTACACACAACACACTCCCTGCCACACTCCACCCCATCCCCCTATTTGAAAAGCACATTGCAGTCACTTGCATGCTAGGATAGCTGCCCATAATGCACCACTCCCAATGCCACTGCAAGTGCCGCAAATGTGGCCATGCCAGTGCGCTTGAAGCTGTCAGTGTGGACAGACTGCAGTGCTTTCCCTACTGCGCTCTACAAAGGCGGGTTTAACTCACAGTGCTCTACATCTGCGAGTGTAGCCATGCCCATAAAGTGCAAAGTTTCAAAAAAGTTCAATGAATAGAAGATTGCTGCGGGTAGAATAGATCTGGAAAAGGAAAAGAAGTCTGGAGATAAATGTGAGAAGGGAGGGACAGGCAGTAGAAACAAAAGTGAAACTGTTTGAGCAACATATTCCAGATGTTTTGAGGTCTTTCTGAGTGTAGCCTTCATTGATTTGAGATCTACCATACCATTCTCTCACCAGAAGGGAAAACCTATAATGGCAGCAGGCCGCAAAAGAAACCCAGTTTGGGAATATTTTAATGAAGTTCCTCTACCTCTGGGTAAGACAGGCATGTGTGCAAAATGCAAACAGTGCAACAAAGAAATGCAAGGTCTGGTTGCTCAAATGAAACAACATCATGAGAAGTGTTTCTTCTCAGGAGGAAGCTGCGTTGAAGATAATGAAAGGAACATGTCTGAACAAGCAGGATCTTCAGATTAATGAGCAGTATCGTAATAATAATTAAATAACCGCATTGACTTATTTTGTTTAGGAGAATCCATCCTCAACATACAGGATTCTGAAGACTATCCACTTTCAAGATCACTATCATTTTCTATAGTTTCAGAGTTATCTACTAAAGATAGTGTTTCAGTCACATCATGTATGTCACATAGCCACAGTATATGTCATGTAGCAAAAACTTAAAAAAAAATTCCATCATCCAGAAAAAACCATAGATAAGTTTGTGATAAGAACCAGCAGATTAAAAAAAGAGGTAATTGATGAAAAAATTGCCTGGTTTGTTTATGCAACGAACTCTCCTTTCTGTATGATTGAGAACCAACACATCATTAACATGGTTCAGTCATTAAGACCAGGATACAGTCATCCCAACAGATCAGATGTCGCAGGCAAATTGCTGGATAAAGTGTATGAAAGAGAAATTGAGCAGTGTGCAAAATGTTCAGAGGGTAAAATTGTTAACCTGAATCTTGATAGGTGGAGCAATGTACACAGTGAACCTGTTGTATGTGCTTGTGTGACAACAGAAGAAGGGAATGTCTTCCTTACAGAAACAACTGATACATCAGGAAATGCACACACAGCAGAATACCTACAAGAAGTAGCAGTAAAAGCTATAACAAACTGTGAAAAAAAATTTAAATGTCTAGTATGCTGCTTGGTCGCAGACAGACAATGCTGCAAATGTATCCAAGATGAGAAGAAATTATTTGGAAGAGAGTCCCAAGCTAATAACATACAGTTGCAGTGCTCATTTGATGCACCTCCTAACCGAAGACTTCAGTGTTCCAGAAATAAAGGCTATAATAATAATAAAGTTGTTGAAATTGCAAAATACTTCCACAATAACCACTTTGCAGCAGCTGCTCTGAAAGGAGAGGAACCAAGGTAACTCTCCCAGAAGACATGCGATGGAACTCTGTAGTGGACTTTTTGAGCACTATATCAAGCACTGGCCTAATATGATGACAGTTTGTGAACAAAATCGTGAAAAAATAGATGGCACTGTCACAGCCAAAGTTCTCAACATTGGGCTTAAGAGAAATGTTGAACACATGTTGAGTACCCTGAAGCCTATTTCTGTAGCCTTGAACAAAATGCAGGGAAAGCTGTTTTATTGCTGATGCTGTTGAAATCTGGAAGGAACTAAGTGAGATCTTAAAAAGAGAAATATGCAATGACAGAGCTGGTACTTGTCCCATTCATGATATCCAGCTCATTTTCTTGCAAATATTCTCAATATTAGGTACCAGGGTCAAACTTTACCTGCTGAAGAGGAGTTGGCTATGACATGGACATTCAGCAATCATCCCTCCATAATGCCAACTATAATAAACTTCAGAGCTAAGGGTGAACTATTCAAGAAATATATGTTTGCTGATGATGTTTTAAAGAAAGTCATACCAATGAACTGGTAGAAGCCACTTAAGCACTTGGATTCAGGGACTGTTGAAATGATAATCTCACTTTCAACAGTAGTAGCTTCTTCTGCCAGTGTAGAAAGAGTATTTTCTTCCTTTGGACTAATTCATTTCAAATTGAGAAATTGTTTGGGACCTGAAAAAGCAGGAAAGCTTGTTTTTCTTTTCCAGATTATGAGCGAACAGGGAAACGAAGATGAAGATGACTGAGTTAGCTGCTGAAGCCAATATTTTAAATTTCTCATGTTGACCTGGCTGACATAGTCGATTTAATTTTTTTTTAAACAAATATTTCATATGCTTGTTTTGTTAAAATATTATATGTTTGCTGTTGAAGAAAAAAACCAGAATACATAACTGTGACATTTCCCTCTGGTGTTCTCTGGACCAGTGATCTGCTAGGCCTCTCCAATCCTTGACTCTGGGAGCCAGCCTTACCCTGCTCAGCTGTGAGAACCCCACTTCTGGGCTGTTCACACACAGGCTCTGGTATGTAAGCTGCTCCCAGCTACTTGCAGGCAAATGACACTAGACAATAACTCCGGTTCCTGACACAACCCTGGGAACCTCCGTCTTGCAGTGCCCAGTTATGAATCATAGAATATCAGGGTTGGAAGGGACCTCAGGAGGTCATCTAGTCCACTCCCTGCTCAAAGCAGGACCAATTCCCAACTAAATCATCCCAGCCAGGGCTTTGTCAAGCCTGACCTTAAAAACCTCTAAGGAAGGAGATTCCACCACCTACCTAGGGAACCCATTCCAGTGCTTCACCACTCTCTGAGTGAAAAAGGTTTTCCTAATATCCAACCTAAACCTCCCCCACTGCAACTTGAGACCATTACTCCTTGTTCTGTCATCTGCTACCACTGAGAACAGTCTAGATCCATCCACTTTGGAACCCCCTTTCAGGTAGTTGAAAGCAGCTATCAAATCCCCCCTCATTCATCTCTTCTGCAGACTAAACAATCCCAGTTCCCTCAGCCTCTCTTCATAAGTCATGTGCTCCAGCCCCCTAATCATTTTTGTTGCCCTCCGCTTGACTCTCCAATTTTTCCAAATCCTTCTTGTAGTGTGGAGCCCAAAACTGGACACAGTACTCCAAATGAGGCCTCGCCAATGTTGAATAGAGGGGAATGATCACATCCTTCAATCTGCTGGCAATGCCCCTACTTATACAGCCCAAAATGCCGTTAGCCTTCTTGGCAACAAGGGCACACTGTTGACTAATTTCCAGCTTCTCATCCACTGTAACCCTAGGTACTTTTCTGTAGAACTGCTTCCTAGCCATTAGGACCCTAGTCTGTAACAGTGAATGGGATTCTTCCATCCTAACTGCAGGACTCTGCACTTGTCCTTGTTGAACCTCATCTGGTTTCTTTTGGCCCAGTCCTCTAATTTTTCTAGGTCCCCCTGTATCCTATCCTTACCCTCCAGCGTATCTACCACTCCTGCAAACTTGCTGAGAGTGCAGTCCATGCCATCCTCCAGATCATTAATGAAGATATTGAACAAAACCAGCCCCAGGACCGACCCTTGGGGAACTCCACTTGATGCCGGCTGCCAACTAGACATGGAACCGTTGATCACCACCTGTTGAGCCCGATGATCTAGCCAGCTTTCTATCCACCTTATAGTCCAATCATCCAGACCACACTTCTTTAACTTGCTGGCAAGAATACTCTGGGAGACCATATCAAAAGCTTTGCTAAAGTCAAGGAAAAACACATCCACTGCTTTCCCCTCATCCACAGACCCAGTTATCTCCTCATAGAAGGCAATTAGCTTAGTCAGACATGACTTGCCCTTGGTGAATCCATACTGACTGTTCCTGATCACTTTCCTCTCCTCTTAGTGCTTCAGAATGGATTCCTTGAGGACCTGCTCCATGATTTTTCCAGGGACTGAGATGAGGCTGACTGGCCTGTAGTTCCCCAGACTCTCCTCCTTCCCTTTTTTAAAGAAGGGCACTACAGTAGCCTTTTTCCAGTCATCCGGGACCTCCCCCGTTCACCAAGAGTTTTCAATGATAATGGCCAATGGCTCTGAAATCACATCCGCCAACTCCTTTAGCATCCTTGGATGAAGCGCATCCAGCCCCATGGACTTGTGCTCATCCAGTTTTTCTAAATAGACCCAAACTACTTCCTTCTCCACAGAGGGCTGGTCACCTTCTTCCGATGCTGTGCTGCCCAGTGCAGCAGTCTGGGAGCTGACCTTGTTTGTGAAGACAGAGGCAAAAAAATCTTGGGGTACATTAGCTTTTTTCACATCCTCTGTCATTAGGTTGTCTTCCTCATTCAGTAAGGGGCCCACACTTTCCTTGACTTTCTTCTTGTTGCTAACTTACCTGAAGAAACCCTTCTTGTTACTCTTAACATCTCTTGCTAGCTGCAACTCCAAGTGTGATTTGGCCTTCCTGATTTCACTCCTGTATGCCTGAGCAATAGTTTTATACTCCTCCCTAGTCATTTTTCCAATCTTCCACTTCTTGTAAGCTTCTTTTTTGCGTTTAAGATCAGCAAGGATTTCACTGTTAAGCCAAGCTGGTCGCCTGCCATATTTACTATTCTTCCTACACATCGGGATGTTTTTTTCCTGCAACCTCAATAAGGATTCTTTAAAATACAGCCAGCTCTCCTGGACTCCTTTCCCCCTGATGTTATTTTCCCAGGGGATCCTGGCCATCAGTTCCCTGAGGGAGTCAATGTCTGCTTTTCTGAAGTCCAGGGTCTGTATTCTGCTGCTCTCTTTTCTTCCTTGTGTCAGGATCCTGAACTCGACCATCTCATGGTCACTGCCTCCCAGGTTCCCATCCACTTTTGCTTCCTCTACTAACTGTTCTCTGTGAGCAGCAGGTCAAGAAGAGCTCTGCCCCTAGTTGGTTCCTGCAGCACTTGGACCAGGAAATTGTCCCCTACACTTTCCAAAAACTTCCTGGATTGTCTGTGCACTGCTGTATTGCTCTCCCAGCAGATATCCGGGTGATTAAAGTCTCCCTGAGAACCAGGTCCTGCGATCTAGAGGCAGTCAGCAGCGAACCAGCTGAGTGGCAAACAGCAGAGGCTAACAGAGGGAGTTTGCCTGGGATCTGTCCGAGAGGAGGTACGCTAAGTGCTGCATTAGGGGGGCTGTGTTGGTGCATATCTGAGTGTCTGTTGCAGGGGACAGTTTGTCAGTTTGACCGTGTGCTTGATTGTTTGATTGTTTGTTTGAAAAGTGTGAATTGGGAGAGCTTTGTTCCAAGTGGGCCTTGAGTGGGCCTGACTGCTATATGCCTGCTGGACAATGCAAGCTTATATAAGTTCGTCAATTTAACAAAGAAACTGATATGTACCAGGCTTGTTCTCCCAAGGGGAGGCTCTGACACACTGCAAACCAAATGCACTGCTTCAGGTAGAACAAACAAACAGATTTATTAACTATAAAGGTAGATTTAAGTGATTATAAGTCAAAGCCTAACAATTCAGATTTGGTCAAATGAAATAAAAGTAAAACACATTCTAAGCTGATCTAAACGCTTTCAATGTCCTTAAAAACTTAGATGCTTCTCATCACAGGCTGGCTGGTTACTTTTCAGTCAGGCTCTTCCCTTTAATCAGCATTTCAGTTGCTTGGTGGTAGTGTCTGTAGATGCAGGTGGGAGAAAGACAGAGCATGGCAAACATCTCTCCTTTTATCATGTTCTTTCTTTCCTCTTGGCTTTGCTCCCCTCCCCCCCCCCCCGCCCTTTCAGAGTCAGGTGAGCATTACCTCATCGGAGTCCCAAACTGCCCAAAGGAAGGGGGTGACTCCCTCAAGGGTCTAACAGATTATTTTGTTGTTGCCTAGGCCAGTGTCCATTGTTCCTGTGAGGCTGGGCTGGGTTTGTCCCATCCATGCCCTGATGAGGTGTGAACTGCCTCTCTGTTCTTGGAGAGTTTTTGCATGGGCTTCCTTTAAGCCATGAGGATACATTTTCAGCCTCATAACTACATTCATGAAATTATAACTTATAACCTTACTATAACATTACTGTAACAATTACTATAACATCACTATAACAACCATGCTCAGTGCATTACAAGCCTTCCGAAGACTCCCAACATGACAAACTTTGCATTGGATACCACACGATCATTTTATAAAGATGAACATGGGGGTGTTGGGTGTTCCCCCGAGGTACAGAGCATCACAACAACATTGTTGTTTTACTTAAATAAAACAATTTAAATGTCTGTCTGGTGACAGTCTCCTCCTAATACAGCATGGCAAGAAAATCCTCCAAATATTAATGATTAACCTGTTGAACTGGAGATAGTTCATCTTTCAATGACTTCATAAATATCTGCTTCAATTACCTTTGGTAAATGAAACAACCAATCATTCATTTTCTGATATAGCTGTAAAACTCATCCGAAGAGTTTTCAAAATAAATTGCTTTAAACATGTATAGTGTGTACCTTCTAAAATTGAAACCTACATCTATCTCTGAGTTGTGAAGAATATTTATTAAGGTTATAATGACCAAGAAGAATGCACTTTTATGTAGAAATCCACAATTAAATTGAGTCTTCCTGATTTAATTTGATTTAAATCAAACCCACCCTGATTGAAGATCACTCATTCGGAATTTACATGCTTTCAGTGCTTTCCCAATCCCACTTACCCATCCTCAACTACATGCCCTGCGTGGAAATGTAACAAAGAGAAGATTTTCAAAAGAGGTCAGGGCCAGATTTTTAAGAGGTCAGCACCAAAAGCCGGGGCCAGATTTTCAAAATTGCTCAGCTGCCAGCACCTCCCACCGTGATATTCATGGACAGATTTTCAGATCAACCTACACTGAACTGTGACAGATTTGAGACCTGGGAAGTGTAAAGAGTTCAAACAGTGATGCTGAAATGTGCCATATTGGCATGGACTTTTGGGACAATAAGCTGCTGAATTTCCTGGGAATCCTTGGGGAATGGTTAGTGCAAATTCCACAACCGCATTTATGCAAAAACTCAGCCTTTTGAAGCTATGCCCTGAGGAGAGGGCCATTGGTGACTGCTGACTACCTGTTCCTAGAGATCAAAGGCCCAAGCTGTATAAATAAACTGCTGAATTGTCCAGGTGGGTCTGGTTCCTGATCTAAAACCTGATAAACACATAACCAAAGGGGCAAACTCAGCGTAGGGTTTGA
The DNA here is from genome assembly GCF_025201925.1 of Gopherus flavomarginatus. NCBI lineage: Eukaryota > Metazoa > Chordata > Testudines > Testudinidae > Gopherus > Gopherus flavomarginatus. The sequence goes on from NC_066631.1 coordinate 1,751,010, forward strand.
AAGACTGACACATACCAGAGCCCTGACCTCTGATAAGTTTTTAGTATGCATGTAGGTTCTTTTATTGTTTTTTATATGTTTTCTCTGTAATGCTTTTGCCCTAAGAATAAATGCAGTTTGCTTTGTGAAAGTGGTTGGTGACTGGTGAGCATTGTTTTGGTCCCTAAAAAATGAGTAAACCACAGGTGCTGGACCCCAGTCAGACCTGCTGGAAAAACCACAGTGAGGTGCAGAGGGATAGCAAGCCCAAACCCCCATCTGAAGGAAGAGAGTGGCAGGTCTCTCCCCAAGGAGAGGTGATGACTGGGAAGCATAAAACCTAAAGTGGGTGCCCTCGAAAAAGACCAGGGGTGGGTAGGTGGGTGAGGGACAAAGGTGCAGTTAACCTAGAAAACTGTGACACCAACACGCTGAGCTCATTTGAAAAATCTGACCTCTATGGCTCCCCATTTTCCATGGTTAGTTATTGGTTATGGGAGCACAGCATCTCGCTGAATGATGCCAAGCGATGGAGAGGCACAATTTGTACATTTCTCTTAAAAGGCTGGGTACAATATAATGGGAATGGTCTCATACTGGGGTAGGAGGAGTGTGGGTTTGTGTCAGACAGAGCTAGTGGAATACAGTCTCCACCATCTTTATTTAACTCACTGGCAGGTTTTCAGGCAGCTCCTCTAGACACATGTAGGCACAGAGATTACAGCAGCTAGATCAGAGGTTCTCAAACTTCATTGCACTGCAATGCCCGTGACAACAAAAAATACTACATGACCCCAGGAGGGAGGACCAAAGCCTGAGCCCACCTGAGCCCCGCCACCCCATGTGAGGGGAGGAGACCAAAGCCCAAGCCCAAGGGCTCCAGCCCCAGACAGGGGGCCTGTAACCTGAGCCCTGCCATACAGCGCTGAAACCCTTGGGCTTCGGTCCTGGGCGGAGGGGTTCGGGATTCGGCTTTGGCCCTGGGTAGTGCGACTTGGGCACCAGCAAGTATAAATAAAGTATAAGCCAGTCCTGGTGACACAAACAGGGTCACGACCCACTGTGGTATCCCAATCCACAGTCTGAGAACCGCTGAGCTAAATAATATATTTCTTCTATTTCCTCTTCCCAACTCTTTCAGCGGGAAGGTCTGAAGGTCCAAGTTTGGACTCTGCCAAATATAGGCCATATATGGGAGGCCTTTCATCTTGGCAAGGCAGGAACCAAGTCCTACACTCTCCAGTCCTTATAGATATTAGGGTTTTAGGCCTCCATTTCCTACACATAATCCCTTTAATTTCCTAACCTACTAATATGTAGCTCACCCAGGTTCACAACATAATCCCAGGAATACACCCTAGTAATCAGATTCATGTGATATTCTCTGAGCTGAGATCTCCCATGGCAAGTGACCCTCTAGACTGGCTCAAACTTACTCCACCATTTGTAGACACATTTGCTGTGCAAGGAAGGGATAGCTCAGTGGTTTGAGCATTGGCCTGCTTAAATCAAGGGTTGTGAGTTCAATCCTTGAGGAGGCTGTTTGGGGACTGGTCCTGCTTTGAGCAGGGGGTTAGACTAGATGATCTCTTGAGGTCCCTTCCAAACTTAATAATCTATGATGTTCTACAAATCCCACTAAATACTATGTAATACAGGTTGATAGGGCCTAATCCAAAATCCACCAATCATTGGGACTCTTTTCATTGACTTCAGTGGGCTTTGGCTCAGGCATGTAGAGAGGTACACACACAGAATAAAACTTCAGAGAGATAAGAGGCAGAAATTCATATTTTGATTTGACATGAGACTTCACAATTTTGAAACTGTCATTATTTGTACACATTGGAGTCTCTCTTGTTTTAGGCCTTTGGAAGAAGAATAACTATTCCAGAATAAAGTCACTTTTATTTCAGAATCCAGTAACCATACAGGGAGTTATTTCAGAATAATTATTCCATTATAGCTATGTTGGTCAATAGCCCTGTATAGACAAACCCTTGCATTTGGACTGTAGACTCTTTAGGGCAGACTGTCACTTCTTAGGTGTTTGTACAGCAACTAGCACAGTGGCGTCCCTGCTCTATGTTTGAGGCTTCTAAATGCTACCAGAATAATGTCTGTGACAGGGTTAGGCCTGAGCTGTACAAGACACTAATGTGGAGAGGGTCTCTTCCAGATCTCCTGATCTAGAAGACAGACATGGGAGAAGTAAAGGACACACTGGGAAATCCAAAGAAGAGAACACTATTTAAAAACACCACCACGCCTTTATATTGCACTTTTCATCTGTAGACATAACAGCACTTAACAAAAGAAGTGATCATAATTATCCCCATTTCAGAAATGAGAGAGCTAAGGCACAGGGAGTTGAAATGACTTAGAATCATAGAATATCAAAGTTGGAAGGGACCTCAGGAGGTCATCTAGTCCAACTCCCTGCTCAAAGCAGGACCAATTCCCAACTAAATCATCCCAGCCAGGGCTTTGTCAAGCCTGACCTTAAAAACCTCTAAGGACGGAGATTCCACCACCTACCTAGGGAACCCATTCCAGTGCTTCACCACCCTCCTAGTGGAAAAGTGTTTCCTAATATCCAACCTAAACCTCCACTGCAACTTGAGACCATTACTCCTTGTTCTGTCATCTGCTACCACTGAGAACAGTCTAGATCCATCCACTTTGGAACCCCCTTTCAGGTAGTTGAAAGCAGCTATCAAATCCCCTCTCATTCTTCTCTTCTGTAGACTAAACAATCCCAGTTCCCTCAGCCTCTTCTTATAAGTCAAGTACTCCAACCCCCTAATCATTTTTTTGCCCTCTGCTTGACTCTTTCCAATTTTTCCACATCCTTCTTGTAGTGTGGGGCTCAAAACTGGACACAGTACTCCAGATGAGGCCTCACCAAGGTTGAATAGAGGGGAATGATCACATCCCTCAATCTGCTGGCAATGCCCCTACTTATACAGCCCAAAATGCCATTAGCCTTCTTGGCAACAAGGGCACACTGTTGACTCATATCCAGCTTCTCGTCCACTGTAACCCCCATGTACTTTTCTGCAGAACTGCTGCCTAGCCATTTGGTCCCTAGTCTGTAGCAGTGCATGGGATTCTTCCGTCCTAAGTGCAGGACTCTGCACTGGTCCTTGCTGAACCTCAGATCACCCAGCAATCCAATGGCAGAGCTGGGAATCGAACAGCAAGTCTCCTGAATCCCAGTTGAGTGCTCTAGCCACAGTAATGAGATGGAGAAGAAAATGATGTTATTTACCCAAGGAATTAAGGTTTCAGAGTAGCAGCTGTGTTAGTCTGTATGCGCAAAAAGAACAGGAGTATTCGTTGTCACCTTAAAGACTAAAACGCAACAATGAGTCCTGTGGCACCTTAAAGACACATGTGTCTGACAAAGGGGGTATTCACCCACGAAAGCTTATGCTCCAATACATCTGTTAGTCTTTAAGGTGCCACAGGACTCCTTGTTGCTTTTTACAGATCCAGACTAAGACAGCTACCCCTCTGATACTTAGAGACTAACAAATTTATTTGAGCACAAGCTTTCATGGGTTGCAGCCCACTTCATCAGATGCATAGACTGGAACATACAGCAAGAAGATATTTATACATACAGAGGACATGAAAAGGTGGAAGTAGCCATACCAGCTGTAAGAGGCTAATCAACTGAGATGAGATATCATCAGCAGGAGAAAAAAAACTTTTGAAGTGATAATCAAGATGACCCATAGAAGGTGTGAGGATACTTAACATGGGGAAGAAGTAGAGACTTTAACGAGAACCAGGCCAAAATCTATTCTCAGTTATGAACATGCAGTCCCACTGGCATTCAGCTCAGAAGAAGTAATTTAATGCCAGAAAAGGCACATGAGATAATTCTGATATGATAGCATTTTAACGTTCACTTTGCACTGATGGAAATGATGCCACAAGGTTCAGGATAATGGAAACTCAGATCCTATGGATTTTTGAAAAAGCATTTTTCAATCTGTTTACACAAGAGGGTGAAGACAATCCAGAAAAGCTAGATTATTTGGCTAAAAACAATTAGCTCCCTGAACTGATCTCCTCCACAGATTCTCATTCTCAGATTGTGCACTCAGAACAAAAACCTGATACAACTTACACGTCAATGTTAGGTCACGGTATTACTGGGGACAATTTTAAAACACTGGTCCACACATAGACCCAATAGACAAGAAGAACCAGGATGGGTCTATGGAGAAGTCACATTCAGAGACCATAAATTACAGCTATGTAACCTAGTTTCCCATCATTCTGCCTTCCTTCCTACATTGCCAGTGTGAAATCCTATGAGTTGTACCACTGATTTCAATGAGGCCATGATTTCACCCCCAGTGTGCAAGACTGGAGACATTATTATGATGTCCAAAACAAGAGTTTTAGCACCACCAAAAGCTGTACAGTTTTTCATCCATGGATCTTAAAGCTCTTTACAAGGGTGGGTCAGTGTCATTAGACTCATTTTGCAGATGGGGAGGATGAGATACAGAGAGAGAATGTGGCTTGCCGATGAGTTAGTGCAATGTTAGGAAAAAAACTTTAGGTCTACTGACTTAGAGCACCCTGCTTATGCCGCTGCAGCACTGCTGCCATACCTCAGAATACTGCTAAGCGAGAACCGGTCAAAGCTGGAATTCTTAGAAAATGTAAGGGGAGACAATAAAGACAAAGCTCACTCCCCACAGTAACTGCTGGTGACTTGGAGCCATTTCCTTACCTTGGTACTACTCTCTTCTTCGTCACAATCTAGCCCTTGATGGGAGATCTCAGTAGGGCCATTCTCCTGGTTCAGGCTGCTTCCCAAAGTCCTCATCCTCTTGCTCTCAGTTGTCACTCTTACTTTCAGGATATGAAACCCAGTGGATATGGACCCAACTTTCAGGTTGACAGGGTCTCCATCAAACAACAGGTTATCTGGGCTGCTGTCTTCCTTAAAGCCAGGGGGCTGGTAATCATCAGGAGTTACTGCACAGGGAAGAGTGTCCTCAGTTGATAGACTAAACTCTAAGCCACTTTAATCTGCAATAATGGACAAATCCAGAACCTAGCGCAAGTAATTAGGCGGGGCTCTGGATAGATTCAATTGGAGTGTGAAGTGCAAAGGAAACATCCTCCCCAGGACATCAAAGCTTCCGCAGCCCAATGGCAGGAGAAGCCTCCACAAGTCTTTCTGCAGCCCCCTGTTGCCCAGATATACTTGGGTAACCCCACTATCTTCATATTCTCCCCTCACTTACATCATCTAACCCAGCTGAAGGAGTCCACTTTACATCACCTAGCCTAGCAATGAGCTTGTAGAGGTGCAGTTGGGCAGCATCTGCCCTACAGAATCTTTATTATTAGTGAAAGAAAAGAAAGAGACCAGTTTAATCTCAGATTGAAGTTTGTGGGGCTGGCGTCAGGAGGAAAAAAAATCTGTTTATGGGTAAACTTGCAGTGGTGGCCTAGTAGAAACCTCCTGCTTCGTATGCAAATTAAAATCCTGGCTAATCTCTTACAGAAGTGATACAAATTCTGTGCTATGATCTATTATGCAAGATGTCAGATTAGATTATCGGAACGGTCCTTTCTGGCTTCAAAGTCTATTAACAGCACATTTGGTCTGGAGTCACTGAGAGATAATAAACTTGGGACTCTGTGATGCCATTTATACACTCACTTTCTGGAGAAATAACAACCTAGCCAAGTATGTTTGCTCCTCATACTGAGGTAAAGGGAAAAGTTGTGTCCCTTTTCCATTGGCCAGCTGTATTTCTTAAAAGTTTGTGACTACTTCCTTAAAAAGCACGTGTCACATCTTTATGCACTGAATGGCATTATTCTATTTTGCATGCTGCCTCATCACAGCAGCTTTCTGGGTCCAGATTTCACCTATCTATTCTTTGTTCCTTTTTACAGTGGCATGTGTTGCTCATGGGAATTAACAGGAGGGGAAATCAGCTTGACAAGACAGACTGTTCTTCACTTACCATCATTGTAGTAGAAGAGTTTCATGGTGAGAGTAATGTCATTGGGAAGGGGCCCGAGGTTCTGCATTAAGAGGTACAGCTTACGGATCAGCAGGATGCTGCCTTTCTTAATCTCTTCACTGCTCACCCCTTTTGCAAAGCTCATTTTGGTGCTGGAGCCAAAACAAAAGGGCAACTGAATCATTAATGTCCAAACCCCAATTAAAAATATTCAGCTCCCACTGTTTTGTCTTGCACTACAGTAACAGAGCTTCAGTGTTTTATGTAGTCCTAGCATGAATAGGGAAGTGACACAGACTTTCAACAGTGGGAGATGGCATGAAGGAACACCATAGTCCATAGTTAAGAATCGTGTAATCGACAAATGAACAGATATTGTAACTGGGGCAATAAACTTCATTCTACAAGTGTTGTAATTCACTTGTTTGTACATGACTAAGTTGGGCACAAGCAGGCACAATACAAGTGCCTTTCACCTACTTGACTAGCTTCTAAATAATTTTCTTTTAAGGACTGGGGGGAATTGAGTGAGAATCACATGTAGAGCAAACTCAAAGAGGTTATGTTCAAGTCCGTCCTGTTCTAACTGAAGTGTGTTGAATGCCCTAACTTCAGTCCTAACATTACATGCTAGTCCAGAGATAAAATTTTCAAGAGTGCCTAAGAGACACAGGACTCTAACTCTATTGACTCTCATTGAGACTTGGGCTCTTACGTGTAGTTTATTCACAGAACAGGACATTTTAATATAGCCTGTAACCTGTTTAGAAAGTCTTTGAAAGCACACAGGCTTGCTACCAAAAGATACCAAAAGTTGAGATGATTTAAGAAAAGGTGTTTTTCTGAAAAGATAAAAAGACGTAGCCTTAAGTATGTCTAGTGAGTAGAGTTTAATGTCTGTAGGAGAATCTTGAAGCTTACAAAAAAATATTGGTAAGGCAATAAATTGACTTATATGGAAGACCAAAACTACTTTTGGTAAAAAATTTGGATGATGCCTTAGAGTAAATCTGTCCTTATGAAACAAAGTATACAGAGAATCAGCCACCAAATCTTGAATTTTGGTTACCCTGCCAGCCAAGGTGATGACTACCAAACACAAAGTTTTAACAGAGAAGTGATAATGGGAACTATGGGAATGGCGAACCGCGGCTACTGCAAGCTGCAGGGAGCTGTGCCTGCAGACGGTCAACATAAACAAAATGTCTCGCGGTCTACCAGCAGATTACCCTGATGGGCCACATGCCAACAGCTGCCGACCCCTGTCCTAGTGACTGCAGCAGTCATTCACCATACTGCAGTGTCAGACATGCGGTGAGGCCTGCAGAGCTGTCTTGGCCACCAACTGGCCTTCTGTAGCCACTGCCTTCAGTTCACCTATGGTCTCCTGAGGAGGTTTTTCAGACAGATGTAAAATCTTTCCCCTGAAGAAAATTGTTGTTAGCCAATAAGGCTTGATTATCAGCTATGCGAGTCTGCAAACTAGCAGATGAGTAAACTTTTCTCCCCAGAAGATCCATCTGCTTGCGCTCCTTGTTCCTGGGTTTAAATTTAGGGGGCCCAGGCAGCTTAGAGCTTTCCTAAGTTATCATTACAACCAAAGACCCAGGGCCTGGGTGTGTAACAAAGTAGTCAAACCCCTCAAAAAAGTACAAATGATCTGCCCTCTTATATGGCAAACTCAAGAATGTCTTTCATTAATAGGCATGGTCCAACAACCCTGAGACACTGGGTGCAGGATGCCAAGAAGTTATGAGACCTCTCCTGGACATTCTCCAGGAGAATCTCTAAAGTACCCATCATTCTTTTAAGCAGGTCCTCAAAGGTCCTAATGTTGTGTATTGTGGACATATCAGACAGAGTCATGGTCTTGTCAGATGGCCAAGGAATAGGCTGGCCCTTGTATTCCTCCATGAGGACTTCCTCACCAATTTGCAGGAGCTTCTGATGAGATGAATGAGACTCCCTGAAAGAATCACTAAGAGAAAAGGGCAATTTTACTCTGGATCTTGATGAATCTATTGAAATCCTGGGAGCGGGTGGGCTTCTGAAGGCCTCTTCCTTAGCCTAAAGGGAGGAGTCAATAAACCCAGGGTTCAAGTAAAGGCAGGGGATAACAAATGATTAAACAGGAATGGGAGTGATGGTCACAGGGCAAAAAGCAGGAAGCCAGAGGGGGACGCTGAGCAGGTAATCTCAGACAGAGCCCACTGCTCCTCAAAGGTGTCCAGGGAGCCAGTGGACGCAGCCCAGAGGAACTCTGCATGGATGTGTGTGCAAAGCAAGAAATAGAAAAAAACCCACAATCACAGAGACTTCCACGTCCAGCATCTTCCTCCTGGTATGGTGGATGGCCAGCTTGGCCAGTGCCAGGAAGAAGTTGACCAGGAGGTCTTGCGACTTCATGGGGCCATGGATAGGGTGTGCAGACATCAGAAGGTGCTCGGAAAAGTGCAGCCAGAACCTGAGGAAAAGGTACTGGAGGAGCCAGAAAAGGGGCTGAAGGCTGGTGCATTTGAGACAGATATGCACCAGGATTTCCCTCATGCCACAGAAGGGGCAAGCGGTCAGGAAGGGGGCTGTACCACACCAAATACACGCCTGTGCACACTGTTCCATGAAGGAGCCATTAACTAATATTCCCAGTGGGCCATGCAACCAAGGCGGAATACAGACAGACCCACCAGGGCTCCTCACCCCCCACAGATGGTAGGAGGTCCTGCCACTTGGGGTCAGGAAATTAAAAGTACAGAGCACGAGCCTGTACAGCTGTGTCCTAGGCATGGTTCAGAAACGCAGAGGGGGCAGCTGGAGGGGCTAGCAGGGACAGGCACTTGATGACAAGGTCTGGAGGGCCAGGGGCAGGTAGGGAGCATCCTCCGGCAGGCTGGAGCTTGACACAGATGAATAAGCAGTCAATGGAAGAGGTTGAGGTCTCCACAGAAACCAAGAGGGCCAAGTTTGCAAACCACATGGGAAGGGCATATGGTACCACAAATGTGGAAACCAGGGAACGAGGCCTTTCTGAAGCACTCCTTCCAAGGCTGTTCACATGTTGCTAGGGGAGGTGGAGATCTCCTAGAAGGGCTCCTGATGCCATGCAAAGATGAAGATGCAAATGTATAAAATTCCTTTCACAGAGGAGCTGATTTCTGAGGTGTAGAAAAGGAAGAGCCTCACATCTGACAGCATGAGAGGTAGTCACCAACACCACAGAGGTTGGACATGGAAAAAATTTCATCTTCTGAACATTCGGCTGTGGTACCAAAAGAGTCCTGGGAACTGGAGATAAAGGAGAGAAATCTAGCAATGGGGACTCCTGTTCCAAAGTGATAGTAGGTGATGTCAAAGCAACCTTAGTGGATGAAGAAGGCAGCACTCATGACTCCAAGATATATGGTACTGATGCCCACATTACCAGGATAATGTCAGTCACCGAAGGCATAGGATGTAGTATCGTAGCTAAGGAACATGATTCTCCCAGTCTTTGAAGATTGACAATACCAATGTGGTTTCAAAGGAGCCATTTTAGACAAGTCCTCTTCTTTGTTAGTACCAGGGATAACAATCAGTGCTGAGCCCTGTCTGGAGATCTTTGTTCTTTCCTGCCTCTGGAACTACTGATTGACCTGAGGACAACTGACAAGACTCAGAAAGCTAGACAGCAGCATGAAGTCTTCTGAGGACAAAAGATCTGTCTCCCAGAGAGATGTCTCTTATAGCTGAAGCACTCATTGAAACTGGTTTCAAAGCCAGAAGAGACTGTTCCCAAGGGGGTACCTCACAGTCAGACACACTCCACATAGATCTTTCCGTTAAAAATAATTTTAAACAGGCATCATGACCCCTCTGTATGTGCTTAGAAAAAGAGTTATAAATGGCACACTAGCTAGGGATATGAGACTCCCCTAAACAGTCTCTAGATGCATCATTGGCAGGTACAACAGTCTTGCAGGCAGGGCAGATTTTAAAGCTCAGACCTATTCCTTGGTACTAAGGCAAGACTCATAGAAAGCAAAATTGCTTTAATTTGTGTTTGCTTGTTTTAGCAGCAAGCTTAACTAAAACTTATCAAGACAATACACTAGCTCCAAGCTAACTAACTATAACTCTAAAGTACTAAAAGGCTAAGAGGAAGCAAGAGGACACTATGGGCTGTGACTTGCTACCATGGGCAGTAAGAAAGAACTGAGTAGCTGCTGGGGTGGCCCCTCCTTTTTCACTCTGCTGTAGGGGTCATATGAGCACCATGTACAGCCCCAACAGGCACGGCCAGCTAAAAGATTCCAGGCTCACACACACAGGGCACATACACCTACAGTGAGAGTCGAACAAACGTTTGAAGAACAATCCTTATGATGTTGATATTATGCTGCACCCAAGGGTGGTCATTGGCAGCCAGAGAGTGAACATGGGACTTCTGAATTTCAAAGCATGAGACTACGGCCTGAAGTACAACATCCTGCTATGTTAGCCCAGGCTGCAGCAGGCTCATCAAATTCTATGTATAGCCCAGCCACCACCGGGGCAGGGGCGGGCAGAGCACTGCACAGAGTGGACGTGGGATACATCAATCTTGTCCTTAATTCAGCTTTGCTATATCAAGGTGTTACAGCACATGTATTGTAATATGTAACCTCATCAACGCAGGAGTTCCGAACCAGCAGGATGCTGAGTGCCCTTAATTTCCACTGAGTTCAATGGCAGATGAAGTCATTCAGCACCTCATGGTATTGGAGGGGTTCATGATACAATCGCAAGGGACAGTTTTTGCTTTAAAAATGTTTTGATAAAGCAAATTTCTCACTGTGTATTTTTCAGAAATAAAACAAAGCCATTACCTGACAATGTCCATCTGGGGCCCGTCCTTTGTATACTTGAATTTGAACTGATACAGCTCAGTCACCCTCTAGACATTCACAAAGGGAGCAGAAAAAAACCAAGTCTTTCAGTAACATGTTCCCAAAAAAAGCTCAACAGATCATGCAGGAAACTCTCTGGTGTCCTTGCTTCCTCACTCCTATGCCTGTCTAGCAGGATCAAATTACTGATTAGGCCTCATTTTGATCTCAAAAATCATCTGCAGATTTTTGTCAAACTTTCTTAAAAGAAGCAAATGCAAATTCACTTCTGGGCTGAGAAGAAACATGAGAAACTCCAACTCAAAAGGAAGCTGGGGGAGAAAAATCAGGAGCCACTTAAAACAGGAGGCCATAATGCAAATGGCATGTTAACTAGAGCTTACACTAGTCATGTTGTGGTTAGGGCTGGTTGAAAATTTTGCATCCAAATGGTTTTTCAATGGAAAATTGGGTTTTTGACTAAATAATATTTTTTTTGCAAAAAGCGTCTGCTTTCTGCAATTTTTTTTGGTCAAAAAGTTAGCCTGAAAACAGAAAAATGTCAATTCTGAAATGCTGCCGCAGGTTCTCATGGAAGTTGTAGTTCAGGTGCCTCTTGCTCCCATTTTCTTCTAGGACAAGGCTCCCCAGCCAGACTATATCTGCATGATGCACCCTGGCCATGCAACTGTTATTGCCAAGAGGGACCTGCAATGCACCTGGACACACCCTTCCCTTGCCAAGAGGGGACCTGTGGTGCATCATGGGAGATGCAGTCCTACCAGGGAACTTATAGAGGTGAATGGGAGCATGAGGTGTCGGAACTACAACTCCTATGGGACAGCGACAGCATATCAGAATGAAAATATTTCAGTTTTTGATATTTTGCTGAAAACTCAAAATTATCTGAGGAGAATAAGAAACCATAAACAGCTCTGATGATAACACATTTCAAGAGCATTTCGGTAAGGTTTTGGAGGGGAATAATAATCCCAGCTTTGGTAGCCAAGTATACGGACTAAATTCTTGCTCTTCTTCCATAAGCCACACTGGGGGGCGGGGGGCAGTGGAACAGTAGTGGATGAGCAGAGGTTCTGTCTTTACATGACAGATGAAGACATAATGTCTCACGGGGCAATACAGAGCAAGGTGATATTCGCCACTGTACAAAGGGACTACCAAGTGCTTTATGCACCACCTATATCCCAGGGCTGAAGTGGTGAGTAGGCCTTGCAGTGGACCTCTCTGATCAGACTGAAAGTCACCCTTTAACAGTGCCGCTGACAGCTGGTGCATAAAGGAACGGTGTGCATTATCCCCAGCTCCTGCTTCTGGTCTTCAGCAGAGGGGAGCAAGGTCCTACCTATGCCCCTGAGCTACCCAACAAGCATCACCAGGTGCAACAGACAGGCCAACAGCCTAGTGTTCAACAGGGGCACTTGATCACTTTGCCTGGCATCTGTGTTGGTCTGCTGAGGTGAAGGAATAAGAGAAAGAGGTAGCTTATGTCTCCTCGCTTGACCATGCATACCTGTCAAATCAAGGCAGCATTTAAACCTATGAGCCCATTCTCAATATAGTACAACTCACCCCTACAATTTATTTCTCCCCTAAGTAGAGCTTGACTCCTTCTTACCTGTGGCTCCGTGGGATTGGTGTAAATCTGTTTTAAGAAAGTATAGTGAATGCATCTTTCTCTCTGATAAAATGTAGCAGTGAGAAGTAATCAAACAACTGAATCTCTATCATGCTCTAAGAACAAGGGGTATGTCTAGACTGCAATCATGAGTTGTGATTACGGTGACCACCCGTCCCTTTGCTTAAGGGATGTCTCTTGACCATTTTAAACATTAAATTGATGCTTATGATAATTGCATTGTATACTGGAGGCCAGCAGAAATGTACACTTGATATGCTAAGGTAAATCGTGTTTCCCTAAAATGTCCCTTAAAACAAAGCACTGTCCCTTATTTTTCATGTGGCTTTCCCTTATTTCCATCCAACAAAGGTGGTCACCCTAGCTGTGACTGCAGCTTGAACTACCTAGCTTTAATCTCGCTAGTTTGGGTATGGGAACAGTGAAGCTGCTGATTTGGGGCTGGCTTGTATAGCCCATGCCAATGCTTGCAATGACACACCTTCACTGCTCCGGAAGCAAGCTCTCCATAAAAGATCAAACCATAGGACCATCTATACAATAGCCTTCCTCTGGCAGCAGCCAATACCTGTTGCTGCAGAGTAAGGTGGAAAAAACATCCATTATATGAAATTTTGAAGGGCTCAGGGGAGATCTCATCCAGACCCTCACCAGCGATCAATAATGCCCTCATGAATGAGGATTAGTTACCCAGATCTTTGCTATGGTGTCTAGAATACCTACAAGTGCTTTATAAAGGTATGTGTCGGAGGTTGGCCATGCACAATCTCTGCAACACTAAGGGTCCCAATGACAACTTGCCAGAAATCTGAGGGCTAAAGGGTTTATCGCATCAGCGGCAACGAGAAGGCAACTGAAGAGGGTGCTCATAGAGAGGGGAAGGGAAGGAGGCAATTGCCCGTTTCTGTTTGGGGTATAGGAAGAAGGAAGCAGCAATGTGAAGCACATGGCAGTGCTTGTAATCAGTATCCTATACCTAGGCTCTGACTATACTACAGACTTGTGCTGGCACAGCTACAGCAGCCAGGCGTGTAAAGAAGCCTCTGCAGTAGAGGCAGCTATACCAGCAAAGCTGTGCTTTTACTGTATTGCTTGCTGTGCTTGTGGGGGTGGTTTTAATCGAGTTAGATCCACACTAGGAGCACTTTGCCAGTATTATATACTGGTATTCCTATACCAGTAAACTGTTCCTAGTGTGGACATGGCCTTAGTAATTTAAGGATGAATATTGTGCACCACTGATGGAGGCAAAAGCTGCATCCAGCAAACGTTCCCATGCAATCTAAGAAATAAGCATTTATCTTGTGATGAGAGAGGTTATTGCTCTAAACTGAGGCTAACCCCATTGCCATGAGCTCTGTAAGTACAGACAGAGATGGGCAGAAGGAGCCTTGGTTTAACGTCTCATCCAAGCACCGTGGGGAAGGAAAACACCTTGCTTTCATTTAACGGATGACTTACTGCCAGGACAGCCATATGTAACTGAAAGAGAAAATAAGAGCCTAGTCAAAATCTAAGTGCCTAGTGTAATTAAGGAATAAATACATTCAATGGTTTGCGAATCAAGGCTTTTCTGACAAACCCTTGCTAATTCAGATGCACTTGGGTGCAACATCAGTGACACCCTGTGGCCAGTTTTATTAACTACATCAGGGGTCGGCAGCCCGCAGTTAGCTACCAGGTTTCAGTCTTTGATCTCTGATATGGACCTCATCACAGACACCTACACCTTGTTCACCTATGGACTGCACTATAGCAAAGAACTGTACTAGAGAGTAGCCTTGTAAACCACTTGAAAGCTTTGGCTAGAGAAAGCATTAGTTCACTTGCTTACTGAAACAAAGGAACTGCCTCAATAGATCAAACTAGTGATCCACCTGGCCCAGTACCCTCTCCCTGACACTGACTAGCACCAGATGCTTCAAAGGATTGTGCAAAAAATCTGGGAGTGGATAATGGAATAACTGCTCACAGGAGTTTTTTTCGTAATCCCTGTCAGTTAGAAGTTGATTTATGTTCTGAAGCATAAGGGTTTGAATCTCTTGTAAATGGTGGAGACCATTACTTATTTAAAGCTGACTGTTTGAATTGTCAGTAAGCGAGTATTTGAGTTCAGAACATTTCACATCATTTAATCTATAACAACAGTAGAATTGACATAGACAAGCGTCAGTCTGATCAGCAGTGCAGATACCTGATTTAGGCAAGAGTCATTCGGCTATAGATGAGAGTTAGTCTGATGAACAATGCTGATACACAGACAGCAATCAGCCCTTTGTATTTACAGGTCAGATTTTTCCTCAGATTGAGTAAGTGAGGGGTGGGAATACTAAAAAATGTGCATTTATTCTGAAACCAGGTACTCAACCCTTGTATTTGACAGAATACAAGAAGAAAAGAAAATCTAAACTCAGGGCAGGTCTACACTTAAAACGTTGCATCGTCAACAGGAGGAGCTTTTCCATCAACATAGCGCTGTCTACATGGAGTGGGGGGTGGTTGGTTAGTATAACTATGTCGCTCAGGAGTGTGGATTTTTCACACCCCTGAGCAATGTAGTTATACTGATATAAGTCTGTAGTATAGACCTGGCCTCTCTATGGAAAACAGAGATGACAGTAAAATGAAGAAAATGGAAAAGAGAGGAAAGAAAGGCAAGGGGACAGGAAAAGAAGGGGAAGGAAAGAGGGAGCAGAGAAGAATATGGCAAAAGAATGAAGGCAGGGAGAGAGATTTGCTTTGATTGACAGAATCTGCATCCATCCATTAAAGAATGTAAATGTAGAACAGAGAATGCGGAGGAGAATCCTGCAGACTGCAAATTAATGTGGAACCTATTCACAACAAGCAGTTCTAGACACTAATAATAGTTACTATGCTACGCTACCTAAAGGAGTAAATGTCAATATCACAAACACACAGAGCAGCTTTCCTTCCTTCCCTGTGGCACAGATCTCTATTGTGTACTTGTTCTGTATGTGCAGTTTCCAGTGGGATCACTGGCGAATATATAGCAGAGATGCTCCCTGCTGGAATACACATGGAAAATTGGAGTGGAGTTTTGCCCATTGTTTGTGAAGAAGGAATATATTACCAAAATAGGAAACAAAAAACTTACGTAGTTCTTTTCCAAAGCATCAAAGCAGCCCTGAATCCTGCCAAGAAAGAAATGT
This sequence comes from Gopherus flavomarginatus, assembly GCF_025201925.1. Taxonomy (NCBI): domain Eukaryota; kingdom Metazoa; phylum Chordata; order Testudines; family Testudinidae; genus Gopherus; species Gopherus flavomarginatus. The sequence continues at coordinate 1,766,665 of NC_066631.1, forward strand.
TAGTAACTAGTCATGCCAGTCTAGGAGCAGGAAATCCTCACTTACTAGATGGAGTTTAGAGTGCACATTTACAAGCATTAAGCAGCACAGAGCTCACAACATTTTTAGCTTTTAAAGATCTCTTCTCCCCTCCATATGTGTGCACAGTTTATACACTAAGGCATCTTATTACCAGGCATCCTGGAACTACTCAAAACAGTAAACACGACTGGGTAGTAATGGCCAGATCTTTGGCCCCATTCTGCCCCTTTGTGCAGATGGATCCAGTCAGCTGGGTGTTCCTTTGGCAAAGCTGCGAGGAAGGAGGCATGGCTGGAGTGCTGCTGCAATCATAGAATCAGGCCTGGTCTACACTACGCGTTTAAACCGATTTTAGTAGTGTGCACCTGTCCACACAACGAGGCCCTTTATATCGATATAAAGGGCTCTTAAAACTGTTTTCTGTACTCCTCCCCAACGAGAGGAGTAATGCTGAAATCGGTATTGTCATGTCGGATTAGGGTTAGTGTGGCCGCAAATCGATGGTATTGGCCTCCGGGCGGTATCCCACAGTACACCACTGTGACCGCTCTGGAAAGTAATCTGAACTTGGATGCACTGGCCAGGTAGACAGGAAAAACCCCGCAAACTTTTGAATTTCATTTCCTGTTTGCCCAGCATGGAGCTCGATCAGCACGGGTGGCGATGCAGTCCCAAATCCAAAAAGAGCTCCAGCATGGACCATACGGGAGATACTGGATCTGATCTCTGTATGGGGAGACAAATCTGTTCTATCACAGCTCCGTTACAGAAGATGAAATGCCAAAGCATTTGAAAAAAATCTCCAGGCTGTGATACAGAGTCCACAGCACAGTGCTGCGTGACAAGCATAATGGAAAGCCAAAGAATCAAATGGAAGCTCATGGAGGAAGGGAGGGGGGACTGAGGACTCCAGCTATCCCACAGTCCCCGCAGTCTCTGAAAAGTATTTGCATTCTTGGCTGAGCTCCCAATGCCTGTAGGGTCAAACACATTGTCCGGGGTGGTTCAGGGTATATCTCATCAATTACCCCCCCTGCCTCCCCCTTGAAAGAAAAGGGAAAAAAATTGTTTCTTGACTTTTTTCAATGTCACCGTATGTCTACAGCATGCAGCTGGTAGACACGGTGCCGCGGCACTGAACAGCAGCATCCTCTCTCCTCCCTTCCCTGGTGGCAGACGGTACAGTACAGAAGGACTGGTAGCCGTCCTTGTCATCATCCCATGAGTGCTCCTGGCTGGCCTCAGGTGAGGTCAGCTGGGGGTGCCTGGGTAAAAATAGGAATGACTCCCGGTTATTCCCAGCAGATGGTACAGAACAGCTGGTAACCATCCTCATCATAGCAACTAGGGGCTGAGCTCCATCAGTCGCCCCCCCTTTCATGTCTAAAGAAAAGATTCTGTACTGCCTGGACTATCATAGCAGCTGGAGGCTGCCTCTCCCTCATTTTATCTCACTAAAAAGTCAGTGTTTCTTATTCCTGCATTCTTTATTACTTCATCATACAAATGGGGGGACCCTGCAACGGTAGCCCAGGAGGGTTCGGGGAGTAGGGAAGCAATGGGTGGGGTTGTTGCAGGGACACCCTCTAGAATGGCATGCAGCTCATCATTTCTGCAGGATCTGACATGGAGCAGCTGTGCTCTCTGGTACACTGGTTCTCTAGTACACTTGCCCCATATTCTAGGCAGGACTGACTCTATTTTTAGATACAACATAAAGGAGGGAATGACCCAGGGGGTCATTCCCATTTTTGTCTTCGTGCCCCCGGCTGACCTCAGCGAAGGTCAGCCAGGAGTACCCATGACAGCAGCAGATGGTACAGAACGACTGATAACTGTCATCTTATTGCCAATTTACAATGGCATGGCAGATGGTACAGAACGACTGGTAACCATCTCTGCTACCTTGCAAAGGCAAATGAATGGTGCTGTGTAGCGCTGCAGTACCGCCTCTGTCAGCGGCATCCAGTACACATATGGTGACAGTGACAAGGCAAAACGGGCTCCATGGTTGCCATGCTATGGCGTCTGCCAGGGCAATCCAGGGAAAAAGGGCTGTCATAACATTTTTTCCCAGATCTGGACCTTAGCGTCCAAAATATGGGTGTTAGCATGAAAACCTCCAAGCTTAGTTACCAGCTTGGACCTGGTAATTGCTGCCACCAGCTAGGAATTATACAGTGCCTAGCCCACTGTGGTCTCCCCAAAACCTTCCCTGGGGAACCCCAAGACTCAGATTCCTTGAGTCTCACAACAAAGGGGAATAAACCAATTCCCTTCCCCCTCCTCCCCTCCAGGTGTTCCCTCCCTGGGTTCCTGGAGAGATATACAGAAGCAAGCTCCGTGAATCTAAACAAAGGGATTCTACCCTCCCTGTTTCAAGTCCTGGAAACACAAGTACCAAGAGAGCTAATCTCTCTTCCCCCCCACCCAGAGGGTATGCAAAGTCAGGCTTAGTAAATCTAACACAAAGAGATTTTCCCCCTGACTTCTTCCTCCCACCAATTCCCTGGTGAGCTACAGACTCAATTCCCTGGAGTCCCCACTAAAGAAAAACTCCAACAGGTCTTAAAAAGAAAGCTTTATATAAAAAGAATGAAAAAGGACATAAAATGTAGTCTCTGTATAAGGTGACAATATACAGGGTCAATTGCTTAAAGGAAAAAAAAATGAATAAACAGCCTTATCCAAAAAGAATACAATTTGACACATTCCAGCAACTACACACATGTAAATACAAAAGAAAACAATATAAACCTATTGTCTTACTATCCTTGTACTTACAACTTGGAAACAGAAGATTAGAAAGCCAGGAGATAGAAAAATCACTCTCAGAGCTGAGAGGGTCAGACCCAAGACAAAGAACAAAGAACTCACACCCAAAACTTCCCTCCACCCAGATTTAAAAAAGTCTTGTTTCCTGATTGGTCCTCTGGTCAGGTGTTTGGTTCCCTGTGTTAACCCTTTACAGGTAAAAGAACATTAACCTTTAGCTATCTGTTTATGAGAAGGGCGCGAAATGATAGTCTGCCGCTGCTTTCATGGAGGAAGGAATGAGTGACGACATTTATCCAGAATCACCCGCGACACTGTTTTTGCACCATCATGCATTGGGATCTCAACCCAGAATTCCAGTGGGCGGGGGAGACTGCAGGAACTATGGGATAGCTACGGGATAGCTACCCACAGTGCAATGCTCCAGAAATCGACACTAGCCTCGGTACATGGACGAACACCACCAAATTATTGTGCTTTGTGTGGCTGTGTGCATTCGACTTTACACAATCTGTTTTACAAAACCGGTTTATGTAAAAGCGGAATAATCCTGTAGCGTAGATGTACCCTCAGAGAATATCAGGGTTGGAACGGGCCTCAGGAAGTCATCCAGTCCAACCCCCGGCTCAAAGCAGGACCAATTCCCAACTGAATCATCCCAGCCAGGGGTTTATCAAGCCTGACCTTAAAAACCTCTAAGGAAGCAGATTCCACCACTTCCCTAGGTAACCCATTCCAGTGCTTCATCACCCTCCTAGTGAAATAATGTTTCCTAATATCCAACCTAAACCTCCCCCACTGCAACTTGAGAACATTGCTCCTTGTTCTGTCACATGCTACCACTGAGAACAGTCTAGATCCATCCTCTTTGGAACCGCCTTTCAGGTAGTTGAAAGCAGCTATCAAATCCCCCCTCATTCTTCTCTTCTGCAGACTAAACAATCCCAGTTCCCTCAGCCTCTTCACATAAATTGTGTACTCCAGCCAGAGGCAACCCTAGCTATTCTGGGGCCCTACGCAGCCCCCCCATGGGGGGTGCTCTGCGGGACAGGAGCCGGGGGGCTGTCCCCAGGCCGACATGGGCCCCAGGCCTCCGCAGGGGCTGTCCCCAGGCCTCCATGGGAAGGAGGGGGTTGGGGCTGGCTTCGGGAGCAGGGGGGAAATCAACCCTCAGCACTCATCAGTGGCACGGCTGGGACCGGGTCTGCATTTCCCACCGCGAGTGAGTGCAGGCCCAGCCATGCTGCAGAGCTCAGGGGAGTGGGGGCACGGCTAGGGCGGAGCAGGGGTGGGAAGGGGTGAGGCTGGGCAGGGAAGGGGCAGGGCAGGGGCGGACAGGGCAGGGGCCCTGGGCAAGAGCTGGAGCTGGGGCTGGAGCAGCACGCTGCTGCGCAGGGCACCAGAAAATTTGGTGCCCTATACAGGTGTGTACTTTGTGTATGGGTAAGGACGGCCCTGGCTAAAGCCCCCTAATCATTTTTGTTGCCCTCTGCTGGACTCTTTCCAATTTTTCCACATCCTTCTTGTAGTGTGGGGCCCAAAACGGGACACCATACTCCAGATGAGGCCTCACCGATGCCGATTAGAGGGGAATGATCACATTTCTCGATCTGCTGTCCATGCCCCTACTTATACAGCCCAAAATACCGTTAGCCTTCTTAGCAACAAGGGCACACTGTTGATTCATAGGGTACACTGTTGACTTTTTATTATCATGATTTTAGGCTGCTCTAAACTATCCTGAGACAGTGCAGAACTGGCTCCAGGACTGGAGAACTGTATATGGCTCCTCTGCAGCCTCCTCGTCTTTGCCTAGTGCTTAAAGGACACAGCAGTTAACTGAGCCATGAGTATTTGCAGGATTGGGCCCTTACAGTATTTAAACAAAGAAGTGCTACACTCCCTATAACAACTCCCTCAGCTGATAGTAAGGAGTGATGCCATGTTTCTGAAACCTGAAGACCAGCTCTGTATAAGCTTGAAAGCTCGTCTCTTTCACCAACAGAAGTTGGTCCAATACAAGGTATTACCTCACCCACCTTTCTCTCTCTGTTTCTGAAATGCATATAACTCCAGAAAGCTAAGGGCCTAGTTATGCCCCCAGAAACAGACAACTTCCAGTGAAGAGGAAACACTGCACATACTAGTTAAAAATCAATCAAGCATAAACTTTACTTTAAAAACTAGAAATAGCAAATATGTAACCTATGGAAATAAGTAATCACAACTTTGTTTAGAGTGAGCCTCATTCCTCCCTTACCTGCTTTGTTTGTTCACTTGAGGGCCTGATCCTGCTCTCATTGGGGTCAATGAGATCACATTTACATTGGAAGCTCGCTGGAGAGGGACCATGTCTTTGTTATATAAAGTGCCGAGCACACACAGCTTTTATAATAAATCAATGGGAATTGCTTTGGCAAATCCAATAGCATTGGCCCTGAAGGATTTCAAATTTAGGAAGTAAAGGCGCGTGGTACAATGCCATATTGCTGTTCAGCATAATCTTGTCATAGGATTTGTCTACACGAACAGCTAAGACAGCGGAAATCTGAGACGTAAATCAACTCCACACTAGCTTGCTGCAGTCTAACTGCCTGAGTGCACCTTGCTGACGTGGATTAACAGCTCTTTAATGCATCTTGAGCCAGTCCCATTTCAAAGAAGTCTAGATCAAAGCGCTCCAGCAAACCGTCAATGCGTACCAGCAGGGTGCACATGGACAATTGGAGTGCAGCAGACTAGTGCAGGATAGATTCAGACCCCAGCTTGTTGTAGTCTAATTGTTTATGTAGGCAAGCCCTAAGTTCCACTGCTATTCACTTACCACTTGACTATCTGCAGTGATCCCAGGCAGCTTTTGTCTTCCCGAAGGATTTTTAGACAGAGGTCTGCAAAACAAGAGTTAGCATATAGTTACAAAGCTTATCTGCAGCCACTGGGCAAACACTGAAATCTAGTCAGTCAGCAGCGTATGAAGTATTTTATCGGGAAACACTTTCTGAGCTGGAAGATTGGTTTTAACAGCATCCCAGGTGGGCTGACACAGGCTCACTGCTGTAGTTTGAAATGCCAAAGACCTTTGCTGAGATACACTGAACACTTCCAGGAAAAAGTCCTGGAGTTACAGATGTATTGAGTGTGGCTTCATTTAGAAACGCCAGCATCTTCCTTTCTTCTTCCGTTCCCCTCAACCCCCATTCTCATTTCATTCTGGCACCTTTTAGTTCTGCACTCTAATGTTCACTAACACAAAAATAAGCTAAACAACTGTGCTCAAAATGAGCTAATGCTGTGATGTTTCTCCACCGGGCTCCTGTGGCCCCTTCATCCTCCAAGTTTAGGAGTTACGATCCACAAGCAGAAAACTCCTAAACTTGAAGCCAATGCTGATAGGCCAACCACAGAGGTGAATTAATGCCTTGGGGCCCAATCCTGAAGCTCCCACAGGAATGAGTGGGTCAAACATCGAGATTCTTGCTCAGAAAGACACTTGAAGATCTGAAATCTGATCAGAAAGACTGATGACCTTTTGGATGGAAAAATCAAAAGTCAAATTTGGGATTTCCTCTTCCCTCCTCAGCAGGCCATAATGAACAAATGACCAGATTTCAAGATACTAGCTCTATGGGAACACAGGAATGAACTGTACCCCATCTCAAGCATAAGTCAAGGATGATAAATATATAAAGCTGGAATATACGGAGTCACTACCTCTCCTCACCTTCAGATCTTAACTTAATATAAAGATGCGAATGAATCAAAGTTTCATCAGTTGGCATGACCTTGCCACAAGTTTCACAATACCTTGTGTTTTTCTTAAAGCCTCATCTCTGAAGCCACCTGATTATGTGAAATATCAGGGGGTAGCCATGTTAGTCTGTATCCACAAAAATAACAAGGAGTCTGGTGGCACCTTAAAGACTAACAGATTTATTTGGGCATAAGCTTTTGTGGGTAAAAAACCCACTTCTTCAGATGCATGGAGTGAAAGTTACAGATGCAGGCATTGTTATACTGACCCATGAAGAGAAGGGAGTTACCTCACAAGTGGAGAACCAGTGCTGACAGGGCCAATTCAGTCAGGGTGGATGTGGTCCACTCCCTATAATTGATGAGGAGGTGTCAATTCCAGGAGAGGCAAAGTTGCTTTTGTAGTGAGCCAGCCACTCCCAGTCCCTATTCAAGCCAAAATTAATGGTGTTAAATTTGCAAATGAATTTTAGTTCTGCAGTTTCTCTTTGAAGTCTGTTTCTGACGTTTTTTTGTTGAAGAATGGCTACTTTTAAAGCTGTTATAGAATGTCCAGGAAGACTGAAGTGTTCTCCTACTGGCTTTTGTATGCTAACATTCCTGATGTCTGACTTGTGTCCATTTATTCTTTTAAGTAGACACTGTACAGTTTGGCCAATGAGGGGCACTGCTGGCACACGATGGCTTGTATCACATGAGTAGATGTGCAGGTGAATTAGTCCCTGATGGTGTGGCTGATGTGGTTGGGTCCTGTGATGGTGTCGCTAGAAACTAGAAACTGCAGAACTAAAATTCATTTGCAAATTTAACACCATTAATTTTGGCCTGAATAGGGACTGGGAGTGGCTGGCTCACTACAAAAGCGACTTTGCCTGTCCTGGAATTGACACCTCCTCATCAATTATTGGGAGTGGACCACATCCACCCTGATTGAATTGGCCCTGTCAGCACTGGTTCTCCACTTGTGAGGCAACTCCCTTCTCTTCATGTGTCAGTATAGAATGCCTGCATCTGTAACTTTCACTCCATGCATCTGAAGAAGTGGGTTTTTTACCCACAAAAGCTTATGCCCAAATAAACCTGTTAGTCTTTAAGGTGCCACCAGACTCCTTGTTGTTTTTTGTGATTATGTGAGAATCTCAGCTTTCATTTAAAGAACAGGAGTACTTGTGGCACCTTAGAGACTAACACATTTATTTGAGCATAAGCTTTCGTGGGCTAAAACCTTTCATTCACAAAATCTCCAGATTGTGGAGAAAATCTGACCCCTAATGGCTCAAAAAACAGAAGGCAACTATAAAAAAACCCCTGACATTTATTATAAAAATCCAGTCTCGTGATTTTGAGGGAGCCTGATACATACACCTCTACCCTGATATAACGTGACCCAATATAACACAAATTTGAATATAACGTGGTAAAGCAGTGCTCCGGGGGGGCAGGGCTGTGCATTCCAGCGGATCAAAGCAAGTTCGATATAACATGGTTTCACCAATAACGTGGTAAGATTTTTTTGCTCCCAAGGACAGCGTTATATCAGGGTAGAGGTGTAGTTTTGGAATGCTTGGGATTGGCAATACTGATGAAATTGCTGAGTAATGAATGTAACTGGAAAACAAAACAAACATTGAGAGAAACAGCTGATGGTTGCCACTAGCTCTAAGTTGTCCTTCTGCCATAGGAGCTTTTCCTGTATCAGGGCTGCTGGATAAGACTCATGTCCTGAAAGATATTTAGGTGCTTAATTCCGATTGATTTCAATAGAAATCTGGCACCTACATACCTCTGAGGATTTGGGCCATGGTCAGCAGTCTTCCTACAAAAGATTGAACTTGTCAAATATGTGAACAGCACTGGACTAATCTGTACTGGCCAAAGGTAATGCATCAAAACATGCTTGTAACATTACCATCTAAATAGCGAGTTCCATACGAGCTCTCTGGGAAGAGCCCTCTTAGGTATGTTACACAGGAGACAGAGATGGCCAAAAGCCTTTTCATCAGCACCATGGACTGCTTGTCAGTGGCAATTTTGTGTGGAAACAATACTGATTCCTGAAAAAAAGACAAAGACAAAAATATTATTGGTTTTAGACTAGTACAAAGGTCCAGAGCTAGAGGGGAGAATTAGCAGGTTTAGAGGGAGTCTAAATTAGGGCAATTTTACCCTTTCTTTTGGTCTCCATAGTGTGTATGCCACACACTTACACACACTGGTGGACTAAGTATAAGTGGCTCAAAGAGCATCTAACACACGTGGCCCAAAGTTTATTGCTACACAAAAGCTTTCAGGGGCAGTATTAATATATTGTCACCCAGGCAGAGTTCCACAGGGTGGTAGATGCGGTGTTAGTAAATTCCAGCGACAAAACAGGGCTCTGAGGCCTACACACTGGAAAAGAAGCACTAGTTCAGGGGAGTGCTTCTCAACTGCTCAGATATTTAGAGTCCAGAAGGCAGACGCAGTCTGCAGACAGGCTTCCAACAAAGCCAGAGGTTATATGCAGATCTGGTTTCTAAAAGAATGTAGGATTTTGCTTAGTAATAGCTAAGAACTCATATACTTTTCCATGCCTAGGACTCTGTTTATTATGAATAAGGCTAAGATTTTGTCATGGACAACAAACAAAAATTCATGCGGTCGTGACTTTTACTAAAAATAACCATATACGCCACGGCAGAGGTGCAGAGCCCCAGCTGCAGCCTCCACTGCAGGGCAGGGGCACACGGCACTAGCAGCAGCCTCCGCCACAAGCCATGGGGCAGAGGCATGTGGCCCCAGCAGTGGCTCCCGCCGCAAGCTGCAGGGCAGGGGCGCACCGATCCAGCGGCAGCTCCCACCGCAGGGCTAGTCCCGGCTCCAGCCCCAGCCCCGGCTCCAGCCACAGCTTCAGCTGCTGACAGCTGAAGTCACAGAGGTCCAGTACAGTCATGGAATCTGTGATTGCTGTGACCTCCGTGACTAAATCATAGCCTTAATTATGAATACTAAACACCAAGTAGTGGTGATGATCTAGTGGTCCCTTCTGGTCTCCATGACACCTGGTATTAACATGCAAAATCTTTGTGAAAAGGAGTCCCACTACCAGTTCATTGTCTTCTTCTCCTCTAAAGAGGCTCTGCATGCCCAAGGAGTTTTACGTAGCCAAGCACCAGTATCCAGCACCTAGGCACCGATTTGCCTACAAATCCTCAGTCTGCGTAGCCAGCATCTTCTTGGCTACCCTGGCATGGAGACAGCTGCTTTCAAAACCCAACAAAGACACAGTGTAATCAGCATTGAGCACACTGTCTGCCCTGGAAGCAAGGGATGGGAAGGGTAATCAAAGCCAGGTTTCCAGCTCTGCAGGGCTGAGTACTACTAGGCCAGTATGCAGATCAGTAACATTAAGTCCTAAATCCTGTACCTTAGAGGTTTTATGCTTCTGCCCAGTGTGTGAGAGCTGCGCCGTGGCCATAGCGTCTCAAAGTGCTGCCTTCAACGTGCAATTAGAACCTGCAGAGAAATAGACATTAACCACTTGGCAAATACAGGATTCCTCATATTTCTCATCTTCCTGAGCATAAGAACCAGACTGCATAAGAACTCTCTCTAGATTTGAAAGTTGAGCTCTTGCCAGGAGAACTAAATGGTGTCAGATTGATGTCACTCTGTGCCACAGTTTGGAAGTTCACATAGCAGGAAGAACCCCTCATTATCTATAAGAACATAAGAACAGCCGTATCGGGTCAGACCAAAGGTCCATCCAGCCCAGTATCTGTCTACCGACAGTGGCCAATGCCAGGTGCCCCAGAGGGAGTGAACCTAACAGGCAATGATCAAGTGATCTCTCTCCTGCCATCCATCTCCATCCTCTGACAACAGAGGCTAGGGACACCATTTCTTACCCATCCTGGCTAATAGCCATTCATGGACTTAACCACCATGAATTTATCCAGGTCTCTTTTAAATGCTGTTATAGTCCTAGCCTTCACAACCTCCTCAGGTAAGGAGTTCCACAAGTTGACTGTGCGCTGCTTGAAGAAGAACTTCCTTTTATTTGTTTTAAATCTCCTGCCTATTAATTTCATTTGGTGACCCCTAGTTCTTGTATTATGGGAATAAGTAAATAACTTTTCCTTATCCACTTTCTCCACATCACTCATGATTTTATATACCTCTATCATATCCCCCCTTAGTCTCCTCTTTTCCAAGCTGACGAGTCCTAGCCTCTTTAATCTTTCTTCATATGGGACCCTCTCCAAACCCCTAATCATTTTAGTTGCCCTTTTCTGAACCTTTTCTAGTGCCAGTATATCTTTTTTGAGGTGAGGAGACCACATCTGTACACAGAATTTGAGATGTGGGCGTACCATGGATTTATATAAGGGCAATACTATATTCTCAATCTTATTCTCTATCCCCTTCTTAATGATTCCTAACATCTTGTTTGCTTTTTTGACCACCTCTGCCCACTGCATAGACATCTTCAGAGAACTGTCCACGATGCCTCCAAGATCTTTTTCCTGACTCGTTGTAGCTAAATTAGCCCCCATCATATTGTATGTAGAGTTGGGGTTATTTTTTCCAATGTGCATTACTTTACATTTATCCACATTAAATTTCATTTGCCGTTTTGTTGCTCAATCACTTAGTTTTGTGAGATCTATAAACAAACTGTCAATAATCCTGGAAATTCAGGGCCAGATCCACAGCTGGTGGGAATTGTTGTGGCTCCAGAGACTTCAATGAAGCTAGGCCAATTTACATCAACTGAGGATCTGGCTCTCTATCTCTTTGACAGAGGTACATTTGATTCTCATGCTGGTGCACAGAACAGTGCTACTGCTCAGAAATGCTGAGCCGACTCCCAGACAGCTTTTTGAACAACCCAAAGAGCATTGTGTTTTTAAAAGAGCATTGTCGAGCTGAAAGCAAAATATTAATCTTGATCCATTTTAAGTTTCTATCTGAAACATCCCATACATTTTAAAAATAATAGTAATCCCCATTTATCTTTCATAGAAATAAAGGGATTTAATCCCCTTTTAAGTGAAAATTTTATCTGAGCCTTCCTACTGAGCCACTATAGATGTCTTCATAATATAGCATTTTTCACCTTCAAAATTCTTGAGAAACGTTAACAAACTAATCTTCATTACATTCCCCAAAGGTAGAGAAGCATCATAGAATCATAGAACTGGAAGGGACCTCGAGAGGTCATCTAGTCCAGTCCCCTGCACTTAAAGCAGGACTAAGTATTATCTAGACCATCCCTGACAGATGTTTCTCCAATCTGCTCTTAAAAATCTCCAGTGATGAAGATTCCACCAACCTCCCTAGGCAATTTATTCCAGTGCTTAACCACTCTTAACAGTTAGGAAGTTTTTCCTAATGTCCAACCTAAACCGCCCTTGCTGCAATTTAAGCCCATTGCTTCTTGTCCTATCCTCAGAGGTTATGAAGAACAATTTTTCTCCCTTCTCCTTGTAACAACCTTTCATGTACTTGAAAACTGTTATCATGTCCCGTCTCAGTCTTCTCTTCTCCAGACTAAAAAATTTTTTTCAATCTTCCCTCATAGCTCATGTTTTCTATGTCTTTAATCATGTTTGTTGCTCTCCTCTGGACTTTCTCCAATTTGTCCACATCTTTTCTGAAATGTGGCACCCAGAACTGGATACAATACTCCAGCTGAGGCCTAATCAGCACGAAGTAGAGTGGAAGAATTACTTTTCGTGTCTTGCTTACAGTACTCCTGCTAATACATCCCAGAATGATGTTTGCTTTTTTTTGCAACAGCGTTACACTGTTGACTCATATTTAACTTGTGATCCACTATGATCCCCAGATCCCTTTCTGCAGTACTTCTTCCTAGGCAGTCATTTCCCATTTTGTATGTGTGCAACTGATTGTTCCTTCCTAAGTGGAGTATTTTGCATTTGTCCTTATTGAATTTCATCCTATTTACTTCAAACCATTTCTACAGTTTGTCCAGATCATTTTTAGTTTTAATCCTATCCTCCAAAGCACTTGCAACCCTTCTCAACTTGGTATAGTCCGCAAACTTTATAAGTCTACTCTTTATGCCACTATCTAAATCATTGATGAAGATACTGAACAGAACCAGACCCAGAACCAATCGCTGCGGGACCCCCCTCATTATGCCCTTCCAGTCTGAATGTGAACCACTGATAACTACTCTCTGGGAATGCTTTTCCAACCAGTTATGCACCACCTTATAGTAGCTCCATCTAGGTTGTATATCCCTAGTTTGTTTATGAGAAGGTCATGCGAGACAATATCAAACGCCTTACTAAAGTCAAGATATAACACGTTTAACACTTTCCCCCTATTCACAAGGCTTGTTACCCTTTCAAAGAAAGCTATCAGGTTGGTTTGACACTATTTGTTCTTGACAAATCCATGCTGTTATTTATCAAGTTATTATCTGCTAGGTGTTTGTAAATTGATTGCTTAATTATTTGCTCCTTTATCTTTCTGGGTAAAGCAGCTAAGATGACTGGTCTGTAATTCCCTGGGTTGTCCTTATTTCCCTTTTTATAGATTGGCACTATATTTGCCCTTTTCCAGTCTTCTGGAATGTCTCCCGTCTTACAAGACTTTTCAAAGATAATTGCTAATGGCTCAGATATCTGCTCAGTCAGCTCCTTGAGTATTCTAGGATGCATTTCATCAGGCCCTAGTGATTTGAAGACATCTAACTTGTCCAAGTAATTTTTGACTTGTTTTTTCCCTATTTTAGACTCTGATCCTACCTCATTTTCACTGGCATTCGCTATTTTAGACATCGAATCACCACCAACCTTCTTGGTGAAAACTAAAACAAAGTCATTAAGTAACTCTGCCATTTCCACATTTTTTGTTATTGTATCCCCACCCCCCTCATTGAGTAATAGGCCTACTCTGTCCTTGGTCTTCCTCTTGCTTCTAATTTATTTGTAGAATGTTTTCTTGTTTCCTTTTCTGTCCCTAGCTAGTTTGATCTCCTTTTGTGCCTTAGCTTTTCTAATTTTGTCCCTACATACTTGTCTTATTTGTTTATATTCATCCTTTGTAATTTGACCACGTTTCCACTTTTTGTAGGACTCTTTTTTGAATTTTAGATCATTGAAGATCTCCTGGTTAAGCCAGGGTGGTCTCTTGCCATACTTCCTATTTTGTGCCTCAGTTTCCCTGAGCGGTTAAAGCCAACACCTTCCAACTTGGGGACGCCTACACTTACTCACCTAAGCCCATAATTAGATACCTGAGTAAGTGACCTGGAGCCTGATTCTGATCTCAGTTCACCATGAAAATCCAGAGTCACTCACTGTAATCAGTAGTTATTCCCAATTTACACTGGTACAAATAAAATCAGACTCTGGCTCCTGATTTTTAGCTCACTTTGATTTACTGTGGAGATGTCCTAGGTGTTTCAAATTGAGCCAGTAGTGACTACTGTTGAAAAGTGACTTACCCAGGCCACATATGGAGTCAACTGCAGAGCCATGATCAGAACCCAAGAGTTGCTGGGTCTCAGCCCTAGCATGTCACCACTTTTCAAAAGTTATCATTCCCAGCTCCAGATATACAGAGGAAAAGGCACATGGGGATTTCTGTGAAACATATGCTGGATCTTATTGCCAATGGAACTACTCCCAATGATACCAGTAACGTGAGAGGAGAAGCCCAGTAAACAGGGTCACCCGGTGGGTGGGGACCAGTGAGGCAATTTGCCCCAGGTCCCGGGCCCTGCAGGGGCCCCCACAAGAATATAGCACTCTTTAGTATTGCAACTTTTTTTTTATGGAAGGAGCCCCTGAAATTGCTTTGCCCCAGGCCCCCTGAATCCCCTGGGTGGCCCTGCCAGTAAAGGAAGCGCAAGCTCTTGGAGCACAGGCTCATGTACATTTTCTTTTACAGCTGATAATTATTGGGCTTGGATGATCTGTGTAAAGTACTGGGCATAAAGGCATATGGCCAGATTCTGCTCTGTCACACTTGGCCCACAGGCAACAAGTATGTTGGGAGGGCTTGAAAAGGAGGAAGGGCTACCAGGCTCCCTCTTAATGCAGCAACGATTAACCACGTGTCCACCGAGAGTATATGGAGAGGGAAAAAAGGGACCCCAAGTAGACTGGCCACCCAATGTAGGTGGAGGTGTGAGAGTGCGCAGATGGGGAGTGGGGAGAACAGTGCCCCCTCCCGGAGTGCGCTAGAGTGGGACAGGTGCGGATCTAAGGGTAGGGTGACCATCCATCCCATTTTAAAGGGACAGTCCCATTTTTGGGGACTTTTTCTTATATAGGCGCCTATTACCTCCCACCCTCGTCCTGTTTTTTCACAGTTGCTATCTGGTAACCCTATCTAAATGGGAATATATCACATCACGCCCCTCTGGGTGTATACAGGGGCACACATGGATCTGGGGGATACCCCCCAATCTGGGTGTGTGGGGAGGAGCTGTTGGGAATCAGGGCGATACCACCCCACCAGGGTGCGTGGGGAGGAGCTGATGGGGATCAGGGGGATACCGCCCCACCAAGGTGCGTGGGGAGGAGTTGATGGGGATGGAGGGGGACACCGCCCACTCAGGGAGCGTGGGGAGGAGCTGATGGGGATGGGGGGGGGGACACCGCCCACTCAGGGAGCGTGGGGAGGAGCCGATGGGGATGGGGGGGGCACCGCCCACTCAGGGAGCGTGGGGAGGAGCTGATGGGGGTGGGGGCGGGATAAGGCCCCTCAGGGATCGCGGGGACATCCCCCCGTCAGGGTGTTTGCGGGAGTCTCGATGGCCCGGGCCCTTCTCACCAGGGACTCAGGGAGCCTGGCGCCACCGCGGGACCGACCGAGCGAGAACGGAGCCTTCGCGCGCCTCGGCCACTCAGCCGAGCCCGCCTCGCCACAGCGCCCCGCCCCCTGCTCAGACCGGCTCGGCTCGGCTCGGCCCGGCCCAGGCCCCGCTCCCCGCCCTCAGACCGCTTCTCCCGCCCCCCCCCCCCCAAGCGCCTCGTGCTCAGGCCGCCGCCCTCCGTATTCAGACCCCTGCCCCCCCGCCCAGCGCCCCGTGCTCAAACTCCGCCCTCCCCCTACTCCGTGCTCAGACCCCCGTGATTGTTGTTTCCCCTGAGAACAAGGGGTTGCGCCCATCCGTACACAGGTGTTGCCTTCCTGTCAGTCAAAGCAAGATTTCCCCCTCTGAGCTTCTGCCCAAGGCCGGCAGAGAGCAGACCTGGCTCAACTAGCTTTCCACGGGCCCTTCAGGAGCCAGCAGAAGAGCGCTACGCCTTTTTACAACTGAAAATATGGGCAGCGATTTGCAAAGGAAGGGCAGAGGGTTCCCGCTGCCCGGCCCCTACTGACTTCAGTGAGACTGGAGCGCTGCACTCCCATTGACATCCCCTTGTTAGTGTAAGATCCCTTAGCCTCACCTTGGGCCAAAGGGGGTAGAATTGGGTGGAAGGATTCTAGCAAGTGGCGATCCAGTACTCTGGGGTGATCAGATGGCCCAATTTTATAGTGACAGTCCTAATTCTGGGGTCTTTTTCTTATATAGGTTCTATTATGTCCGACCCCATCCTGATTTTTCCACATTTGCTGTCTGGTCACCCTACAGTACTCCTTCCACATCCCCCCTAAGCAGCACAGGATGAATGTCTGCAGCATTGTGTGGTTGGGTGCTTAGCCCGGAAAATGCTGGGATGGAATGGATGGGACACACTTGAGTCCCATTTTGTTTCAGCACTGTAGGGGAAGCGGATACACTCGTGCGATGCCTCCTGCTGGTGAATCCTGGGAATTAGCTCATTCCAGCTCTCGAGCACCCTCGGCAGGCTGGTGATCTGCCTATCCCCTGATCCCTGTGTCCCTCCCTGGACCCAGTGCCCTTTTACCTGGGGTGCTGTCCCCTACCAGTAACCCCCTTTCTCTTAGGGTCTTCCCTCCCTGGGAAACCCCCACCCTTTATCCTCACCTTGCCTCAGTATATGGCTACTGCCAGTCATCGTCTAGCACCCCCACACCCTGGGGCAGACTGCAGTATCAGCCTACTCATCACTGGCAAGGTTGGGTTTGGACCTACTGCCTTGGCCTACCCCTGGGCTGCCCTCTGCAACCCCCAGTACCCATTGGCCCAATGCTAGGCCACAGCCTGGGGCTTTCCAGGCAGGAGCTCCCCAGCTCCTCTGCCTTTCCCCAGCCCTGCTCCACTCAGGTATCCTGCATCTCATGCCCTGCAACTAGGCCCTTCTCCCTCTACAGAAAGAGGAAGAGTGGTTGGGCTTCTTGCTTACAGCCGCTTATAGGGGCCAGCTGGGCCTGACTGAGGCATGGCCCAGCTGCAGCCACTTCCCAATCAACCCAGCTTAGTAGCTCCCAGCCCCAACCTTCCCCCAGGGCTGTTTTCACCCCTTCAGGGCAGGAGCAGGGTAAGCACCCTGCTACAAGAACCCTCTACACTCCCTATCCGTGGCCCCACAAAGTCCCAGGACCTCCTGGTCAACCTCCTCCTTGCCCTGGCTAAAAAGGCCATCTACGCGACCAGAGAGAGGAGGTTGGCCGATGGAGACCCCGGCGACTGTGGGGCTTGTTTCCGATCCATGGTCCGTTCACGCATCCAGGCGGAGTTCCTCTGGGCGGCGTCCACTGTCTCCCTTGACGCCTTCGAGGAGCAGTGGGCGCTGTCCGGGGTTCTCTGCTCGGTGTCCCCGTCAGGTTCCCTTCTTCTGACCCTTTGACCTCACTTCTGTCCCTGTTCTTTTATTAGTTGTCCCCCGAACTCAATGGGTTCTGTGGCCCTGTGGTTCCTCCTCTTAGGCTGGGGGAGGATCCTTTAGCAGTTGGCGGGCTTCTGCCTGCCTACTTCCCGGAAACCCAATAGGTACAAGCACCCTCTACTCCAGTGGGCACTGTCTCTGTCTTCTCACCTGTGTTATCTGAAGCTCAGCTGTTATTTAGAACAACATAAGAACAGCCATACTGGGTCAGACCAAAGGTCCATCTTGCCCAGTATCTGTCTGCCAACAGTGTCCAATGCCAGGTGCCCCAGAGGACATGAACCCAACAGGCAATGATCAAGTGATCTCTCTCCTGCCATCCATCTCCATCCTCTGACAAACAGAGGAGAGGGACACCATTCTTTACCCATTCCTAACCACTTGCTCAGTGCTGGAGTAGCTAATGTCACCAAAACCTACATTGTTTCTTTCGTGTTTTCTGTGACTTGGCTGACCAGCCCAGATCCCTGTGCAGGAGGTCATTTAAATGATGAATATGCTACAGAAGTCTTTCCCTTTGTATTGAAGTCAGAGTGAGCTAATCAAATTCATTCTCAGCCATAGAACTCTTACAGGGAAAGATGCAGAAACCTGTGCTAGCACAACAGAGCCCCAAGAAACAGGCCAACATGCCTGGGAACAAGTTAATGCTGAGGATGGGTTTTTGGTTCAGTACCTTGGTGGTAGTGGTATTTCCCCTCCTCATCTCTCTAACTGTGTGTGCTTTGTGTTATTGTTTGCAGACTATCACATCACATACTATTCTCAGTAGTCCCCAGCTCACAAATAAGCGGGTTCAATTCAGTGATTTGACAGACAGGCAAGAAGAGACAGCATAAATGTTGCACACATGCACCCTTATTGGTGCTTCTCTCTTCTCCCTCCCCCTGACCTTTCCTCCACTATGCAGCCAGTAGCTGCTGGAAACCCAACCCCAGAGGGAGGGGAAGCAAGAAGAGTTCCGTCCTGGGTTACTGAAGGGCTCCTGCGATTAAACGCAGACACGGTTGTGGACTGAGTGTTGAACCCAGGGCAGTTCTGAACACCAGCAATTGGACTAACCCACTCTCATGTTTTGCAGGGTCAGGCTTGTCAGTCACTTACCTAGGTGGAGCCCTGGCACCAATCACAAGCTGTGGAAGCTGCGCTGCCTCCTGCCTCAGTGCCCAAAGCTGGGAGCCAAGATGTCTGCAGGTCAGAGTCAGAAAGCTGAGACCTGGGACAAAGGCACCTTGCAAGAGCTGAAGGTGCCCTTTGCCAGGACTGAAACTGGGACCTTTTTCCAAGAGCAGCCCAGGATTGGAAACCAGTACCTAGAAGATGCTTTCCTTCAGCGTTACTTGAAAACACACCTGCCATCCCAGGTTTGACCTGTGTGTGTATGTGTTGTGTGTGCAGTACAACCCCCTATTGCTGAAACTGTGGACACCTTTTCAGTCTATGGGCATTGCAGAGTATAGGTGCTGGAATTAGCAGTGCTGGGGGTGCTGCTCCACCCACTGGCTTGAAGTGGTTCCATTATATTCAGGGTTTACAGTTTGGTTCAATGGCTCTCAGCCCCCCCCCAACCCCCCATCCAAATCGTTCCAGCTCTCCTGCTGCAGAGTGAAAACGTTGTATATCACTGAGCCCTTAGCTCCTTTACTGCTGAACCATATATCAAGCACAGGTCGACTACTGGTGCTTCCTGACTATCCATTCATTTGTCTTGAAGTTGTGATGAAAAATGGTGATGGGACATGAGCATGTTCCAGCAAAAGTGAAAAGGGTTTAACAGAGTCTTTTGGGTAGGGTTGGGTGAGACATAACTCCTCTGTTCTGTTAGGCTATCGATGCCTTCACTGCATGCCAAGCATGGAGTAAACAATCAGGGGCTAAGTTAACCCATGGTAGCCTAACCCGCGACAGGATGAGCACATTGTTGTATTGTCATGCCCCCCATCAGCACTGATGCTGCATCTGGCTATGACAAACAATGCAGCTATCTGGGCATGTATCCCAGGGTTCACAGCACCACATCTCTCTGTGCTGCTGTATGCTCACATTTGCAAGATGTTGTGGGACAACTTGTCTGCCCACTCTGGTAGTTGCAGGCTCCTTCACAGACTTGGTAGTGGACATTGTTGTGCTGTATCAAACACCAGAGTTGTGCGAAGCTGAAGAAATGACAAAGCAGAGGAGAAGAGATTGATTTCTGGTCACGGGACTTATGGGAAGGGATTGGAAGACCATCATGTCTTGATTGTTATGACTCTGTTGTCAGGTGAGGTCTTCAAACCACAGTTTGAGGACTTCAATAACTCAGACATAGGTTAGAGGTTTGTTACAGGAGTGGATGGGTGAGATTCTGTGGCCTGCGTTGTGCAGGAGGTCAGACTAGATGATCATAATGGTCTCTTCTGACCTTAAAGTCTATGAGTCTATGAGTGCAGTTACCTCAGCGTAGTAATACATGTAGATAATACTTAGTTCTGCCATGAGTGCAGGGGACTGGACTAGATGACCTATCAAGGTCTCTTCCAGTTCTGTGATTCTACCTTAACTGCTACGCTGGGGTCTGATGTAGGGCTCAGGGAGTAGTGGCTACCTCACTGTGCAGGACTGATAGAAGAGTGCAGATGTGTGAGCACAGAGAGTGTTAAGGGGAAAATCCACAGCTGGGCCTGAGTTAAGTCTACATTGAGGTGAAAATTTCTAGGAGAATAGAGGGTGCACTGAGATGCCTGCAGACCCTGCTAAGCCATCCTGTTTCTCTTGCTCTTAATTTCACTACACTTTGCGAGGAGGGCACTTAAAGGAGTTCCCCTCAGAAAGAAGAATGTGTCCATGTCAGTCTGCCCTCCTGCAATATCTGTCACTAGGCTTTGTGTTGGCCCGTGGACAATAAGGCCAGAGCTTGGCATTGTATGGGATCACTGCAGAGGGGGGCTGGATTTGCAGACCTTATGTAGGGTGATCGATGTTCTCTTTGTACCATGGAGCTCAGCTCTGTAGGAACCCCCAGTGAAGTTTGGGAATGGGACAGAGAAGGAATAGGGGTGTGACTTATTCCCCCTGTGAAAGGGGGCATGCACTGGCTGCCACAGGCTATTGTAGTTTTTCAGCTATTGGGGGCCAGATCCTTCCATTGTTACCCATGCTGAGTAGCACCTGACTCTGATTTGTTCCACTGCAAGTCATCTTATTACTTCTAAAGCCAGGTATTATCAGGGTGAGAAGAGTGGCAGAATCTGGCCCTCATTGATTGGTCTGAAGCTCTTTCTGTCACTGTTTGGTCTCTTTCATTGAATCATAGAATATCAGTGTTGGAAGGGACCTCAGGAAGTCATCTAGTCCAACCCTCTGCTCAAAGCAGGACCAATTCCCATCTAAATCATCCCAGCCAGAGCTTTGTCAAGCCTGACTTTAAAAATCTCTAAGGAAGGAGAACCCACCACCTCCCTAGGTAACCCATTCCAGTGCTTCACCATAGAAAATCATAGAGTATCAGGGTTGGAAGGAACCTCAGGAGGTCATCCAGTCCAACCCCCTGCTCAAAGCAGGGCCAGTCCCCAGACAGATTTTTGCTCCATATCCTTCAGTTTCACTTGACCCTGCCATACAGCCATAGTCCTATGTCTGTAACACTGCTATGGCTGCTTTGGGGACTTGCTTTTTTGACAGCTGTGCCTGTTTCTAAAGAGAAGGATGAGGTGTCACAAAGACAGCATTGCAACCTTGCTGCCAGATCAGGTGAATGAACAGAGCCTGAGAAGGAGGATGCCCTGGTTAAACACGAACACCTTCTTTACTGGCACCTGTGGCAAGAATATTTTGAAGCCCCCTGAAGAGCGGATGGAGCCATGCTTTCATTCTGATGTGTGTCCCCTGGTTTGGGAGCTCTCTTCTGAAGAGAGAAGGTGGCTGGGACAGGATTCAGCAAATCGCTGCAGGATATTTCATACAGTTACATATCTGGCCACAGAGAGGCATTGTTGTCCCACCACTGAAAGAGAAGAGCCAAGCCTAAAGACCCCTTACGTCAGTGGTCCCCAACGTGGTGCCCGTGGGTGTCATGGCATCCGCCAGGGCATTTATATGCGCCCGCCTAGTGCCCAGCAGGAGAGAGAAGCCGTGGCCCGGCGCCTGATGGGGACAGAGAACTCAGGCTGCGAGCATGGAGTTCTCTGTTCCCAGCAGGCGTGGGGCCCGCCTAGCGCCCAGCAGGGGAGACAAGCCGCTGCCCCACACCTACTGGGGACAGAGAACTCCAGGGCTGCAGGCTGTGGGCACCGGTGTTCTCGGTCCCTGGCAGGTGCAGGGTCTTGGCGTAAGCCAGAGAGAAGCCGCAGCCCTGCGCCTGCCAGGAACGGAGAACTCCGGGGCTGCAGGCTGCAGGCGCCGGTGTTCTCTGTCCTCGCAGCTTCTCTCCGGCTTCTCTCTTCTCTCTGGATTCATATATTATGTTATATTAAATATGATGTTTTTGTTATTATTTAATGTACAAATACAAAATAAGCCTTGAAAAATTGTTGGCGCCCGCCACACTCTTCTGAAAATATGAATGTGCTACTGGCCACAAAAAGGTTGAGGACCACTGCCTTACCTAATGCAACAGGGGTCTGGTGATTGCTGCATGAGACAGGAAATGGTACAGGAGTGTGTGAAGCTCTGCATGTGCCATCCAACAAATATCACACTGGCGCCTGACTCCCCATGCAGCTGTGTTCAGAGGGGATTAACAAAGAATACTCTTAGAGTGGTGGCGGTGGTGGTGGAAGATCTGTTGATTTCATGTACTCTAATGTGATTTCTGGCAACTGGAAGAGAGTGCATGTTTTCTCTGGCTGCAAAGTCCAGCTGCAATGAAGTCCCCTGTAGCTCCCAGCTGTGAGCTTAAATGTATTCTTCCAATGCAAAGAAAACACAACCTAACTGGTCTTAAAATGGAGTTTGATAAGTTTCTCATCAGGATTATATAATGAGGTTGCCTGCAATAGCAGGGATCCGGCCTCGGTGACCCAAGAGATCCCTTCTAGTCCTTTGTTCCTATGTGTGCTTATTGTTGGTGCGGGGGAGCCCATCTCCTTCTAGGGAAGCTTCTTCTGTTTCTAGTGGTGGGAACAGATCTGACTATAGAAGTGATGATACAGATTTATGAACACTTGGTTTCTGCATTGCGGAGCTTCCCCATCACTGAAAGAGATGGAACTCCTCCATCTCTCTCTGTTAAAGGCCCTGGAGCATAAGGGATCACCTCTCTATCATCTCTGTCTTAAAGCATTTCTAACACACCAACCACTGGGCTAGCCGAGCACTGAATATGGTTAAGCACTGAATGAGGCTTCATGGCAGTTACTGGATTCTGCTTTGGACTAGATGGTTAGTGGATAATCTTAGTGGAAGAGCAGCATTAAGATGCTGCTGGGATGTTATATTCTGTGGTCACAAATGCAGGGACACTGACCTTTCTACTAGGTGGTAGGCAAAGAACCTATTAGAACTCTTGGGCAACATCCTGAATTACAAAGCTAATTGTGGCAGGTCCATTTGGAGCACATGTGAATTACCAGGCAGGTTGCTGGTCTCTCCCTCCTGGAAGGGGACGGGGGAGAGGGCACTGTTACTTGGAGGTGAACAGAGCACTGCACTTTGGGTTTGCTGCAAGCTCACGATCATGTTTTTCCTCCAATGTTCCTGCCTAGTTAGATGCCTGGCACCGTTTGGAGACTTGCTTAGTGAAGCAAGGATTGCACTGGAAGATTGCTAATGTAGTTCCTATTTTTAAGAAAGGGAATAAGAGTGATCCGGGTAATTATAGGCCTGTTAGCTTGACGTCTGTAGTATGTAAGGTCTTGGAAAAAATTTTAAGGGAGAGAGTAGTTAAGGACATAGAGGTCAATGGTAATTGTGACGAATTGCAACACGGATTTACTAAAGGTAGATCGTGCCAAACCAATCTGATCTCCTTCTTTGAGAAGGTGACGGATTACTTAGATAAAGGAAATGCGGTAGATATAATTTACCTAGATTTCAGTAAGGCGTTCGACACGGTTCCGCACAGGGAGCTGTTAGTTAAATTGGAAAAAATGGGAGTGAATATGAAAGTTGTAAGGTGGATAAGGAACTGGTTAAAGGGGAGACTCCAGAGGGTCGTATTGAAAGGTGAACTGTCGGGCTGGAAGGAGGTCACCAGTGGAGTCCCTCAAGGATCGGTTTTGGGACCGATCTTATTTAACCTTTTTATTACTGACCTTGGCACAAAGAGCGGGAATGTGCTACTAAAGTTTGCGGATGACATGAAGCTGGGGGGTATTGCTAACACGGAGAAGGACAGGGATACTATTCAGGAAGATCTGAACCACCTTGTAAACTGGAGTAATAGAAATAGGATGAAATACAACAGTGAAAAGTGCAAGGTCATGCATTTAGGAATTAATAATAAGAATTTTGGATATACGTTGGGGGCGCATCAGTTGGAAGCGACGGAGGAGGAGAAGGACCTTGGGGTACTGGTTGATAGCAGGATGACTATGAGTCGCCAATGTGATACGGCTGTTAAAAAAGCAAATGCAATTTTGGGATGCATCAGGCGGGGTATTTCCTGCAAGGACAAGGAGGTGTTAGTACCGTTATATAAGGCGTTGGTGAGACCCCATCTGGAATACTGTGTGCAGTTCTGGTGTCCCATGTTCAAGAAGGATGAATTCAAACTGGAACAGGTTCAGAGACAGGCTACGAGGATGATCCGAGGAATGGAAAAACTGCCTTATGAAAGGAGACTCAAAGAGCTTGGCTTGTTTAGCCTGGCCAAAAGAAGGCTGAGGGGGGATATGCTCGCTCTATATAAATATATCAAGGGGGTTAACGTTAGGGAGGGAGAGGAATTATTTAAGTTTAGTACTAATGTAGGCACGAGGACGAATGGGTATAAACTGGATATTAGGAAGTTTAGACTTGAAATTAGACAAAGGTTTCTGACCATTAGGGGAGTGAAGTTCTGGAATAGCCTTCCGAGGGAAGTAGTAGGGGCAAAAGACTTTCCTGGCTTTAAGACAAAGCTTGATAAGTATATGGAGGGGATGTTATGATAGGATCGTTAATTTGGGCAATTGATCTTGAATTACCACCAGACAGGTCTGCTCAATGGTCTGCGGGGAGATGTTGGATGCGATGGGTACTGAGTTGCTGCGGAGAATTCCTTCTTGGGTGCTGGCTGGTGACTCTTGCCCACATGCTCAGGGTTTAGCTGATCGCCATATTTGGGGTCGGGAAGGAATTTTCCTCCAGGGCGGATTGGCAGGTGCCCTGGAGGTTTTTCGCCTTCCCCTGCAGCATGGGGCACGGGTGGTTTCCCTGCAGCTTGAGGTCTTCAAACCATTTTTGAGGATTTCAATAACTCGGTCCTGGGATAGGGGTTGTTATAAAATTGGATGGGTGGGGTTCTGTGGCCTGCCTTGTGCAGGAGGTCAGACTAGATGATCAGATTGGTCCCTTCTGACCTATGAGTCTATGAGTCTAAGTCATGCTCTGCTTCTCAACTGAGATTAACAGTTACAGAGGCCCAGGGCTCTTGCATTTCCAGAGCAAATTCCAGAACAGTGAAGCACATGCAACTTGGACTCTTAGGCCTGGTCTACACTACAAGTTTATATCGAATTTAGCAGCGTTAAACCGAATTAACCCTGCACCTGTCCACACAACAAAGCCCTTTATATCGATATAAAGGACTCTTAATACCGGTATCTGTAAACCTCCCCAACAAGGGGAGTAGCGCTTGAATCAGTATTGCCATTTCGGATTAGGGTTAGTGTGGCCACAATTCGACAGTATTGGCCTCCAGGAGCTATCCCACAGTGCACCATTGCTGTCCAGAAAGCAGTCACAATCTGAACTCGTATGTACTGGCCAGGTAGACAGGAAAAGCCCCGCAAACTTTTGAATTTCATTTCCTGTTTGCCCAGTGTGGAGCACCGATCAACACAGGTGACCATGCAGTCCCAGAATAAAAAAAAAATCGCTCCAGCATAGACCGTATGGGAGATACTGAATCTGATCTCTGTATGGGGAGATGAATCTGTTCTATCAGAACTCCATTCCAAAAGATGAAATGCCAAAGCATTTGAAAAAATCTCCAAGGCTATGATAGAGGCCACAACAGAGATTCAACAGTGCTGCGTGACAAGCGTAACGGAAAGCCAAAGAACCAAATGGACGCTCACGGAGGGAGGGGAGACTGAGGACTCCAGCTATCCCACAGTCTCCAAAAACCATTTGCATTCTTGGCTGAGCTCCCAATGCCTGAAGGGTCAAAAACATTGTCGCGGGTGGTTCAGGGTATATGTCGTCAATCTCTTCCCCCCCCTGCCCCTGGTGAAAGAAAAGGGGAAAAAAATCATTTCTCGCCTTTTTTCAATGTCACTGTATGTCTACTGGATGCTGCTGGCAGACGCGGTGACACTGTGGGGACAGCAGCATCCCATTGCCTTCTCTTCCTGATGGCAGATTGTACAATAGGACTGGTATCCGTCACTCCTGGCTGGCCCTGGTGAGGTCGGCCAGGGGTGCCGAGCAAAAATGAGAGTGACTCCCAGTCATTCCCTTCTTTGAGCATTGTCTCCTGGAGATTCAGTCCTGCCTGGAATATCATGGCAGCTGGAGACTGTGCTCCCTGCACCCCTTTAATGTCTAATGGAGATTCAGTCCTGCCTGGAATATCATAGCAGCTGGAAACTGCCTTCCCCCCTATTTTATCTCAATAAAGTCAGTGTTGTCTTATTCATGCATTCTTTGTTACTTCATCACACAAATGGGGGGATAACTGCCACGGTAGCCCAGGAGGGGTGTGGGAAGAGGGAAGCAATGGGTGGGATTGTTGCAGGGGCACTCCCTAGAAAGACATGCAGCTCATCATTTCTGCGGGATGTCTGGGGCTCTGACCCGGAGCGGCCGTTTGCCTCTCTGGTTCTTTAGTAGGCTTGCCTGATATTCTAGGCAGCACTGACTCTACCTTTAGACAAAACGTAAAGAAGGGAATGACCTGGGGAGTCATTCTCATTTTTGTCCATGTGCCCCCGGCCAACCTCACCAAGGCCAGCCAGGAGCACCCATGGCAACAGCAGATGGTGCAATATGACTGGTAACCGTCATTGCCAACTTCCAAATCAGCAGATGGTACAATTGGACTGATAACCATCTCTGCTAACTTGCAAAGGCAGGGGGATACTGCTGTGTAGCACTGCAGTACCGCGTCTGTCAGCAGCATCCAGTACACATACGGTGACAGTGAAAAAAGGCTGAACAGGCTCCATGGTTGCCGTGCTATGGTGTGTGCCAGGGCAATCCTGGGAAAAGGGCGCGTAATGATTGCCTGCTGTTGCTTTCACGGAGGGAGGATGGACTGATGACATTTACCCAGAATCACCCGCATCACTGTTTCTGCCCCAACATGCATTGTGATTTCAACCCAGAATTCCAATAGGCAGGGGAGACTACGGGAACTATGGGATAGCTATGGGATAACTACCCACAGTGCAACACCCTGGAAATTGACGCTAGCCTCAGTACATGGACGCACACCGCCGAATTAATGTGCTTAGTGTGGCCACATGAACTCAACTTTATACAATCTGTTTCCACATACTGGTTTCTGTAAAATCAGAATAATCCCGTAGTGTAGATATACCCTTAGACTGTGCCTGTAAGGCACAGGCCTGTTTTGGGGTCATGGAAGCCATCTGGCCCTAAGAGGCCCTTGTCAGGGGCTGCCTGGGTGCCCCAAGCTGGCAGTACCACCTAGTGGCAAGTGTCCAAGGCCACTCTGCCTAGTGGCTATAGTCCCCAGTGTCATTGCCCAATGGCAAGAGTCAAGATCCGCTCTGCCTAGTGGCTGTAGTCGCAAGGCAGGGGGCTAGGGGAACCCAGGCTTACCCTACTCCACTGGGTTCTAACGTAGACCATATCCATTGCCTAGGGTCTGGTACCTTTATTTACACCCCCAAGTTACTTCCTATCCCTGGTCTCTGTACTTCCATTGGGGTCACAGTGTCTTGGGATCTCTCCTGGCTTCCTCTCTGGAGCCCCTTCCCCTGGTGACAGCAAGTTGCCATCCTTGGCTCCTACAGTTGATGAGCTTACAGCGACTTGGCTAGGAGGCTTAGTCCCAATGGCTTCTCGGCAGGAGGTTGCTGCACCCAACTGCCCTCTTTCTAGGTCAGGCAAGACTGAGCTGAGTTGCTCCCTTTTGAATGCTCCCGCCACTGGGAGCATGCCCAGCAGAGGCAAGGGGGCGTGACTTCTGGTGTCCAGAGCAGCTCCTTAACCCTTGCCTCACCAGTGTGGGGTTGATATACCCCATCACAGAGCTCCAAGAGGTGTTAGCTCTCCCCGATCCCCCTAACACGCAGCTTGATCCTTTAGGATGGGGTAGCCTGGAAGAAAACTGGTTGATAAGAAGGATGGAGTCTTCAAAGAGTTAACTGGAAAATATATCTCGTATACTGGTTATCCAATTTGAAAGGAAAACTGATAAAGAAGGTGATCATGTAGGGTATGTTTTAATGAAAAGTCAATGTACACTTTGGTACCAAGGAAAGGAAAATGTAATGTTTGTATTTCATCAGCATAAAGTGGGAGGGTGTCTTATCTCTCTACTCTGGCCCAGCAACTAAAGTCAAGCCTATGCTGTAAAGTTTTGTCAGCTTAGTGATGTTGGGCAGGGATGTTTAACACTGCTGGCAAAACCCCAGTGTAGACACATCTGTGCTGACATTGCTAATGTTGTTCTGGCAGAACTCTTCCTTCCATCAGCTTACACTGCATCCGCAGTAGAGAGCCCTGCTGCTATGGCCGCTGTGACTGGATGCCCAGGGGAGCCAGCTGAGGTCACTCAAGGTGAACTGCAAAGAATGGGGCAGACAACCCCAAAACTGGAGGAAATCTTAATACTTAGATTTACCAAGCCAGCACTAAACAGCTTCTGTTGTACTTTACTGGTCACGCAGATGTCCAAAACAAAGTTCCTTTAAAGTATCCCAGCCTCAGGTCTCCACCTAGTTACCCAAGTCAGATATGATGAAAATTAATGAAAATATTATTTCATCATATAAAAAGGTTTTACCCATCCCAAAGGCTCGGACACATTATCTCCTAGATTAATGAATACTCCAGGTCTTAACCGAATACACACTTACAGCCAATTCTTATTAACTAAACTAAAATTTATTTAAAAGGGAAAGAGAGAGTATGGTTAAAAGATCAATTTACATACAGACATGAGTTCAATTCTTGAGGTTCAGATTTACAGCAGAGATGGTGAGCCTTGTAGTTGCAAAGAGTTCTTTTAGAATTTAGTCCATAGCTTATAGTCCAATGCCCAATATCATATCCAGGATGTATCAGCATAACTGGGATCTCATCTTGCGACTCAAACGTCCCCTGATGAAGTTTAAGCAGGTCTGAGATAAAAAAGGATTGGGACCCACGGATCTTTTATGTAATTTCAAGCCACCTTTGAATAGGGCCCTCATTTCCTAAGCATGGTCATTAATTATTCACACAGATTAACATAAGGCAATTCCCTGATTTTCCACCATTCACAGATGATTTGCTGTATACTTCAAAGAGAGATGACTACAGAGCCATTTCCTATGTTAACAATTCATTTACATGCTAGGATGTTCTTCTGAGCTCTGAATTAACAGAATACAGCATAGACTGGGACTCTTGATTCACTGTTGACCGCTACCCATATATATGTAAATATACAAAAACACAAACATTATCTTCCCATATGTCTTTAAGGGTTGAATTTGAGTCATTTATTTTGCAGGATGCTTAACCCTTTCTGGCCATTTGTCACAGCAGCATCAGCAGAACCTGTGTAGTATCTGGCCTCAAGAACTTCATCTCCATTGCTATGTCCCTTCTGATAAAAGAGCATTGCCCCATATTGGCGGGAACAGAGATCCCTGCAAGGACAGTGTCATGTGTCATACTGGTTAGGAGCACAGAAAAGATCAGCTCTTAGCAGGAAGAAATCTTAGGTACTTCAGTGGCCCTTGTTACCCTAGTACCAGCATGTCTCACAAGCTTGGCAGTACTTAGCCTCACAACACTTCTGTGAGATAGGGCAGCCTGATCCCCATGTTATAGATGGGAACTGAAGCACAGAGAGAAGTGACTTGTCCAGGTCCACGCAGTGAGTCACTGGCGGAGCTGGGAATGGAACCTAGGTTCCCCAAGTCCCAGGCTAGGGCCCAAACTGCCGAACCATCTTCCTTTCCTCATCAAATGGAGTAGTAACTGCTCCTTCCTCTCCAGATGGCGCTGGCACACTCTCCTGCTAGGGTCCTTGTTGTCAGTAAACAAGAGCCTGTATGCTGCTCTCTCAGGACCTGGTGGATGTTAAAGCCCTGTTGTCTTCTGGAAAATCCAGAGGGGCAGCCAGGGTGATTTGCTTTGTGAGAGGAGAGCATGGAGGCAGTGTGACAGCAGAGTGACACACTGATCCCAGGCTAAGAGAGAGGCTGCTGTCCCAACTCGTAAGAGATGCCATCAAAGGAGCAGGCCAGAGGGGGCAGGGTGGGCAAAGAGATGGTTAGTGCCATCCAGGAACAGGTTCCATCTTTTGCTTTGACAGACATTTCAGGGACTGCCTGCAGGTTCCTCACCCCACTGAGTGTGTTTTGAGGTCTCCTTGGGGCTGCCTTGCAGGTGCTGGAGAAGGTGAGTCTGGATCTGGAGAGGTTTGGGGCTCGTGTAACGGCCGAGATTGACTCTCTGGGGCGTGAGTGCGAGTTGAATCCTCCTGCACTGCTGCACTATGATGCTTGGGGGCGGCGTGTGGACCACATTGTCACTTGCCCAGCCTGGAAGAGGATGAAGGAGATTGCAGCAGAGGAGGGGCTGATCGCTGAGGCCTACGAGAGGAAATACTCCATCTGGAGGTAACCATATTGGTATCAGAACCACTCCACAGTCTCAGGCATGTGCCCCTTCTAGGGCCCAATCCTCTGCATGGTGCTGGGTGCCTCTTGCAGGTTAAGCCTCGAAGGTTGTTGTTCAGCATATCACAGAATTGGGTCCCCCATCTTCTCATGGGTAATAAATGCTGTAGAGGCAAACTCACCCCTACCCCACCAGAAAGAACAGCAGTGTTTTTGCCCACTGTAACACACCACGTCATTATTAATCAGTCCTCACTGCCTATAATTTTTCATAATCTTCTATCATGGCCCCATGCTCCTTCATCGCTCCGGGGGCCTAACTCACCCACACACTCCAGCTTGACACACACACATGCTGCACTGGAATACCCTGACATAAAACTGGAATAACACAAGGCTGGATCTGGCTCCTCAGTAATTTTGAGGAGCTGTAGCCCAAGAGAGAGCTCTCAGTTATTACCATGCTCTAGAACGGCACTCACTGCATGCTATCTGCCAGGGCACAAGCCTTTGGGCCAGGACTCTGTTTCCTGCTCTGTCATAGGCTGGTTTGGATTGGAGACTGTTCCTCCTCTACTCATAGAGCTGGGTAGCCCTGATACTCTTCAGGTTTTATGGCTGCACCCACTTCTCTCTCCATACTGGGTACCTTTCTCCTCACTACAGCTGAACTGCTGTGGGGCATATTTATCCCTGATTTCTTTCTTTGGCAGCCGTGTGCAACAGGTTGCCAAGCTGTACCTATATGCACCCTCTGCTGGCCTTTTCACCTGCCCGCTGGCCATGACTGATGGAGCAGCTAAAGTAATTGAGGTAAGAATACAGCTAGTCACTCATCAGCACAGGCTATTTCATTGCAGGTGTCGGCATTTGTTGCAGAGGCAGCATGGCATCATGACTGGGGTGCTGGACCAGATCCAGAAGAGCTGGGTTCTGTTCCTGGCTCTGCCATTGACCTGCTGAGTGACTCTGTGTAAGTCATTCCCTGTTCTGTGCCTCAGCCCTGGTCTACACTACAAAAGGACATTGGTATAACCACATTTCTTGGGGGTGTGACTAATCCACACCCTGAGTGCCATAATTACACTGACCTAAGTGCTGGTGTTGACAGTGCTATATCTGTGGGAGAGCTGCACTGATGCAAATTTCTAGTGTAGACAAGTCATTGGTGTCCTGTCTTCTTAGATTTCAAGCTTGTTGTGGCAAGCATGGAGCAAAGTGGGGTTCTGAGGAAGCCTCTAGCTCAGTGATCTCCAACCTTTTTATGCTCAAGATCACTTTTTGAATTTAAGGGTAACCCAGGATCTACTCCAGCCCTTCCCCAAAGCCCTGCCCCACTCACTCCATGCCCCCCACCGTCACTCACTCTCCTCTACCCTCACTCACTTTCACCAGGCTGGAGTAGGGGTTTGGGTGGGGGTGCAGGCTCTGGGCTGGGGCTGAGGGGTTCGCAGTGTGGCAGGGGGCTCTGGGCTGAGCCTGGGGCAGAGAGTTGGGGTGCAGGAGGGGATGAAGGGTTCAAGCTCTGGGAGGGAGTTTGGGTGCAGGAAGGGGCTCTGGGCTGGGGTAGAGTGTTGGAGTGCAGGAGGACATACAGGGTGCGGGCTCTGGGAGGGGGATTAGGGCTGGGGCAGGGAGTATGGGGTGCTGACTCTGGGAGGGGGTAAGGGCTGGGGCAGAGTGTTGGGGTGCAGGAGGGAGTGGGGTGCTGGCTCTGGGAGGGGGTAAGGGCTGGGGCAGAGTGTTGGGGTGCAGGAGGGAGTGGGGTGCTGGCTCTGGAAGGGGGTCAGGGGTGGGATTTGGGATGCAGGAGGGAGTTTGGGGTGTGGCCTCCTACTGGGCAGCATTTATCTCCGGCTGCGTGGCAAAGCTAAGTCAGGCTCCCTCCCTACCCTGGCCCACACCCCTCCTGGAAGAGGCCAATGCGCCGCTGTGGGCGGCAAATGGCTCCACGCGTTGCCCCTCTCTGCAAGCACCACCCCCGCAGCTTCCATTGGCCACAGTCCCCAGTTCCTGGCTAATAGGAGTGGTTCCTGCAGACAGGAGCAGCATATGGAGGGAGACCCCTGCCCCATCCTCCCCTTCTCCCCCAGGGCACAGGGCATGCTGGCTGCTTCTGGGAGCCCTGCTGGAGATCATGATTGACTGGGAGATCCTCTAGGATCAACCAGCTGATTGTGATTGACCAATTGGTGATCACTGCTCTAGCTGTTACTGTAATGCAAATAATAAATAATTGGTCTTCCAGGCACTTTTATTTCAAGGCTATAAGTCCCTTATTCTCCATTTCCTTGCACCGTGTTCATAGAATGTCAGGGTTGGAAGGGACCTCAGGAGATATCTAGTCCAACCCCCTGCTCAAAGTGGGACCAATCCCCAGATAGATTTTTGCCCCAGATCCCTAAATGGCCCCCTCAAGGATTGAACTCACAACTTTGGGTTTAGCAGGCCAATGCGCAACCCACTGAGCTATCCCTCCCCCCTTCAGTCACTTACACTTGTGCAAAGTGGGTGCTAAATGCCATGGCTAGATCCTCAACTGGTGTAATTAGCTGAGCTCCATTGACTTTCCTGGGCTGAGGATTTGGCTGGGTTTGCACAGGTGTCTGTGCCTACACAAGGTACAGAGCGGGGGAGAATCAGGCCCTGAGCTCACCAGCATAGTTTGGCCTTTGTACAGTGAGCAAATAATCCTAAGGGCCTTGTCCTCCCTGCAGCTTGCTGTGTACTGGTGATGTACGTTGTACCCTGGTGCACAGGCTGCTGTGGAAACTCTTGGGCCAGATCTCTAGAGGTGCTGAAGTCAGGGGGAGCTGAAGGCGCTCAGCACCTCCCAGGACATGTCCCTGTGTAATGGAGTCTGGATCTTATCTCTGTACAATGCTACTGTCAGCCCTCCCCCGTGGACACGCTGGGCCATTTCCGAGACTCTGCAGCAGTCACCAGACACACAGGGATTCAGGACATTGAAAGATTCCCTGCCCTGGATGGAGTTTGCCTATTCTGACCCAGGGACAGGTTTTTGGATGACCCTCTGCAGCTTGTGAAGGCAATTGTTTCACACTGTTTAATGCCAGAAGGGACCATTAGATCATCTAGTCTGATCTCCTGTATGTCCCAGGCCGCCACCACCACCCAGAGATGCCTCTGTGGAACTTTATTTAGACTAAAGCATTTCAGTCCTAAATTGTGTGTCACAGTGAGATAACAGGAGACACTGAGAGCCCTGCAATGGCAGGAAATTGAATAGGTAGTATATGCCCAGGTGGTCCCAACAGGTGATCCACATACCATGCTGCAGAAGGAGGTGAAAAAACCCCCAAGGCCCTTGCCAATCTTCCTGGGGAAAAACTCTTTTCCAACCTAAAATCTGGATATCAGTGTGACCTTGAGCATGTGAGCAAGACCCAGCAGCCAGGCATCTGGAAAGAGGATTCTCTGTACCACCTCGGGGTGCTGGGCCAGCCTGTTTTTGTCCTGTCTCTAGCTGTGGCTGATCTCTGATGCCTCAGAGGAAGATGGAATCCTCTCCCCACCCCCTCCAGGAGTCTAGTCAGTGAAATATGTAGCTAGCCCTTCTGGATCTTTCTCTCAAGAAATTCTTTGTTTTCTTCTCCACCCCCCCTCTCCCCCGACAGTCTCTGGGTATTTCCGGGCCCCTAGCAAAAGCTTTTGGCCACCTGACCTCACGCGACCCCAAGAAGTTCTGGACCTCTGGCCAGTGGATGACGGAACGCAAAGGAGGCTCTGATGTTGGTAGGTGTCACAGGTTGAAAGCATTTCCAGTGGCAGCATTCTGTGTGGCTGCATTTCTTTAATAACTGACAAGGCCGATAAGACCACAGTGGGCTGTGTTAACAATAACGTAAAACAGTTGGGGCTGTTTTCAAAACCATGTAGTGGATTAAAACCAAGGGAAACCATGCATCTGACACCCCCTGCACCCCCTAGATGGTCTGACAATCTCTCTTGTTGCCACCAACACACAACAAAACAGATCTTCCAGGCCACAACCACACACCCACTCAGCTGTCTAGGGCCATGGCCGCTCCAGAGAGAAGCTCAGCCCTGAACACAGCCAGCAGAGGTGTTCTAGCCAGCATCTGTTGTGATGGACAGAGAACTGTGGAAGACCCTTTTTCAAATGCTAGTCCTCCTCTCTTGTTCCCAAGCAAATGTTGGTGATATGGGGCTTTAAGGATACAGGGAAACCTCAATGCTGCATATTGGAGACAGATGACTCTGGGAGGAGGTGTTCTCAGCAGGATCCTGGACAGTGAGGTGTAATTCCCTTTTGGGAGAAATTAAAAGGCCAGCTGAAGAGTGAACACTGTTGGGCAAGGCAAGACTGCAGGGCTCCTGGGTACAGAGTGCCCCTTGCCATTCTTGGTGGAATGGGAGCCGTGATAGTGTTGCATCATTTGTGCCTATCAGTGCTGCCAGTATTTGCCCTTAGCCTGAGGCAATTGCTGTGGGTTGCTAACACTCTAGCTGGGCTCCTTTTCTATGAGGTGTGAGTATTTTACCCTGGTTGCACTTCACCCAAGGACAGTGAAGAGGATTAGTTGCTGATCGTGTTTCATCTTGACACCGTAGAGCAATTTAAAGAGGTGCTGCTTAAGCCATAAGCCAGAATTGCCTGTCACAGATGCTTCCCCTAAAGTCAAGATCTTGTGCTCTTTTCTTGCAGCTAGTGGCACAGAGTCAGTGGCCAGAGAGCAGCCAGATGGCACATATTGCCTCTACGGCTTTAAATGGTTTACTTCAGCCACTGATTCAGACATGACGCTGACCCTAGCAAGGATCATGGATGCTCAGGGACGTGTAGAACAGGTCAGTTTCCCAGTGGAGCCTGGGGAGGTGGCAGAGACATTGTTTTCCTCCCCTTCCATTCTTCATCACAGCCAAATCCTCCTCATTCAGCCTGTGTGGAACTCCCTGCAGTGAAGGGATCTCTCACATGTGCTTCTATGTAGGGCTCCAAAGGTCTGTCCCTGTTCTTCCTGGAAGTGCGAGATAAGCAGGGGAAGCTGAATGGCATTGAGGTGCAAAGGCTGAAGCAGAAGCTGGGGACCAGGCAGGTGCCAACAGCTGAGCTGCTGCTGGATGGATCCAAGGCACACCGGGTATGCAAGAGGCAGCAGTGGGGAGATCAGGCAGCTCTCTCCTACTCAATGGGCTGGGCTGGCAAACACACACAGTGACATGGGGGTGGGGGTTTTGAGGCAAGAAGTCAGATTTTTCAGATGACTGAGGCAGATTGAGATGGAGGGAAGAGTCCATTTCCACCAGCCCATTGACACACTCCACTCCCAAAGAGATTCATGGGGGGATTTATTCTAGCCTTTGTTCCTTGATGCTTTCAGATCTCTGCAGAGGGTCGGGGTGTGGCCTCCATTGCCAACATGTTGACCATTACTAGGATCCACAATGTCATCTCTGCAGTGGCTGGCATGAGGAGGTGAAGCCCACGTGGATCTCCATGCCCCTGGGGGAGCAGCCAGGCGGACGAAGGGGCTCAGCTTTGCTTTGCTGCCATGAGCCACACTGTGCTGTGGTGGGGCCATGTCTGGGAGCTAAGTGATGCAGGGAAGTGGGAGGAGAAGGTTGTTTCTATCTCACAACATCCTGGCTTTCAAACGTCCTATTTGCTGTTTTTGTTTCAAGTAGGACTTCTTAATGTTGGCTCAGTTTGTGAGCTGCTTGGGGCAGGGTCCGCCCCTTAGCTCTGTGTTTCTAAGTGCCTAGCAGAGGGGGGTCCTAGGCACTACAGCAGGGCAGATGATAATGTGCAGCAGAGCCTATGCAAGAGGCCATACTTGCTGGGCAACCTCCTGTCTGAAGAGTAGCAAAGAATGCCCCAAATGTGCGTTGTTCCCAGCAATAGCTCTGCAGGTGAAGAAATGTAAATTGACTAAGCTCCAATGACTTTCCTCCCGGGGAGGGCTCCCAAGTGCTCTGCTGTCAGTGGGACATGTGGCAGCTCAGGCTAGATCCTGGGCCACTTTGGCTGCTGCTGGTGTTACAGCAGCGCCCCAGGGCCCCAGTTAGAGATTGAGAAGCATCGAGCACAACAGGGCACCAGCCACCTATAACTATGTGGGAGCCCAGCTGGATCCAAATGGGGGGATAGTGGAGGTTCTACTCATGTCTCCGCTGCTGGGGAGTGGTGGAGAGAAGAAATCGCTGTCACCTCCCCCATGCCCATCCCCCACCCCCAAGCTCAGGGGTGAGGTTGGGAAGGGAGGAGTGCAGGAGCACCAGGGACAAATGTGGCACATGCATGCAGGTGTGGGGAGCCAGCAGTGGCTCAGGGACTGGCTGTTTCTCCTACTGGTGTTGCTGGGACATCCAGGGAGTGCAAGAGAAGGGTTTGTCACTGCTGTCCCTCCTGGTGGGATTGGGTAGGCATGGCAGCATCTGCTCAGGAGGTGGTGGGAAGGTGTGAACTAGCAGGTGTGGAGGAAAAGACCATGACAGACTTCCCAGGGACCTGAGGGATGGTCACAGCAGTAACTGAACTCAAGCCCTTGGCCTCCCTAGAACTAATCACTGACACTTGTCCTCATTGAGGATCATGCCAGCATCACCTGGACAATTCTTGGCTGAGCTGGCATTGAGACTGACACACCAGAGCCATGTTAGAGCCTCCCAAAGCATCCACTGGGACTGGACTAGGGGCCAGAAACATCCTACAGAGAGACTTTGTGCTAGGACCGAGATGGTGCCTCCGCGCCCCCCCACCCCCGCCATATAGCCTTGGGGAGAAGACAGCCAGCCAGATACTCCAGTGGGCATGGGCAGAAAGCCACCAAGGCAGGCACGTCTGGACAGTCCAGTTAACTCTGTAGGACCTTCGCTGACTTTCTCTGCTCTGTGCTGATTGGTTGTTTGCTCCAACCCTCTCCTCACTTTCTCTTCCCTTTAGCGGCACTCCATGCCTGCCTCTCCTCTTCTCTCCTCTCCTCTCCCCTGCCCTGTCCCGTCCCCTCTCTTTCACAGCACTAACACGTCATGTGCTGCTAGTGCATGGCTCATTGGACTGGCGTGTTCTGCCTCCTCCCAGCCTGCATTTGTCTGATCTACTGAGACTGGACGCTGTTCAGGGCAGGGACTGTCCACTACTCAGTACAGTGCCTAGCACAAGGAGCCCCCTTCTTAGTTGGGCCTTTGGCACTATTATCCTAAGCATGATTACTAATAATAACCGGGAGCTAGCTGGTGTAATAGACAGCCTGGAGCATTGGGCCTGGGGCCAGATTTGAGGCCTGAACCAAAGGCTGTAAACCAAAGTAGGCCTGGCCTTGGCAAAAGAATAACATGCTAAATATTTATGCAAATACTTTTCAGAAGGCTAGTACGGATACATCCCAATCTTGTACAAGAGCAGATGGTTTAACAGAACAATTAATAGGGATGTTGTGTCTGAGATATCAGGCACAAGAGAAGGTAACAAACATGTCACGAAACTGGCAGGGTGGTAGGTAAGTTGTTTGTCTCAGGCTATAAATGTCAGGGTCCCTTGCCTTAACCCTTTGTATGGCCTAGGGAACAGCAGAGACTCTTGCTGCTGATTGAGCCACTCCTTGCCACAGTCACTGGTGTTAGCATACCAGTAACCATGGAGCCAAGGCGCTAGGACTGCAACTTGAGGGCAATACACCAGCCGCGTGCCTTTGTCACTCTGTGCCTGTACGCTCTCTTTATAAGTAACATCGAGGTCTGCTAAATTAGCAGGCTTCATTAGCTGCTAGTCCAAGGACAGATGCACTGAGCAGCCTTAACAGTATTACCAAGGCAACAGCATTCCAGCCTTCAGCCCTTGACAACAGGCGGGTGAGCAGGAAGAGGTTTGCTGGGGTGATAGGGAAAAGTAAGCACTGCTTTGGGTTAGCTGTCTCCTAGGCTGACTATACAGTATCACTTCCATCTGCCATGGCTGGGTTATTCTGCATCCCCAAGCTGTGAATGGCTCAAAAGGGAAGTTAGGAAATGGGTTTAATATAGATGGGAATATAAAGGCTGCAGCCACTAACCCTCCATGCCTGACTGCCCTTTCATTCCTAGGGTGATTAACCTGGCCAGAGAGTATGCCAGCAAGCGGGTCGTCTTTGGAAAGCTCATCAAGGACCATCCCTTGCACATGCAAACCATGGCCCGGCTGGAGGTGAGGCTTCCTCGCACTCAGCTCGCTCTCTCACTCATTCCTGCCGCAAGACAAAGATTCACCGCTGCTGCAGGGAGCTGTGAATCAGGAAGGCCAGCCTGCCACTGTTGTTCATAACCAGACTGGCCAGAGCTCTGTGGAGTTTTGTTACTGATGCTCTCAACCCTGCTTTAGGCACAAGGCTGCCAGAACTGGCTAGTATCGATCCAGGGCATGTTAGACAGGGATGTGAGATGTACTCTAGCAGGATTTGAGCTGAGCAGAAATTCACCCACTCTGCAGGAGTCTGGATTTGCTCAGACAGGTGCAGAGCTGTTCCTCATAGAAGTACATGGATGCCCATGTAAACCCTGCCCTTGGGCGTGTAATTGAGCTTGGGACATCCGGATCTCAAAGCATGAGCCTCAGAGGCCTAAGCTAAAAGATCCAGCTGCATTAGTCAAGACCATAGCTGTCTCATTAACTTTGACAGGAGACCCAGCCACCAGTAGAGGTGGACAGAGCACCCCTGAGTGGGTTTCACCCATGTCCAGAATGGTCCCTGAATGATTTGTGGAATCCCTGGTGCAGTACATGGTGCTCTATTATTTAAATTCTATGGGGACTGTAAGCACTTCAGAGCGTTGGGTGCCTCACGCTGTCTGTGCAGCACCTGGCACCATGGGGCCCTGATCCTGCTCAGGAGCTCTAGGCCCTGCTGTAATAGAAATAAATAATAACAATATACAGACAAACAGGACTGAGGACTATAGAAGCAAGCTGGGTGTGAACCTGCACTCTGGCTCTGATGAACCAGCTGGGCTGTGGAAGGGGCTTCAGACCTGAGTCTGGATTTAGCAGCTGGGTCCTTCTCTGCTTTACAGAGATCAGAGACAAAAATATTGTTTGTTATGGTAGATCACCAAAAAACAACCTGCAGAAACTTATTGTTCAAAAAGGGATCTAAAATACAAAGGGCTCTGTTCACTCCCCAAAACCCAGTCAAACCTTCTGTTTCCTTCTTGCTCTGAGAAATGTAAAATCATGCAAATACTTGGCCCCCATGGTGGGACAAGTTTCTCTTTCATCCCCATCTAATATATAAAAATCCTTTTTC
This sequence comes from Gopherus flavomarginatus, assembly GCF_025201925.1. Classification (NCBI taxonomy): domain Eukaryota; kingdom Metazoa; phylum Chordata; order Testudines; family Testudinidae; genus Gopherus; species Gopherus flavomarginatus. The sequence goes on from NC_066631.1 coordinate 1,806,157, forward strand.
AGGGTGATGGTGGTGGGGGAGAGACAGCAGTATCTCCAAGCTGTTACTATCAAACATAGAAGTTGAGGTTCTAGCATCTCTGAGTCCACCCTCTGAACAGTGATATGGCCAGCTGGTCTAAGTGGTCTCTGCAGAGCACACCAGAACAGATGCATGCAGAAAAGCTTAATATCATGTTGCCAGGGAAGTGAGCTACTCATCAAGCAATCAGCCAGAGTCCTTGCAGGTCCTGACAAGTGTTTGCACCTGCAGTACTCCTGCCTCTCTGCAGATCATAGAATATCAGGGTTGGAAGGGACCTCAGGAGGTCATCTAGTCCCACACCGTGCTCAAAGCAGGACTAATCTCCAACTAAATCATCCCAGCCAGGGCTTTGTCAAGCCTGACCTTAAAAACATCTAAGGAAGGAGATTCCACCACCTTCTTAGGTAAGCCATTCCAGTGCTTCACAATCCTCCTGGTGAAAAAGTTTTTCCTAATATCCTAAACTTCCCCCACTGCAACTTGAGACCATTACTCCTTGTTCTGTCCTCTGGTACCAGTGAGGACAGTTTAGATCCATCCTCTTTGGAGCCCCCTTTCAGGTAGTTGAAAGCAGCTATCAAATCCCCTCTCATTCTTCTCTTCTGCAGACTAAACAATCCCAGTTCCCTCAGCATCTCCTCATAAGTCATGTGCTCCAGCCCCCTAATCATTTTTGTTGCCCTCCGCTGGACTCTTTCCAATTTTTCCATATCCTCTTTCTAGTGTGGGGCCCAAAACTGGACACAATACTCCAGATGTGGCCTCACCAGTGCCGAATAGAGGGGAATGATCACATTCCTCGATCTGCTGGCAGTGCTCCTACTGATGCCCAATATGCCATTAGCCTTCTTGGCAACAAAGGCACACTGTTGACTCATGTCCAGCTTCTCATCCCCTAGATCCTTTTCTGCAGAACTGCTACCTAGCCACCAACCCTAACCCTAGTCTGTATTAGTGCATGGGATTCTTCCATCCTTAATGCAGGACTCTGCACTTGTACTTGTTGAACCTCATCAGGTTTCTTTTGGACCAATCCTCTAATTTATCTAGGTCCCTCTGTATCCTATCCCTACTCTCCAGTGTATCTACCTCTCCTCCCAGTTTAGTGTCATCTGCAAACTTGCTGAGGGTGCAGTCCACTCCATCCTTCCATCTTTGGAAGGATGTCATCTTGTTTCCTGTACATCACTGTGGGAGGATGTGGACTTGTGACATCGAGAATTGTATCAGGTGCCTGGAAGGAGTATTGATCTGGTGTCTGATGGAGCCTAAAAAACAGGGCACTGTCACACTCCTAATAGTGGACCACGGTTACAGAACTACCAAGGGAGCAAGGACCCCACACCTGGGCTGTAATACCTGCGGTATATCAGACTGGGCAGAGCAGTCTTTGCCAATGCAGCTTTGGCAGGGGCTTGGTACTGATTCAAGGTAATTCTCCTGGTACAAGGTCAGATGGGGTTGATGCATGCCTGTGCCCACAGGGATTGCACGTGAGTGCTCTCTGCTGCTTCTGTCCCTGCAGGTGGAAACTCGGGGGGCCTTTCTCATGCTCATGGAGATAGCCAGGCTGCTGGGATTAGAGGAGACCAAGATGGCCAGTGAGCAGGACCTGCATCTTCTCAGGCTGCTGACGCCAGTCGCTAAGCTCTACACTGGGAAACAGGTATTGGGGTGGCCACGTTCGATCAGCCCTGGGAGGGGCTCTGTGCAGCATGTCACTGACCTTGGGCTGGATGGAGGGATGAGTTACAGGGAGAATACAGATTGCAGCAGCAATACAGGGTCCAGGGCTTGGGGTAGAAAGAGGAAAACCTGCTCCTGCAAGGCTAGCAGAACAATGGACTGACTGCTGCCAGTTAGGGCAGGTGAGTTAATTAATTGCTTGCATTGTGGGGAGTGGAGGTTGTAGGGCAGGGGAGAGGGCATATTCTGGTCCGTGATTGAGGCACATGTCACATTTCTGATCAGAACAGATGGAACAGTGGTGTGGGGTTTTTTAAAGTGTGGGTACACTTGGCTGAACATATTTTGCTAAATTAAAAAAGAGAATTCTTCTCCTTTGACCAGAGACCAAGCAAAAACAATTCGCTCCCCAAAGGAATTTGTTTCCTACAGTTATGAGCAATTGAAAAAGGAGCTGGGTTTGTGTAGAAGTTCAGTTTCAACCTTAACTCTAGAGGTCTCTCCTGCTGTCTCTCTCTCTCTCTTTAAATGTGTGCAGAAGTTTAAATGGATCCACTTATCCAGGGAGGGAGGTAATGTGTTTGTCTTGAAATAAATTTCTTTACTTCCAGGCACTATTTTTTGCATTATTTATTAATGGAGCACCGGGATTACTATCTGCTTCTCGGGGCAACTTGCTGGCCTCTCACAGTTGACATTATAAGTTGCTGAAAGATTTTGACCAAGTGGCCCTTTGAGTAGGCGTCTTTCCCAACCTGCTGTACACACAGATCATTTCACGTACCATGTAAACCCCAAACTTGACTCCTCCCAGGGCTTTAGCTTTATTAACATAGAACTCCTCAAGAAGATGTTATGAGAATCCTATCAAGCCTACTCCCCAGGTCTGACTGCTCAGCCCATGCTCTAGAGATCAGTGGCTCTCAACCTTTCCAGACCACTGTACCCCTTTCAAGGGTCTGATTTGTCTTGCGGACCCCAAGTTTCACCTCACTTAAAAACTATTTGCTTACAAAATCAGACATAAGATACAAAAGTGGCACAGCACACTGTTACTGAACATTTACTCTCTCCTTTTTACCATATAATTATAAAATCAATGGAAATATAAATATTGTACTTACGTTTCAGTGTATAGTTTATGGAGTCGTATAAACAAGTCATTGTCTGGATGAAATTTTAGTTTGTACTGACTTTGCTAGTGCTTTTTATGTAGCCAGTTGTAAAACTAAGCAAATATCTAGATGAGTTGTTGTACCCCCCCGGAAGACCTCTGCATCCCTCCAGGGACACACGAACCACTGCCCTAGAACCTCTCCCCAGAGAGTCCCTCCAAATCCCTTTATGTCCATGTAGGTTAAGGAGTCACCTGCCTCACTGAGTCAGCATAACTCACTTAACCCTTTCCCTGCAGGATCAGCACCCAAAACTGTTTGGATGCAACATGGTAATTAGCATGGAGGATAGCATGAGCAATTTCTCCATCTGGGTAATTTGGATCTTGAGGTTCAAATCCTGGAGTCTTGTGATCTGTGTTTTGCAGGCGATTGCTGTTATTTCTGAGGGACTGGAATGTTTTGGAGGGCAGGGCTACATGGAGGACACAGGCTTGCCAGTCGCACTGCGAGATGCCCAGGTAAGAAAACAGAAACAAAACGTGACAGTTCTTCTCCATAGCACCTCACTTGGTGCCCCCCAGTCATCTCTCTGCAGTGCTACACTGTTGCCTGGCTCTCTGCCAAAGACAGATTGCCAAATGTGTGTGCTCATGCCTCCAGGCCTTGCCCTCCCGTCTAATGTCATGGCTGTCCTCTGCCCGTGTGCCAGCCCTGCTGTTGGACCTCACATCACCACAGAGCTCTAACACTGTGATAGAACTGACTAGTCTGTCATTGTTCTTCTCATCCTGAGGGCCATTCGCCGTCATGTCACTCGTGATTGACTCCTGCTCAGGGGCGCTATTGAGCTGTCAGCCACATACTGACTTCCACTGCCTGTTCGTCCTCATGTGGGCTCACTCCTTCCTTAGATAACTGACCCCTCCTGCTTCACACCCTCCCCTGGGCTGCTCCCATAAACTTGGTCTACCCCTCTCATCTCCCCTACAAGCCTTCCTCACCTCCCTTCACAGTTCATTCCCTCTCCAGCCCTCGTCTCCTCTTTGGGCTTTGCAATGCCACCCTTCCGTACCCCTTTCAACCTCCTCATACCTCATTCAACCCCAGCCTCATCTGCTCCTCACAGCCCTCTTCTCTCCCTCCCTTCCACTCTCACAGCACTCCATCTGCCCTCGCCACCAGCCTTTAACCCTGTCCTCCTTCCCCAGCCTTTAACCTCGTGTTCTGCAAGCACCGTGAAGTCCTGGCTCACACCCTTCCCCCCCCCCCCCCCCCGTACATCTGCTCTTTCTGACTCAGCAGTTCCACTTCTCCTTGGTCATCCACTCCCCTGACTCCATGCCTAGCAGCTCTACCCTTCAGTCACTATGGGATGTGTGGAGGAGATCAGTCTGAGCATTCCTGTCATTGGTAAGAAATCCCAATAACAGCTCCTTTTCCTGCCTGTCCCTCCTCCTGCACAGGTGCTGACCATCTGGGAGGGAACAACAAATATCCTCTCACTTGATGTGCTGCGCTCTCTCACCAAAAGCCAAGGCCAGGTGCTAGCTGCATTCTGCTCTGGAGTGCAGGTGTGTTCACTCATGGCAACGTTGATCATCTAGACGTACCACCTCCCTGGACCTGGCTTCTTGCTCCTACTGCAAGACCTGCTGGGAACACCACTGGCTTTAGAGTACTGAGTTGATAGCATCCAACCAGGTATCTCCCCCACTCTCACTCAGTGCTGAGGCTGCTGCTGCCTGGCATCCCATGTTCCTTATGGCTGTGATTTGGGAAGGGGAAGACCCCAGAGAGACTTGACAGCTCTCTAGCTATGGCTCTTGGTTTCAACAACCATGCACTACTTTATCCATTCCATCCTTGAGCTGTAGGTGGTGAAAAAGGTTTGACTTAAGGCCTTGGCTACACTGGCGCTTTACAGCGCTGCAACTTTCTCGCTCAGGGGTGTGAAAAAAACACCCCTCTGAGTGCAGCAAGTTACAGCGCTGCAAAGCGCCAGTGTAAACACTGCCCCTGTGCAGGGAGCGCGGCTCCCAGTGCTGTAAGCTAATCCCCATGGGGAGGTGGAGTACCTGCAGCGCAGGGAGAGATCTTTCCCAGCACTGCCGCTGCGACCACACTCAACTTCAGTGCACTGCCGCGGGAGCGCTGTACGGCTGTAAGTGTAGCCATACCCTTACTGAACCAATTCTCCTGTCAACATTCCACATGCCTGTCCCACAGAAGAGCCTCAACAAACAATGTGAAAAATGCCCCAATACTTTCTCTGGAGTGGACTGAAGCCCTTAAAAAGCCCACCCAGCTTTGCATTTCATTTAACACTATTCCAGTAGGTTCGAGTGACACCAAGCAAAGCTTGGCTAAATGGCTGTCTCATTGCATCTCTCCATGCTGCAGCCAGCTGGGCCTGTCGAGGCTCATTTCACTTGGGGCTTCCAAGCTCAGATCTGTCTACTCAGGAGACAGCAGGTCTTCTCTGCATCCAAGTACCAAGCACTATTGCTTAGACTAGGCTTCTAGACCAGAATCCTGGTTTGACATATGGGTGTAACACAACCTGCTTCTGAGCTGCCGGTGCCCCAACTCTCCTGGCCTCTAGAAATTGGATTTATTTTGTGTTTTTTTATTACCCACTGTTTCTACTCACAGCCATACCACTCCCTGGCATCAGAGTGTGGGGCTGCTGGGATCTTCACCTTTCGTGCCACCTGTGGACTACCACTTTGGCCTGTTTCTGTTTTCATCTTCCATGGTCTAGCCCTCCAGCCAGGTCACCTCCTAGGTAATGAAAGTCCAATTGAAAATTCAAATAAACATCCAAACAAAGGTGCTTCTGCCCCTCCTGGGCTCCGTGCACTTCTTCAGCAGAGCACTGCCTCCCCTCCCACTGTGCTTTTCCCCTGCAAGTGCTGCTTCTCAACAGATTTCTGCACTGCATTCTCCCCCCGGGGACACCGGCAACTTCTCCTAGGGACCTCCCTGCTACTTTCAGATGTCACTTCAGCTTGCCTTCACCAGGGCCTTCCCAGGGAGAGGGAGCTCCTTCCTCTGTAGTCCACTCTGACCTTTTCACAGCAGGGGGTCACTAGTTGTAATTAAGTCCCCAGATCAGAATCAGCTGGGTGATAACTGCTACCTCACAGGCAAGGCTGAAGCCATCTGTTAAAGGGCCAGCCAGCATATGACACCCACCTTTTGGGGAGATAGTTTAGCCCTCCATAAAAGTAATGGATTGTTACCATTCTAGGCATGAGTCTTGTTTCCCACCGTTATTGCCTCTCTTGCTACCTGATACCATTTGGTTTAGCTCCATGCTTCATATAGTTGTCTATAGGAGTTGGAATCTACTGTGAAGGGCACCTCTAGAGGAAGGAACATTGCTGGGAATGTTTGTTCTCTGAGGGGATTCCCATCCAGCCTCCTCCCCACAGAGCTGAGGGTCTGCTATTTCTGCCTTTGGCTTGTGTTAACTGGCTCTTGTTGGGAGTACGTTCTTCTCCTGCTTGGACAGCAAGTAAGTATGGGATACTGAGGGGTGCCAGCCACTAAGGGAGTTCCCACCTGGTCTTGTGCTGGAAGCCTGGTTCCAAGAGCAGTGAGCCACTGAAGTATATCTCCAGAGAACATGAATGACAGGTAACTTTCTTTTCCTTTGCACTATATGATTATGGGAAGCTGAGAGCCTTTCATGTGCGTACTTCATGATGCATTCTACAGAGGCAAGGCAAGGGGAAGGAAGATAAACATGTTACTGGGTGATTATCCTGCTGATCTTCACATATAAAGTGCAACCAGAGGAATGAATGAGAGAAATGGCACTAGCTTCCTAAGACAACAATCTGGGAGAGATCCTGGGAGTTTCAGATGAGCAATATGTGGGGCCAGTTTTATTGGCTATGGCTTTGCTGCAGAACTTTGGATGCATTTTAAAATCCACTTCTACTCTGAGAAGTGACATTTTAAAAATGGTATCATGAGGTTCCAGGATTCTTGTATGCCAACAAGTTCATATCAAATTTGATCAGCTCACAAATGAAACAGGATCTTTCTGAATGTCAGCTGTGCAAAACTCAGCCTGGGCTATGTACAGATAAAGCCGAGCGTTCTGCCTTTTCATGGATCATCAGCAATGATTCTGCAGGCCAGTTTGTGCCCTCAGTAAAATCTGTGCAGCCCTATTGAAGTAAATATGATTTGCAATCAAAGCCCCCTGTTTTTGGTGTCCTCGCTCTTATTTTTAAATACGCATAACCTTGAAAATGATTCTCCATTATAAGAAATGAGTCCAGTTCTTGCTGTATTGTTTGTTAGTTGTTTGCAGCAAGGAGAGGCTAACCAAAGAGTGGCAGCTTAAACAGTCTCTGATGGATTCAGAAATATTAAAGGTCATTCTCTGTTTGACTACATCAGTCAGAAAAGTGACGGTAAAAATGGCCCCATTGATATAGCCTCCTGTCAGTTATACGCTTATGGACTTAGAGCAGGTAGACAGGGAGCAAAGCAAAGCTGGAGTTGTTCCTGCCTTTCACATGAGCAGTGAAGCTGCTGGCTAAGTTCTCATTCTAGAATTTTGTTTCTCCTTACAAGAGAGGAAGTGGGAAAAAACCCAGTTTGATTTTCCTGTACGTTGAGTTTACACCGCTGGCAGTTGGGGGAAAAAAAATCACCTGTAAAAAATTAGCAAATTAGAGATGAAAGGATTTGATGCAGAACACATACAGAATACAACCTGTCACTTTTCTGACCAGAACCATGCCTTAAAGCTGATCAGATTTTGTACCTGCAGTACCTGGGTCCCTTTAAACACACAACAGCATGGCAATTTAGGCCAGGAATTGGCAACCTTTGGCATGTGGCCCATTTTGTTTACATTGACCGTTCGCAGGCACAGCTGCCCACAGCTAATGGTCGCAGTTTGCCGTTCCCAGCCAATGGGAGCTGCGGGAAGGGATGTGCTGGCCACCAATTCCCACAGCTCCCAGTGGCCAGGAATGGCAAGCTGCAGCCAGTTGGAGCTGCAGGGCGCCGTGCCTGCAGATGGTCAACGTAAACAAAATGTCTCGTGGCTTGCCAGTGGATTACCCTCATGGGCCGCGTGCTGAAGGTTGCCAACCCCTGGTTTAGGCAATAGCAGTTTGTTACACAGCCAGCTGTACCAAGGTATTACAGTAGAACCTCAGAGTTATGAACACCTTCTCATGATTGTTCTTTCCAAAGTTAACAACTGAACGTGGACTTTTACAGCTTTGAAACTTTACTATGCAAAAGAAAAATGGTTCTTTTAACCACCTTAATTTAAATGAAACAAGCACAGAAAGTTTCCTTTATCTTGTTAAATCTTTTTTTCCTTAAACTTTCCCTTAATTTTTTAGTTTACATTTAACACAGTACTGTACTATGTTTTTTGTGTCACTGCTGCTGCCTGATTGCATACTTCCGGTTCCAAATGTGGTGTGTGGTTGACCAGTCAGTTCATAACTCTGGTTTTCATAGCACTGAGGTTCTACTGTAGTGTGGTGTATGAATCTACTGTGTTTTGAGAAACCTATATCCCTTTGGCTTCATCCCAGCCTGTTATGCCTGTGTTTCTGCCTTTGGATTCTATGCTATTTGTTGGCATCAACCTCTAAGTTACTTTTGCAAAAGGCTTTTTAAAACATCTCATTAATATTCTGTGGGCTTGGAGGTTCCTTTGGACTTTATCTTGGCAACAGACCTAACCTGTACTTAGGAAGCTAGTAGTGCAAGCAAGTTTTTATAGGATACAAAATTGTGTTGAATTTTCACAGGTTGACTCCTACTGAGCCAACAGGCTGTATTTTCCAGTAAGAACTGCATGATCACCTCAAGTACTGAAAGCCTAAAATACACAAAACTATTTTTTAGTAGGATATGAGCTACTAATAAGTGTCAGTTTCACAAATAATCTGCAAATAAGAGATTAATTCACCTTCTACAAAATGCTACTCTAAAATACCAGCTCCTCTTTGCAAATCTAACCATTGTAACCCTTCGGTCACATTGTATTACAGCAGAAAAGCACAAATTGCAGAACTACTGGGGTAAAGATGTACAGTTCTGTAAAACATAGCACCCCAGACGCTGGGCCAAGACCCAGTGTGAAATCCTGGCTTCACCGAGGTCCATGTCAAAACACTTCAAAGGGGCCAGGATTTCACACACACACTGCAAGTTTTTCAACCCAATGACCATGGAAATGCAGATCCAAATGCAGGATCAGTAATATGGTGTAGTGATGCATAATGGCATTTATATATTGGATACAAATACACGTTACTCGAATCAAGAGCCCTTCTGAGAGCTCACCCTATGGCAGCATGGGAAACCCTGATTAAAGGCTCCACTCAATCTCACACGCCGAGGCAGCAGTGTGCACACCATAGTATTAATAGGAAGCCAGTGTAGAGTGGTATTAGGGTCTCACTGCTGACCTGTCACGTTTTCTACAAGACAGCTAGGCCACTGGGAAAATGGCAGCTTAACCAGAGGAGCCAGCAAAGCCTCTTGGAACAGCCAGAGCCCTGCCATCCATTCTCAGAGAGTTGAGCGCAGGCCTGACTGCTTTGGGCTTTCCCACATATGTGACTTGTGAGGGACGGATTCTTCAAACCTACCTGTTAGCTCAAGGAGAGCAGTAGCTGCAATCACACTCCGAGCGCAGCTCTAACGTCTTAATGAAAGTGGAAATATTTGGATGTAGGACAGATCAGACACAGTGGTGATGGACATGTATAATTTCTACCTGATACAGGTATGTAATTACAGGGTAGTGGGTACACTCGTTGGTATCCAAACCTTGCTGGAATGCCAGCATGGTGGATCTAGCTCACGGTGTTTTTCAGTTAATAAACTAATGCTGCAACTTTCCTTCAAACAATTTTCTCCTGAGTGCAGCTGAGCAGCGTTCTGTCAGTGTTGGCTGGTGTGGTATAAGCTTCCTGTGGCCGCCTCAGTGAGAACTGCAGTGGTTTGATCTCTTCCATTAGCATTTAAGCAGCTGTGTTTCCCTGTGGGAGGCTCTCAATAACTTTTCCTTTCTTTGCAGGGGAAGCTGGAGTTGGCTTCCAGCATTTCAGAACTGGAATCTTCTGTGCAGCTACTCCAGGATGCTCTCCACAGGCTTGGCCAGTTCACTCAAAGAGTTGGCTCAAAAGGGGCAGTTGCAATGGAGCTAGCAGCAAGAGACTTTGCCTACACTCTGGCAAGGATCTACACAGGTAATGGAGAGAACTGACAAACAATCCACTGTAGAGACTCCAAAATGACTCTGAATTAGTCCTAGGATGTTCAGTTTCAGGGATCCTGGGGTAGGTTTCAGCGGAGGAGATTGGTTTTCAAATGTTGTTAAACAATGGTGGTGTAAGGAATGCTGGTCACTGCCTCCTTTTTCAGCAGGAGATTCAGGTATGAAGCAGCAAGATGCTGTGATGGAGTAAGGAATACCTGGCCCTTCCATTACATTTTGCTATTGGGATGGGAGTCTGGAAACATTTATATCTGATGTGTGCTTTTCGCAGGGGCTCTCTTACTCGAACACGCAGCCCAGCCTGATGCCTCCTCCACAGACACCTACGCAGCTCAGAGGTAAATAGAACCCCTTTCTCCAGCCATCTCTTCCAAGCAGATCCTCTAGGTGTATTCAGCAGGTGCCACACCACACTCATGTGATCCAATCCCTTTCTAGTAGTCAGTCACACCTTCTACTGTGACAGACCCAGACCTCAACATCTGCTGCTGCTGGAGACAAAAGACGGTTACTCACCTTTGTAACTGTTGTTCTTCGAGATGTGTTGCTCATATCCATTCCAGTTAGGTGTGTGCGCGCCACGTGCACGTTTGTCGGAGACTTTTTTACCCTAGTAACACTCGGTGGGTTGGCAGGTCGCTCCCTGGAGTGGCGCCGCTATGGCGCCTGATATATACCCCTGCCGGCCCATCCGCTCCTCAGTTCCTTCTTGCCGGCTACTCCGACAGTGGGGAAGGAGGGTGGGTTTGGAATGGATATGAGCAACACATCTCGAAGAACAACAGTTACAAAGGTGAGTAGCCGTCTTTTCTTCTTCGAGTGATTGCTCATATCCATTCCAGTTAGGTGATTCCCAAGCCTTACCTAGGCGGTGGGGTCGGAGTGAGACGTTGCGGAACGTAAGACCACTGAGCCGAAGGCGGCATCGTCTCTAGACTGTTGGACCAATGTGTAGTGCGATGCAAAGGTATGGATGGAAGACCAGGTGGCCGTGCGGCAGATTTCCTGTATGGGAACATGGGCCAGGAATGCGGCAGAAGAAGCTTGAGTCCGGGTAGAATGGGCAGTGAGATGGCCCGACTGAGTATGAGCTAAGTCATAGCAAGTCCGAATACACGATGTAACCCAAGATGCAATATGCTGTGAGGAGATTGCCATGCCCTTCATACGTTCCACCACCGCCACGAATAGCTGAGGTAAGCGCTGGAAGGGCTTGGTCCTCTCGATGTAGAGGGCGAGAGCCCTTCGGACATCCAAGGTATGGAGCTGTTGCTCTCGTCGCGATGAATGCGGCTTTGGACAAAAGACTGGCAGAAAGATGTCCTGGTTAACGTGAAAGGCGGAGACAACCTTAGGGAGGAATGCTGGGTGTGGTCGCAGCTGTACCTTGTCCTTATGGAACACAGTATAGGGAGGATCCACAGTCAATGCACGAAGCCATGAGACTCGTCTAGTCGAGGTGACAGCGACTAGGAAAGCTACTTTCCAGGACAGGTACAGCAGCAAGCATGTGGCCAAAGGCTCAAAAGGGGGCCCCATGAGCCTGGTTAAGACGAGGTTCAGGTCCCAGGTAGGGGTAGGCCGTTTGACCTGTGGGTATAGTCGCTCCAAGCTTTTGAGGAATCTGGAAACTATAGGGTGGGAAAAAACGAAACTGCCAGCTTCCCCTGGATGGAAGGTGGATATAGCCACAAGATGTACTTGCAGAGAGGAGATCGCCAAGCCCTGCTCTTTGAGAGACCACAGGTAGTCCAGGATAGTGGGGACTAATGCAGAATGCGGAGAATGGCAGTGCTGGTCACACCAGTGGCAGAAGTGCTTCCATTTTGCGAGGTATGTCGAGCGCGTGGAGGGCTTCCTGCTTCCCAGCAACACCTGCTGTACTGCGGCGGAACAGCGCAACTCCGACTGGTTTAACCAGCCAGGAGCCATGCAGTCAGATGAAGGGACTGCAGGTTCGGATGGTGCATCCTGCCGAAGTTTTGTGTGATCAGGTCCAGCCAGAGCGGCAGGGGAATTGGGTCTGCCAGGGACAGGTCGAGCAGCATGGTGTACCAGTGCTGCCTTCGGCCAAGCCGGAGCGATCAGGATGAGGCGAGCCCTGTCCCTGCGGAGCTTGAGCAGGACTCGGTGGACGAGAGGGAACGGTGGGATGGCGTAACAGAGGCGGCCCATCCATGGAATCAGGAATGCGTCCAACAGGGAGCCGGGGAGCAACCCTGTAGGGAGCAGAACACCTGGCATTTCCTGTTCATTCTGGATGCAAACAGGTCTATGTGGGGAAAGCCCCACCTCCGGAAAATTGAATGGAGAACGTCTGGACGGATGGACCATTCGTGAGATAGGAAGGATCTGCTCAGGTGATCTGCGAGAGTGTTCCGTACCCCCAGGAGAAAGGAGGCCACTAGATGTATGGAGTGGGCTATGCAGAAGTCCCACAGCCTCCTGACACAAAGGGGAGGACCGTGTCCCACCCTGCTTGTTGATGTAACACATGGCCGTTGTGTTGTCCATGAACACTGCAACACAATGGCCGTGTAGATGGTGCTTAAACGCTTGGCATGCCGGCCGGACCGCTCTCAGCTCTCGTACATTGATGTGGAGCGTCAACTCCCGGGGTGACCAAACACCTTGGGTTGCGCAGGAGCCCTAAGTGGGTGCCCCAGCCCAGCGAGGACACGTCCGTTGTTAGGGACATGGAGGGCTGGGGAGGATGAAATGGCAGGCCTGCACACACTCGGGATGACATCTTCCACCAGTCGAGGAAGCCTAGAACATCCTGCGGAACTGTCAGAAAAATGTCTATGGCGTCCCTGCCCAGCCAATAGACCGAAGCGAGCCAGGTTTGCAGAGGGCGCATTCGCAGTCTGGCATGCCTTGTGACAAAAGTGCATGCAGCCATGTGCCCCAGGAGAGCAAGGCAAGTACGAGCAGAGGTGGTTGGAAAGCACCTAACTAGAACTACAGAAAAGAACTATATACACGATACTATACAAACGAGCGAATCGCTAGGGAGGTGGAGATCAGCTATGCCGCGCTCCACAGTTCCAACGACCAACACGGCGGTAAGAAGGAACTGAGGAGCGGATGGGCCGGCAAGGGTATATATCAGGCGCCATAGCGGCGCCACTCCAGGGGCCGACCTGCTGACCCACCGAGTGTTGCTAGGGTAAAAAAGTCTCCGAACGTGCACGCAGCGCGTGCACACCTAACTGGAATGGATATGAGCAAGCACTCGAAGAAGTATCGGTTCTGCTGTATCAGTGACATCTGATCAATCCCCTCCATGGTGTTCATGGGGATTGCCTGTCCACAGCATGCCTTTCTAGAGAGTGTAACATCACTAGGGGTTAGGTTGCAACAAGTATTGTCCATACAATGGCTTTAGTTAAAAGTTATTTGCATTCCCTACTCAGGTGGTGCAAACAGGATCTCTGCCCCGTAGACTCAGAAGAAAAAGCTGGCTGTTATGATGACAAGGCAGTTTCCATGGATACCTACTTGGTTTATGAGGGAAACCCAGTTTTGAAAGGAAAGCTGTGACTTAACTGAAGCTAACTGAGAACATCCAGACCTCACTTTGGAAGAGAAATTGGATTACAATCCTGGCCAGTGCCTGGTGCGTCCAGCACAAATTGCATTTGCTTATAGTGTGCTTAATATTTAGAGCGGTGTAAACAAATGGGCTATGACCATCAGCTTATCACTGATCGTCTCTTTCAGGAGGTGTTGAAAAGAAATGTGCTTAGAATGTTTAAGGCAAACGTGGTGGTCAAATGCAGATAATGAATTTAATAAGAAAACTCTGAAGTGCTAATGAGTATTCTTTTCAACACTGAGACAAGGAAACAGAACCATAGCTACATCTGAAGCCTGGTCTAAAACACAGAAGTTACAGAAGTTTATAAAATTGGTTTTTAGCTTTGCACCACTTCCCCACCCCCTCTCTCTGAGCCAACACCCGACATCTGCAATGTTGCCTCCAGCAACTTTGTGTGAGTGGAGAGTTCCCCTGCACAAGGGCATTCTCCACTGGCCTCGTTAGCCACAAGAACCTGGTTTGAGCATCTGGCCAGATGAGGAAAGATGAGCTCCTCTTTCCCAGGCAATACCAAAAAGGGACAGATATGGGTCAGCATGGTTATAGGGGGGTGTTTGGTAGAGTTCCAGTTACCCTGTGGATGGGTCTGAAAGAAATGGCTACATTTTATTAGTGAGGAAGTGTACACAAGGAATAGTTAAATAGAAACTGATGCTATTGAGATATGCATGTCACAAGACAGCCTCATGCAGAGAAGTACTTTAGGGCAAGTCTACACTGCAAAATTGTCAACCTAAGTTATGCCAACGTACAGCCACTGCCGTAATTGAATCTGTTTTCATGTCCACATTTTGTTGCTTGTGTCAGCAGTGCACGTCCTCACCTGGAGTGCTTGCACCAATTTAACTGCCAGCGTGGGACACGGTGGTTCAGTTCCTGACAGGCAGTAACAGTCCATGGAAGCAACACAATGTCTACAATGACACTGCATCCACCTAACTACATCGACTTAAGCCCTGCACCTCTCGTGGAAGTGGAATTATTAAGTTGGTGTAATGGGCGAGTTACAGCTATGTGAGCTACAGTGTAGCGTAGATGCTTATAGAGTTAAGTCGCCGTACGCTTCCTCTGTCGTGTAACCCAGGCCTTAGTGTGTTAGAAGTTGAATTGTTAAGGTACAGTACTGAGCCAAACTTATCCCTATATGCTGTTTAAAAATCAGACTTTGTTGAGATCAAATACACAAGGTAGCTGATAAAATTACATCAGAAATGTAAGACCTAAGCAATCTTTTTTATAATTCTTATCAAATCAGTGCAAACAACTTAAAATGTGAAACCGTTTCTTTGAACAAGATGGTTGAGTGATTTGGCTATTCTGCAATAAAGGAATTGGGAAAAGGTTCAATACACATTGCATTTGTCTTTTTAAAGTACATCTAGTGCTCAACGTTTAAATGAGACGGCAAGTCTCCTTGCCATACCATGTAAGTAGAACTCCCTGTTGAATTGAACTTCAACTTATAAAGAGAGCAGATGTGGGGAAGGAATCATAAATACACTTCACCTCTGATAGCCTTTTCCCCCACTCAAATGTTACAGTGACATGCAGCATGCTCATTGCCTTGCCCAGCCAGTAACTGTACTCTGAATAGTTAACTATTGTCACTGAAGATGTGCTATTTCTTGGCCAATGACATCATAGACTATCAGGGTTGGAAGGGACCTCAGGAGGTATCTAGTCCAACCCCCTGCTCACAGCAGGACAATCCCCAGACAGATTTTTACCCCAGTTCCCTAAATGGTCCCCTCAAGGATTGAACTCACAACCATGGGTTTAGCAGGCCAAGGCGCAAATCTCTGTAGCCAGGAGGGCTTAATGCCTTCTGTGATGATCACTTGTTGCTGAGGCTTTCAGAGCCTCAGAAGTGCACCAACATTTTAATATGATGTATGGAGATAGCCCTATCTCACAGAGCTGGGACCCTGAAAGGTCATTGTGTCCAGCCCGCTGTCTTCACTAGCAGGACCAAGTACTGATTTTTGCCTCAGATCCCTAAGTGCCCCTCTCTATAACTGAACTCACAACCCTGGGTTTAGCGCAGGCCAATGCTCAAACCACTGAGCTATCCCTCCCATCAGTCAAGTTCAAGGAAGCTACTCTACAAAAGCTACTGTGAGATGAGATAAGTCACTTCAATATGAATCTTGCGCCAGGCTCCCAGAATGAGAAAGTTGCTTCCTACTGGTAAAGGAAAATAATCTTTGCCCTCCATAGAGCTCATTCATTTCCTTTTCATATGTGCCTTAATGGTACTGCAGGACACAGGACAGGTTTCCAGTTTTAGGTTAAAAAATCTATAAAACATCATCAAGGCGGACAGTCGGTATCGTTACTTTGGAAAGCAAGGGAGAGAGCTGTATTATTTTGTATGAATATATGTACTGCAGTTTATCTGCTTGATATCATTCTATCTGACTACACAGTCAAATGAAAGGGGTTGTTATGAACAGCCAACAGAAAATGAAAGAATGGTGGAGATCCAGACATCTGGGGTAAACACCTTCAAGGGAGTTAAGATAATACAGGTTAGGTTATTGGGAAGATCTTTTCTGGGCACCAGCAAGTTCATACAGTTGTTTTGCCAAGGCCACAGCCTAGATCTCAGAAATGACCATAAACATTTAAGAACCTTGGCCTAGAGAGGAAGGGGGATGGGGAGCAGTGAGACACAAAGAGAATGCTGCAGGGGCTGTCTGTCTCTCTCTCCCAGGCCAGGAGTAGGGGTGTCTGGGCTAAGAAAAAAGAATAACTTTAGGTAAGATAGACATTTATTACCCTTTTCTCTGCTTGCTATCTGCCTTTGGCTGAATAGATTTAAATTTTTTATTAAAGTTTGTTTAAAATTAAATATACACAAGTTAAGAGGGAAGGTACTGTATATCTGGGGTCAGGCTTGAGTTACGAGGGATTACAGGTATTGGTTACAAGGATGAAGAGATATGTACATATCACAACCAGCATAGACCCAGATTGGGGTGCAGAAGTTAGAATCATAGAATATTAGGGTTGGAAGGGACCTCAAGAGGTCATCTAGTCCAACCCCCTGCTCAAAGCAGGACCAATCACCAGATTTTTACCCCAGTTCCCCCCTCAAGGATTGAACTCACAACCCTGGGTTTAGCAAGCCAATACTCAAATCACTCAATGATTGGAGATATACCAATCTCCTAGAACTGGAAGGGACCTTGAAGGGTCATTGAGTCCAGCCCCCTGCCTTCACTAGCAGGATCAAGTGCTGATTTTGCCCCACGTCCCTAAGTGGCCTCCTCAAGGATTGAACTCACAACCCTGGGTTTAGCAGGCCAATGTTCAAACCTCTCTCAGCCCCAGAGCCTGTACTGTGAGCATAAAATGATGGATGGAGATCATTCTTCACCTGTCCCTACTGTTTGTACACTGTACAGTTAGCCAGACAAATGTTGAGACTCAGGGTTATAACATCAGAGACAATCTAAATCTTGCTCGGGATCCTGAATGTGAACCAAACACACTCCAGAAACTGAATTTCATACAGCAGTGGTTGCAGGCGTTCCTGTACATCATCATCATCATCATCATGATCCTATTACGCCTCTGGCATTTAGGGCAGCGGCGAAGCTCCTACACTCCTGTCTGTTTCTGGCAAGTCTTTCAATGGTTCCACAGCTGTGCCCCAGGTTTTTCAGCTCGACTTCCACAGTTCTTCACCATGTTGTTTTCAGGCGTTCTCATTTTCGCTTGCCTGCAGGTGTCCATCTTGTTGCCACTCTGGTGATGGAATCAATTTCCATCCAAAGCACATGACCGATCCGTCTCCTGGCAATGATGGTGCTCAGATCCTCTTGGCTGCACAGTGTCAGTAGATCTTGGTTTGAGATTATTCTGGGACAAAAGATATGGAGGATTTTTCTGAGGCAGTTTGTATGGAATGAAGACAGTTTGGACATGTCATACTTTCTCATTCCCCAGCATTCTGCACTATAAAGTAATGTTGAAAGTATACAGCTCTGATAAATCTTGATTTTGGTTTTGGTGTTGTATTTTGATGATTTTCAGACTGTATTTAAGCTCCTGAAGGTGTTTCTGGCTTTATTGATTTTGTTCCAGATGTCCCGGCTTGTTCCACTGTCTGGCTG
Organism: Gopherus flavomarginatus; assembly: GCF_025201925.1. Classification (NCBI taxonomy): domain Eukaryota; kingdom Metazoa; phylum Chordata; order Testudines; family Testudinidae; genus Gopherus; species Gopherus flavomarginatus. Next base: position 1,823,974 of record NC_066631.1, read on the forward strand.
ATGGTGCTGCCCAAGTATGGTAATGTTTCTACATCGGTGAGAATATAATCCTCTATCTGTACTGGTGATGGTGAGGCAATATTAAAGGTCATGAGATCTGTCATATTATGGTTGATTTTCAGTCCAATTTGCTGGCTGAATGCAGTGAGTCGAGGTGTTTTTTCTTGTATATGATGTTGGGTATGTGACAGGAGAGCAATATCATCTGCGAAGTCCAGGTCTTCAAGGGACAAGAAGAGTGTCCATTTAATGCCTTTTGGCATGTCTTCTGTTGTACGCTGCATTACCCAGTCGATGGCAATGTTGCAGAGGATTGCAGACATGACACACCCCTGACTTACTCCTGTTTTGACTTCAAAACTGAGCTCACTGTGATCAAGACTGAATGTAAAGTTGAAATAGAAGCTTTTGATGACGTTGATACAGAAAGGAATTCCATATGCCCGCAGAATGCGCCACAGGCTGGTCCTGTGAATGCTATCAAAAGCCTTCTCAAAATCTATGAAATTTATGTAAAGTTGCTGTTGCCATTCTAAGCAATGTTCTATTATGTTTCGTAGAGTGAAGATCTGGTCTGTGAATCCACGTCCTTTCCGAAAACCAGCTTGTTCTTTTCTGAGAACACTATCAACTGCCTCAGATACGCTGGACTATGATCTTACACAGTACTTTGCTTGGCACAGATAAAAGTGTGATATCACGCCAGTTATCACAATCACTGAGAGTTTCTTTCGTATGTTCACTATAACCCCAATGGTCCACTCATCTGGCACTTTTTCCCTTTCCCAGACTGATGTAAATAGAGGGGCCAGGATAGATGCTGCTAATTTAGGATTTACCTTGAACAATTCTGCATTCAAGTTTTCCTTGCCAGGAGCTTTCCCATTTGTTAAGGATTTGACAGCTTGAATGATCTCTTCCTTAGCTGGGGCGTCTGTGCTGATACCAAGATCTTCTTCCGACTCCTGGATGTTTGCTTCCCCTTTAGTTGGCTCCCTCTTCAGCAGTTCTTTGTCCAGCGCATTTCTTGTTCTTTTTTGGTTGTTAGTAGGTGTCCTTGTTCGTTCCCGATGAGAGTGTTTGTTCGTGTCTGCCACCGATAAGCCGCATCATTTTGTGGACGGTTCCTTGTTCACCACGAGCAGCTGCATCCTCTGCTTGTGTTGCCAAAGTATCAACATAATGCCGTTCGTCGCTCTCACAAGGCGTTTGACACCCCCCCTGTGCCTTGCTCTACTGCTCATGGTATCTGTTCTTTAGCTTCTGGGATTTTGTATCAAACTTTCTTCTTCAGGGCTCGTCTGGTTTCTATGGCGTTCCATGTGCTGGGTGTAATCACCCCTTCCTTCTCTTCTGCCTGTAGCCTAGACAGGCTTCATTGCTCTGTTTACAAATTACTGTTACTTTGTCCCACTTCTTCTTGATCTCCTCATCTGCATTCCCTCCTCGTCATCAAGGTGTGCAAGTGCTTGAAACTTAACTGCAGAACGAAGGCTTCTGTATTTCAAGGGACTTTAGCTTGTCAATATCATAACGTCTATGTCCCTTGTTTGGTGGACCCACTCTTGTCAGTTTTAGCTTGATGGAGGCTGTCACAAGGTGGTGGTCGCTGCCAACTCCTGCACCCCTTCTCGCTTTCACATCTGTCAGTGAGTGTCGCCATTTGACGTTGATCATATGGTCAATCTGGCTCCTATCTCTGTCATTTGGAGAACACCACGTCAGCTTGTGAATTTCACTATTTTGAAATAGGGTTCCCCGATGACTAGGTCATTCGTATTACAGAAATTAACAAGCCTTTCTCTGTTGTCATTCACAGTGCCACACCCATGCCTTCCCATTGCTCTCATCTTTGTGTTGTCCTTACTGACCTTGGCCACCAACTCTCAATTAATTTTAGGGAAAAAAAACAAACATGAACAGAGTCACATCCACATCATTGTAACGTGTATTTGTCGGGTTTTTGGCAGACTCAATAACAAAAATAATGCTGTCTCTCCCTTTGGCCCCCTCCCTCCATGCAGGGTTTAGCAGGTCCTGGGGCTTGCTGTGAAAAGTGATATTTGTATATTTGTTAATATCACAGCACATTTAGTAGCTACCTGGGAGGCCAAGGAAAGTGATAAATAATATTAACAAACATATAAGTATCACTTTTCACAGATAGCTAATAGGTCTGCTGTGAGAAGTGATACTTGCATGTTTGTTAATATCACTTTTCTTAGCAAGCCCCAGGACCCACTAAGCCCTGGATGGTGGGGGCCGAAGAGGTTAGGCAGCAGGGGCCAGACGCAATGGTGGGATGGGTGTGGGGCAGGGGGGCCCCAGGGCAATGTGTGTGGGGGGCTGAATGCAGAGCTGCAGAGGCAGGAGGAACCCAGGGCACTGGAGCAGGGAGTGAATGCGAGGCCAGGAAAGCAGCAGGGTCCTGAGAGAGGGGGATGGATACAAGGCCATGGGAGGCAGTGGGGGCCAGGGGCAATGGGGTAGATGATGAGCCCCACTGTTGCGTGGCCAGAGCCAGGGTCTGGGCAACGCCGGTGCAATCAGTAGGACCCGGGCTCTGTCCATCTTTATCTTTTCCAGGACCTTGCTGATCAGTGGGAACAGGGGGAAGGCATAAACAAACTGGCCTGACCAGGATAGGAGGAAGGCATCAGAGATAGCACCCCATCCCAGCCCCCCCCCCGGAGCAGAACCAGGGTCATCGATAGGTCAGCCAAGTTGCGAACATGTCCACCTGGGGAGTTCCCCAATCCTGGAAAAGTCTGTGCAACACCTCTGGCTGATGAGACCACTCGTGCTGAGAGAAGTCTCTGCTCAACTGATCTGTCTATGAGTTCTGGGCGCCCGGTAGATGGTAGGCATGTAGGCAAATGTTGTGGGCTATACAGAAGTCCCACAGCTTGAGGGCTTTCAAGCAGAGGAGAGAGTCCTGCCTTGCCTGTTGACGTAAAACATCGAGCCCGTGTTGTCCCTGAAAACCCTGACCACTCTGCCCCTCCAGGTGTGAGTGGAAGGCCATGCACGCCAGCCAGAGTTCCTGAGCTCCTTGATATTTATGTGGAGGTCCGGGTCCTGTGCAGACCACAGACCTTTCGTCTGAACATCTCCCACATGGGCTCCCCACCCCAGGCCTGATGGGCTGGACACCAGTTCCATCAACGGGGGCCTGCCTCTGAACGGAACCCCACGGAGCATGTTCCCTGGGAAGCAGGGCCGGCTCCAGGCACCAGCACAGCAAACACATTCCTGGGGTGGCAAGCTGTGGGGGGTGGAGTGTCGGTTGCCATGAGGGTGGCAGTCAGGCCGCCTTCGGCAGCAGCATGCCTGCAAGAGGACTGCTGGTCCCACGGCTTCAGCTTCAATTCGGCGGTGGTATACCGAAGGCACGGGACCAGCAGATCACCCGCAGAAATGCCGCTGAATCCACATGACCAGTGGACTGCCCGAAGGCACGCTGCCAAAGGTCGCCTGACTGCTGTGCTTGGGGCGGCAAAAAACATAGAGCCGCCCCTGCCGGGGAGGACCACAATTGTAAGGAGGCGATCACGGGCTTGGGCACAGTAAGGACCTTGTCCATCCTGTCTCTGGTACAGCAGAACATTGAGGCCAACCAGAGCTGGAGGGGCCTCATCCTGAGTCTGGCATGGCAGACCACATATGTGCAAGCTGACAAGTGACCCAATAGCTGGAGACACGCTCTGGCTGATGTCACTGGAAACTTTGTGACTGTGTTGATGAGCCCTTTCAGGGTCTCGAACCTGTCCGGTGGGAGGGAGGCTCTGGCTGATGGCGTCCAGGACTGCCCTGATAAACTCTATGCGCTGTACCGGGACTAATGTGGACTTGGTGTCGTTCACCAACAGGCCCAGAGTGGCACATATGGACAGGAAGAGCACCACGTGATCCTGCACCTGCGACCGGGAGCTGCCCTTGACCAGCCAGTTGTCCAGATAGGGGAAGATCTGGACCCTCCGATGCCTGAGGTAGGCTGCTACCATCAACATACACTTTGTAAATACCCTGGGGGCAGTGGACAGGCCAAATGGGAGGACCGTGAATTGGTAGTGCTCCTGCCCAACCATGAAACGGAGGAAGTGTCTGTGCCCCTCGAATATATGGATGTGGAAACATGCGTCCTGCAGGTCGAGGGATCCAGGGAGGGGAGGATGGAGGCCTGAGAGACCATGTGGAACTTGAGCTTCACCACGTGCTGGTTCAGGCCTCGCAGGTCCAGGATGGGCCTGAGCCCCCCTTTGGTGGGAGAAGTACCCCTCTTGCTTGAACTCCACGGGCACCACTTCGACCGCTCCTAGACCAAGGAGACGCCCCACCTCCTGCTCGAGCGGGGCCTCGAGAGAGGGGTCCCCCAGGAGGGACAGGGTGGAGGGCGGTTGGGCGGGATAGAGGTAAACTAGAGTGTATAGCCTCAGGAGATGGTGTTGAGGACCCATCGGTCCAAGGTCAGCCACAACCACTCCAGGAGATAAGCACACAACCAGTTGGAGAAGGGAAGCTTTATTGCAGGTGGACCCTGATGTGAACTGGGAAGTCGCCCCCGGGCAGCCCATCAAAACTACCATTTCCCTGCCTGTTTGCCCTTGGAGGACCCAGGCTAGGGGGCAGATCGGGATTGCCTCTGCAGACTTTTTTACAGTCCTGCAACATTTTATAAGGGGATTCGTATTTAGAGTGGGTGGCCTGGGTGGGAGCCTGTTATGGCTTAAATTTAGGTTTAGCCAGAGCCGGAACATAGAGGTCAAGAGTCAGGAGTCTTTCAGGCCATGCAGTTTTATGTTTGTCTATTCCGCAAACAGAACCTTGCCATCAAACAGAAGCTCCCGCAAGAAGTCTGCTCCTCACTGGATAGCCCAGACAGATGGAGCCACGATGCCCTTCTCATGGACACTGCGAAGGCTATGGACCGCACGGCCATGTCCCCCGCATCTGATGCTGTCTGCAGAGTTGCCTTGGCAGCCCCTGCACCCTCCTCAACCAGAGCTTTGAACTCCTTCCTGTGACACTCCTGGAGGGGAGTCTTCGAACTTGGGCCCCATAGATTGAACTCATACCGGCCCTGGAGAGCCTGATGGCTCACCACCCATAACTGGAAGCTCAAGGATGAATAATTTTTTCTCCCAAAGGAATCCAGCCTCGAGTCTTTATTTTTCAGAGTAGGGGCTGGTTGGCCCTGCCGCTCCCTGTGGTTGACTGACTTGACTTGACTTGTACAGGTATTCATGTCTCTTGGCCGGCACAAAAGACTTGTGTTCTGCTCTCTTAGAGATGGGGGGCAATGAGGCTGGGGTTTGCCACAGGCATTTGAAATTTTTGCAGCTGCTTTGTGGAGTGGAAAGGCCACCCTGCTCGGTGCCGAGGCGGACAGGACATTAAAGAGGGAGTCCGAGGGCTCCTCCACCTCCTCTGCCTGAAGGTTGAGATTTGATGCCACCCCTTTCATGCATCCGACGAAGTGGGTATTCACCCACGAAAGCTCATGCTCCAACACATCTGTTAGTCTATAAGGTGCCACAGGACTCTTTGCTGCTTTTACAGATCCAGACTAACACGGCTACCCCTCTGATACTTGACAGCCTTTTCAGTAGTTCCTGGTGGGCTTTAGAGTCCTCTTGCAGGACAGAGGGGGCCATAATCGCCTCATCACGGGAGAGCGAGGAGGCGGGAGCAGTACTTCGTGTGTTCACTGGCACCGGAGGATCCACCACATAGTTGCTCTCTCGGCATGACGCCAAAGAGGTTCGTCCCACCGACTCCTTCCTCAGAGGCTGGGAGAGGGAGGCCAACAGCCGTTCCAAGGCTCTGGCCACCGACTGAGCCCCCATTGAGGGCTGTGTCAGGGCCATGATACCCACTGGTACCATTGTGCCGGCCACAAGGCCCGGTGCCACTGCACCTCCTGTGGCACCGAAGAAGCAGGCTGTTCGGCATGGCTGGCCCGTCCCATTGATGGACAACTATGAAGGGAGGCCAGGCTGACCTGCGACCTGCCGCTGTCCCTGGACCAGGAGGAGTGGCAGTGCTAGGAGTGGTGCCAACCACAAGACCGTGATCCTGACATGGAGGAACGGTACTGCTGGTAGCAGCTGCTACGCGATCAGCTCCGTCGGGCAGATCCGCAATGGCAAGGGGCTGGCGATCAATGCCCAGGGTAGCGGGAGCGGTGCCATGGTGGGATCCTGGAGCAAGGCAACGAATGCAAACAGCATCAATATTCGTGTTGCAACTGGCTACAATAGACCCTCGGAGACGAGGACCTTCGGCATCATCTGCCTCGGTCCCGTTGGTGTCCACTCCTCGAGGCGGAGCAGTGCCTGGAGTCTCTTGTCAGTCGGAACCCAGCCAGACAACTTGGTGGGGGTTAACAGTGACCTGTGTGGACTATGCATGGGAAGGTTGCTGAGTGGCAAATGGCATCGGGAACATTCCTTCAACCGTGACTGGTACCAAGCTGGGGGCAACTGCGGAGATCCCAGAGGCAGCTTGCCTCTGGACTGCAGGGCCAACATTGGCGGTGCTCCTGGTACTGACATGGACATAATGTCCCGGGCTGCTTGCAGAGCCTCTGGTGTGGAAGGCATCCGGACATCGGGGGAAGCCTGCTCCAAATGGGCAGGGCTACTCTGCTTGACTTGAGTCAGAGGCCTAGAGGCCGATGGGGACTGAGGACTACCCAACATAGGTCTAGCCTCTCCCCTCCCCCCGTCTTGCTAAGGTGCCGTGGTGAAGGCCTCTTCTTAGCTTTCTTGGTGTGCCCAGTGGACAGGGAGTGGTGCTGACTGGTAAATGGTGCTGGGCGGTGTCCCTGTGCACCGACAGTGTGGTACCCAGTGCCGACTCGGAGTGGTGTGCTGGAAACGGGGTCAATGCCAAGTTCATCAGGATGGCCCGGAGCCGAATGTCTCTCTCTCTCTTGGTCCGAGGCTTGAACGACTTGCAAATCTTACAGTGATCGTTGAGATGGGTTTCACCCAAACTGTGTAAACAGTCACTCACTGGCACTGGTCACCTACAAGTGTCACACGACTTAAAACCCAAACTTCCGGCACTGGTGCACATGGTGAGCATGCACACCTATTGTGGAATACACATGAGCAATCACTCGAAGAAGCGCTGCCCAGCACCCGACCCATAACCCTGACCCCCCTACACACCCAAACTCTGCTGCTGCTGGGTTCGGGGGAGGGGAGAAATGGTGGCCTGCGATTTCCCCAGCAGTGGCCGATGTGACTGGAGCAGGGGTTGCCTAGGCTGCCCCTGAGCCAGGCGCACTAGCCGCTGCAGAAGTCACGGAGGTCGCAGAATCTATTACTTCTGTGACAAACTCGCACCCATAATAGTGCACAATATTATATGGGCTTTTGTATTTTGTTCTTGAAGCTGTGAGATACAGCCAATGGTTTTGATCACTGCTCTGTCCTGAATCTGCAGTATTATTTAATTTTCCAAGAAAAGGCAGTAAGAAAAGCTTATAAAACAACTGTGCACCAAACCTGTGTGACTAGAATAGGGCTGTCCCTAAATAACCAAGAGATGCTCAGAGAATACTTCAGTCTCCCAGAGAGTTCAATAAAATAATCCCTTCTCTGACTTAAAATACGGAAGACAAAAATAATAACAAAAGGAATATACGTTTGTGTGATGGAAAGTGACCAGGTATGTATGTAAGCCTAGGGTGCTGAAATGAACTAGCTGCCCTAATGGAGGAACATTACTCAGGCCCCTAAGTAGGTTAGATTTGCAGAACTAGCAGATGTGTTCTCCACCTTTGGGAGAGATTAAGAGAGTTTTCAGCATTAAACTTGAGTCCGTGTGGTTTGTTCCCAAAGAGCCACAGCTGCACCATCAACATTGAGAATAAGGAGAAAGGTTGCAAGTAAGAACTGAGCTTTAACGTCCCCACCAACATTGTCAAATGGTAAATGTTACACCATGGCTGCTGCAGAGGGTAGAAATGCACAGATCTCCTGTTTCCAAACCCCACTGAAACCGGATGTAAAGACTGTGGTGACCTAGTCCATTCTACACTGATGTGGTTGTGGAAATAAAATCATTGGCTGAAACTCTGAAATCTGATGGTCCATTCAGGATAAGAGAATTCTGAGGTACCAAGGTAGTTTTAACTCTCTTAACACCCAGTACTCCTGCCCAAGGGAAAACTGTATTGATTGTTATGGAGCAATACTTGATGCTCCATATGTTTTCATATCAGAAAAACTAAGTTTAATGTTTTTCTTCTACATTTAAGAGCACCAGTGTGCTCCTTGCAAAGACTCTCAGCGGAAAAGAAAGCAAGAGGGAGCTTATGACAAGCTCCGTTATGAAAGTTTTCTTGGTGTTTCTGTTGAACCTCAAATATTTCATCTACGAAGGACAGCAAGAAAAATAAATTAGGAAGTGTATTAGCAAATGCTCCCATGCAAAACTCTAAACTTTATTCACCTTTATTTATATATTTAACAATTCTAAAGTATTTACTTCTTGCTTTGACAAAAATGAAAAATATAGGAGCACTTTACTCCTCCTTCGGAGAGAAGGGTTATATATACAGCTATGGAGAGAGATCGGTTCCCCCTTTACATACAAAGAAAAATAATATTAATAAAAAAGTGCTTCATTGATCATAAAAGACTAAGAGCTGCAAGCATTTATTCACACTATATATCACATACCCAAAAAACCCGTATCATAACCTCTTGGCACCTGTCATTAGGAACTGCAGAATCTGATTTATTCCTGACTCTGCACCACAGAACCACACAATGTTAGTGTGTAGAACTACACCATGTCCACTAAGGTCAAGCTTCTAATCACTAGCCTCAAAGGAAAAGCCAGAGAGATAGGAGCTGTATATTACCCTGGTTTATATTCCAACCTTTTCAGCTGTACCAGGAACTATAACCACTGTAGCAGTTCTAGTCAGGATTTTTACTGCATTTTCCCAGGAATAATTCATTTTCGATAAAACTCGAATTGGAGACCCTAGATTTTTCTTTGCTTTTCCCCTGCTGATGATTTCCAAGTGTTTCAAAACATGTACCAGGGAGGAGCCCAAAGAGCATTTTCACCAGACATCCTGCCCTCTAAGCACATGGGCTCCTATGCTAAACCAGCATCTTGGAACATTCATTTTCATCTTGTAAATCTTCAGCTTACACTACAGCAGTGTATGCACCTTTCACAAGCAGTGTGAAAAGTTCAGACATCAAAAATAAAATACTTTGACATGTCTTTCCCCTAAGGTTCTACCAGCTATTTGGAGATGCTTCTTTCTTTATGAAATTCACTCTAGGCGGTGTCATTCTGATGTTCTACTGAAAGCAAGTACCCCTCCAGCCCAAGACCCATTATAAGTCCTTGCATCTTTGTACTCAGAAACTTTTACACATTCCAAGGGAATTTGTTCTACTTGAGCATGTCAGAAGTAAAAGCTGTCACAGCTTAGCCTAGACAATATATTATACATTATAATGTACTTTTCTTCCTTCTCCAAACTGCATTAAGCATACTGTATCACAAAAGGAAAAGGGTGTGTAAGAGTACCAAATGTTCTCATTAAGAAATAGATATTCAAAAGACTCACAATTTAATGAGGTGGTTTTAAAAGTTGCTTTCAAATTAGGGGGGAAAATCCATGATTTGTTATGGTTCTTGATTAGATGCTTGATCAGGATTACCATGTCTAGAGTATACAGATCACGGAACGAAAAGGAGGAAATGTTCCACAGACATGACAAGCATCAGTGTACTTATTTTCACTGACTGGCAGCCTCCTGCCAGTAAAATTTTACTCAGCAAGATATCACAGCCATTCTATAGTTGCTTTGAGATCTCTCATTAAAGTGTGAGTCTGATCATCAGTATGACATTCAGTCTATGTTTGAATGCACCACAGTGAGTGCCCGATCAATGAACCAGCTCTGCATTTTGGATAAACTATTCTAAAAAAATGTGACAAGGGTAGTAGTTTAAAGGTCTCCTAATTTCCCCAACACCGTTTTCTTTATGATGAGTTACATTTACAGAACCTTACATAGAAGCACCAGTGAAAAACCAGTCCTGAACAGGAAGCCATTCAATGCCCTTCCCTTTCACTTCCCTTAAACAAGCACACACTTTCGTTAACCAAAGATGTCCAGGTGTTTCCACTCAAAGCCACAGCCGGCTTGGCTAACGGCAATAAAAGCTGTGGATTACGTATGTAAATACAGAGCTGCTGAGTATGGTAATGTGTGATTGATTCCCCTTTCACGCAGTGAGGCTAACTAAACCCACTCTAAGAACAGAGGGAGAGTCCTCTCTTGGGAAAGAGATTCTCATTTTTTCTAGCAGCAAAAGTTTCCCAAACAGCAGTTTCTTGTTTGGAAGTAACAGGAGTGACTGAAAGCACTAGCACTGACACTACAGGTATTCACACTCCACACGCTGTCTCTGGACTGATTCCCCTCCTCTCCTTTGCTCCATAAAATTGATAAGTCTGTCTGCAGCACAGTTCAATGGTGGTGCAGCTAGAAGCATGAGGGAGACCTGGTCCTGGGCCCAGCCCCTTTCCCACTTCCCCAGTCTTCCAGAAAAACCAAAAAAACCCATACATACATACGTACATATATATATATATATATATACACACACACACACACACACACTCCAACAGGATAAAAAGGAAAGGGGGGAATAGCTGGAAAAGAAGAATTCCACAATCCAGTGGTACGTCCTAGAGTTCTGTCCCTCTGAGCAGTGATCCATGCCCAAACTCCAAAGTGCACGGCTTCTTCAGTCATAACAGCCTCTGTCCACCAAGTGTGTCTGTTTAGGAGAAGAGTCAGCACGGTCTTTTTCACCCTTCCTTCTAGGCTGGAGCTTCAATTTGAAGAGGCAGCAATGGGTTTATCCAGTTCAAGGTCAAGGCTGGAACTACTGGGATGCAAGCTGCTGTAGCAAGATTTGCAGACTCTGCTGGGTTCAAAGAGCTGTTGACTAGGAACTGGCACCTTCTGATTACAACAACTGGAGCAAAACACATTCCCACAATTCCTTGGATCAAGAACAGAAAGAGAGGAGAGAAATGGAAGAAAAAACAATTAGAAGCCATTTGATTTAGCGAGACAAGTTTTAATATCACAGTATGCCTCTGCAGGTGAACTAGGTGCTAGTGAAAGGGGCCAGACTGCAGTTATTCTCTAGACAACAGAGCAGAGGCAGAGACAAGGCAAGCTTCTCCTTCTAACCACACCTCTGTGTTTCACCATTGATGGGACCACCTCTAAAGCAGGTAAGAGATTGAGTCTCCCATTTGCGATTCAATCACTGGCCTCTACTAAGACTTAGGTGCTTTTGAAATTTTACCCCAAGTGACGTAGGCAGCTATGTCCCATTTTCAGTGGGACTCAGGCGGCTAAGGCTACAGTTGCACTAGAGAGTTTACAGTGGCAGAGCTGCACTGATGCAGCTTGCACCGCTGTAAGCTCCCTAATGTAACCTACCAACAGCGCTGTCTACACCAGTGCTTAGGTCGGTGTAACTTGCATCGCCTGGGGGGTGGGGCTTTTCCACACCCCTGGGCAATATAAAGCTACACTGCAGTAAGTGCTAGTGTAGATATAGCCTAAGTCACGTGACTTTGAAAATGTTACCTTCATGTTCAATTGTGGGGTGCACTAGGAACTGGATGGGGACCCCCAACGCAGTGGAAGTAGGCCAAAGAGCTGTTGGATGGTGAAGCTTCTGTTTACTACCAATCTTGTCCATATTTGAAACAGTGACCTAAAGGTGAGAGGCTCCATGTCCCCATAACCCTCTAAACACTACGGGATTCCTTTCTGGTAAGTGAGACGACAAAGGGGTAACTAAGCCTTTTTTCTTGTTTCTTACATATATATGCTTTGGAAGATTTAAATATAGGCCAGATAAAATACGATAAAACTTTAACAAATGTAGTCTACCCACTACCTCCAAGATCCAATAAAGATCTGTGCTGTGATGGTTGTAGTTCAGTGGAACCATAGCGGCATCATACTTCTGCACACAGAAAATGTGAAAATCAACCAGAACCATGCAAAGCCATGGGACAAGCAGCCATGCTTAGAAAGTGACAACAGCAATGCAGCAGAACAAGCAGTCTTACACACATTCCGGTCAAGTGTCAGTCAGCGGAGGCATGCTGGCTCATGCACCTCACGGGAGTCATGGATACATTTGGAATCTTGAAAATGATTACATTCTTCATCCCCACCCCCACCTGCTCAAATCCTGGCTCTGATCATTCTAAGCTGATGAGCACTATAGTTCACACCTCTGCCCTCCAAAACTAGGCAGGCATTTTTAAGGCGTTAGCACTGGTGAAGTTTTCAAATTTTACACAGATGCTTCCAGAGTTTATCTGCTTGGCTTATGTTTTTCTCATTAATGAGTTTTTCTCATTAACTCTTTGGTGTTAGGATTTTGTGCCAGTAGGGGCTTATAGGGGCAGATCTTGATTTCCTGCTGCCTAGAGACTGATGGGCAGAAAAGTCTGAATGTGTCTGGCAGCCTTGATTAATCTTTCAATGCCAGGAGACAAGATTTCCTGATGCTAGTAACTGGTGGAGTGACAGACAGCAAAGGGAAATCCCATTTCTCATCTCAATGGGCTAATTTTCCCAGCTCTGCACAGCAGCTTCTGGTTATAAAGCTCTAACCTTAGCACTAGGAAACTCACTTTGGCTAGACTCGTACAGTGGTTTTTGAAGTCTTCGTATGGACTCCATTAGAAACTGCTATTAGAAAAAACCGCAGGAGTGAAAACAGTTTAATGCAATGCAATACCAAGAAGCCCGGCAGGAAAGCAGTTCAGATATTCTAGAGCTCTGTTTCAGAAAGGATGATTAACCAGCAGAAATTTACTGTTGACAGACTAGAACAAAATGGTTTTCTGGAGAAAAGCAGCAAAACATTTTTTTAAATCTGTTTAGATCAGCAGCTTGTCTCACACCTGATCTGTTTTCTCCTAGGGTTCTCCCCCTAACTCCTGAAGGGCCAGCAGAACCTGTCACGCTGTGTGCCTTGTACTCTGCTAGAGGTTCATTCAATTTCATCTATCTTGCCTCTTTAACAGACACCAGAGGCTCAGTGGAAAATGTCATATTCCTCCTCTGAGAGATGACCTGACCTTTGCTTTCCCAACATTCTGCTATCGCTCCCACCTTCTCTCGCCAAGTAATAAACATCTACCCTTACCCTTTCTCCACCAGGCTCCACTTACTTGCTTCCCCCAAGGTATTTTACTACTGATAAAATGGCACAGCCACACCAGAACTCTCCTATATCCTTCACACTTCACAAAATACTCAGACATAAAGGAAAAGGGTTCAAAATAAACTGGTAACAACGACATTTGTAGGTTGCTCCCTGCAATTAGAAGTGAAGCATTCACAGATTCCAAGGCCAGTGCGAATTATGATGATCATCTAGTCTGATCCTCTGAATAACCCCTTGTAGAACTTCCCCAAAATAATGCCTAGAGCAGATCCAATCTTGGTTTAAACATCCAATCTTGATTTGAAAATATCCACCACGACCCTTGGTAAGTTGTTCCAAGGGTTAATTACTCACACTGTTAAAAATGTATGCCTTATATTCAGTGTGAATTTGTTTCTTGTTTCTCAAACAAATGACTCACTGAAGTGGGGGTTAGTTTGAACTGTGATGTGGATTACATAACAAAAAGCTGAGTTCTAAATGCTTTTCTGTGGAAAGAGCTGCTTGATCAGAGTCATAGGAAACTAAACACCTGACAGCTGTACTATCCATCCAGGATACATTTCTGATGTTTTTTGGACAAGTGAAGAACAAAGATGAGGGGAGGGAGAAATAAAGTTAGTTTGGAGAAGTTATCATAGAAATGCAGACAGACAACAGACAGAGGCTGTTGCAAATGCTCACCAGGTTTGATCAACATGTTCAATGTTCCTGCAGGGAGGGGAGAAAGAGCTCAGAGGGGAAACTAGTAAAAGACACAAATGGTGCCAACAAGGGACACTGAAGTTTCTTTTTAACTTGCTCAAGAGTATAAAACATGTGGTTTTCAACCTCATTATCGCCCTCACAGGGACAGGATGAGCAGGTCCACCCTGTGCAGCGGGATTAATGAAACATTAAGATATGAAAACGTTGGATCTTCTTGTTGTAGGTCACTTATTTCTTATTAGTCCCTTGAAAGCCATCTCAACCAATATGGATGGCCGGTTCCAACCAGGTTGGAAACACTAAGAATGGCATGCAATGCAGGAACTCAATGGCAATTTGCAATAAAACCTGAATCACCGAAGTGATTATAATTCCCAGGGTCCTTAGGCATGTCCAGTGTGTACACACCAAACAGGAGCCCTCTAGAGCCTGGGCCTGGAAAGTTGTAGACTAAATGGCAACACGATTCCAGGGAGACGGAGGAAGCAAGGTGTCAGTGCTAAATGGGAAACGCTTTGCAATGGACAACTAAAATAAGCAAACCCACTAGAGAAAGGACAGAGGAAAACAGTAGAGCTCAATTCTCACCAAATATGTCAGATGTATGTAATTTTAATACCTAGCATTTATATTTTTCATCTGAAGCTGTAAATCTCATATATACAGATGAGGAATCTTGGGAACATCAAAACTGCTCAACTTATTCTGGTCATTCTTTACTGGGTTTGTTTATCTTCTCAAAAGGACAAAATGGAACAAAATATAAAAAAGGACACAAAGGATAGCAGAAGCTTTAACTCATTGCTGCTTCAAAGGACAATTCAACATCAAAACCAGATAATCACCCTCTGTTTAAGTGCTACCTTCTCTGATCATCTTGTCTGCTCAGATATCCAACAACGGGATTCAGTAATATAGGGATACACCTTCATTAGCTGGAGCATGAAAATATGATTTATAAAGAGGGGGTTACTTACCTGTAACTGGAGGTTCTTCAAGATATGTGGTCCCTAACTGTATTCCACTGAGGGTTATGCACATGCACCATGCGCCCAGAGCTGGAGCTTTTCAAAGTAGTATTACTCGTTGGTCTGCTCATGCGCCCTTGTGCCACCCTGGAGTTTCACCTGAGGTGATAAAGGGTAGGGCAGACCGACTGTGTCTCCAGTTCCTTCTCTACTGCAGACATACCAGATCCCCACAGAGGAGGAGAAGGGTGGGATTGGAATACAGATAGGGATCACACATCTCAAAGAACCTCCAGTTATAGATAAGTAACCTCCCCTTCTTCTTTGAGTGATAGTTCCTATTGTATTCCACTGAGGGTGATTAACAAGCAGTACCTATATAGGAGGCGGGAGCGAGGAAGAAGACAGAACCGTGGAATGGAGGACCACTGCACCAAATGGCACTGGTGAGGCCACATCTGAAGTATTAAGTCCAGCTTTTGGCCCCCCGCTACAGAAAAGATGTGGACAGACTGGAGAGAGTCCAATGGAAGGCAACAAAAAGGATTAGGGGGCTGGGTCACATGACTTATGAGGAGAGGGTGAGGGAACTGGGCTTATTTAGTCTGCAGAAGAGTGAAGAGGGATTTGATAGCAGCCTTCAACTACCTGAAGCAGGGTTCCAAAGAGGATGGATCTAGACTGTTCTCAGTGGTGGCAGATGACAGAAAAAGGAGCAATGGTCTCAAGTTGCAGTAGGGGAGGTCTTTGTTGGATATTAGGAAAAACTGTTTCACTAGGAGGGTGGTGAAGCACTGGAATGGGTTCCCTAGGAAGGTTATGGAAGCTCCATCCTTACAGGTTTTTAAGGCCCGGCTTGACAAAGCCCTGGCTGGGATGATTTAGTTGGTGTTGGCCTTGCTTTGAGCAGGGGGTTGGACTAGATGACCTCCTGAAGTCCCTTCCAACCCTGATATTCTGTGATTCTGTGAAATGCCAAATGAGGCATCCATTGTGGAATCATATACTGGAGTATAGTGAGAGGAAAAGGTGTACATCAAACTCTACGTGGCTGCCTTACCTATGTGTGCAAGGGGCACGGCATGGAGTGTGGCTGTAGTTGATGCTTGCAGTCTCATGGAATGGACGCATATCCCTCAGGTGGAGATCATCCCAACAATTGGTAGCAGCATATAATACATCCTGAGACCTACCTGGAGATTCTCTGAGTGGAGATGGCCTGTCCCTTAATTCTCTTCACTATGGAAACAAATAGCCTGGGCAACTTTTGAAATGGCTTCATCCTTTGTAGGTAAAAGGCCAGGGTCCTATCTACATCGAGGTAATGGAGTTGCCATTCCTCAGGAGAGCAGTTTGGTTTGGGGAAAAGGTAGGTAAATGGATGGGTTAGTTGAGGTGGAAATGGGAAACCACTTTTGGAAGAAATCTGGGCTGTAGTTTCACTGAAACCTTGTATGTACGGAATGTGGTGAAAGGGTTTTCCCAACATGGCCCACAGTTCGTCAATCCTCCTCGCTGAGGTAATGGCAATGAGGAAAGCAACCTTCATAGAGAAGAGAGAAAGGGGACAGGAGGCCAGAGGTTCAAAGGGAGAGTTCATTAAGGAGATAAGGACTAGTCTGAGGTCCCACTGAGGGTGATAGGCAGAATGGGCAGGTATTTATGTATAAGGCCCTTCCAGAATCTGGCCATGAAGGGATGGGTAAAAATTTAATGCCCCTCCACCACAGGGTGGAAAACGCTAATAGCCACTGTGTGCACCCTGATGGAATTGAGAGCAAGCCCCGAGGTCTTCAGACAGAGGAAATAGTCTAAGAGCAGCGGGATGCCCACAGCTTCGGAGGTGAGGCTTTGTTGTTGTACCCAGGACGTGAAACATGCTCATTTAGCCTGATAGGAGCATCTAATAAAGTCCTTCCGGCTACTGGAGAGGATGTCTTGTACTGGTAACAAGCACTCTTGTGCTAACGGACGTGTCCATCCAAAAACCAAGTTGTCAGGTGAAGCATCCATGGATCGGGTGCCTGAGTCTGCTGTTGTGTTGTGTTAGCAGTTCCAGAAATGTCTGGAGCAGGAGTGGAGGGAGTTTTTACATGCAGAGAAGATGGCAGGATCAGAACAGAGCAATCAGAATGACTGTTGCTCTCTCCCACCAGAGTTTGTGGGTGACATGCGGTAAGAGTGGTTGGGGGGAAAGGCACAGTTCATCTAGTCTAACAATCAATGACTGGAGCATCGCTCTGTGCACAGGCACCAAGTCCCCATCTTAAGCAATAGTGAGTGCACTTGGTGTTGGTGTGGGATGCAAAGAGGTCCCTGATCAGAGTCCCCCAGCAACCAAAGATGTCCGTGACTCCCATGTCGTGTAATTCCCATTCACGGTTGGTTACAAAGCTCCTGCTGAGGGCATCGGCAATCACATTCTGGGTACCAGGCAGGTAGGAAGCCGACAAAAGGATATGATGTGCAACGCACCATTTCCATAGGCATACCACTTACGTACCCAGCGCTGGAGATCTCATGCCTCGTTTGTTTATGCAGTATATGTGGTGGTGTTGTCCAACATGATGAAGATGTGACAATAATGGAGAGCTGATAAGAACAAGTGTACCGCTTTGTGTATCGTCCAAAGTTCATGGCTCATGGCTAGGCTCTGGCGCCGGGGCCATAGCACTGGTACTGACGGCAGATTGGGGGGGTTCCCCAGCCAGGATCTGATTATGGCCCCATAGCGACCTCCATGAGGTGATTTTTGAGGTGGCGAGCTCGGCCTTCTTGTGTAGAGGCAGATACTGAACCTGGACCCAGTGCGGGCTTCCCCCAAACAGCACAAACAGTGTTGGTGCTTGTCGCTGATGGAAAATGAGCGAGGGCAGGAAGCACAGACTTAATATCTTCAGAATAATGTATTACCAGACCCGGGTGCTGAAAGGGAGGTGGGGTGGGGATTGTTGGTGGGAAAACCACTGATGCGGCAAAAAGTACTATCAAAAACCAATAAAATCTTAACTATGAACAAGAGTAAAAACAGTTTTTCTAAAAAGTTTGAAAAAATGCATCATCCGGGACAAGAGGACAGCAGAAGCTCTGACTTGGACCATGCAGCAGTGAGAAGGCACAGGAGATGCAGCCCCGCCCTTTATCACCTTGTGTGAAACCACAAGGTGGTGCAAGGACACATATGTGGACCAACAAGCGATATTACTTTGAAAAGCTCCGGCTTCAGGTGCATGCACATAACCCTCAGTGGAATACAATAGGGGCCATCACTCGAAGAAGAACCTGGGATTCTCTGTCCCAAGCCAGGATGTTACATAATCAATAGGCCAGTGCCACCTGGTGCTATCTAGCATGGCCCCCTATCAGCAATAGGTTTGGCTCAGGCTAACCCAATGAGCCAATTAGATTGTACTTCAGGCAGGCATCCATTTCAGAATCCTGTACACAAGCAATTTGGGGGGAAGACGGGGGGGAGAAAGAGAGTCAGGGCAGAGGAAAAAGAGACAATTCCCAGACAGTGACTGAAAAAGATGTGATTCCTATGTTGGTTGTACTGAATGGGAAAAGGTTTAGACAATATTTTATAACATTTACATTTACTTAAAGGGCAGCCTGTCTCTGAATCCCAATCTAAAGGAAAAGGAAGGCTGATTCTGTTTGAATGGGCACGGAGCTGATAGCAGGTTTGGCCTTTGAAATAGACACTGCAAATAAATTGGGACCCAAGAACAAAAAGAGCCTTGTTTGCCCAAAGAAGGCTGGATTCCTTGCTTCAGCAGCGCATATGGTCTTCCTACTCGAGAATTTCTCTTCTCCAGACATCCTTCCTAGTCTGGCCTAATTTAAGAGAAATAGAATTGGCAGTTCAGCTCAGCACAGCCTCGCTGTTCAGCTGCTTTCCCTTTCACCTCTCTATGAACAGGTTACCTGCAGTGGTGCTTCCTGCTGGCAAGCCAGAATGTACTGTCACAGCCATAGCAGTGTGCAGCTAGGTGGTCTGGAAGCCATCGTGTCACCTGTGAAACACAGAACACAAAGACAAATTTGTCAAGGAGACAGCTCTTGAAAAATCAGTCTGGCCTGAGCGTATAAAGCCCTTGAAGAGCAGAGACACGGATGTGCCCCCGCTACTTAAATTAGACAGATTCAATCCTGCCAATACTGAAAGAAAGAGAAGACAGAAATCTTCTCCTCGGAAAGTGATCCACCAAATTCCCTCCAGCCACACAGAGAAGAAGTCCTAATATATAGCTCACTGATTTTTTCTATACTTCAAAGGTACCCAAGCCAAACAGGTTTACAGGGAACGTGTTAGTCCAGGGTTCCTTCAGCTATTGTCTTTCCATGGTTTCTCAAAAATTGTTCATAGACACCTGACAGCAGAGGGCTCCTCTGCACAGATATTTGAAGTGTTAGAGATAAGTGAGGGCAAGAGGGATAGTTTACAAGAACTGGTGTGTGACCATGGGGCTGTAGTATAACCATGTTATGAAGATCATTTCCTAACAGAAGAAAAGAGGGAGGAATATCACAGACAGGGATTTAGTCTGTACCTCTGTGTCCTGTTTATCCACCTGCTCCCAGCTGGCTTCAGAGAAAATCTCTGTGCTGCAGCGAGACAAGCAGTTCTGATCCAGATTGCTTTCCGAGTCGGGTATTGAAGTCTGTTGGCAAACAAACACAGCTGAACAGAACCTGCACATACTCCCACTTCCACACAAACCAGAAGTAAACAGCTGGGAAGGGGGAATCTGTGCACTTCCTGCTAGGAAAAGATATGCGTGGACTGGAAGGGCTCAGGTCAGATATACTTACATACCTGTAATTTAGGTTGTGCCAGTACAGACAAGAGTTCTATCTGGGATGGGACTTAATGTGCAACAAGTGAGGTAGTTTGCTTGTGTAATGGTGTACTGCAACCGGACAGAATGAAACTGTTAACCCTTTAATGCCAGACATGGGGTTAAAATCTACCTGTTGCAGTGTATGTGTAAGATTCCGGACACATAGCAAATGATTAACAGTGGGCACCTCACAAATTTCACAGCTGTACCCTGTCAATCCAATTTTGGAGCCCTGTCTCCTTTCCAAAGTTCTTTCACTTTTAAAAACAATATTTATAATATGTATGCCTTGCTGTTTCTGATAGTTCCCTTGGGAAGATGCAATTTAAAATCAAACATGGAGAGGTAAGGATTAGAGTCCACTTCCACAAGTAAGTCTTTGGATTGATGCGTCCTTGCCAGGTAGAACTTTATTTCAACTAACTTTGGTCAAAGGACATACACAACAGCTCTTCCAGACATGAGAGATTCGAGAACTTTTGTTCTCCACCTTTCAGTGCTGGAGAGCTGGTACCTCTGATGCTAGCTTAGAGAATATACCTGTCAAGACTGGGCAGAAATAGAAGGTAGAAACTAGGACCCAGGTTTGTAAAGGTATGTAGGCACCTAAAGATGTAGATAGGCACCTAAGTGATTTTGAAAATCCATTTCAATCTGCCCATACATTACACATTGTGAAAGCCCTTATCTCAACAAGAATACTTTGAATTAAGCCAATGGGTCACATTTCTGCCAGGAACCCAAGCTCCAGCTAATGACAGATCATTTTGAATGACGCTCAGCAGACCTTGCAGTCCCAAAATCAGCATTTAGCAATTATTATATTAGCTGCAACCTCAGTGGCCCAAGAAGTTCATGCAAGTCTTTCCCAATGAATGTGCATGGGACTATCCAGCCCCTCTGTCAACTAGACCCTTTTGCCACTTCCAAAGGATGCTTATAAACATTACTCCTGGGGGAATTCTGCGCCACTGTGCAATGCAGAATTTGTGCAGAATTAATGTTCTGCACAGAATTTCCTTTTCCCCCCTGACAGAAATGGTTCTGCAGAGCTGCTGGCCGCTACTAGGGGCCACTGGACCCAGTAGAGCCCAGCTCCCCAGCTTGCAAATAGAAGACGCTGCCAGGGGAAGGGGGGGCTGGAGGATTCCTGGCAGCTGCAGTCCCTGACATGTCCTGAAAGAAGGACGTGGCGTGCACTACAGGGAACTCCATACAAGCCCAGGACCCAGCATCAGGGTGTTTCTTTCTCTGGATCCCTGGGCTCCAGGGGTGTGAATGTATTGGATGTGGGGCAACCCTCAGCTGGCCTCTGAGGGTAGGCGGTGCATATGTCTGGGCTGGGGAATGCACTGCTTTGGAGGAGTAGGGGGTGCAGGTGTCTGGGCTGGGGGTGCCCTGCAGTTGGGCTCTGGAGGGTAGGGGTGCAATGTCTGGGCTCAGAATAGAGGGTGTAAATGTCTGGGCTGGGGGATGACTGGTGCCTGGGCTCTGAGGGGCAGAGGATGTAGGTGTCTGGGCTGTGGAGGCACCCTGTGGCTGGGCTTTGGGGAGGGAAGGGGCTGCAGGTGTCTGGGCCCCTGGCTGGAGGGGGCAGAAAAGCAGGAACTGGGTTGACGTAGGGTTTTCTTTAACTCTCTAGTCCTGGGGGAATTTTTGTTGTTGTCTGTATTGCTACAGAGTTAGTTGCTGACAGATATTCAAAATACTTGAAACTGGTGTGATTATATAATGTTATTTTGACAAATAAATTATGCAGCATTTTAAAATATTGTGCACAGAATTTTTAATTTTTTGCACAGAATTCCCCCCAGGAGTAAAACCTGTAAGTACTGTAAATGTAAACCTTTTATAATTCTGTAGTTGTACAAAATATACACACTACATGTAAAACAATGAGGAGTCTGGTGGCTCCTAGAAGTGGGGCTTTTTTACCCACGAAAGCTTATGCCCACATAAATCTGTCTTTAAGGTGCCACCAGACGCCTCATTGTTTTTGTGGATACAGACTAACACGGCTACCCCTCTGATACTTGACACACTACATGTGTGTATAGAGAGTGAAGTTTTCATTATTATTGTAATTTGTACTGTGGTAGTGCTCAGAGACCTCATTCAGGATCAGTATCCCAATATACTATGTGCTGTTCAGACACATAGAAAGACATGGTCCCTGCTCCAATGAGTTTATAATCTGAGTATTCCCTTACGCCTATCCTACCATCTTCATCCTTTCCATCCCTCCACCCCTCATTCCTTCTCTGTTGCTTTCCACTTCCCTCTCTCTAGCTCTTCTCTAAACTAACTGAGAGGCCTCTGAAAAAAGAAGCCACAAACATAGCTGCTTTGTGGTAGTGGGGCTTCAAAGTTCCAGTGGCCCCTGCCGTTTGTTTTTTGAAGCTATGCTACCACCAAGAAGCAGAGTGAGGCAGGCGCATTGGCTTCTTTTTTGAAGTCTTGTTACTGCAGTTTAATTTAAACAAGAGGAGCAGGCAAAAATAGGTAAGGGGACGAGGACTGAAGGAAATTTAATTAAAAATTCACCACACCCACAGGTGCCCAATGTATTTGCTTTACCTACAGATTATATATTTACAATTACAAACTTGTGGATACTACACAATTTGTAATCTTTTTATAGTATCCATAATATTGCAACAACTACATAGATGATGTAGTCCAGCTGTAGCAAACATACTACACTCAAACTATACTCAAGATTCAGGTCCTACTCTAGCTGCTTTGAGAAGCTTTAATGCTGGTAAAGCTGGCTTTACCGGCGGGCCGGCTTTAGCAAGTGCAGGGCCCAATTACTGGAGGGGAGGGGGTTGTACTCACCAGATGGCGCACTCAGTCTTCGGCAGCACTTCGGATTGCCAGCCAGGAGAGTGGGGCCGCGGGGCTTGCTGCGCTCTGGCCAGGGTCACGGGGTCGCCACGCTCTGGCCACAGCTCCGGCCAGGAGTGCGGGGCCACGGGGTTTGCGGCACTCCGACCGGGGTCACGGGGCCGTGGGACTGCTGCACTCCAGCCGGAGCTTCGGCTGGGGGGGCGGGGCAGCAGGGCTTGCAGCGCTTCGGCCAGGGGAGCGGGGCTGCGGGGCTTGCTGCACTCCAGCCGGAGCTCCGGCCGGGGTAGCGGGGCCAAGGGGTTTGCTGCACTCCAGCTGGAGCTCCGGCCGGGGGAGTGGGGCCACGGGGCTTGCAGAGCTCCGGCCGGGGGAGCGGGGCTTTGGGGCTTGTGGAGCTCCAGCCGGGGTAGCGGGGCCGCGGGGCTTGCTGCACTCCAGCCGGAGCTCCGGCCGGGGGAGTGGGGCCATGGGGCTTGCAGAGCTCCGGCCGGGAGCGGGGCCAAGGGGCTTGCTGCATTCCAGCCGGAGCTCCGGCCGGCGGAGCAGGGCCGCCATAGACCCCAGTGGAGCTGACCACCCCCGGGGTGAGTAGAAAAAAATTAAAAAGGTGCCTAAGGCGCGGGGTCTGATTCTGGGGAATCGGGTGAATCAGCCTAAAGCCGGCCCTGTTTACTAGCACTTGAAGATTCCCCTTTTCTAAGGGAAATCCCTGGGTGGCAGAGGCAGCATAACAATTCTAAGTCGTCACCATTACTGAGCCTAGTGTAGGCCACATCTTTGAGGGAAGGGGACATGGCCCACATCCCTGTGCCTCAGTGGATCCCAGCTCCCAGGACAACCACCTTTGCACCCACCTCCCTGTGAATTATGCCAAGGACCAAAGGGCCAGTCATAGAATCATCAACAATTAGGGTTGGAAGAGACCTCCAGAGGTAATCTAGTCCATCTCCCCTGCTCGAAGCAGGACCAACCCCAATTAAATCATCCCAGCCAGTCCTATAGATCTGGCCCAATAAATTGTATGTAAATGTTTAAAAAGTTCTCTAAACCATTTTATGAGCACAGGAAAAACTATGTAAAGACACCGTGATTAGCCCCATTCCACAGCACACCAAAGGTGTGTGTAAATTAGGACAGTCAAACAATTAAAAAAAATAATCAGAAGATTAAAAAAAATAGTAGCGATTAAACACAGTTTTAATCGCACTGTTAAACAATAGAATACCAATTTAAATTTATTATAAATATTTGTGGATGTTTTTCTACATTTTTAAATACATTAATTTCAATTATAACAGAATACAAAGCTCACTTTATATTATTATTTTTTATTACAAATATTTCCACTGTTAAAAAGATAATCTACGAGTCAAAGCATGAAAGGGCATATGAATAGTTATGTGAATGCCTGTTCTCACTTTCAGGTGACATTGTTAATAACAAGTGGGCAGCATTATCTCCTGTAAATGTAAACAAACTTGTCCGTCTTAGTGATTGGCTGAACAAGTAGGACTGAGCGGATTTGTAGGTTCTAAAGTTTTAAATTGTTTTGTTTTTGAGTGCAATTATGTGGAAAAAAAAATTCTGCATTTGTAGGTTGCACTTTCATGATAAAGAGATTGCACCTGAAAGTGAGAACAGCATGCCCTTTTCAGTACAGACTCACAGGACTGGAAGGGAACTCGAGAGGTCATTTAGTCCAGTCCCCTGCACTCATGGCATGACTGAGACGTTAAAAAAATATTACCATAAACAAAATTCACAAACAACAATACTTCTTACCAAACGGCTGACTTAGAACTGTGGGCTCCAGAAATGTGATTAACCAATCCAATATTGTCAGCAGTGGCTGAATTACCGTTACACTTACCACTTCGTCCCCATAATCGCCACTGAAACGTAGTGAGCTATTCAGGTACTGGCTCTCCAACCGGCTCCTCAACTCCTGCACTTGCTTCTTCAATATCTCCACTTCCTGCTGATGCCCAGTTTCAATCTGACGCAGGCGCTGCTGGATAACATCAGTGTAGACTGGCATCCCATCATCATCCAAGTGGTTCCTGGTGGGTTGGTCTGGGCTGCTAACTGTCTGTTGCCTCCCAGAATGGTCATGCACCCACTTATGGTGCAAGTTCCTCAAGTGAAACTGGGCAGAACTACAACTAGCTGTAGAGACCTGCCGGCTCAGAGAGGCTTTGATCCTATCATCCTCTCCATTCACACAGTGTCCATTTGCTGCAGGGTATTTCGGGATAATACTAAACCTTGCAGGTTTCTCTGTCACCTTGTTCTCAGTCTCCAGCTCCCCATTACACACAATCTCATCTTTACATTCAGCTAAAGGCAAGGCACAAGGGGAAGGCATTGAGCTGTGTGTGTTGCTGCTGTTAGAAGTCCTGTTTACTTTTGTTCCCAGTCTGTGTAGCTCTATCATGTTTTCCCCCTCAGGTCTGTTTTCAGTTGTTTGAGAAAGTTCTTCAGCACTGTTGTCCATCAGATGAGGTAAGTGGCAAGGGCCTTTCTGAATCAGCTCTTGCTTTGCTCCATTCTCTGTTAAGGTTTCGGTAGAACTTTCTATGTTGGATGTTTTTGCCTCATGTTGGATTGTGATGGGCAATGGAGGGCTCTCTGCTTCTATATGAAGTCTACTAACACCTTCCTCCACATTCTTCTGAATGTCACTATTTACAGTACTCTCCAAGGGAATAGTTTGTAGTCCTTTCACCTGAAGTAACTTCTGGATACTGTTACTGAGATCCATAGGCTCCTCCTGTTGTCTTTTAAGCTCAGAAGAACCTTGTGAAACTGGATGTAGATTGGACACTGGATTGTTTATTGAAGTATCTGTATCCATCTCAGTCTTTTCATAGAGGCCATCAACATACTCATCAAGATTTTCAGTTCTGTTCTCCTTACCCAGGATAACCTCCTCCTCATCCTCTTTGCCTGTTGTCTCCAGGGTACCCCTCAAGAGCTCCTCCAGACCAACATCCTCTTTGGTGGCCTCCTGCAAAATGTTCTCCATCTGTCCCTCTGCCACGCCAGCTGCAACTGAAAGCTCTGCTCCAACAAGAGCCCTGCCTTGTTTGCTCAGGCTGTCCCCATCAAATGGATCATCCCCTGGGTTGCCAAGGCTGCTCGGCTCCAGGGACCTACGGTGCTCTTGCCACTTTTCATTGAGGCTGGGATCACTACTACGTCGGTTAGTTGTAGGCACGTTGCTGTCGCAGGCCGTTGTCAGATTGTCAAACGATCTCGTCTTTGGTAGCCTACAGAGGTACAAAATCAGAATCAAAAGTTACTTTTAAAAATATTTAATTACACAGGTTATTATTAATGAGCTTCCCAATTTTGAAATCCCAACCAGTCACTCACTACTGTGGAGTTCTGCAGTGCACTACAGTATTATCTAACAGTTCAGTCTGATCATTGATGGGTCAAAGCTGCTCCAGCACCATCCCATCTGGCCTTCTCTCTCCATCAAGAAAATTTCTTCAACTAATCTTCAGTATTCCCAGAATCATCCCTCCACACCAAAGCTCCATTTCCAACTAGCATGCACCCAGAATCATCTTATTGGAAAAGGCTTCTCTAAAGACCAGGTAAGCAGTACTTACATGAATGTAATACAAGAAAAAAAGCCGTGTGTACAATGAACGCAAGACAGCCCTGAAGATGCTATATCCCATGTTTTCTGGCCTCCACAATACAGAGGCAGTACACCAAAGCAGAATAAATTCTGCAACTGGGGACAGTACCTGGGATGTTATTTGGGCATACTCCGTATACTGAACTGTGTTTTATCTGTTAATTTATTTCAAACCTATTTTCTGCTCTAATGTGTTTGTTACACAACAATCCAGGAAGCTGAATACTTTCAAAATTGAAATGACCACACAGGGCTTTTTGTTAGTCATTTAAACAGTCCCACACCTCCCTCCCACAGCAAGTGCTCCTCTCCCTAAATCTCACAACATTCTCTGTTGATCTTACTTTACAGGATGGGATTTCTGGGCTCTAGGCTCACCTGCCCAGAGACTGATCTTCAGGGCTGGAGCCTGGAACTGGGTAAGGGGCACAGGTGTCATCAGCAGGGGTGGAGGGGGAAGAACATGGTAGGTAAACAGCACTCCAGAGCATTAAATTACGCACATGACACACTGGATACAGCACCTAGAAAGAGAAAATGTGGCATGTTCATGTTTAGGAACATTAACCTGTCTCTCTCCAGGAATTTTGCTACTCTAATTTAACAGCTCAGGTTCACAGTCCAGAGGTTCTACAACAGCATTTTTAATAATTTACTCCTAGCTATCAAGTTGTTATCCTTTCCTTCAGATATGGGGATTTTGGGAGGGGAAGGGTTTAAATAACTTAGAAAAATCTTTATTTCCATAAACACGGTGACATTTTAACAGTTCTCTACAGGTTCTTATAGCATGCCCATCACTACAATATCTGAATGCCTAACATATTATTCTATCAAATATACATAAAGACAACTATGCCTCTCTCCCCCAAGTCCCTTGTGAGAGTTAATTACTATGGGAGAACTAACTGAAAAAGTGAAAGTGATGAAATTAGATATGTGCAAAAACTTCCATAACATTTTTTGTTATGCCAGTTTTTTGACAAAAGTTTAAGATATCTTATGACACAACTCTTTTATCCCCCCAGTGTAACGTGACAGAGATCTCCTGTTGGTAATCATACCTTGTCAAGCACACAAAATATTTTATTACAGGGAATACAGCATATATCTGACATAGAGATGCTCTCTATGGCTGCATTTGGTATGTCCCAGTGGTCTGCTGAAAACACTGTAATGTAAATGCTTCAGTAAGATGGCTTTGGTGGTGTGGGAGTGCATGGCATAGCAGAGGTTAAGCTAAGGCTACTCAAACATAAAACCTTGCTATGGCACTCAAATGGTAACTATCCACTGGGTACGCGGGGGAATATCCATAAGAATATCCATAAAAATGGCCATACTGGGTCAGACCAAAGGTCCATCCAGCCCAGTATCCTGTCTTCTGACAGTTGCCAATGCCAGGTGCCCCAGAGGGAATGAACAGAGCAGGTAATCATCAAGTGATCTTTCCCCTGTTGCCCATTCCCAGCTTCTGGCAAACAGAGGCTAGTGACACCATCCCTGCCCATCCTGGCTAATAGCCATTGATGGACCTATCCTCCATGAACTTATCTAGTTCTTTTTTGAACACTGTTATAGTCTTGGCTTTCACAACATCCTCTGGCAAGGAGTTTCACAGTTATCTTTAGGCAGTACATTCATGGAACAGGCGAAGTCAAATCATCACCCACAGGAATAACTGGGATGCTTCCTTGAGGTGGATATTTTTGGGACAGTCACTTTCCCTGACTCCCACAGTTGTAATGCAGAATCCCTAAAGGGACTCTCCCACAGGTGATGGGGAATGAATGATACATACAGTTTCTGACTGGGAGGAGTAAAGCAGGTTTTTGAAGGCTTTGTTTGCTGCTCGCAGCAGAGACCAGACAGAACATGTCCTTTCCTGAGTATGTTTTTCTCCTCTCTCCTTCGCATTGTTGCACAGGAATGTACCAAAGAGGCAAGAGTAGGTGTGCTGCACCAATTTGACCTGTACAGACCAATACAGATAGAGTCATATGGCAGCACACATGGTGTATGTGAAAGATGTAACTTTCATGCTTAAGAGGCAATTAATCTACTATTCATGTGAGGCTGTCTATGTAAGGCTTTGTGTAGGATGCCATATAAATCTATTTAGCATTTTTTGCATGCCTTCTTAGAAAGCTAATGACAAGAACATAGCAGCACAATGGGCTCTTCTCCATTATGCACCATCATATTTGAGCTATATAAAATGTTAAGAGGAAACAGAACATACAGACTGCCTGTTTATTTACATGCTGTGTCTAAAACTTACGTATTGAAACCAGGGCTCTGGAGAATATGGTAGAGAAGGGAATTTTTGACACAGTTGTCACATAGCATCAATAAAGTGAAAAAGCACTGAGCTGGCGATAATAGGTAATCATAGAATATCAGGGTTGGAAGGGACCTCTCAGGAGGTCATCTAGTCCAACCCCCTGCTCCAAGCAGGACCAATCCCCAACTAAATCATCCCAGCCAGGCCTTTGCCAAGCCTGACCTTAAAAGCCTCTAAGGAAGGAGATTCCACCACCTCCCTAGGTATCCCATTCCAGTGCTTCACCACCTTCCTAGTGAAAAAGTTTTTCCTAATATCCAACCTGAACCTCCCCCACTGCAACTTGAGACCGTTACTCCTTGGTCTGTCATCTGGTACCACTGAGAACAGTCTAGATCCATCCTCTTTGGAACCCCCTTTCAGGTAGTTGAAAGCAGCTATCAAATTCCCCCTCATACTTCTCTTCTGCAGACTAAACAATCCCAGTTCCCTCAGCCTCTCCTCATAAGTCGTGTACTCCAGCCTCCTCTTTCCAATTTTTCCACATTCTTCTTGTAGTGTGGGGCCCAAAACTGGACACAGTACTCCAGATGAGGCCTCACTGATGTCGAATAGAAGGGAATGATCACGTCCCTCGATCTGCTGCCAATGCCCCTACTTATACAGCCCAAAATGCCGTTAGCCTTCTTGGCAACAAGGGCACACTGTTGACTCATATCCAGCTTCTCGTCCACCATAACTCCTAGGTCCTTTTCTGCAGAACTGCTTCCTAGCCATTCAGTCCCTAGTCTGTAACAGTGAATGGGATTCTTCCGTCCTAAGTGCAGGACTCTGCACTTGTCCTTGTTGAAACTCCTCAGGTTTCTTTTGGCCCAGTCCTCTAATTTGTCTAGGTCCCTCTGGATCCTATCCCTACCCTCCAGCGTATCTACCACTCCTCCCAGTTTAGTGTCATCCGCAAACTTGCTGAGAGTGCAGTCCACGCCATCTTCTGTCTTGTGGCACAAATGGAAACACAGGAAGCTCATCCAATCTAGATTGTAGCTCACTGCACACTATAGCCTCAATCCAGCAAAGCCCTGGAGAATGTACTTATCTTTAAGCATGTTAATAATCCAATTGACTTCAACAGAACTACTCGTGTTAAAAGTTAAACACATGCTTAACTGCTTTGCTGAATTAGGGCCTTCAGCTCTAAAAAGACCAGAAGATGGAATGACTCAGGGAATTGGTGAAGCATTATAGAAACTTTCTCCTCTAGGTTGTCAGTTCAAATTCATCCATGTAGTCAGTGACTGACAATAACGGTGTGACTGGCTTGGTGGCCCTGAGATGTGACTTCAATAGTCTTAGCCAAACTTCTCAGAGGACAGTTGTCAATATCAGAAAAGCCACATGTTCTAGGCAGTTTTAGCAGAGAAAGAGAATGGAAACTCCTTCTTGCTCTTAGAGACATACTCTCCAGGTCAGGATGAAATAGTGTAGCGGAGAAGTGCTGGGGAAGTTTGCATTGTCATTACCTGTGCTGTCCCTATTCCGTGGATATTTGAATCCAGGACCTGATTTCTTTTTTTCTTTAAAGTTTAAAGGAAGTCCTAGAAGGCCCCATCCCTGCTTTCAGAGAGAACTGATTGCAGATTCCATGAAGACAAGTGGTTTTGTCTGCCAGACAAGGCTCAACAGTTGTCACATCTGTTTATCAGGCTGCACTGTGATATAAGGTAGATGGGAGAATCGGAAACCCCTCAGGGCTATTCAGTGTGTTAGCTCTGTCTACTGGTTTAGAAGTATTTAATAAAACAGTAATCTCTCAAGCCACAACTCACAAGGAATGCTTCGTTAAACTCGAAAGAGCAAGGGAACTGCCTCTGGAGCTGATGGACGCAGTCCAACCACTGTAAAAATACTGGGCAGCGCTCATTTAGGTCATCCGAATTCTCACCATGGCCACAGCGATCTGCAAACTTGTGGCCAAAATCCAGCCATTCCATCTCCACTAGCACCTGGAAACCCTGCAGGAAAGAAAATGCAGTTGAAGGTCTCCAGATTTTTTTGTCAGTCCAAATGTTACAATTTTCCAGGACACAGTCTGAGACTTCTCATGCTTAATATACCTGGTTTCTTTTCAGAATTAATCATGTTTTCTTTCAACCTACTTTCCTTCTATTTAATTCCCTTCACAATTAACCCACCATATCATTCAATAGCATCCATCAGATTCAGCAAGACTGGTGATAACATTCGTACATTTTCAGAGAAGAAACCTGAGTTCAATCATTCAGTAGCCTTCCCTATTAATCTGCAAAGAAACCCAAACTCAGCCATCCTCCCATGCATAAATGGACGGTTTACAAACCTCTATAGTCCTGTAATATGGATCAAGCAGCAGCTTGGACAGTGCCACTATCTGTGGGGTTCGGTCCCAGCCATCCGAGCAGTGCACCAAGACTGGTCGCTGGTCTCTATCTACTGCATGCACTACCAATAGTGCAGATTTCAGAAGCACAGACAAGTGCTGCAGCCATTTGGTACTTTCCAGTGCTGATAACCAACTAAAGAAAAACCAAGGGAGGATAGTTTATGCTCTTTTTAATGTTTCCCAGCTGAAATCTTTGAATTAAAAAAAAAATCAGAGTGATCATAATTAAACTCCCATTATAGTACTAAACAATGAGTGCTTTCCTTGAATCTATTTTTTCACTTAAATTATCTTGTTAATGCTCTCACAAGTTTGCAGGAAATACAGACAGTCTACTTAGTGAATGTGAAAGGCTCATGGCAGCAAATGAAGAACCAGGAGAAACTGCTAGAGGAAAGAGGGTTGAAATGCTGCAGTGTTCTGGGGAATGTTCAGTCAGAAGACCCCTCAGTTATTGTCACTGGAGGTCAGTTATACCATGGAAATGATAGGCTGGGTCTCCAGGGTGAGGATATTAGGAATGTGGTAAGTTCATGGAGCAACACTAGTGCCTTTCAAAGGCAAGTCAGACTGCTACAGGCTTCTGGGGTTAGATAGCATGTTACAATAGCAGTTTTACAAAATCAGGGGAAAGCTGAAATATTGCAGGATGCACAGGTGAGACTAACCAAGCCCACCTGGCAGTAATATACGCTAATATTAAAGCAAAGGATCCAATTTTGATCCCCGTCTCATTTGCTATCTCCATTTTAGAATTAATGAGTCAGTAACTTCCTTTGGCTCAAGCTATATTAAGCTGTAGCATGTTTACAAAGAGAAGGCTGTGGAAGAACAAACACCTGCTTAATTCAGTCTAGAAAATATCAGGGGAAGAATGAGAGTTAGACACAAAAATATAATTTAAGAAAGAAAAAAACCTCAAATGCCCACTTACTTTCCTGGGTCTGGCATCTGTGTGCAGAGCAAGCGCAGCGACTGAAAGCTCTTCCGGATAGAATGGATGTTTGCCATCCCCATGAACACCACTTCACAATTTGGATAATACTCTGTAGAAAATTATAAAAAACAAGAGGAGGAATTAAAAACAACATGAATATTAAGTTAAAAAAGCAGCTTTTCTATAAAAACAAACTGCTGCAGTTGTGGACTGATGAAATAGTGCTGTTTAGCACAATCTCCCGTAGACAAAAATTTGTGCTTGGACTTCAGCTGGTATTCCAGAAATTACAACACATGGTGGAAAAAAAGACGGCACTCACCTTTGTAACTGTTGTTCTTCGAGATGTGTTGCTCATATCCATTCCAGTTAGATGTGCGCGCGCCGCGTGCACGTTCATCGGAGAAACTTTTACCCTAGCAACCCTGGCGGGTGGCTGGGCGCCCCCTGGAGTGGCGCCGCTATGGCGCCCAATATATACCCCAGCCAATCCGGCCACCCTTCAGTTCCTTCTTGCCGGCTACTCCAACAGTGGGGAAGGAGGGTGGGTTTGGAATGGATATGAGCAACACATCTCGAAGAACAACAGTTACAAAGGTGAGTAACCGTCTTTTCTTCTTCGAGTGATTGCTCATATCCATTCCAGTTAGGTGATTCCCAAGCCTTACCTAGGCGGTGGGGTCGGAGTGAGATGTGGCGGTATTTAGAACTGCTACGCCAAAGGCCGCATCATCCCTTGATTGTTGGACCAGTGCATAGTGTGCGGTGAATGTGTGGACCGATGACCAGGTTGCTGCACGGCATATCTCCTGGATAGGCACATGCGCCAGGAAGGCTGCCGACGACACCTGAGCTCTCATGGAATGTGCCGTGACGTGGCCAGAGGGGACACGAGCTAGATCGTAGCATGCGCGAATGCATGCAGTCACCCAGGAGGAAATTCTCTGAGAAGAGATTGGTAGACCCCTCATCCGTTCTGTGACCGCCACAAACAGTTGAGGAGACTTTCGGAATGGCTTTGTTTGCTCAATGTAGAAAGCGAGTGCTCTACGTACATCTAAGGAGTGTAACTGCTGTTCCCTCCGAGAAGAGTGGGGCTTCGGGAAGAAGACCAGGAGGAAGATGTCCTGGTTGGTATGGAAGGCAGACACAACCTTAGGGAGGAACGCCGGGTGGGGTCGCAGATGTACCTTGTCTTTATGGAAAACGGTGTAGGGCGGGTCCACTGTGAGAGCTCTCAGCTCGGAGACCCGCCTGGCCGATGTACTGGCCACCAGGAAGGCCGTCTTCCATGACAGGTACAGGAGTGAGCAAGTCGCCAGTGGCTCAAATGGTGGAAGCGTGAGCCTGTTTAGGACCAAGTTAAGGTCCCAGGTAGGAGCAGGGCAGCGTACGGGGGGGCAGATACGCTCCAGGCCTTTAACGAATCTAGCGACTAAGGGGTGGGAGAATACGGAGCGGCCACCTTCTCCTGGTTGGAAAGTGGATATGGCCGCTAAGTGCACCCTCAAGGAGGATGTCGCTAGGCCCTGCTGCTTAAGGTACCAGAGGTAGTCTAGGACCGTGGGAATTGGAGCCTCCGAAGGGGTCACACCCTGAGTAGCACACCAGCAAGAGAAGTGCTTCCACTTGACCGTGTACGTTGAGCGGGTGGAAGGCTTCCTGCTGTTAAGGAGGATATGCTGGACCGGTGCGGAGCAGCTCAACTCCACCGCATTCAGCCATGCAGGAGCCACGCCGTGAGGTGGAGGGCTCGTAGGTCCGGGTGACGAAGCCTGCCGTGATCCTGTGTGATCAGGTCTGGGTGGAGAGGGAGGGGGATTGGAGGGTCCACAGACAGATCCAGCAAAGCGGTGAACCAATGTTGTCTGGGCCACGCAGGTGCGATCAGTATTAGACGCGCTTTGTCCCTGCGGAGTTTCAACAGGACTTTGTGCACCAGAGGAAACGGAGGGAAGGCATACAATAGGTGGTGGGACCATGGCAGGAGGAATGTGTCCGTGATCGACTCGGAAGAGAGACCTCGAAAGGAGCAAAACTCCTGGCACTTCCTGTTGGACCTGGTCGTGAATAGGTCTATGCGGGGAAATCCCCACTTCTGGAAGAGGGAATGGATAACATCCGTCTGATCGACCATTTGTGGCATAGGAAGGATTGGCTGAGTCTGTCCGCCAGTGCCTTCCTGACCCCTGGGAGGAAGGATGCCACGAGATCTATCGATTGGGCTATGCAGAAGTCCCAGAGTTGAATGGCTTCCTGACATACGGGAGACGAGCGGGTTCCCCCCTGTTTGTTGATGTAGTACATGGCCGTTGTGTTGTCCGTGAATACGGAAACACAACAGCCGTGCAGATGTTGTTGGAACGCCTGGCAGGTGAGGCGGACTGCCCTCAACTCCCGGACATTTATGTGGAGTGACAACTCTTGGGACGACCAGAGGCCCTGGGTACGTAGGTGCCCTAGGTGGGCCCCCCAACCCAGGGATGATGCATCGGTTGTTAGAGTCATCGACGGTGGCCGTGGGTGGAACGGCATCCCCATGCATACTAGGGATGGGGTCAGCCACCAGTCGAGGGAGCGGAGGGGGCCGGAGGGGACTGTCACCAATACGTCTAGGTGGTCCTTGCCCGGGCGGAATACCGAATGAAGCCACGTTTGGAAGGGTCTCATTCGGAGCCTGGCATACTTTGTCACATAAGTACATGCGGCCATATGCCCCAATAGTGCGAGACAGGTGCGAGCTGTGGTGACTGTGGAGGCCTGCAAGCTCCGTATGATCGAGACGATAGTCTGAAAGCGGGGCTGAGGTAAGTAAGCCCTGGCTTGAGTAGAGTCCAGGGTCGCACCTATGAAGTCCAACCTCTGCGTGGGGACCTGGGTGGATTTCTCGGCATTGAGAAGCAGGCCTAACTGGGAGAAGAGGTCCGTAACCACCTCGACATGCTGCCGCACCTGCGACTGGGAGGACCCCTTTAGGAGCCAGTCGTCGAGGTACGGAAACACGTGAATTTGCCGCCGACGGAGGTGGGCGGCCACGACGGCCATGCACTTGGTAAACACCCTCGGGGCCATGGAGAGGCCGAAGGGTAGGACTGCGAATTGGAAGTGCTGATGTCTGACTGTGAAGTGAAGGTACTTCCTGTGCGATGGAAAGATGGCAATATGGAAGTACGCGTCCTTCATGTCGAGGGCGGCATACCCGTCTCCAGGATCCAGTGAGGGGATAATCGTTCCCAGGGAGATCATGCGGAACTTCAACTTGAGCATCCATTTGTTGAGGCCCCGCAGGTCTAGGATGGGTCTGAGACCTCCCTTGGACTTGGGAATCAGAAAATAGCGGGAGTAAAACCCTTTTCCTCTCTCGTCTAGAGGTACCTCCTCTATAGCTCCTGCTGCGAGGAGAGATCGGACCTCCTGCAGGAGGGTTTGCTCGTGAGAGGGGTCCCTGAAGAGGGACCGGGAAGGGGGGTGGGAAGGGGGTGAGGAAGCAAATTGTAGGTGGTATCCTTGCTTCACCGTGCGCAGCACCCAACAGTCTGATGTTAACTGGGACCACGCTGGGAGGAAGTGGGAGAGGCGGTTGGAGAAGGTAGGGGAAGGATCCTGTCTTGAGGCTGGTACGCCATCCCCAGGTGCACCTTCAAAAGCCGGACTTGGGGCCCGGTGGTGCCTTGGAGGGCCCTTGGTTTTGGCCTCCCTGGGAGCTGGACTGGCGCCTGCGGCCCCCCCGGCCACGCCGTCTACTGAAGTCCTGCCTCTGACGGGGTGGGAAGTATGGGCGGCGTGCTTGGGGTCTGAGGGGTCTACGCTGGGTGGAAGGTGTATGCATCCCCAGCGAGCGTATGATGACTCGATTGTCCTTCAGGTTTTGCAGTTTGGAATCCGTTTTGTCCGAGAACAAACCCTTCCCGTCAAAGGGTAAGACCTGGACGGTATATTGCAGTTCTGGGGGTAGAGTGGAGGTCTGAAGCCAGGAAATGCGCCTCATGGTGATTCCTGAGGCCAAGGTTCTGGCTGCTGAGTCGGCCGCGTCGAGGGAGGCCTGTAGAGAGGTCCTGGCCACCTTCTTACCCTCCTCCAGGAACGCATTGAATTCCGGGCATGAGTCCTGGGGTAGTAGCTCGGAGAACTTACCCACCTCCACCCATATATTGCAGTTATATCGGCCCAATAGGGCCTGTTGGTTGGCCACACGGAGTTGCAAGGCCCCAGCTGAGTACACCTTGTGACCCATGAGGTCCATCCACCTAGCCTCTTTGGATTTGGGGGCCGGTGCCTGCTGGCCATGTCGTTCCCTGTCGTTGACAGATTGGACAACTATGGAGGAGGGAAGAGGGTGGACGTACAAGTACTCGTACCTCCGAGAGGGTACCATGTACTTTCTTTCCACTCCCTTAGCCGTCGGTGGAATGGAGGCTGGAGATTGCCAAAGGTTATCGGCGGTGGACTGGATAGTCTTAATGAATGGGAGGGCTACTCGGGTAAGAGCATCCGCAGAGAGGATGCTCACTACTGGGTCCTCAACCTCTGGGACCTCCTCCACAGGTGGGCTGATGTTAAGGGCCATTCTGCGTAGGAGGTCCTGGTGAGCCCTGAGGTCTATCGGTGGGGGACCTGAAGCTGAAGACCCGGCCACGGCCTCATCTGGCGAGGAGGAGGAGGAGGATACTCTGGGGATGAGGGCATCCTGGTTGGTCTCCTGCGCCTGGACCGGTTCTTGCTCCAGTTGACCCAGGGAGTCTGGTGGCAGTTGTTTTTCCGACTCAACCGCCGGGGGGCGGGAAACAGTGGCCTCTGGTACCCGATGTTCTGAGGTGGCAGAACGGGTCTGGGGAAGGGGGCCACCCTGGGTCTGATGGTATGCCCAGGGTGTCCAAAAACCCCATTGTTGGGATCCCACGTCCTGCGGGCGGGGGTCCTGGAACACTCCCAGCGGTACTTCGGGATCCTGGTCCCGGTCGTAGTAGCTACCCGCCTGGGAGGATGCCAACATGCCTCTGGACGGCCATGGAGGAGCAGCAAAAGTTGGAGCCGAAGTTCCGACAGACCTTACACCTCTGGGTTGTGGTGATCGGTGCCGGCATTGGTGATGGTGCCGAGAGCGAGACCGGGACCTGCGACCGGCTCGGTGCCGGGAGGTCGACTGAGATCTCGAGTCTCTCTGTCTCGACCTGCTCCTGGAGGTGCGGTGCCTGCCGCGGTGCCGTGAGCTGGAGCGGTACCGCGAGTACCGGGTTGATGCTCGAGATGTCGACCAGTGCTGGAAGCCTGATCGGTGCCGGGAGCGTGACCGGTACCGAGACGAAGGTCGGTGCCGTGAGTCTGACCGGTGCCGAGACCGTGATCGCCGTCGAGAGTGTGAACGACGTCTCGATGTAAAGCGTCTGCGGGACCGTGATCTGGAGCGGTGCCGGTCTGCTACGCTGACCGAAGCTGGTCTGGTCAGGGTCGGCTTGCCCATTGAATGCAGTACCCGCACCGGCGGTGCTGGGGGTAAGGGCGGTGGCGCATCGGTGATCGCAATCAGATCCCTCGCTGCGGCAAACATCTCCGGGGTAGACGGTGAAGCAGGCTCTACCATGGTGGGCACCGGGGAGCCGCCAGGTGCCGGACTCGACGGCCCTCGTGGGGTCGGAGTCAACGGTGCTGGCTTAGTCGGTGCCACGGCAGGTATCGGTGCCATGCGGTCCGGCTTTGGCACAGGCTCTGGCTGCGAGGCGGATGTTGGCGGGATGATTTGCGCATTCGCCGACTTCGACCTCGGGGAGAGGGAGCGGCTCGGAGCTGGTTTCCTTGGTGGCACCGCTCGGTGCCATGGCGGTGCCCTTGCTTACCAGCTGGCTTGTGCTCGGTGCCGAGGGCGGAATTGTCAGGGCCGCTTCCATAAGGAGCTGTCTTAACCTAATGTCCCGCTCCTTCTTGGTTCTCGGCTTGAAAGACTTGCAAATTGAGCACTTAGCCGATAAGTGTGACTCCCCGAGGCACTTTAAGCAGGAGTCATGGGGGTCTCCAACTGGCATAGGCTTGTGACAAGCCGAGCACTGTTTGAAACCCGATGAGCCGGGCATGAGCTCCGGCTCCGGGTGCGGAGAAGGGGGTGATCCCCGATCCCCTCAAACAATAACTAACTACTACACTATTAACACTAACTAACTAACTGACTGTATAACTATTTATATATATATATATATATATATATATATATATATATATACACACACAAGAATTAACTACAACTACGGTATAACAACGATAAGGAGAAAATGAGCTGCTAGGGAGTGTGGAGGTCAGCGAAGCCGCGCTCCACAGTTCCAACGACCGACACGGGTGGTAAGAAGGAACTGAAGGGTGGCCGGGTCTGCTGGGGTATATATTGGGCGCCATAGTGGCGCCACTCCAGGGGGCGCCCAGCCGACCCGCCAGGGTTGCTGGGGTAAAAGTTTCTCCGACGAACATGCACGCGGCGCGCACACATCTAACTGGAATGGATATGAGCAATCACTCGAAGAAGAACTGAAAGTACTGGTAACTATTGTGACAATATAAAGAAAATACATGTGCTTGTTTCTCTACTGAATTTATGATGGAGATCTAAGTCACTGTGCAGATTTATGACTCTTCCTTGCTGTCTGCTGTTGGGTGAAACAACAGGTTAATGCAATATCTTTTCACCTCTACAGAACTGGCTTCCAAACTAACTTACACCATAACAGAACTAGCACACAATTTGGTGTATGTGTGGCAATGTCTATTAAGCAGAGGGCCAGGGCCAGGGCCAGGGCCAGGACAGTAGCGGTGTTTAGGTCTGGAGAGACATCTATTAGCAAAAGGTTGTTGAGTTTTTTTACTATTGTGTTTTTTTAGTGTTCCATTTCATACCACAGGAAGCAGTGCACAGACAGCTCCCCATAGGGGTAGTGGTATTACACTGCTAGAAGTTATACAATGCTCTAAAAAGACTGAGCAATCTGAAAATGACTCTCAATTCATGATTGTCCTTAAACCTTAAAATTAAAGATGATTTACTTCCCCTTACCTCTTGGGAAGACCAATGAGGTTACTTACTTCACCCCATCTACTCTGTGGAAGTGACAAGTGTCACTCAGATGAGAAATACTCAAGGCTGCAGTAGACAGAGAATGGAAGGGACTATTTGTGCAAGTCCTAAGAAGCCTTCCTCTGGACAAACCTGTAGTCTATACTCAAACTACTCACCCTAGATGGGTTGGCAGGATCAGTGCAGATAGGGCCCCCTACTCATAGGAAGTGCTCAGGCTTGCATGTTTCAGGATTGTGCCCTTTAGACGACCATCCCTAAGTTTATCTTATTCTGTACTATGCATCTGACCAGTTGATTAGCAGATTAAATAAACTGCCTCATATGAAACACACTCTATGTCCTGAGGGAATGGACTTTAAATAATTTCAGGCTGCAGTTCTGTCAGGTGTGGCCTATTAGTATGGTCTTCTTCCTGGATCACAGGCACATCTGACAAACACACAGAAGACTTTAACAGATGCCTCCAACTTTGCGCTTGCATCTATAGACCACATAAATTGGATCCTATAGCTCCTGGAGATCTACCCTTTAGCCCACACAGCCTGGTGCAATTTGCAAGCCAGTAAATATTGCATGCAAGTCTTTGACTTTATACTCTTTTACTCTGCTACAAACTGAGGAGAGAGATCCACAAAATTCAACAGGGTTAATTGCTGATCCGAACGTAAATAATATTGTATGCACATCCCATAATCTTTCAGGCTAAACTTTAGAACCAGATTGTGCCATTTAGCCAGTTATCTACATTGGGAACGGTGTGAGGCAGTACTGCCCCAAATGGAGCTCCAGGGAGCACCATCTTCCGCTCCCCACCAAAATCCCTGATGTGCAGGAGAGTGCACAGGATGAAACATTTTCTGGAATGTGCCCTCCCTGCCATGCCTTGTCAGCTCCAAAGGCAGTGTGGAGGGCCTCTCTTCTTCAGGGACCTCTTTAGGAAGGATTGCATCCTATGAGTGCATGGAGCGCACAATCTCTACCCTTTGCGTAGAGCTGGGAAGAAGGCACCTTTCCTCTACCACCTCTAATCACCATGCTAAAGCCAGGGATATTGTGGCCCTTTCTGAGCCATGAAGACATTATCCAAACTGTTTTTTAAAAGTCATCAATATTTGAAGATGAAGCATATGGTCTGTGAAAGGCCAACAAACTGCTCCTTACAAAGGCTGTTACACTTAATATTCTGACTTCGTCTCCAGAGTGTACTGTTGGATTAACTGTATTTTATTAAAAATGTGACCAATATTTGGGTATCAAATTTAATTAAGCTAACATAGCTGTCTGGAAATTTCCTAAAACTGTTCAAGTATCCTCATCCTGAAACTCAAGATAAGTTACTGTACTGCATTGTGCTTTCCATTTAGACATTTCATTCCATTAATCATGAGTTCCTTTATACTTTTTGGAAGCTATATGGACATTTACGCTCCCTCTCTCACCACTGGCAGCTATGCCCCAAAGTGCAGCTATTCTGGTCAAAGATCTCAGAGGGCCACCTCAGATATTACTGAAATAGCTTTGCCTTTCTTACCTGTAATTTTCCTATCCGGTATCTTCCATATTCTCCAATGATGGAATTTAACCAGGATGTATTCCCATCTACTAATGGTCATCAAAAAACCTCCTGCTCATATTACCCACAATTCACAAATGGTAACAAAGAACACGGAATGCAATAATCCTTGGTAAACTTCACAAATGCAGGATAAGTATTTTACTTACATTTGTATATGGGAGCTGTTCCAGAAATATTAAGAGTGCTGTGTTTCTGCAAAAAAGTTTCCCCACATATAACAATCCTGCAACACTATTACCCACTATGGTTTATTGAGTTTTGTTTTGGGTTTTCTCTTGTATTTTTATAGTTAATCTATACATTAATCTTTAGTGTGTTTTCATATTGCATGTAAGTTTAAATATTTGATTCAGTGAAGGAAGACTATTCAACATACTGTACATAGTTCAATGTTAATTATATATTGTTACTAATTTAGTCTTGCGCTTTGAAGCACAGCATCAACTGGCAACTAACTCTGTCCCTTTCAAGTAAGTACAAGCTGACTACACTGGATTTTCATGGTCCATGATAGCTATATTGATATAAACTTTCATTCAATGCATTACACCAGTGTAAAAAGTTTTGACTTGGATCCATGTGACTCTGAAGGCTTGCAACACTGTCGTAACTACACTTCCTGGTGCAAAACCCCTTGCTGTAGACAAGCCCCATGTCCCTTTAAATGTGTATCTGTCCTTTTGACTACCTTCATATAATCATAGAATATCAGGGTTGGAAGGAACCTCAGGAGGTCATCTAGTCCAACTACCTGCTCAAAGCAGGATCAATCCCCAACTAAATCATCCCAGCCAGAGCTTTGTCAAGCTGATATATAAACTGACATGAGAGCAAACACTATTTACCTGGGCACTCACAGCCTCCACCTTTGGCTCTGTTAGCCACAGCAGCTGCATAAGAACGTGCATCCAAGATCAAAAGCTTCTGAGGCTGGATGGCCAAACTTTCTGCTCCTGAAGCATTAGAAATTGAGGAATCTATGGAAAGAAAAAGGGCAACCAATTAAACAAATACTTTTGACATTATCTGCAACAAAGTCATACAGGAACCACAATGTGCATGCACTGTGCACAGAGGAATCCTACACACTCCGTAAACACGCAGTCACTCCCATATATCTTATACTATACACAGAAGATCACACTCCCATACAAAGCTCTAGCCATTTTAGAAATGAATGAGCTGATGAACTCACCAAATTCCACATCAGATAGGTCCCCTCCATTTGAGAAGTCTCTGGAACAGTTTCCATTCATTAATTTGCTGCTTTTTGACCTAGAGTCTGAGGCACATGCTTTGGCCACTGACTGGACAAGGTGTTCATCATCTGCATTTCTCCAGCCCCACCAGCTGACCTCGGGCTGTCCACAACGGGAAATTACTGCCCCATTACACTGGTGCCTATGCAGGAAAGAGTAAGAACAGCTAACTGTACCCATTACATTAGCACCCTAAATAAAAGAATCAGCAGAAACTAAACCACATAGAACATTGGGAATTAACTAGCTCGCTGCAGAGTTTTACATTATATCAGTGTTCTAGAGGCACATATATCCTACAGATTTATATATAATCCAAGGATGCTCCATAGGAATGTGTTTCAAGCTTGTACGATAGTTGAGTCAATTGCTGTAATATGAAAAGATTAAATATGACATTCAAATATAAGTCACTTTTGGTGCCCAGGGTGCAGTTAGACACCAGCAGCTAGCCTGTGACAGCTGACTCAGACTCACAGGGCTCTGACTACACGACTGTTTCACTGCAGTATAGATGTTCGGGCTCAGGCTTCAGCCTGAGCACTGAGACCATTCCAAGCCCAGACGTCTAAACTGCAATCAAACAGCCCTGCAGCCAGAGCCCCATGAACCCGAGTCAGCTAGCACAGGCCAGCCACAGGTTTTTAATTGCAGTGTAGACAAACCCCAGACCTCAGAAGGGGGGTGATGTCCAAGATTTAGTTTTGGAGGGTTTTATCTAGTTAGAGCACACACCAATTATTAGGTCTGAAGGGAGTATGATGCCTCTGATAAGAAGAACCTGTAGACCTTCGTGTGTCTGCTGTATGATTATTCCTAAGCATAACTTGAAGACTTATTTCTGTGCATAGACAGTGTCAATGGACAGTGCCAATGAGCCCTCATTGTGCCCTGGGTGTTCTTGTAAAGACATACAGATTCTGCAATGGTTCTGTATTGCAAGTATTACTGCACTGGCAAAAGGAAAATAGCTCATTTCCCACCTTTTCACAAGGGATGTTAAATATCTATAGCTTGGCTCTTTCTGAGGCTTGTTATATGTGCCTTGTTTGAAAATATTGACTAAGGGTATGTCTACATTACATTAGAACACCTGTGGCTGGCCCAGGTGAGCTGACTCAGTCTCCCAGGTCAGCTGACACTGGCCAGCTGCAGGTGTTTTACTGCAGTATAGATATACCCTCCACATTCCTGTCAGTGAAGAGAAATGCTTCTGAGTAATTATAAGAGAAACTAGATTGGAGACTATAAAAGCACTAAGAGAATTTTCTGTCTTATATTCTTCCCTGCCCTGTCTCTCACAGGACTACTTCTCTTTCTCAAGATTCGTTTATGACACATACTACCATTTCTCTAACAGACAGCAGGTGGATGGGTTTTCCTTCGTAGCCTCTCAACACTGATCGCAACATGACAAGAGTTGTTCAAAAAGTAACACAGACATTTCCTGAATCTGGGGGCTTCTGGTACCAGGCTGGTGATGGTGCTGCAGAAACAAGATTTCCCTGTATGCACTGTTGTGTTGCAACTAAACTTCTCACGTGCTTCATGAGGACAGATCAGCCAAAAGAAAAAAAAGTGTCATGATGGAAAATTAAGAGCCTGAGTCTGAACACCTGCACTCATGTGATTAGTCCTTACTCACTCAAGCAGTTCCATTGACCTAAGTGGATGTATATGCATGAGTAAGGACTGCATGTGTGAGTAAAGGTTAGCAGGATCCTAGAACTGGATGTGCGCAAGATTTAGTTTGTAAGTAAAAAAGCACCTCAGCAGTAAAATTTGCTACAGATGTCAAATCAGGCAGACTTTAAAGAATAAAATACTCTTTGTTATTGGGATATTTCTACTGCCTCAAAAATGCAAGTGACAAACTATAAAAGTTCTGTAAAAAGCAAGAAAGACTCCTGTAGCACCTTATAGACTAACAGATGTATTGGAGCATAAGTTTTTGTGAGTGAATACTCACTTCGTCAGACGCATGCAAAAGCTTATGCTCTAATACATCTGTTAGTCTATAAGGTGCCACAGGACTCTCTGTTGCTTTTTACAGATCCAGACTAACATGGCTACCCCTCTGATAGTATAAAAGCTCTGTATATGCATAATGGTGCAGAGGACTAGAAAGTCAGGGAAGGGGTGATACTATCAGTACAGGATGTCATGCGACAGTGAGATCACTGAAGAAAGGAGTGATTGAAAGTGGCTGTTTATCTGGTCCTTATTGGGCAATGACAAACTCATAGTAAAATTAGTTTTGTTTATTTACAATAGAATTTCTCAAAGTCTATATAATCTTTGTATATATGAACAACAGTTTACTTTAAAGTCTCAACTAATTTTCAATTTTATTACAAATAAAGCGAAGATTTTGATATAAAGGGAAGGCATCTGACCACCACAAACATGTTTTAAAAACAAGCTTCTGGAGAACCGCTTCCATTGCCTGTACAAACAAAAAATTCAAAAGTGTTTTGTTTTTTTAAATATAATGACATTTGCCTTTTTGTTATTTTCTAAGTGCTGGTGCATCCTATTGCTGCCAATGGGATACAAACTCTCACTTCCATCCATCAAAGGCAGCAGGCTCTGATTCCTGGGTTCTGCCATGCAGTTCCTGTCCCCAGCTCTGGGTTCTGGCCATGGGCACTGAGCCCTGACCCTGGTTGCAAGGTAGCAGACAACAGGCCCTGGCTCTGGCCACGCAACAGCGGGGCTCATCATCCACCCCCATTGCCACTGGACCCCGCTGCCTCCCATGGCCTTGTATCCACCCCTCTCCCAGGACTCTGCTGCTTTCCTGGCCTCATATTCACTCCTCGCTCCATTGCCCTGGGCTCCTGCTGCCTTTGCAGCTCTGCATCCACATGCCCCCATTGACCTGGGGCCCCCCTGCCCCACACCCATCCCACCATTGCATCTGGCCTCTGCTGCCTAACCTCTTTGGCCCCCACCATCCAGGGCTTAATGGGTCCTGGGGCTTGCTGAGAAAAGTGATATTAGCAAACATGCAAGGTTCACTTCTCACAGCAGACTTATTAGCTATCTGTGAAAAGTGATACTTGTATGTTTGTTAATATTACTTATTATTTCCCATGGCCTCCCAGGTAGCTACTAAATGTGCTGTGATATTAACAAATATACAAATATCACTTTTCACAGCAAGACCCAGGACCCACTAA
Source organism: Gopherus flavomarginatus (assembly GCF_025201925.1). Lineage (NCBI taxonomy): Eukaryota > Metazoa > Chordata > Testudines > Testudinidae > Gopherus > Gopherus flavomarginatus. The sequence goes on from NC_066631.1 coordinate 1,868,967, forward strand.
GCCCTGCATGGGGGGTGGGAGGCCGAAGAGGGAGGCAGCATTATTTTTGTTACTGAGTCTGCCAAAAACCCAACAAATACACGTTACAATGATGTGGATGTGACTCTGTGCATGTTGTTTTTTTCTAAAATTAATTAAGTGTTTTAGGAAAAAATTGTCAGTGCAGTCACAATAAAAATTTGTTGTGAGAACTCCTGGCCTAGACCTCAACTTTCTTAGAGTATGTCCACTTTGCAATTAAAAATTTGCAGCTGGGCTGTGCCAGATGACTCAGGCTCACGGGGCTTCGATTCCGGGCTGTTTAATTGTGGTGTAGACACTTGGGCTCAGGCTGGAGCCCAGGTTCTAGGGCACTGCAAGGTGGGAGGGTCCCAGAGCTCAGGCTGCAGCAATAAAACAGCCCCTTAGCCCAAGCCTTGTGAGCCTGAGTCAGCTGGACTAGGCCGGCCATGGATGTCTAACTACACACCTTGAGACATGTTCACGCAGATTAAATGGACTTGTTTAAAATGTGTTCCCAGGGTTATTAAATTTGTGTCAACTGGTTGTTACAGATAACAAACACTGTAGTATCCCTACTAGACCAAACCAGTAGCTGGCACAGGCTGCTTAATGCTAAATGTTTAAAGAAACTCTGACAACCTGTTTAGGCTTCACATTTGCCATATCCTAAGATTGTAATATACTCTGGGAGAAGTGGAGGCACACTGCACTTTCAAATTATATTTTGACAGCACTTTCTGTAATTAGTTCAAATAACATTCATATACTGAAAAGAAAAAACAGCAACTATTACTAGAAGCAAAGGAGAGACCATTGGAATGGAGCCAGATTTACAACATGTACTACCCACATGCCGGGAGAAAATAAGTTTCCATTATAATCAGGAATCCTAGTTTTATGTGATAAAAAACACCCCAAATTCTCTAATAAAAAACCATAAAAATCCATGTTTTTCTGTGATTAAAATAAAATGTTTAACTTTAAGTTTCCCTAGCGACAATATACATAGGTATCTGTTGAGCATGCTGTTTTACTGATATACAGTAACTCCTCACTTAACGTTGTAGTTAAGAGTTGGAATACTGTCATGGATGGATATAAACTGTTCAGGAAGGACAGGCAGGGCAGAAAAGGTGGGGGAGTTGCACTGTATGTAAGAGAGCTGTATGACTGCTCAGAGCTCCGGTTTGAAACTGCAGAAAAACATGAGAGTCGCACGATTAAGTTTAGAAGTGTGAGCACCAAGGGTGATGTCATGGTGGGAGTCTACTATAGAACACCAGACCAGGGGGATGAGGTGGATGAGGCTTTCTTCCGGCAACTAGCAGAAGTTACTAGATTGCAGGGCTTGGTTCTCATGGGGAACTTTAATCACTCTGATATCTGCTGGGAGAGCAATACAGCAGTGCACAGACAATCCAGGAAGTTTTCGGAAAGTGTAGGGGACTGTAAGGAGGCGCCCTGGCTCCCCGCCACGCCTGAGAGGGACGAGCCAGAGCAGGTGCCTCAGTGGGCGGAGTCAGCACTGCCTGTCCCCGCCCCCCCGGAAGTCAAGGGGCGGGACAGGAAGTATAAAAGCCCGGCCCCAGCGCTCAGTTGGGGGCAGGCTGCCGGAGAGGACAGACGCTGGTGCCTGGGCTCCTCCCGGGCCCAGCCTGCCCCGCGCCCACTACCCAGAGGAGCGCTGGCCGGACCTGCCCCACGCCCACTACCCAGAGGAGCGCTGGCCGGACCTGCCTCAGACCCGGTACCCGGAGGAACGTCGGCCTGACCTGCCGTGTGCCCAATACCCCGAGGAGTGGCCTGAGCTTCCCCACGACCAGTACCCGGAGGAGCCCATGGTCTGGGACCCCCCAGACGACGCTGGCAAGGACCAGGTACCCAGAGAGGGGGAGGTTGGAAGTGGCCCGGGGGTAGCCGACCCTGGTTTGGCTCCTGAAGAGCCCGAACCCATGTCAGTGTGTTGCGGCCAGGATCCCCACTGACCGCAGCGGGTCTCGACCGCTGCTAGGGCCCCGGGCTGGAACGCAGTGGAGTGGGAGGGCCTGCGTTCCCCCTGCCACCCGTAACCGGGTGGCAGACTCCCCCCTCTTCCCGCCTATTGCCACTGCAACAGAGGGCCAGAGCTAACTAGACTTGTGTTTGGTGCCCCGCCCGAACCAAGGGCTGGGCCCCTTTGACTTTGCCACTGCTCAGCCCTGATCCAGAGGGCCAGGGCTAACTAGACTTGTGTTTGGTGCCCCGCCCGAACCAAGGGCTGGACCCTCTTTGACTTTGCCACTGCTCTGCCCTGATCCAAAGGGCCAGGGCTAACTAGAACTTTTACTGCCCCGCCCTGCCAAGGGCCTGGGCTGATACTGTGTTTGCTCAGCCCCTGCTAGAGGCCTGAGCTTGAACTGCTACTGCCCCGCCCTGCCCAAGGGCTGGGGCTTATTTACTTTGGGAGCCCCGACCCCGGCTAGAGGGCCGGGGCTCTACCTTGTTTGCAGACCCTGTACCCGCCTCAACACCTGCGGAGGGGCTAAGCCTACCCGGACTGCGGCGTGCTAGGAGGCGCCCTGGCTCCCCGCCATGCCTGAGAGGGATGAGCCCCGACACGACCGGCTTACACGGACAAATCTTTGGTGAGCTTAAACACAAAAGGAAGCTTACAAGAAGTGGAAACTTGGACAGATGACTAGGGCAGAGTATAAAAATAATGCTCAAGCATGTGAGGGTGTAATCGGGAAGCACAACTGGAGTTGCAGCTAGGAAGAGATGTGAAGGGTAACAAGAAGGGTTTCTACAGGTATGTTAGCAACAAGGTGGTGGTCAGGGAAAGTGTGGGACTCTTACTAAATGAAGGAGGCAGCCTAGTGACAGATGATGAGGAAAAAGCTGAAGTACTCAATGTTTTTTTTGCCTCAGTCTTCACAGACAAGGTCAGCTCCCAGACTGCTGCACTGGGCAGCACAGCATGGGGAGGAGGTGACCAGCCCTCTGTGGAGAAAAAAGTGGTTCGAGACTATTTAGAAAAGCTGGAAGAGCACAAGTCCATGGGGCCGGATGCGCTGCATTCGAGGGTGCTAAAGGAGTTGGCGGATGTGATTGCAGAGCCATTGGCCATTATCTTTGAAAACTCATGGCGAACGGGGGAAGTCCCGGATGACTGGCAAAAGGCAAATATATTGTCCATCTTTAAATAAGGGAAGAAGGAGAATCCGGGGAACTACAGGCCAGTCAGCCTCACCTCTGTCCCTGGAAAAATCATGGAGCAGATCCTCAAGGAATCCATTTTGAAGCACTTGGAGGAGAGGAAGGTAATCAGAGACAGTCAGCATGGATTCACCAAGGGCAAGTCATGCCTTACCAACCTGATTGCCTTCTGTGATGAGACAACTGGCTCTGTGGATATGGGAAAAGCGGTGGATGTGATATATCTTGACTTTAGCAAAGCTTTTGATACCATCTCCCACAGTATTCTTGCCAGCAAGTTACAAAAGTATGGACTGGATAAATGGACTATAGGGTAGATAGAAAGCTGGCTAGATTGTTGGGCTCAATGGGTAGTGATCAACAACTTGATGTCTGATTGGCACCACCAGGGGTTGGTGCTGGGGCTGGTTTTGTTCAACATCTTTATTAATGATCATAGAATATTAGGGTTGAAAGGGATGTTAGGAGGTCCTCTAGTCCAACCCCCTGCTCAAAGCAGGATCAATCCCCAACTAAATCATCCCAGCCAGGGCTTTGTCAAGCCTGACCTTAAAAACCTCTAAGGAAGGAAATTCCACCACCTCCCTAGGTAACGCATTCCAGTGCTTCTCCACCCTCCTAGTGAAAAAGTTTTTCCTAATATCCAACCTAAACCTCCCCCACTGCAACTTGAGACCATTACTCCTTGTTCTCTCATCTGCTACCACTGAGAACAGTCTAGCTCCATCCTCTTTGGAACCTCCTTTCAGATAGCTGAAAGCAATCCCCCGTCATTCTTCTCTTCTGCAAAAGAAACAATCCCAGTTCCCTCAGCCTCTCCTCATAAGTTATGTGCTCCAGCCTCTTAATCATTTTTGTTGCCCTCCGTTGGACTTTTTCCAATTTTTCCACACCCTTGTTGTAGAGTGGGGCCCAAAACTGGACACAGTACTCCAGATGGGGCCTCACCAATGCCAAATAGAGGGGAACAATCACATCTCTCAATCTGCTGGCAGTGCCCCTAATTATGCAGCCCAAAATGCCGTTAGCCTTCTTGGCAACAAGGGCACACTGTTGACTCATATCCAGCTTCTCATTCACTGTAATCCCTAGGTCGTTTTCTGCAGAACTGCTGCCTAACTACTTGGTCCCTAGTCTGTAGCAGGGCATGGGATTGCTCTGTATCATATCCTTACCCTCCAGCATATCTACCACTATTCCTATCCTTACCCTCCAGCATATCTACCACTCCTCCCCACACAGGGAGCATTACAGAGATTTAGAGGACTGTAACATATCTAATCAAACACAATCAACTGCTCAAATTAGATGCTGCATAAGCCCTAGGAAGACTGACAAGGAAAAAACACACAGTATTTACAAAGTTATCATCGATATACCAGAGACAAATAGCCTAAAATGTCAGTCAATACAAGCACTTAATGTCTTTCCAGAGCCCTTGTGTGTCGCCATTATTGTATGGAGGTGTAAAAACCAAAAGGAGGTGGGAAAAATCGAAAACTGACAAGGAGAGTTACACGCTGAAGTCTGATGTAAGAGTTCTGCAACAACAAATGTTGAGAGGTGAAGGTATTAGTAATTCATAGCTGGAAGAGTTACAGAGTAACAAGGAATAAAAATATAGCAAAGCTTCTCATACATACCCACACCACCCCTCCGATTACGCATACTAAGAAACTAGGGACACCAAGCACTGCTGTAACTCTGGTGTTTCCTACAATTTACAGAATCTATTGAATGTTCATTACCTTCATTGTAGTTACTTGCACTCATTTTGAGCCCTGGCACATTAGCACCCTGAGCATGTTTCATTACTAGCTGAGATTCCCAGTTCCAAGTAAGCTAAGGTTTTATTTGCTGAAAAGCCCCAGTCCTCAGTTTGGTGACAGTGGATGCTCCTGGCTTGGAGTCTCACCTGTACACCACAGCCGGAATACGCTTCCAGGATCGAAAGCTTGCCACACTCTCAAGCTCCTTGTCCGTGATCCAGGCGGGAACTATGAGCTCCTGTGGGTAGCTACCACAGAGCCTGAATGGAAAGAGGAAGTGAAGGGTTAAATGTAGCAGACAAATAGCAGATACATAACCTACTGACAATACAAAATAAAAGACAATACAAGCAAACTAAGTGCCGTTAATTTCACAACCCATACTATTTTGTGAGCTCTTGATCAGTCATATATTCAGTTACAATCCTCTTCATTAGACATTAAAGAATACAGTGGACCAGAACCTTAGCAGGTGTAAGTCTGCATACCTCCATTTATATCAATGGAGCAGTGCTGCTTTCACCATCTGAGGATCTGACCCAGCGTATCCTTAGGAAAATTATAACCCAATGGTTATTTAACTCCAGCTGCCAGGAATGCATCAAAACATAGAAGAGAAATTCCTCATCTTTCAGTACCAAAGAGATAGTAATTCCACTCCCTTCTATAAGCTCATATCACAAAGCCACTAGGAATGAAGTCATTGTGGTCTCGCAGAGTTGGTCAGCAGAGGATATATGTGTAAAACTGGACCAGTGCATCAACCTATCAATCCCTTTCGGAAGGTAAGAAAAAGATTGCGTTGATTTGTGGTGGTCTGGTGAAATGTACTTTTCCCTGTAGGCTGCCATCTTGTGCTCTAGAATTTAGTGAAAAGAGTGATGTGTGCTGGAATTACACAAAATGTCTAAGATTAGCTTGGAGAGGTGTGAACAGTTCCCATTCATTGCTACAGTATATTAATTATTAGACCAATTGATGTTTATATAAATGTCAACTTTGGCAACTACTTAACCACTAACCCAAACTTGCAAGCAAAAAAAAGGATACTCATATTTTGAAGATCAGCTCAATCTACTATGCTTTGATTCTCACTGAATCTCAGTGAGTATAAGGCAGGGGTTGGCAACCTTTCAGAAGTGGTGTGCCGAGTCTTCATTTATTCATTCTAATTTAAGGTTTCGCATGCCAGTAATACATTTTAATGCTTTTAAAAAGTCTCTATAAGTCTATAATATATAACTAAACTATTGTTGTATGTAAAGTAAAAAAGGTTTTTAAAAGGTTTAAGAAACTTCATTTAAAATTAAATTAAAATGCAGAGCCCCCAGGACCAGTGGCCAGGACCTGGGCAGTGAGTGCCACTGAAAATCAGCTCACGTGCCGCCTTCGGCACCCGTGCCATAGGTTGCCTACCCCTTGTATAAAAGAATACCAACACTCCTCACCCTACCCCCTCCAATCTGACCAATGGTTGAAAGAAACTTCCAAGAATGAATCATAACAGCAAGGTTCTAATTCTAACCAAACAGAACTCTGGAATGATGGAACATCTTTGTCTCTAGCTGCTTTTACATGCTACCTAACTCTTCTCTGTAACAAAAAGCCTGTACAACTGTGGAAGCAGAAGGAGATAAGGAGAAACAGCATGATGAGCCAGCTGCCAGCTCTACACAGACAACACGTGGGAACCCTTACTTTAATGTTTCAAAATTGTGTTTCATTTCTCATCCAAATTTAAGCAGATTTCTAGGAGAAAAATTGTGAGCCCATAAAGAATGTCTTCCACAGCTTGAGATAAATTGCAAGGAACTGAAAATATTTTCTTCCAATAACAGAAGTGGAAGTAGTTACAAAAAATAAGTCATGCATTTTCCCCCAATTCAGGGCAACATGTAAACATGTGCCTAAGTCTCTCTCTATTCAGAAAAGCACTTAAATACATGTATAAGTGCTTTCCTGAACAGGACTGCTTTCCTGAATTGACTCCTTAGACTCTAAAAATGCCAAAGGGGGGAAAAAATCACGGTTTTTCCCCATTGTGCTTCTTTATGAAGTATAAATAAAGAAGGCCTTTTTTTTTTTTTTTAAACCTTACACATGTCAAGAATATCTAGTTTAGTCTCCCTAGTTTTGTTGGAGGACTCCTATGAAACTAGAGAACTGGAGTGGGAACTTTCTCAGGTCTCAGTTCAAAGGCCTGGGTTTTGAATCTTTCACAAAGAATTTTTCTTCCCCATCTTTGTCAGATGTCTGAGGAAAACAGTTGCTAACAAAAGCAAAATATTTTAACCAGTCTGAATAAGAATCAATTCCCTTCTCATTTGGTCTGGTTTCACTCTCTTGTAATGTTATAGTCCCTCTAGTTCTCCTGTCCTCCAAGGAGTCTTCCAGCAAGAAGAACAGAAAATCAAGACCTGATATCTCTAATTTAAAATATATATATACTTGGTAGCCACTTGAAGGCATTCTTTATAAATACATAAATCAACAAAAGGGCATAAGCTTATTTTTCCCTTTTTGCAGATTATCTTTCATTGTAGAACTTCTGAATTTTAAGAAGTTAGAGTGATCTGCTACATGAGGATTGGTATTTTGACAGGGCACTTGGCTGTAAAGCAACAGTCTACAGAGATCCATACAACTTACTTGTATTTTTCATTGATATTGGATATCCTCCAGGCATTGTTCATATCAAAACCCATCCGTTCAACTTCATTTTTAAACCTCGAAGTTACATGCTCCCCTGGATACGAAAGGCAGACAGAGGAAATAAATCAGAAACACAAGGAAAGGTTCCTATTTTCCAAAACAGGTTGAGAAAGACACCACTGCACTTCTTCAGGAAACAGGAAAGTAACAGGCACTGTGCTGCAAGACACCTGTATACATTTTTAACTCCTACTTGGAAAAATTCATATCAAGCAAGCAAGAGCACAACTGTTTCCCTTGATGACACTTAATAATTGACTCTCCACACAGTAAAGAATAACTATTTTTTTTTTAAAAACAGCATTGAGTCTTAGTCCCTGTAGATTCATACAGGAAACACCAAACTGCTGTGCAGATAGCAGACCAGATTCAAACCCATCAGGAAAAACAAGTATAATTTACCACAGAGGGACATGCTCTATTAATGTCTCCTTTCCAGAGCTCAGGAGAGTTTTGTATCAATGAGAAATAACCTAAGCTCTGGTCTGCCTGATTCCCAGATGGAAGGAACAGATGGTCTAATGCAGCAGTTCTCAAACTGTGGGTCAGGAGCTCAAAGTGGGTCACGACTCTGTTTTAATGGGGTTGCCAGGGCTGGCGTTAGACTTCCTGAGGCTCAAAGCTGAAGCAAAAGCTCCACCACCTGAGGCTGAAGTCAAAGCCCAGGGTTTTCAACCCTAGGTGGCGGGACTCAAGTTACAGGCCCGACACCCAAGGCTGAAGCCTCTTGGGCTTCGGCTTTGGCCTGTCCACCTAGGATGGTGAGACCCGGGCTTTGGCCCCTCATCCGGGACTGCGAGGCTCAGGTGGGCTCAAGCTTCAGTTCCCCCTCCTGTGGTCATGTAGTTATTTTTGTTGTCAGAAGGGGGTCACAGTGCAATGAAGTTTGAGAACCCCAGTCTAATGGATAAGGCAGTAGGGCATTAGCCTGTGACTCAAGAGACCTTGGCTCAGTTCCCAATTCAGTCATTCCTGTATGAACTTGGGAAAAGTCACTTAATTTACCCTGAGCCTCAGTTTCTTATTCCTTCCTCACAGTGGTGTTCTGAGGTTAAAATTCATTAACAATTGTCAGATTCTGGCTGGGATAATTTAGTTGAGGCCTGGTCCTGCTTTGAGCAGGAGGTTGGACTAGATGACTTCCTGAGGTCCCTTCCAACCCTGATATTCTATGATTCTTAGATATTACTGTAATGAGGCCCAAACAAATTCCTAAATCAATACATTATGGCAACTGGAATGTTCACAATTTATTTTTGTATAACATCTTTTGAAAAAGTATCTCAATACAGTTGAAAAAAATTCAAGACAATAAAAAAGTGAATCTGAGAGCCAGAAACGTCTATATAGCTAAAAGGTAACAGTACATAAACAAGTCCCCTTCCTTTTCATACAAGGTGCAGATGATGATGATTCGTAGAGTGTTTCCAGACTTCTAGGTCTACAAAATATATTAAATAGAATAAATGCCTGACCATCACTAGATAGAACAAATCTAAAAGTCTATTCATGATCAAACGCTTTAAATTATTGTATCACTACATCATGGGACAACATATCTATTAACAGAGCAGAAAATCAATTGAAAATTAAGTGCCATACATATTACAAATTTTACACAATTCAGAAAACATTAATACTTGAAAAAATAGTTATATACCTGTAAAAATGAAAGTTAATGTTACATACTTCTAAAAACCTATGTTTTTATATCTTCTTGGTAAATACTTGTAGACAAAATTAAAAATATAATGGCAAATAGCTTAGTTAGAATAAAAAAAGTATAAGACAACCAAAGCATAACATCTACAGTTACACTATGATAAAAAAAAATATCTATTTTATGTGTCAAGTTATAAACTAAATATCAGACAGGAACAGGAAGAAAATTTCTCCCTGTACTACAGTATTACAAAATCTGCTGGGTGCATAATGGCACCTTATTGACTCTCTCTGAAACATTAGCTATAAGCCAGAACTGGGGCAGCATATATGATTAGATGAACCAAAGGTCTTTTGATAAGGCAATTTCTCTTTTTTAGGTCACAAAATTGAAACAAATTTCGTGTGCTCAGTCTAGTCCCTACTGATCATTTGTCAACACTGCAAAGCTTGCCATCACACAGACTCTGATCAAGAAAGCTATAGTAGTAGAGGACTGATCCAAAGCTTCTGAAATCCATGGGAGTTTTTCCACCTACTTCAGGGATCAGGCCCTTGAATAACAAGGACACAAAGGCCATCATTGAGATGTACTGGAGGAAGCAGATGCAAAATGTATGTCCACCTTTCACTACATTTTCATTAATACTAACATTCAGCAAATTCACCTAATTTTCCTCTAAGGGCTTGTCTACATCAGAAAGTTGCAGCGCTGGTGAGGGAGTTACAGCGCTGCAACTTAGGAGGTGTACACATCTGCAGGGCACCACCAGCGCTGCAACTCCCTGTTTGCAGCGCTGGCCGTACTCCCGTTTTGTCTCGGGTGTAGAGGATCCAGCGCTGGTGATCCAGCGCTGGTAATCAAGTATAGTCACTTACCAGCGCTTTTCTTGACCTCCGTGGAATAAGCAGGTATCCCAGCATACCTGAGGAAGCCTCTGGTAATCAAGCTGGTCTCCTTCCCCGGTTTGCTCTCGCGTTCCCCGAACCCCGAGCAAGCAGGTCTCCTTCCCTGAGGTTTGCTGGGTGGTTCCGGGAAGGCGAGAGCAAACCGCGGCGAAGCTGGTCTCCTTCCCCGGTTTGCTCTCGCCTTCCCGGAACCACCCAGCAAACCTCAGGGAAGGAGACCTGCTTGCTCGGGGTTCGGGGAACGCGAGAGCAAGCCGGGGAAGGAGACCAGCTTCGCCGCGGTTTGCTCTCGCGTTCCCCGAACAAGCAGGTCTCCTTCCCTGCGGTTTGCAGGGGGGTTCGCGGAACGCGAGAGCAAACCGCGGCGAAGCTGGTCTCCTTCCCCGGCTTGCTCTCGCGTTCCCCGAACCCCGAGCAAGCAGGTCTCCTTCCCTGAGGTTTGCTGGGTGGTTCCGGAAAGGCGAGAGCAAACCGGGGAAGGAGACCAGCTTCGCCGCGGTTTGCTCTCGCGTTCCGCGAACCACCCTGCAAACCGCAGGGAAGGAGACCTGCTTGCTCGGGGGTTCGGCGAACGCGAGAGCAAACCGGGGAAGGAGACCAGCTTCGCCGCGGTTTGCTCTCGCGTTCCGCGAACCACCCTGCAAACCGCAGGGAAGGAGACCTGCTTGCTCGGGGGTTCGGCGAACGCGAGAGCAAACCGGGGAAGGAGACCAGCTTCGCCGCGGTTTGCTCTCGCGTTCCGCGAACCACCCTGCAAACCGCAGGGAAGGAGACCTGCTTGTTCGGGGAACGCGAGAGCAAACCGCGGCGAAGCTGGTCTCCTTCCCCGGTTTGCTCTCGCGTTCGCCGAACCCCCGAGCAAGGAGGTCTCCTTCCCTGCGGTTTGCAGGGTGGTTCGCGGAACGCGAGAGCAAACCGCGGCGAAGCTGGTCTCCTTCCCCGGTTTGCTCTCGCCTTCCCCAAAACCCCTTGAAGCCGCCCAACAGCGCTGCAGTGTGGCCACATCTAACACCACTTGCAGCGCTGGTTGCTGTAAGTGTGGCCACTCTGCAGCGCTGGCCCTATACAGCTGTACTAATACAGCTGTAACAACCAGCGCTGCAAAATTTTAGATGTAGACATGGCCTAAGTCTCTTTTCTAAAGACATACAGTGGAAGTGTATAATTAGCTACAACTGATCTTCAACTGGAGGACTTATGGCGATACTTACTGTCATAACTAAAATAAAAAATCAACATATAACTAACAAGCAGTTATTTAAAAAAAAAATTTTTAGGATATCTCCTCCCCCTGCACTCCCCCACCCCCTACCCCAAAAAGAAAAGTACTGGTTTTGGGAGAAGACTGATGATATCTAGCCTACTGTGACTACATTAAGCTCTGCAAGCCTAGGACTGTTCTGAAAGGTGGACAACACACAAGCATCACTCTAAGCGAAGGCTACTGAGAATCCCTCTCATTTCCAAATCAAGGAAAAGGAAACTTTACCTAGGTTCCACCATGGAGAGGTAAAGTCTTAGAAAGGCCCTCCAATAGCTAGAGAATATTGATCTTCCAAGAGCATAAAGGTAAAGACTTTGGGCCTAATTGTCCTTTGTGATTCAGCTCCTTCATGCTACTACACTGGCATAACAGGCATCATAAACCAAACAAATCCAACTCCCAGCGATCTATCCCATCGGGGCTTCCCTGAGTGATTCAGAGCAGGCACAATGGCTCTACTCCACATTCCCCTTCACAGCTCAGTCAGAGGAAATGGAGCATGATCAAAGTATAACACCATGACAATTATTCTCATCTTCCCAGATGGACCCTTAGCCCCTGAAACAACTTAACTTATTGCCCTCCTCACAATTCCTTCACTAGGTGTAATTCACCCAAACTGACAATTCGATTCCTTGTTTCAGCCTGAGAAGACAGCATTGTACAGACAAGGTGTAAGCTCAGGTATATGATGAAAGTCTTCTGAATCAGTGGCAAGTGCAGAAGTTTCACTAAACGTGGGACAACAGCAGAAGTGCGGTAGACTCCAGCATCACTTTCAATAGAACTTTATTTGCACTAATGCTCTGAGTTTGTTGCATTTCATGTGAAGAAAATAAATGTTATAAAGTCCTTATTAACATTACAGATAGCAGAGCAGGATCAATTCTGACATATAAAGTAAAGCCCAGCAACCCTGTGGTGCTGCAGATTTCTTATATTATTCCAGACATTACAATTTTGACCTTTTCTAACCCAGCAGGTGGAGAACTAGTAAATGAAATCAAACCAGCTGGCAGTCTCCATCATATTCATCTCTTAACTTTAACAACACTTTCTTCTTTGGAGCAGTGATTACAACACTCAATATGTGGCACACTCTAATAACTGGAGATATACCTATCTGCTAGAACTGGAAGGGATCTTGAAAGGTCATCAAGTCCAGCCCCCTGCCTTCATTAGCAGGACCAAGTACTGATTTTTGCCCCAGATCCCAAAGTGGCCTCCTCAAGGATTGAATTCACAACCCTGGGTTTAGCAGGTCAATGCTCAAACTGCTGAGCTATTCCTCCCCTACAAAGGGCAGACATAATTATCAGCTGCTTTGAGAAAGTGGCCATCAAAGTTTTCACATGCAGGACTGACTGGATAACAGATGAGAATTTTTTAGCTAGATGCACCCATCAGTATTTTAAAAGTTCTGCCACAGGCCCAAGATGCAGACTGGTAATTGTCCTTTAGAGCAACCAATAAAACTACAGTAATTCTTGTGGCAGGAGCCACGATCGGAGAATGGAAACATTTTATTTTGGTTGATTCTTTCTTGTTGTTTTCAACTTGCCAGTGTGATATATAATTGCTGATTCTCTATTCTCCCTCTTAAATGAAATATTTAGTCTTAAATTTTTTTGTTGTCTGTTTCTCTGAAAGTGTTGATGTGGTGAAAGATCCAGATAATCTGTACCTTCCTAAAGATCTCCTTCTTCGTGATTCTGAGAAATTGGTTTAAGATAAATTAATATAGCCTGGTTTAAATAAAAATAAGAGTGTCCACACAGGATTTAGCATTGGTTTAACAAAAATCAGTTTAAAATCACACCAGCAACTAAACTGTATAGACCAGACCTTATACTACAGAATTTGTAGGCTATTTGTAATACTACTTCCTTCTCACTTTTGTTGAAAGATGATCAGTTCTAACCCACAATAATACTAGAAATAGGATGAGGAAAATGATTTTCAAGTTAGTGTTCTATAAACATCCCACCTTCCCTGTATTGGATAAGGTCTGGCCATAAAGTTCCTCAGCCTTCTGCACTGTCATATGACAAATCTCCCCTGGCAATGCCTATCCTGAAAACAGCTCATATATTATACTGTGATGTAAGTCCCATCTACAGAACCTGATGCAAACTCTACTTCACACAGCTACTTGAAATGTTGACTACTGTTAATTACAAATTGTGTGCAATGCAATACTGTTAAATATTCCATCTTTCTCCTGGGGTGAATGTTCATTTTGTTGGTCACACAGTAAGTGCCTACCATATTGCTGTGTTATTTAAATGCAGCCTCAGAGGTGACTGCATTTCAGTAATGGCTCAAGAGATCCTGACATATATATATTATCTTGTACAGTTTGTTGAATTGTTTGGGATCTCAAACAAAAGGTGCCACATAAATGTCAGTTGTCACCATATCAGGAAACTATCAGTCCCTGATTTATTAATGATGTATTCTTTATTAATGAAACATTCCTTAGGGGATGATCCATTAATGGAGATTCTCTGTATCCAAGGAGGAGAGGATGGAAGATGACAAAATACAGGTAGGATCCGACAAGAAACAGCCAAATGAAAGAGAGTCCCATTCAATTACATCACATAATGGCAGACAGCTAAAAAGTGACAATATTTTTAAGTGCTTGTATACAAATCTTAGATGTCTAAATACTAAGTTGGTTGAATTTGAGTACTTGTACTAAATGAGGATATTGATATAAAAGGCATCACAGAAACTTGATGGAATGAGGATAATCAATAGGATACAGTAATACCAGGGTACAAAATATATCGGAAGCAAAAACAGAACATACTGGTGGGGGAGTGGCACCATATGTGAAAGAAAGCATAGAATCAAATGAAATAAAAATACTAAATGAACCAAACTGTACCACAGAATCTCTATGGGTAGTAATTTCATGCTTGAATAATAAGAATATAGCAGTAGGGATAGACTACCAACCACCTGACCTGTATGGTGATAGTGACTATGAAATGCTCAGGGAGATTAGAGAAACTATAAAAATAAAAAACTCAATGATAATGGGGGATTTCAACTAACCACATATTGACTGGGTACATGTCACCTCAGGACGGGATGCAGAGATAAAGTTACAGTACTTGACATCTTAAATTACTGCTTCTTGGAAGTCCTGGAATGCACAAGAGGAGAGGTAATGCTTGATTTACTTCTAAGTGGAGCACAGGATCTGGTCCAAGAGGTGAATATAGCTTGGTAATAGTGACCATAACAATAAAATTTAACATCCCGGTACAATGGAAAACACCACAGCAGCCCAACACTGTAGCATTTAATTTCAGAAAGGGGAACTACACAAAAATGAGGAAGGTGGTTAAACAAAAATTAAATGGTACAGCACCAAAAGTGAAATCCCTGCAAGCTGCATGGAAATTTTTTTAAGACACCATAATAGAGGCTCAACTTAAATGTATACACCAAAGTAAAAAATACAGTAAGAGGACCAAAAAAGTGCTACCATGGCTGAACAAAAACGTAAAAGAAGCAGTGAGAGGCAAAAAAGCATCCTTTAAAAAGTAGAAGTTAAATCCTATTGAGGAACATTGAAAGGAGCATAAACTCTAACAAATGAAGTGTAAAAATATAATTAGGAAGGCCAAAAAAGAATTTAGCTAGCCAAAGATTCAAAAAGTAACAACAAAAAGTTGTCAAGTACATCTGAAACAGAAAGCCTGCTAAACAACCAGTGGGGCCACTGGATGATTGAGATGCTAAAGGAGCACCCCAGGAAGATATGGCCATTCACAGAAATTTAATGAATTCTTTGCATCGGTCTTCACGGCTGAGTATGTGAGGGAGATTCCCAAACCTGAGCCATTCTTTTTAGGTGACAAATCTGAGGAACTGTCCCAAACTGAGGTGTCATTAGAGGAGCTTTAGGAACAAATTGATAAACTAAACAGTAATAAGTCACCAGGACCAGACAGTATTCACCCAAGAGTTCGGAAGGAACTCAGATGTGAAATTGCAGTACTACTAAGTTAGTCTGTAACCTATCATTTAAATCAGCTTCTGTACCAGATGACTGGAGGATAACTAATGTGATGCCAATTTTTAAAAAGGGCTCCAAGGCAATTACAGGCCTATAAGCCTGACTTCAAATTGGCTTTAAAAAAAAAAACAGAATTATCAGACACATAGATGAACACGATTTGTTGGGGAAGAATCAACATGGTATTTGTAAAGGGAAATCATGCCTCACCGATGTACTAGAATTCTTTGAGGGGGTCAACATGCATGTGGACAAGGGGGATCCAGTGGATATAATGTACTTAGATTTTCCAAAAGTCTTTGACAAGGTCCCTCACCAAAGACTCATAAGCAAATTAAGCTGTCCTGGGGATACGAGGGAAGGTCCTCTCATGGATCAGTAACTGGTTAAACGATAGGAAACAAAGGGTAGGAATAAACAGACAATTTTCAAAATGGAGAGAGGTAAATAGTGGTGTCCCTCAGGGGTCTGTTCTGAGACCAATACTGTTCAACATATTCATAAATGATCTGGAAAAAGGAGTAAAACAGGGAGGTGGCAAAATCTGCAGATGATATAAAACTACATAAGAAAGTTAAATCCCAAGCAGACTGCGAAGAGCTACAAAAGGATCTCACTAAACTGGGTGACTGGGCAACAAAATGGCAGATGACATTCAATATTGATAAATGCAAAGTAATACACATAGGAAAACATAATCCCAATAATGCATATAAAATGATAGGGTCTAAATTAGCTGTTACCACTCAAGAAAGAGATCTTGGAGTCACTGTGGATAGTTCTCTGAAAACATCCACTCACGGGTAGTCAAAAAAGCTAACAGAATGTTGGGAATCATTAAGAAAAGGACAGATAACTAAGGCAGAAAATATCATATTGCTTACATATAAACCCATGTTACATCCACATCTTGAATACCGCATGCCCCATCTCACAAAAAGATACATTTGAACTGGAAAAGGTACAGAAAAGGGCAACAAAAATGATTGGGGGTATGGAAGGACTTCCATATGAGGAGATATTAATAAGACAGGGACTTTTCAGTTTGGAAAAGAGACAACTAA
The DNA here is from genome assembly GCF_025201925.1 of Gopherus flavomarginatus. Lineage (NCBI taxonomy): Eukaryota > Metazoa > Chordata > Testudines > Testudinidae > Gopherus > Gopherus flavomarginatus. Next base: position 1,885,578 of record NC_066631.1, read on the forward strand.
GGGGGGATATGATAAGAGGTCTAGAAAATCATGACCGGTGTGGAGAAAGTATATAAGGAAGTGTTATTTACTCTCTCTCATAACATAAGAACTAGGCGGGATCACCAAATGAAATTAATAGGCAGCAGGTTAAAACAAACAAAAGGAAGTATTTCTTCACACAACGCACAATCAACTTCTGGAACTCTTTGCCAGAGAATGTTGTGAAGGCCAAGACTATAACAGGGTTCAACAAAGAATTAGATTAAGTTCATGGAGGACAGGTCCATCACTGCCTATTAGCCAGGATAGGCAGGGATGTAAAACCATGCTCTGAATTGTCCCTAGCCTCAGTTTGCCAGAAGCTGGGAATGGGTGACAGAGGATGGATCATTTGATCATTACCTGTTCTGTTCACTCCTTCTGAAGCAGCTGGTATTGGCCACTGTTGGAAGACAGGATACTGGGCTAGATAGACCACTGATCTGAAGATTTCCATATAATTGTTTTCCTGGTTTCAATATGCTTTTATGTTTCATATGAGCTATTCATCTTTCTTAACTGACGAAGTCTGTGGTTATGATCTGGTGACGCTTCACATAGTGAGCAATATTTCAGTCACCACTTACATAAAACATTACCTGTGGAAAATATATAGCCAAGCTGTTGCCAATAGGAAATATGACTGACGCCATCTAGCTTAAAAACTTAAGATCCTTGTGGGAAAGAACAACTTTCTTCTGCTGCATCAGTTTGAACAGTGTCAAAACCTTTCCTGCTAGCATGGATACTTTTCTTAGTGTGCCTACAATTGTTTTCCTACCTGTGTGAGATATGGAGTGAGAAGAAGACAACCTCTTAGTAACTAATAGAGCATCCCAGACAGTGGAGAAGTGAAAATTTTGTATCTACTACTATACATGGAGTTACTTATTTTTCCTTATAATGCAAAAGAATTAGTTTTTAGTCAGAAGGTATCCAGTGATTTCCTCTGCTCAGATGCAGCTCCAAGCTATGGGACTCCCTGTATTCTGAATGGGAGGATACTCTTTCTGAGATGCCTGGTTCTCAACTGAGATTATATTTCCTGTGACTGGGACAATTAAGACAAGTATTTCATGGGTCTGTGCCCTTCAGATTTTTATAGTTGATCTTAAGCCATAATCTATTCTAATGCTCCATGCATTAATATGTTTTAGAATTCTACTTTCTATTATTTCTTTTATTTCTGTTTTCTGGTACTTGGACACCTTTCAGTGCAATTTCGCATTCTTACACCAATTATGCCAAACCTTGGGGCACCTCCATAAAAAAAATAAAAATAAAAATAAAACAGGGAGGGATAGCTCAGTGGTTTGAGCATTGGCCTGCTAAACCCAGGGTTGTGAGCTCAATCCTTGAGGGGGCCACTTAGGGATCTGGGGCAAAAATTGGTCCTGCTAGTGAAGGTAGAGGGCTGGACAATGACCTGTCAAGGTCCCTTCCAGTTCTAGGAGATTGGTATATCGCCAATTATTATAAAGTATTGAAGCAATTTCCTCCATTATACTCCCAACTTAGTACGTCTCTGCCACTAATCCACTCTAGCTATAATTCAACTCTTAAAGTACAAAAACAACCATAACCAGTAACAAGTGAAACCCAGGGGAAGAGAAAATTGTCACAAAGGATAAAATGAGAAAATTAATAGGATTCAGTGATCTCCGATGGATAGGTTACACTTTCGGAGAAGTAGTTTTGACCAGTAAAAACTAATCAAGGAGTAAATGCTGTGCTATACTCTAAATTAATGGTAGACTGCACCCATGCTTGCTCGGGGAACAGAACTACTAGGGAAATTCAATACCCGGGAAGATCATGGAGCAAATAATTAAGCAATCAATTTGCAGACACCTTGAAGATAATAAGGTGATAGGTAACAGTCAGCATGAATTTGTCAAAAACAAATCATGTCAAACCAACCTAATAGCTTTTTTTGACAGGGTAACAAGCCTTGTGGACAGGGGGGAAGTGGTAGATGTGGTATATCTTGACTTCAGTAAGCCTTGTGATACTGTTTCGTATGACCTTCTCATAAACAAAATAGAGAAATGCAACCTAGATGGGGCTACTATACGGTTGGTGCATAACTAATTGGAAAACCATTCCCAGAGAGAAATCTTCAGTGGTTCACAATCAAGCTGGAAGGGCCTATCAAATGGCATCCAACAGTGATCAGTTCTGGGTCTGGTTCTGTTTAATATCTTCATCCATGATTTAGATAATGACATAGAGAATAGGGCATACACTTATACAGTTTGCAGATAATACCAAGCTGGGAGGGGCTGCAAGTGCTTTGGAGGATGGGATTAAAATTTGAAATGATATGGACAAACTGGCGAAATGGTCTGAAGTAAATGGGCTGAAATTCAGTAAGGACAAACACAAAGAAGGAACTATCAGTTGCAATATATAAAATGAGAAATGACTGCCTAAGAAGGAACATTGCAAAAAGGGACCTGGGGGTCATAGTGGATCACAAGATAAATATGAGTTAACAGTATAACACTGTTGTAAAAAAAGCAAACATCATTACCTGTTAGGTTCACTCTCTCTGGGGCACCTGACATTGGCCACTGTCAGTAGACAGGATACTGGGCTGGATGGACCTTTGGTCTGACCCAGTATGGCCGTTCTTATCTTCTTATCATTCTGGGATGTATTAGCAGCAGTGTTATAAGCAAGACACAAGTAGTAATAATTCTGCTCTACTCCACACTGATTAGGCCTCAACTGAAATACTGCGTCCAGTTCTGGCTGCCACATTTCAGGGAAGATGTGGACAAATTAGAGAAAGTCCACAAAAGAGCAACAAAAATGTTTAAAGATCTAGAAAATATGACCTATGAAGGAAGATAGAAAAAATTGGGTTTGTTTAGTCTGAAGAAGAGAAGACTGAGAAGGGACATGATAACAGTTTTCAAGTACATAAAAGGTTGTTACAAGGAGGATGGAGAAAAATTATTCTCTCTAACCTCTGAGGACAGGACACGAAGCAATGGGCTTAAATTGCAGCAAGGGTGATTTAGGTTGGACATTAGCGCACTGGAATAAATAGCCTAAGGAGGTTGTAAAATCTCCATCATTTGAAATTTTTAAAAGCAGGACAGACTAACATCTGTCAGGGATGGTCTAGAAAATACTTAGTCCTGCCTTGAGTGCAGGGAACTGGACTAGAAGACCTCTCCAAGTCCCTTCCAGTCCTAGGATTTTATAATTCTATAAATACTACTACTTTTGTGTCTTCATTTCTATTACTTTCTATTATTTTCAGTTTCCAAGTATTGATCAGAAAAGATCATGACCCTGGATAAAGAATATTTAGCAGAATAAGAAGTTACTCACCTTGTGCAGTAACAATGGTTCTTCGAGATGCGTGTCCCTATGGGTGCTACACTGTAGGTGTGCTTGCAACAGAGAACTTCAGCAGCAGTGTCTGTTAGGCCTCAACATGCACAGCCTGCTCTCATGCCCCACCATGAGGCTAGTCAGGACATGCATGCTAACCCCCTCAGTTCCTTCTCTACCGCAGGGTCATACACAAGAACACTGAAGATGGGGAGGAAGGTAGGTTGTGAAGCACCCATAGGGACACACATCTCGAGGAACAATCATTACTACACATGCTGAGTAACTTCTTTGAGTAGTGTCCCTATGGATACTTCACTGTAGGTGACTCCTGAGCCATAACCCCACTGGAGGGCTTGGACTCCGGATTTGGGTCAGTTACAGATGACAACACTGGGGAGCTGAAGATGGTATCAGAGGCAAAGTTCCCAGTGATCACATACTGTTCTGCGAAGGTGTGGACTGATGACCATGTCACCACTCTACAGATCTCTCAGATAGGGATATTTTTGAACAAAGCAACTGATGAGGACATCAACCTTGTGGAGTGTGTATGAAGAGAATCTGGAGGGATTATATTGTGAACTTGATAACATTGTCTGATGCACTTCGAGACACACTTGGACAGTCTTTGGGCTGATATTGCTGAGCCCTTGCATCTTTCCACAATGGAGAAGAAAAGTCATGGGAACTTCCTGAAAACCTTCATCACATCCAGGTAGAAGGCTAGGGCTCTCCTGACCTCTAGAGTGTGGAGTATAGCCTCCCTGATGTCTCGGTGAGGCTTAGGGTAAAAGTTGAAAGGTGAATCAAATGATTCATGTGAATGGAGAGGTTATCTTGGGAGTGAATTTCGAGTGTGGTCTGAGCGTAACCTTGTACCAAAAGAATACCCTGTAGACAGGACATGTCATCAGAACTGATATTTCTCCCATTCTCCTCGCCAAGATAAGCACTACCAGGAAGGCTCTTTTCACTCAGAGGTATGTAAATGAACAGGTGACCATGGGTTCGAAGGGAGGCCTAATCAGTGCTTTCAATACCAGGTTCAGGTCCCACGTGGGAACAGAAAGTCGAGGTTGCAGGAAGAGGTTTACTACACCCTTGAGGAATCTTTTATTGGTCAGGTGGAATAGCACTTATTATCCCTCTACTGGCTGGTGTAAGGATGTTATAGCTGTCAGGTAGACTCTAAGAGTCCTGAACAATTGGAAAAAGGCAAATACAGTGCCCATATTTAAAAAGGGAAGCAAGAGAACCCGGGGAACTACAGACTGGTCAGCCTCACTTCAGTCCGTGGCAAAATCATGGCGCAGGTCCTCAAGGAATCCATTTTGAAGCACTTGGAGGAGAGGAAGGTGATCAGGGACAGTCAACATGGATTCACCAAGGGCAAGTCATGCCTGACCAACCTGATTGCTTTCTATGATGAGACAATTGGCTCTGTGGATATGGGGAAAGCAGTGGATATGATATATCTTGAATTTAGCAAAGCTTTTGATACTGTCTCCCACAGTATTCTTGCCAGCAAATTAAAAAAGCATGGATTGAATAAATGGACCATAAAGTGGATAGAAAGCTGGCTAGATTGTTGGGCTCAATGGGTAGCGATCAACGGCTCGATGTCTAGTTGGCAGCCAGTATCAAGTGGAGTGCCCCAGGGGTCGGTCCTGGGCCTGGTTTTGTTCCACATCTTTATTAATGATCTGGATGATGGGATGAATTGCACCCTCAGCAATTTTGCAGATGACACTAAGCTGGGGGGAGAGGTAGATATGCTGGAGGGTAGGGATAAGATCCAGAGTGACCTAAACAAATTGGAGGATTGGGTCAAAAGAAATCTGATGAGGTTCAACAAGGACAAGTGCAGAGTCCTGCACTTAGGACAGAAGAATCTCATGCATTGCTACAGACTAGGGACCGAATGGCTAGGCAGCAGTTCTGCAGAAAAGGACCTAGGGGTTACAGTGGACGAGAAGCTGGATATGAGTCAGCAGTGTGCCCTTGTTGCCAAGAAGGCCAACAGTATATTGGGCTGTATCAGTAGGTGCATTACCATCAGATCAAGGGGAGTGATTATTCCCCTCTATTCGGCACTGGTGAGGCCACACCTGGAGTACTGTGTCCAGTTTTGGTCCTCCCACTACAGAACGGATGTGGACAAATTGGAGAGAGTCCAGCGGAGGGCAACAAAAATGATTAGGGGACTGGGGCACACGACTTACAAGGAGAGGCTGAGGGAACTGGGCTTATTTAGTCTGCAGAAGAGAAAAGTGAGGGGAGATTTGAGAGCAGTCTTCAACTACCTGAAGGGGAGGTCCAAAGAGGATGGAGCTAGACTGTTCTCAGTGGTGGCAGACGACAGAACAAGGAGTAATGGTCTCAAGTTGCAGTGCGGGAGGTCTAGGCTGGATATTAAGAAACACTATTTCACTAGGAGGGTGGTGAAGCACTGGAATGGGTTACCTAGGGAGGTGGCAGAATCCCCTTCCTTAGAGATTTTTAAGGTCAGGCTTGACAAAGCCCTGGCTGGGATGATTTAGTTGGTGTTGGTCCTGCTTTGAGCAGGGGATTGGACTAGATGACCTCCTGAGGTCTCTTTCAACCCTAATATTCTAGGATTTTTTGGGTCAGTGCATATGTGGAAAAGTCAAAGATATCACAGAGATTTGTGGGAAGTATACCAAATCCAAAACCTGGACCATTTTTGCAGGTAAGTGGCACGTAGCGAGCTGTGACAGGTAAGAGTACCAAGTCTGTCTCCTCCAAGCGGAAGCAATCAATATGATATGTTCCCCATCTCTCTTTATTTTCAGCAGGACTTTCAACAGTAGGGGAAAGAGAGGAAAGTCACAGAGAAGATCCGCATCCCAGCGCAGGAGGAGAGCATGGCCCAGGGAGTGTTGTCCTACCCCTACTGTGGAGTTGTAGTGTGGACATTTCTTGCTCAGGTAAATGGCAAACAGATCTGTGGTTGGCATCCCCCATTGCCTGAATAGATCGTGAGGTGCTACTGGGTCTAGCTCCCACTTGTGATTGTTTGGGAAAATGCAACTGAAACTGTCTGCTATCAAGTTTTGTGTGCCTGGGAGGTAAGCTGCTGACAATGTGACATCGTGGGCAATACACTAGTTCCATAGTCTCACTGCCTCCGCACAGAAGGAAGGCACCCTGGCTCCTTTGTGTCAATTAATGACGTATATACAGGCTACATAGTCTGTTAGGACTCTTGTGTACGATCCTTTGATCAGCGGGAGGAAGTGGGCACAGACATTCCTGACCACCCTTAGCTCGAGGAGGTTGATGTAAAGAGATATCTCTGTGGGTAACCACTTGCCTTGTGTCATGAGGTTGTTTAGATGTGCACCTCACCCACTGAGCAATGCATCAGGGGTGGAAAGCAACAATGCAGGGTTTTGCGAGAAGGAAATCCCTTTGCTGGGTCTTTCCACCAGCCCAAATAGTTTTTGATAGGTAGTGATAGGGGTTTGTCTAGTCCAGTGGACCCCAAACTTTTCAGGGTCAAGACTCCCCCTTACTCCTGTCTGCACACCCCACTCCCACCCCCCGAGCTGGGCTGGGGCAGGGGAGTGGACAGGGTAAAATGGCCGAGGCAGGGGCTGCTACTGGGGGTAGGTTTGGGAGCAGAAGTGGGTTGGGACTGGGAACAAAGCAGCGGCCTGGGGCTGAGGCTGGGGCAGGGTCAGGGCTGGGAGCAGAGCTAAAGCCAGGCCCGCAGCTGGGGGTGGAGCTGCGGCTGGGGCCAAGGCTTGGGATGGGGCCAGGCCCAGGGCTCGGAACCGGGATGGAGCAGAGCTTGAGGTGGGGCAGGGACTGGGTGCCGCTCACTGCTCACAACCCATAGGGACTGGTCCAGGCCCCGCTGCATGCCCCAAACATTCCTCTGCATCCCCCTAGGGGGGCACGCCCCACAGTTTGGGGAACTCTGGTTTAGTCTGCTCCTGTTTGGTCTGCAAACTGAGCTGAACCACATCTGGAGGCATAACATGTGAAGCCTGGCATGTGGTATTACTCCTGTGCCTGCTGCCATATGCCCCAAGAGTTGGAAGCCGTCTCTGGCTAGTATTTGCGGGCTATTTTAAACAGTCTCTATGGGTGTGGCCAGGGAGAGAAATCTGTGTTGAGATAAGGAGAACTCTGACCTGTAATGAGCTGACGTCAGCCCCTATGAATTCCAGGTGTTGCACTGGAATGAGGATTGATTTCTGGGCATTGATCTGTAAGCCCAGGTCTGTAAACAAGTGCATTGCAGCTTTGGTGACTCAGTGAGCCTCTTGGTGAGATCAGGCTTCAAGGAGGGTAAAACATGATCCCCTGGGGGCATAAGAGTGCAGCCAACGCTGAGAGAATAATGGAAAATACTCTTGGGGCCAATAATAATGCAAAGGGGAGTACCCTGTATTAGTAATGGTCTTATCCTAGAGTGAATCTCAGAAATCATCTGTGAGTCAGTAGGACTGAAATATGAAAGTAGGCATCCTGAAGGCCGAGGGCTGAAAACCAGTCTCCCTGTTCCAATGTGGGAATAATCCTTAGAGTGATCATCTTGAATTTTTGAGCTTTGACAAACTTGTTGAGAGCTCTGAGGTCTAGGAAATAGCAAGAGCAGAACCCCTTTCCCTGTAGATGTAGAGGTACTGGTTCTATGGCTCCTAACTGGATGAGACTATGTCAGAGTAAACTCTCGTGAGACAGGTCCCTGAAGAGATACAGAGAATGATTTTGTGGAGGGGGCAGAGAAGTAAAATGGATAGAGTACCCATTGTGAACGATCTCTAGGATCCATTGTCCCGATGTTATACATTCCCAGGTGCGGCAGAATGCTGCCAACCGGTGGCCAAATGGTAGACAGTGGTGGTTGGCTGCAGCAGTTGTGGGGAGTCTATCGATGCCTTGACCAACACATCGAAACTGGAGATTGGACGTAGACACCTGGGACAAGGAACGTTGAGGGCCAGAAAGTTTACACCTTGAAAATGTATTCTTTTTCCTCTGCAGCTGGTACCAGCATTGAGCTGGATATTGGGAAATGTGTGATTTGTGCTAGGGCTGTGGACTAAACTTCCTCTTTTGTCCTAGTGTATAGATGGTCCAGCAAATGAAGAGTGGCTTAAGAATCCTTCAGGGTGTAAAGAAAGGCAGCAACATTTTCTGCGAAGAGTTTAGCGTCTCCAAAGGGAAGGTCTTTGATGGTTGACTGTACCTCCCTCAGGAAGCCCAAGAGATGGAGACATGACACAGGTCACATCACCACAGCCATGGAGATGGACGTGGCCCTTGTGTCGGCTGCATCGAGGGCAAATTGTAGCGTTGTTTTTGCTATTAACTGTCCTTCCTGAATAATGGCCTTAAACTGGCTGTGATGTGACTCAGGCAGCTGCTCAGTAAAATCGGCTTAGAATAATTTAGATAAACATATTTCACCATCAGGGCTTGGTAGTTGGTGATTCGAAACTGAACATGGCTGAGGAGTACACCTTCTTTCCGAAAAGGTCCAAACACTTCCAGTCTCTGTTATAGGGAGTGGACCTCATCGGGCACTGACATCCATGGGAATTAATAGCGTCCACCACAATGGAGTTGGGTGGAAGGTGGGAGATGAGGAACTCAGTCTCCCACCCTGGGACATAATATTTTTTGTCCACCCGTTTGCAAATAGGTACCATGAGTGCTGGGGTCTGCTTGATGGTCCTTGGCGGGACCAGAAAGGCCTTGTTAATGGATAGGGAGATCTCTGAGAAAGAGGATGAGTGCACTGACTAGCCTCGAGGCTTGTTAGGAAGGGAGACAGTGCATGCATGGGCCTAAGGGACATTGCTATGGAAGTTCTCTGATCCGCAGCCCTGATCTGCAGTGCAGGGACACAAGCAAACCTACAGTGGAGAACCTATAGGGACACTACTCGAAGAAGAACCACTGTTTCTACTCTGGGATATTCAGCTTGGAAGAAAGAGAGGTCTCTATTTTTCTTTCGTTATTTAGCTATTTCTCTATTTGAATCTATAGGTGAGTGCAGCATTCATGAAAATAAAGTGCTAACAGTGCTGGTTGAAGAAAGAAAATGGGAGAAAGTTATGCAGGCTTTTTCTACGTTACAGTGCCAATTTATATTAAACTTGATTGGCAATATCCTGGACCCCAATTGAACAGAAATTGCCATTTACATTTAACTGTGTTAAATTCTGTGAGTTTTTAGTGGGTACAAATGGGAACCAGAACAAAATTAAACTCATTTCTAATTGGGACATGAGTGAGGATTCAAACCTGGATCTCAAGGGGCAAAGGGATCCTTCACAAACTCCCATATACCAGCTCTGCTTGGTTAACTCTAACACACACACACATGCACGCACGTGCGATCTTTAAAGCCTTGGTGAGCACAAATGTTAAGAGTCTGCACACATGGAAGTCTGACACATGATAATACCAATGTTGGACTGGTGAAGGGTCACGTTATAAGAGCACAAAGTTAATACAGTACTTCAGTTAGACAATTCATATGAAGTTGTTTAAAACTGAGTATTCAAGTAAAGGGTAACATTAGCACAGATTTCACACTGTGTCAATAGACTTTTTTGCAAGCTCACGAATTCTGCATTCCAGGAATCACAAGATAAAGGGGTAGCAGACAGGCAGCTAAAGGCCAAAGCATCTCTTGGGACAGGCAAAGTGTTTCTGCATACCTGGCCGGCACAAATCTCCATGCTGTTCTTTTTCACTGGCATACACTTCCATACACCAAGCATGGTATGCAAACGAAAAAAGGTCCTCTATCTTCGAAGGAGGGCGAATGGCATTGTTCAGTCGCTTAAGCCACTCTTGACATTGCTCAAAGGTAGAGAACTGACACCTGTCCCAGAACCAAACATACATTTATTAATTTTCATGCAGAGATATTAAGTCATAAAATGTGATGAGTGATTAACCTCTGTGCAAACCAGAGATGAGAATAAACTGTTCTTTCTATTTCAGATGCTGTTGTGTAAACTGTAATGGATAGTAAAAATAATTATTCAGATAGTAATGTAATTATCCCAGGGAGTTGTCCTTCCCCCATAACCATATTTCTTTTGTATTTGCCTACGCTTTGGCTCTCTGAATTTCCACAGGGACAATAACCAGGGAAAAATTCATCATCATTGTAAAGAAAATGGTCTGTGATTCTTGCTAACATCATACTGAAAGATATATCAAACATGAAGTCAAATTAAACTATATGTATAAATAGAGCCCTACCAAATTCATGGTCCATTTTGTTCAATTTCATGGTCACAGGATTTAAAAATAGCAAATTTCATGATTTCTGAAATTTCAGAGTGTTGTAATTGTAGGGGCCGACCCAAAAAGGAGTTGTGGGGGGTGGGGGGAGTGCTTCGAGGTGGAGGGGGGGTTGTGGTATTGCCACCCTTACTTCTGCGCTGCTGTTGCTAGTGGCGCTGCCTTCAGCAGCAGCGCAGAAGTAAGCATGGCATGGTATGGTATGGCCACCCTTACTTCTGCATTGCTACCTGCAAAGCTGGGCCTTCAGCCAGCAGCTGCCACTCTCTGGTTGCCCACCCCTGAAGGCAGCAGCACAGAAGTAAAGGTGGCATGGTATGGCATTGCCAGCCTTACTTCTGCACCGCTGCTGGCGGAGCACTGCCTTCAGAGCTGGGCGCCCAGCCAACAGCTGCTGCTCTCTGACTTCCTAGCCCAGAAGGCAGTGCAGAAGTAAGGGTGGCAATACCGCAACCCCCCTAAAATAACCTTGCGAACCCCCTGCAACTCCCTTTTGGGTCAGGACCCCCAATTTGAGAAATGCTGGTCTCCCCCATGAAATCTGTATAGTATAGGGCAGGGTAGGCAACCTATGGCACGTGTGCCAAAGGTGACATGCGAGCTGATTTTCAGTGGCACCCACACTGCCCGGCTCCTGGCCACCAGTCCAGGGGGCTCTGCATTTTAATTTAATTTTAAATTAAGCTTCTTAAACATTTTAAAACCCTTTTTTACTTTACTACAACAATAGTTTAGTTATATATTATGTGACAGACCCAGGCCAGTGGGATACAGGAGTCTGGTAGAGGGAAAATATACTGGTCACTGGATGAGTAGTTTTCTGTTCCCTGAGTGACCAGAGCAGGGGCTGCACTAGAGTAATCAGGAACCTGCTAGAACTAATCAGCCTGTCTGCCTTAATTGGAACACCTGCAGCCAATCAAGGCAAGCTAATCAGGGCACCTGGGTTTAAAAAGGAGCTCACTCCAGTCAGATGAGGAGGAGCCAGAGGAGAGGAAGTGTGTGTGAGGAGCTGGGAGTAAGAGGCACAAGGAGCTGAGACTGAGAGGCTGTGCTGCAGGAGGACTAAGGAGTACAAGCGTTATCAGACACCAGGAGGAAGATCCTGTGGTGAGGATAAAGAAGGTGTTTGGAGGAGGCCATGGGGAAGTAGCCCAGGGAGCTGTAGCTGTCATGCAGCTGTTAAAGGAGGCACTATAGACAGCTGCAATCCACAGGGCCCTGGGCTGGAACCTGGAGAAGAGGACGGGCCTGTGTTCCCCCCAAACCTCCCAACTCCTGATCAGACACAGGAGGAGTTGATCTAGACTGTGGGGAAGATCACTGAGGTGAGCAAATCTGCCAATAAGCGCAGGACCTACCAAGGAAGAGGAGGAACTTTGTCACAATTATAGACTTATAGAAAGAGACCTTCTAAAAACATTAAAATGTATTACTGGCATGCAAAACCTTAAATTAGAGTGAATAAATGATGGCTCAGCACACCACTTCTGAAAGGTTGCAGACCCCTTGTATCGGGTAAAAGCACACAAAAGACCAGATTTCACGGTCCGTGACATGTTATTCATGGCTGTGAATTTGGTAGGGCCTGATGTCTAAAAAGCATAATTTTGGAATTATTAAATAAACCAATATTATCTTGTCCTAGTTGCTCGGGCCCTGATTCATTAAGGTACTTATGCACATGTCTAAACTCAGGAGTAGTCCCATTAACTTCAATGAGCCTACTCACATACTTTAAACACATTCCTTACTTTGAGTATCTTGCTGAATCAGGGCCTCAAAAGGGAGTCGAAACAGAAATACATACACATTAATATATTGCAATTTATGTTAATCCCTACAAACAAAAACACAGAGTAAATACTGTATTCCATTTGAACAATGCACTTACTTCACACCAAAGTGGACAAGTCACTGTGTCTGTAGTCCTACACCTCTCTCTCCCCCTCCCTTAAATGCTAAACTGTTTCTTCTCTTACTAATATTTTACCAGAGCGCAAGTATAAACAATGCTTCTTTCATTTGAGCTTTGTTTTCACATTACAGCAAGAAAGAAACAGCAATGGAAGACTAATTAGAGTATCTTGACCCCAAGAGCCACTAGTTTGCAAAATAATATTCCATAATTACAACAGTAGCTTAGCATTTCCAAATTGGTACCTGTCCACTGTGGAATAAGACTCAGAACAAGCATGGTGAAGTAAGGGTTTGCCCAAATGTATACAAATGTATTAAGGAGTTTACAGTTATAAACAGGTGGCCCCAGAATACATAAATAAAATTTACTCTTACGATTAAAACATGCAAACTATATTTTTCATGGGAAAAACAGTCTTTTCATTTGTAATTATAATGTTTAAATGAAACTAGTGGTGGGGTGATTAGTAGCAATTTTATCTGAATGACATCCAGATAATACTCCAGTTGCACTGATGGCTAAAGACAGCAGTTGTGTCCCCTAAATTAATTAAGGTCTTGACATTGCAGATTCTAAGTCCTGCACTCTGTAGAGACATTCATATAAAATTGGTACTAATCACCCCATCACTAGTTTCATTTCAACATTATAATTACAAGTGAAAAGACTGTATTTTTCCCATGAAAAATATAGTTTGTACGTTTTAAACCCTTCCCTTTTTCAACCCTGCATGCATTTGGTACATCAGGTCCAGAGCACACTGCCTTCTACTGGCTCAGTGCATGAAAGCATATTTCAGAACTTTGTTTTGAAGCCTTTCCAAAAACAGTCCAAGGAAAGAAAATATAGCCAGTTATAATTTTTGGAACTATGGTTTCTGAAGAGAATTTTGTAGGGAGAGTGAAACTAATTTTCCTAATGCAGGCTAAATAGCTAGTATTGACTCTACTATTGAGAGAAAAGTCAAATACATGCGCTCTAGAGAGAAAAGCTAAATCTGAAAACATTAAGGGCTACAGGTTAAAGAGAAAGTTAAATATATAACTCAAGCTGAACAACCAGCTATGACCTACAGAATCAAAACAGTCCTCATCACAATGCTATAGCCCAGGAAGCAGTTGGCATGTTACATTTTCTGAGTCCAACATGTGGGGGCTGGTGCTATTCCACTGTACAAAAAGTACTGCTAGCAAATGTGTAATTGAAATATAGGTTCTTTTGTCGTTAATTAATGCTTAGAAGCCAATATTAATTTATCCTATTGAAGCCTGGGAAATAGACCTCAGAGAAGCACAAAGTCTCTGGGGCTCCCTGGCTACACTGGCGGTGGTGGTGAGAGTAATTTATTATCTCTTTTTCAATGATATAGCTCTATTTTGCTCCACTGACCAATGAGAGAGAGAGAGAGAGAGAGTGTGTGAGTGTGAGTGTGAGAGAGAGAGTGAGAGGGAAGGGGGGTGAAGCCATGGATTTGCCTCATCCCTATACCCTCTCTTCCCCATTCTCCCCCATATCTCCACAAGTGCTGGAGTGACTAACTCTCACATGGCCTACACAAGGGGAGCAGTCCTTACTCCTTCCCTCATCCTTGCACAGCAGCACAAAGGTGCGGCAGTCTCAAGTCCCAAATAGCCAGTTTAGGATCTAATGTTTTTGTCTAAGAAGCTGTATGATTTATTGACTTGTGTCTAGTTTGTATCTTGCTGAGACCATTGTTACACTGGGGAAAACCACATGAAACTGAAATTAATTTCAAAATAATCTTAAAAAAGGTATTGCTCCATAGGGTTAGAACATCTCTACGACCAAAGTTATTTCGCTGATCAATTTCCAGCATAGTAAAGGTTTCTAAAAAATGTATTGTACTATAAGAGTGCAGACCCAATAACCACCATCCTCCTTCCTAAAATGTTCAGCTACAGTACACAGCAAGAACAGAAGGAATCTTTTGGAGAAAGCATGTGCACAAAAGAGGGGGGGGGGCCCCTCAGGGAATTTCTCCTAAAATGCTGCAGCCATCCATAATATGAGGAAGCGCAAGGCTATCTTGCTTAGATTTCATACTTTCCTGGATGAAGCAACCCTTCCACCTGCAAAGTAGTTTGTACATACCTGATAACTTTGCAGTCTTTGCAAGTCAAATGAAGTTGAAATATATCTCGGCATTCAACACTTTCTATAAGCTGTAATGGAACCTGTAATTAAAAAGATTAAATGACCTTATTCCAAAACGCACTGACACTGCAGTTTCTCAGCATGTCCCATAGCCACTTATTAGAGGGCTTTTTGGACAAAGAGAGCTATAAATATAACTAAATCAATAGTTCTGATGCAGTGTATTGCTGTATATGAGATAGTTCCTTACTCCATTCTTTCTCAGCTGAGAAACCATATAAGACCACATGACACTAGCTAAGACCACATGTTATACTCCCTATCCTTTAGTCTTCACCATGATATATGTGAAGGCATGGGTGCTAGTCTGGGGCTCAGGAGACTCCCTGCCCTGCCACGGGCTTCCTGTGTGACCCTGGGAAAGTCACTTAGTCTCAGTGATTCAGCTCTCCACCAGTAAAATGGGGAGAATAGCATTTCTCTACCCTATGGATGGTGTAAGGATAAATACATAAAAGACTGAGTCACACAGATAACAAAGCTAGGGGGACTATAAAAGTACCATAGACAGACAAATGTTTTATGTTGCTGCCATGGTTGCTTTTAAAATAATAAATCTCTGCCAATCATTCTCCCATTGACTTTAGCATGCAAGTCAGAAGGATTATCATGAAGTTTACATATAATAAATGAAGAGATGGGGATATTTGATGGGAAAACCCTGTTTCGTTCTAAATTGGAGCAGTTTTTCTAAGTCCTCCCTTTTTAACCAGATAGAATTATTTGTAAACCACCATGAATCTGCATGGCGTTTTACAAACAAATAAGAGATTACAATCTAGGTTCCAAAAGAGTGTTTACAATCCAGGTGATTTCCCCTTTTCAGACAATTTGACCATCTCTGTACCTGTTCATCCCTTCCTTCACCACTCTCCTTCCAAACCTAATCTTACACAGACAACCCTTCCTCACTGAATACCCTATGCCCCTTACATTGCTTCCTGGTTCCTCTTCCTACCCTCCAGACCCTGACCGCTCATTATTACTCCTCCTTCCTTAGTCTCCAAGACCAACTCTACACTATTTCTTGCCTTTCTTTCAAAACCATCCATCTGTTCTACTCCCTTCCAATCCACCTTTTCTCCAGTAACAAATCTCTTCCCTTTTGACAAGCCTTATTTAGTAACTCAGCTTTCCACATTTCTTTCTAAGCAATTTGTCATCCTTTCTTCCAGGCAACCCTTCATATCAATTTCATTTCCTTCTCTTTCCGTACAATCCATCCTCTAGTCTTTGTCCACCTTCATTTCTTCTTCAGCCCTTCTTCCCATCCTTTATTACTTGCCCTATAAAACTCTTGCCTGCCAAATTATCTTTCCTTACTCTCCCATCCTTTCTCACAGATGACCTTTCATTTCTATCAAGCTCTCTTTTTTTCATGCTGAAGCACACTGCAAATCAGACTCACTCAGTGCAATTAATCTACTCTTCAAAGAGCCATAAGTTATATTTGCAGGCAGTACAACATACAATAGTGTCTATCTAAATATAGCAGCAGAGAAGCAACTTTTTAAAAAACAGCCATGCATTGCTATCAAAGTCCAACAATGTCACAGTATAGAGGGTATTGCAGCATCATGCTCTTGCAGTATCTTAGTTTCTCAACTGTCTCTGCTATAGTTCATTATCTCCCTTCAAACATTATCAACACTTTAGAACTCTGGAAAACATTATCAAAATTAAATAAAGTTTCTCCTGAATTTCTGAATTCCTGAAGCTGACTGTGGCTTAATGGCAACATTATGTCTGGGGAAAAAAAATAGTAATACATGAATACGATGGAGAAATTCTGAAAACACCAACTGATCCAACTGAGATTCATGAAATAATTAACTACAAAATAATTCCCACTCAGCCAGTATTACTTCATAGAATCATTGAAATGTAGGGCTGAAAGGGACCTTGATACGCCATTAAGTCCAGCCCCCTGTGCCAGGGCAGGACCTAGTAAACCTAAATCTGATAGCTGTTCACCAAACCTGTGCTCAAAAACTGCCAGGCATAGGGATTCTACAAGCTCCCTGGGAAGCATATTCCAGTGTTTAACTCTCCTTACAGGTAGAAAGTTCTTAATATCTAACCTAAATCTCCGCTGCTGCAGATTAAGCCCATTACTACTTGTCCTACTACTTTCTGACAGGGAAGCCACAAGAGCGGTCATGTGACTCTCCTCAACAGTATGTTTCGGGTGCCCGTCAGAGAGGTAAATCACTGTGGGGCAGGAGGCGGGTGGTTCCTATCCAGTGCTGGGCTCAGCTAGTAATGTGGACTGGGGAGGATGGGACTTCCCCTTCCCCTGCACAGCATCCAGGGCCAGGTCAGACCCACCCCTAGATTTCTCCCCCAGCTGCAGGAAGCTCTGCAAACTCCCTCCTTCACACTACCCCGCTTCCTGCGCCTATTGCTCCTCAGCTGCAGAGCGTGGGATCCCTGAACAGGGAGCTGCTCCCCCATCTGCCCAACCCCTGTGCATCCAGATCCCCTCATGCCCAGACACTCCCACTGAGCCTCACTCCCCTACACCCAGAACCCCCCTCCCGATGAGCCCCACTCCCTCTGCACCTGGACAACACCGATGAGCCACCCACAGCTGGATCCCCACCCCACCGAGCCCCACTCCTCCAGCATCTGGACCCCCCATGTCCCCTCACTGAGCCCCAAACTCATTAACCTAGACCTCCCTACAAAGTCCCATTACCACTGCACACAAAATCCCCCAGCAAGCCCCTGTGCATCCAGTTCCCCTCCACACCCAGACTGCCCCATACAGAACCTTCTCAACCCACATGTGGATCCCGCCCCCACAGAACCATCTCAACCCACATCTGGATCCCCCCACTAAGTCTCTCCACACTTGGATTCTGCCTTGCTGAACCTGCCTGCCCATAGCTGGTGCACCTGACATGGAGAGGCAGGGTGCTGGGATGTTTCTGGGGTAGGCGTGGTCCTTGGGTTGGGTCCTCACCACTGAGTCCGTGTCCTTGGGGGTAGGAGGGAGGAGAAGCTGCACAGTGATCTCTCACCTCTGCGCAGTCAGTGGCCTGTGCTCCCCAATACCATGCTGGAGCCTCCACATTTATTTGACAAATTACATTTGCAGAATTTTAAAATATTATGTGCAGAATTTTTATTTTTTTGCAGCAGGATTTTTAATTTTTTGGCACAGAATGCCCTCAGGAGTAATAGTTTCAGGCTTTCCTTAAAAAAAATTAAATCAAGAGTTAGCAGCCTGGGAATTCAAGTTTTGATGTGCACTCACAGTACCATTGTTGAATTTACTAATGATCCCTTGCATGAATATAAGTCAACACTTTTGACAGTCATAGTTTCATCAGTTTACATGTGGTCTGCTGGGCCTTTTCTTTTTCCACTTCAAACGCCATGTTCCTATTCCTATGCTGCTCTATCAATTTATCCAGTGAAAGGACTCATGCATACTGCCTTTCTCTGCTCTGTTGCAAGGTGAGCATCATCAATGCAATTTTTTTCTGGTCAAAGCATAGATGCAGAAAGTGATCTAGAAGCATTGTGCTACTTACTGAGATTTCACAAGCATCAGATTGACAGACAGTCTATTGAATTGTAAACAAAAAACCAAGATTAAGATAAAAGCCGAAGACTGGGTTTGGGTATTTTTAACTGGATTCCATCTTCTCCACACAGTTGCCCCTTGCAAAAGTCCAAGAATTGGTGCACACATGGCATTTGCTGGAAGGCCACTTCTTCAGCTGCTGCATGGGACCAACTTGCACTTCCTTCAGTAGGAGTTGCTTACATGCAGCAGCTGTGGAATCAGGCTCTGGAAATTCATTCCATTTGAGAATACTGCATCCAACATAACATGCTACAAGCAGGAACTTTTGTAGGAGGTCCTGTCTCATATACAGAAGTACTTTTCTTTAGTGAGGTGGGAAGGTTGTTATCTCATTCAGAGTACCAACATCTAATTTAGGATATGAAGTCTTACACAAATTGGAATGTATGAGTCACAAGGTGGTGGCCCCTTAAAGGGAGATGGGCCTCAGTCCACCTCATAGACTTTAAGGTCAGAAGGGACCATTATGATCATCTAGTTTGACCTCCTGCACAATGCAGGCCACAGAATCTCACCCACCCACTCCTGTAACAAATCCCAAATTCCTAGTTTAAAGCTCTCTTAATAAGTTGTGCCAGCCTCCATCCTAGAAGTCTATTTCCCTCCTTACTCAGGTGAAGTCCATCCCTAGAGAACAGTCCTCTGTCCATGAATGCTTCCCAGTGGCCGTACATCCCAAAGCCCTCCTTATAGCACCACTGCCTGAGCCATCTGTTGATCGCCATAATCTTGTCACACCTTTGTTGCCCTTCTCGAGGAACAGGCAGAATCCCACTGAAGATCACCTGAGCCTCAATTTCCTTAAGTGTCTTCCCCAGGCTGGCATAATCTCCCTTGATACATTCCAGTGAGAATCTAGTCGTATCATTCGTTCCCACATGGAGGACAATCAGCGGATTCTTTCCCGCTCCCATTAGGATCCTTTTCAGCCTCAGGTTTTGTGGGTTAGAGGACCCAAACAGATCTGTGGTAAATAAAGAAGAGGCTGGGGAGAGAAGGGGCTGTATGTGGGTGTTGGTAGATGCTTGTAGATGCTGCAGGGAGTAATAAGGCTGCTGCCGGGCACTGAGTCAGCAGGAGAGACACTGCTGAGGAAGGAGGCCTGTGGAGAAGGCAGACAGTGTCAAATGACAGGTAAGAAGTGCTTGGAGAGAAAGAAGGCAGACCTTCTAGAAGGAAGGATTGTACTCAGCATAGGACTAGGGTGAAAAAAGGGAACTTTAAAAAGACAGACCCTCTCTGAGACTGGGGCAGAAAAGACTTTATTTTTGTGTTTATTTTATGTTAATAAACCTGACACCCCGAAAAGGGGGATTGAATGGATGTAAGCCTTTGCAGAGTTATTGAGGAGCCTGAGTAAAGGGGAAACAGAGGCAGAGTGCTGCAGAGCCACACTTGGCCAACAGGTGGTACTACAGGGTAGGTGCACTCCCTGTTACATACTGAGCTGGTGTCTTCCCCCACGGCAGGAATATTTCTCCATCTGCCAATAGCCACCTGTAGCTCCTTTGCTCTCCCAGCCTCTTCCTTATCTACTGCAGGTCTGACTGGGTCTCCTGACCCACCAGTTACATGACCTACACCCTGAGGAAATGAGTAAAGCTTGTCACCGGTAGGATTGGGGCCTTAAGGGACCAGCCACCCTCTGACAGTATGATATGCTCAAAATTAAAATAAAGCTTACAAAATTAGTAAAGCTCCAAGTTATGAAAAGCCCCTTCCTATGGTTAACCAGTTCTTCTTTAAAGAGCAATTCTGATTTAAAAAAACAATGGGAAAGAATGGCGATAAGTAGGGTCAACAGTACACAGCACACTTTCAAATTATAGATGCACCATTTGTGCAGATACAGCTGAAGTGCTTACTGTCCCAAACTATGACACTAAAAATGGTGCCTAATCACTGCATTTATCTTCTATCCTCCATGTTAAGTCCTCTCTACCTAGAGCACTAGGTTAGCAGAGAAGATCAAATTCTGTTGCAGAAGAATAAGCATTCTAGTCTCTCTCTTACATCATCAACATAAATGTCATCTGAATTCTTATGATTAATGATGATATATAAAGCAGAACTAACATCACTTGAGGAATCAGGTGGAGTCTGCAATTTTGACTGGCAGTAAACTGTTGTAACTTGTAAACTGAACCGACCAGATAGGAAAGTCACTGAGGCACAATAAATATGGACATACCAACATAATTTTGTAGAAACTCATTTCTGATCATAAACAGTGAGGTTTTGGTTTCAACATAAACTTTCAGTGCTCATCATCATCATCAAGGAAAATTCCAAAACAGCATAGCCTCATTGCATCGAGCACCACCTGGATTACTCTCAACTCGGTCTGACTGGATATTCAATCTATATCCATCATTTGTGATCTTATCATGCCACCAAAGCTTTTGGAACCCACATGACAGCCAACTATGTAGTGGCATTCATGAAAAATGCTAAACTGACAGTCTTTGCAAATGAAATCCTGTATTTATCCACAGAGAGGTAGGGGCAGTGCAAGCATTTACATATGCCCTGATCCAGTGGCCAATTTTAGGGACAAACTCTTAGTTTGTCGGGGGTTCAGTCCTTGGCTTCTCTGTTGAGCTGCTAAATTGATGTCTCGCTGTGGTAACATATTTTATAACAAGGCCAGCAAGCAGCTTGCTAGGAAATGATCAGACCACCCACCAATTTTGCATGCCACAAGACAGCTGTTAGATGATAATTTTCAGACACTACCAGTGTATGCTAGAATTAAACTGGTGACCTCAAGGTGAAAGCCTTTATCTACTTCCTATTATCAATCCCATAAACCACTGAGACCCTCAATTTTATTTTAACATAGTGACAATCTAAGATCCCTCTAAGCTGCGCGGCTGCCCAGCAGGCTATCAAGTGCCACGCACTTCAGGTGTCCCTCCCGCCACTGCAGTGCTGCTCCTGCCCCTTTGCCTTGGAGCCCCTGACCAGCTGCTCCCAGGAGCCTCCTACTTGCTGTACAGAGCGGGGAGAGGGAGGGACTGATGTCAGGGTGTCCCCCTCCTCTATACCCCCTCTCCCCAGAGCATGAGGGACATGACAGGGCAACCCAGAGGACAACCCAGAGATCCAGGTACACCCAGAAGGAAGGGTAGGATGTAGTCCAGGGATATTTGACTACAGTCCAGCTGGGCTGCTGCCTGAGTCCAGTTCAATGTGTTGCAGCTGGATCCTCGCTGGGATCTGACCTAGTGGCAGAACACTCCGGCACTGTTAGGGCCCTGGGCTGGGATGCAGTGGAATCTGGTGAATCCCCCTACCCCTGCCACCCCACCCCTGGAGGCCTGTGAGAGTCTACCATCTGCCTGAGGCCCCCCAGACTGTTTGCTGGGTGCTTAGCCCTTGCCAGCACATCAGACTCTTTGTTTGGTGCCCTGCTTTGCTTGAGGGCCGGTGTCGCTGGATTATTCACTGGTCTGCCCTGCCTGAGGTCTTGGCACTCCTGGACCACTCACTGTTCTACCTTGCCAGAGGGATCAAGCCCCAAGGCTGCTAACTTCCCCCTTGCCTAAGACTTATTCCAGGGGCGTGAGAGCAAAGAAGTGTGGCCTCTCTCCCTTCTCTTCTGCAGACTAAACAATCCCAGTTCCCTCAGCCTCTCCTCATAAGTCATGTGCTCCAGCCCCCTAATCATTTTTGTTGCCCTCCACTGGACTCTTTCCGATTTTTCCACATTCTTCTTGTAGTGTGGGGCCCAAAACTGGACACAGCACCTCTTTGGCTGGGGGAGGTTTAGGTTGGATATTAGGAAAAACTTTTTCACTAGGAGGGTGGTGAAGCACTGGAATGGGTTCCCTAGGGAGGTGGTGGACTCTCCTTCTTTAGAGGTTTTTAAGGTCAGGCTTGACAAAGCCCTGGCTGGGATGATTTAGTTGGGAATTGGTCCTGCTTTGAGCAGGAGGTTGGACTAGAGGACCTCCTGAGGTCCCTTCCAACCCTGAGATTCTACGATTCTATGAGGGGAATGAGCATGTCTCTCGATCTGCTGGAAATGCCCCTACTTATACAGCCCAAAATACCGTTATCCTTTTTGGCCACAAGGGCACACTGTTGACTCATATCCAGCTTCTTGTCCACTGTAACCCCTAGGTCCCTTTCTGCAGAACTGCTGCCTAGCCATTCGGTCCCTACTCTGTAACAGTGCATGGGATTCTTCCATCCTAAGTGCAGGACTCTGCATTTGTCCTTGTTGAACCTCATCAGATTTCTTTTGGCCCAATCCTCCAATCTGTCTAAGTCCCTCTGTATCCTATTCCTACCTCCAGCATATCTACCACTCCTCCCAGTTTAGTGTCATCTGCAAACTTGCTGAAGGCGCAGTCCATGCCATCCTCCAGATCATTAATGAAGATATTGAACAAAACCGGCCCCAGGGCCAACCCTTGGGGCACTCCGCTTAAAAATGGCTGCAACTAGACATGGAGTCATTGATCACTATCCACTGAGCCCGACGATTTAGCCAGCTTTCTATCCCCCTTATAGTCCATTCATCCAGCCCATATTTCTTTAACTTGCTGGCAAGAATACTGTGGGAGACCCTATCAAAAACTTTGCTAAAGTCAAGGAATAACATGTCCACTGCTTTCCCCTCATCCATAGAGCCAGTTATCTTGTCCTATAAGGCAATTAGGTTAGTCAGGCATGACTTGCCCTTGGTGAATCCATGCTGACTGTTCCTGATTACTTTCCTCTCCTCTAAGTGCTTCAGAATTGATTCCTTGAGGACCTGCTCCATGATTTTTCCAGGGACTGGGGTGAGGCTGACTGGCCTGTAGTTCCCTGGATCCTCCTTCTTCCCTTTTTAAAGATGGACACTATATTAGCCTTTTTCCAGTCATCCTGGACCTCCCCCAATCGCCATGAGTTTTCAAAGATAATAGCCAATGGCTCTGCAGTAACATCCGCCAGCTCCTTTAGCACCCTGGGATGCAGCGCATCCGGCCCCATGGACTTGTGCTCATCCAACTTTTCTAAATACTCCTGGATCACTTCTTTCTTCACAGAGGGCTGGTCATCTCCTCCCCATGCTGTGCTGCACAGTGCAGCAGTCTGGGAGTTCATCTTGTTTCATGGTCCATCTAGCCCAGTATCCTGTCTTCCAACCCTGGTTTTAACAGATCCTTGCACATAGAAGCCTTTAGTAGCCACTTGTCTAAACAGAGGTAAAGAAAAATACCCTGATTCCTCAGATCAGTCACTACCACAAACATTTTGTAAAATCTCTGGGTGCCATGGAAAGACCAAACTGGAGCACACTGTATTGGAACTGGCAACCAGCCACCACAAATCGAAGATACTTCAGACAATTTTGACAAACAGAAATATAAAAATACATGTCCTTTAGATCTAGAGTCACAAACCAATCCATGATCAACATCAAAGGGATTATAGTGGCCAGGATAAACATGCAGAACCAAAATTTCTAAATATATATGTTTAAATCCCTTAAATACAGTATTGGCCTAACCTCCCACCCCCACCCCAATCCTTTTTCTGCACCAAAGAATAGCAGGGATTAAAACCTCTGACAGCTCAGGTACAGTAACTCCTCACTTGACGTAGTTATATTCCTGAAAAATGTGATTTTAAGCAAAACGATGTTAAGCGAATCCAGTTTCCCCATAAGAATTAATGTAAATGAGGGGGTTAGGTTCCAGGGAAATTTTTGTCACCAGATAAAAGAGGAGAGAGAGAGAGAGAGAGAGAGACCCAAGCCAGTTGGGTACAGCAGAATAGCAGAAGGCAGATATACTGGCCACTGGATTAACAGTTTTCTGTTCCCTGACTGACCAGAGCAGGGGCTGCTCCAGGCTAATGAGAACACTTGATCCTAATTAACCTGCAAAGAGTCAGATGAGGCCATTAAGCTAATGTGACCACTTGACTCTAATTAAGGCCCCGTTGATACCACAAAAAGGGATCACTCCAGTCAGGCAGAGGAGAGCCAGGGGAGAGGAAATGCAGCTGAATGGCTGGTTAATGAAGACACCCTCAAACCATCGTTAAGGGAGCCCTAAGGTAAGGGTGAAGAAGGGAGAAGCAGGATAGCTGTGGGGAAGTGGCCCAGGGAAATGTAGCATCTCTGGCAGTGAAAGTTGGCAGCCAACAGCTGCTACCATTAGGGTCCCTGGGCCGAAACCCAGAGTAGAGGGCGGGTCCAAGTTCCCCCCAACCCACCACTACAAGAACATCTTCTGGGAGGGGAAGTCAGGCCCCTGTCAGGACAGGAGGCTAAACTGTTCTGAAATAAGCCTCCAGGGACAACAGAGAGTGTGGGAGTACTCTCACCAACCTCCTTGCTGGCTTGTGATGAAAAGGGCTCAGTAGACTGTAAACCTGGCCCTAGAGAGAGATGGACTACATGGAGGGACACAGTGAGCCACTGAGGCAAGTAATAACCGCCTAGAAGCACAGGACCCACACACAGTATAAGTTTTGAACAAACAAATTAATACTGGTGCACAGTGATGATGATTGTGAAGCTTGGTTGAGGTGGAGGAGTCAGAGGGTGGGATATTTCCAGGGAATGTCTTACTGCTAAATGATGAACTTGCAATTTGCTGAGCCCTCAAGGGTTAACTCTCACACTCTACTGTACAAGGCAGCAGGAAAGGAGGGAGGGCAGACAGAGACAGAGACACACACCCTGTGTGTGTGTGAGAGAGAGAGAGAGAGATGCGCATTTCCCCTTTAAGTATGAAAAGTGGGGTCAGAAGTACACTGCCTTGTTAATTAGATCATCAAGCTGAGATCGCAGCTGCTGCTGCCTGGAAGCTTCCTCTGTCAGCTCCCTCTGTCATGTGTCCCCCTTGCTCTATGGAAGATGGGGTAAGCGGGGTGCCAGAGCAAGGGGGAGGGGGACACCCTGACATTAACCCCCCCTCTTCCTTCCCCACACACAGCAGTCAGGAGTCATGGGGAGCAGCTCCAAGGCACAGGGCAGGAGCAGCACATGGCAGTGGGGGGAGGGACAGCTACAATTGCTAGCCTGCTGGGCAGCTGCAGCACAGGGAACTTAGGGGAGCAGGGAGCCGATAAGAAGAGCTGATGGGGGGCTGTAGGTCCACCCTGGTTCTAACCACCCACCAGCTAGCTCCACCAGGCTGCTCTTCCTGCAAGCAATGGACCTAGCAGGTGGCTGCCAAATGACGTTAGAAGGGAGCACTGCGCAACTTTAAACAAGCATGTTCCCTAACTGATCAGCAACCTAACAACGAACAAACATTAACCAGGATGACTTTAAGTGAGGAGTTATTGTATTCAGGAACCTCCTTGACTGCTCCTATCAGAAGCAATTTTTCTACTGGTGCGAAAAGAGTTGCCTCAGGAGAGGGGTCCCTGAAGAGGAAGAGGTAGGGGAGATGGGGGGAGACAATCTTCGGAACTGTATATCACAGCCCTTTTCTACAATCTCTGGAACCCATTGGTCCAATGTAATTTGCCTCTATTGACTCATGAAGTGGGACAGTCGGTCTCCAAAGAGGAGGACAGATTGGTCTTGACTGGCTGGTTCTCAAATCCTGATCATCCCATCAAAATTTACGCCTGTTATTCCATGGCAGTGATGCTGATGAGAAAGTGACTTGTTTAGATTTGGACTTTGATTTGAAAGGTTTTTTCTTACAGTTGCCCTGGGAGGCTGCAGGTACTGTTGACATCCTGGTTTGTCAAGAGATAAGATAAAGAATGTGGGGTAAGACTGCCTCCGGTATCGGAAACTAGAAGTGGAAGACCTCCTCCTAGCAGAGGGAATCAAACCCAGAGAGCGAGCCAACGCTTGTGTCCTTCGGTTTTCCCAGCAATTCGTCTTTCTTTTCACTGAAAAGGCCTCCCTCTTCAAAAGGAAGATCCTCCGGCTTAATTCTAGTGTCCATAGCTAGGGAGGAGGAACTGAGTCATGAGTGCCTCCTGATGGTCATAGCAAACGCCAGTGCTCTGGCAGCAGAGTCAAAGAAGCTGTGAGTGCATGTTCGGCTACATCCTGGCCCTCTGTTAAGACACTATTCCCCAACCTTCTTCTGTCATTAGGCAAGTCCTGTAAAAATACCATCTTTTCCCATAAATGGAATTTATGGTAACAGGCCACGACTACTTGATAATTTGCCACTGAATAAGGGACAGGGTGGGTGTGAAAGTAGGAGAGCCCCTCAGAGGGTATCTGATACAACTTGTCAGCTTACTTAGAAATAGGTTGGCAAGAAGCAGGCATAGTCTACATGGATTTAACTGGCTGTAGCAACCCATCCAAAATGGGTAGGGATAGTCTACTTCTCAAAGTAGTCCGAACGATATCAAACACTGGGTGATAAGTTTCTTATACAGGCACTGCAGATAGATTTAAAGTGGACACCATATGATCCACCAAATCATGGAATTGCATAGCGTCCTCAGGAGGAAAGCATGCTCAAGCCATGCCCACATGTTCATCCGATGGTAAATCAGGTTCTTAGTCCATCTGCAAATGCTTCTGATAAAAGAGAGGAGCCACCTCCTCCTCAGGCAGTATTTTAGGCATCACTGTTGGTAACATCGAATGATCTGGAGGAGTCAGAACCAAGGCCCCCTGGACTGCCAGAGATCCTTAATTTATTTGGAGGGTTATTTGTAAGGCCCCAGGATTGCCAGTCTCCACAGAAACAGGTTTGAGAATATGCCTGCACGAGGCAGGTAATAGGGTTGTACAAAGCGAGCCACAGGAGGCTTTCCCACACCCCATTGCCAGCGAGGAGTCAGGGCGAGAAGCCCTGGCAGCTTTGCCCATCCCTCTCTGCCCCTGGTTGAGAGGCAGGGGAGAATGGACCATGCTCTCAGCTGGGAGTCGGGCAGTCTTGTCAATTTCACGGCTCGAGAAGGCTGCCTGGCTGAGGGGGAGCGGGCTGGGAAGGAAATGAGGGCAGCTGGACCTTGCTTCCTGGGGGCAAGACCCTGGTTTCCTTCCCACAGCTCTGAGTGAGGAATGGGGAAGGGGAAAGCCCTGGGTAGCTTCCCCAACCTCCGGCAGGGAACAGGGTAGGAGGGGGGAAGCCCGCCGGGATCCCAGGACTCTGTGAGGCAGCCAGGCTCCCAGCAGGCAGCTGCCTGCAGAGCTGAGAGACCTGGATCTCAGCCCCCTACACTGTCCTTCTTAGGTTGGTGGAAGCGCTCCCTGGTGAGGATGCGTACCACCGACTTAAGGACGGTAGTGTGGACATGAACCACTGTAGTAATTAGGCTGACTAATATCAGTCAATTTATATTTCTAGTGTAGACATACCCACAGGACTAGATTCTTGGGTGCAGTGAAGCCATTCTCTATCACCACCAATAGAATCTAGCCACAGAGCTAGCTTACGTGACCCCAGGAGGGTCATTCAGTGTTAGGAAATCCTCTGCAGTGTAGCTCCTATGTCACCCCTCCCCTTCTGCTGCTAAGCACAGACAAAAGAGGGTGGCTTGGTGGAAGCAAAAGGGGTGCAGTTGAGGCTTTTCTATGTCTTGCTGATCCCTGGCCGTCATTCTGCTCCTTGTGAGTTATTAACAGCTGTAGCAACTTAGAGCATTCCAAAGGTTGCTCCGAATTTACATTAAAAGATTGGCTCCAAAATGAAAAATAAACTTTACACTAACTTTGTGCACATGTACACTCATACATCTCTGCCCTGCATGCTCCTTAGCTGCAACTGAAGATGTGACCCTTATTGCAAATTTTTGCCTTTAAAGTGAGAAAAATACACTAAACCCAGAAAAACAGAGACTCTTTCCCCCGAAATCCTCACACTGTTATTTTTAGCACATGGACAGAATACATGGATGGAAGTTACACTAGTCTGACAAATATACCAGTATAGTTTCTCATGTTCACAATTCATGAACTAAAAAAATTTACACGATCAATTATAATTATGTCTTTAGATTAGTTTTTAAAAATCCACAAATCACATGTACATTATTAGAGCTATTATAATCTACCTAGTATAATATATATTTGCATGAAGCTTTAGTTTTAGAATATTGGTAAAAAGCTTCATGTAAATGATACTTAATTTTCTTCTTAACATTATTGGCTCTGCAACAAACTGATTAAAGAAACACTCAAAGTTAAGACTGACATACCATCATAAACTAAAGCTAACATACCATCAAGAACCAAAGTTATGTATCCAAAAAATACAGCAGATGTCGCAGATTACTTTGTGACATGTACTACAATTAACTGAATGGAGGACAATTGTCAAACTCATGCTTGAATTTCTTTGTTTTTTGTCAGCACTAAAATAACAACATTACTGCTTATGCTGTTTAACAACCAGCCCAACAATGGGCATTTCCTGATTAGCTCGCAGCAGTCAATGACATTAACGCCAGCCAGGCAAACTTCAGGAAATGCCTAGGGAAGTGGTTCGTAAATTAAGCATTTTGATACTTTTATTTAATTTGCTGGTTCTATTTTATCACAAGTATGCAATGTGTATGCTTCTGTACTGTGTGCAAAGTACCAGGTAGTTCTATATAATTAATGGCTGATATTTTAGCCAGTCAGACTACACAGATTGTCAGCATTATATTTAGTAACTTAAAAGACTGCACAAAAGCTATGTAAATCGCGTTTTATATTGTCAGAACCTGGACACACATGAGAAAATTTTCAAATATGGGTGTCTAAAGTTAGACTCCTAAATAGCATTTGGAAAGATGTTGAGAATCTATAGTTCTGCTGACGTCAACAGAAACTGTTGAGTGCTCAGCACCTCTGAAAATTAGGCTTCTTATTTTAGTAACTAAGTATGAATTTGCTCTCTGTAGAGAATGCTCTTGCCATCCTAACCTGTTTTATCCCCTTCAGGTAACCTAAAGAGAAGGTTCATTGTACCCTTCACTCTGAATTTCTATATTATTATTAATCAAGGTGAAGGTTAAGTTTTTGGCACAGGTATTTTTAATAAAACTCATGGACAGGATGCGGGCAAAGAACAATAAATCATGAAAATATACACAGTATTGCAGTATTCACTACATCAGTACTGAAGTCCGAGCCCTGCTGCCCAGGGCTGAAGCCAAAGCCCAAGGCCCCTCAGGACTCAAGCCCAACCTCTGCCGCCCAGAGCCACGTGGGGCTGAATTATTAGGATTTTCAATAGAATCACAGAATATTAGGGTTGGAAGGGACTTCAGGAGGTCATCTAGTCCAACCCCCTGCTCAAAGCAGGGCCAACACCAACTAAATCATCCCAGCCAGGGCTTTGTCAAGCCAGGCCTTAAAAACCTCTAAGGATGGAGCTTCCACAACCTTCCTAGGTAACCCACTCCAGTGCTTCACCACCCTCCTAGTGAAACAGTGTTTCCTAATATCCAACAAAGACCTCCCCTACTGCAACTTGAGACCATTGCTCCTTGTTCTGTCATCTGCCACCACTGAGAACAGCCGAGCTCCATCCTCTTTGGAACCCTGCTTCAGGTAGTTGAAGGCTGCTATCAAATCCCTCCTCACTCTTCTGCAGACTAAATAAGCCCAGTTCCCTCACCCTCTCCTCGTAAATCATGTGCCCCAGCCCCCTAATCCTTTTTGTTGCCTTCTGCTAGACTCTCTCCAATTTGTCCACATCTTTTCTGTAGTGGGGGGCCCAAAACTGGACGTAATACTCCAGACGTGGCCTCACCAGTGCCAAATAGAGAGGAATAATGACTTCCTCCGATCTGCTGGCAATGTTTCTAGTTCTGCAGCCCAATATGCTGTTAGCCTTCTTGGCAAAAAGGGCACACGGTTGACTCATATCCAGTTTCTCATCTACTGTATTCCTCAGGTCCTTTTCTGCAGAACTGCTGCTTAGCCAGTCAGTCCCCAGCCTGTAGCAGTGCATACAGTTGTGGAGGTCTCATAAAAACACAGAATCCATTACCTCCGTGACAGATTTGTAGCCTTAATCATGGTTATTACGATGGTGCCTAAAGACCAATCAAAAATGGGGCTCACTGTGCTAGGCATTATGCAAACACAGAATAGCAGACAGCCCCTGCCCCAAAGAGCTAACCATCTAAATAGACAAGATATTCACAGGAGTGGAAGGGTTATAACACATAAGCAGAGTGAACAATATCTGAGTTCATTCTGAATGCCTGTATCATGGCAGCAGTATGAATAAAACTTACATTCACAACAGACTCCTTGAATTTGATGTGCAGTCTGTAATTAGAAAGTGCAATGATGGCATCCTCTGCTCGTCCCACATACTCTGTGCTCTCACCATGAAGTTCAAGGAAAGGGACCTTCAGAAGAGAAGGAGAAAGGAGCCCTTTAGAAAACATGAGCTACAAATGTATACCTGCTTACAAATGTCCACTCAAGCTGTTCACGCACACCCCCTAAGGGGAGACTGAAACACTGCATGGTATGTCTAAGGTTGTTACAACTGGCAGTGAAGCGAGTTACGATTTTGTGCAGATGTCCATTGTAGCTTTACTTTAACGTACACAACTGTCTCATAATGATCTCCTTTGGGGCTCAAAACGTCCATGTTTGATCTCAGCCCAAAGGTGAAATATTTTTGGAAGTTTGAGCAAAATCCCTTGAGATGTCTGAGTTATGAAAGAACTAAAACTATGTATCATTTTTAGATGCAATTCTTCTCTGCAAAGAAACAATATAAAAATAGTACTCAATGAAACTGCTCCCTGTATATATTCACAGTCCTATCTGCTTATGTAGGGTCACAAAAGTTTTGTTTTTGTTAACCAGGCAGAACCAATATAGCTAAAAGGAATAGTTCATTCCTTCTTGTACACCAGCAAATGCACTGTTTACTGAGCTCCAATCAATTACATTGGCACAAACTCATCAGACAATGGGACTAGGCAGCATGCAATTTGACCTGAAGAACCTTTATTATTAGTGATGATAACCAAGAAGGAAAACTCAGCTTGATTCTCAGATCTGAAATTGAACTTGCAGGACTGGCAGCTAGAAAAAGAACAGCTGTTCTATAGTAACTACAGTTCTCGAGATGTTCATTGTCCACACATGGATTGCACTTCTAACAGTGAATGCCAGTGAAAAGGAGGTAGGATCAGAGGCTAAAATAGGGAAAGAACAAGTTAAAAATTGCTTAGGCCTGGTCTACACTACGCATTTATACCGAATTTAGCAGAGTTAAACTGATTTAACTCTGCACCCGTCCACACAACAAAGCCCTTTATATCGATATAAAGGGCTCTTAAAATCGATTTCTGTACTCTTCCCCGACGAGGGGAGGAGCACTGAAATCGGTATTGCCATGTCGGATTAGGGTTAGTGTGGCCGCAATTTGACGGTATTGGTCTCTGGGCGGTATTCCACAGTGCACCATTGTGACCACTCTGGAAAGACATCTGAGCTTCGATGCACTGGCCAGGTAGATAGGAAAAGCCCCGCAAACTTTTGAATTTCATTTCCTGTTTGGAAAGCATGGAGAGCTCATCAGCACAGATAACAATGCAGTATCCTGAGAATCGAAAAAGAGCTCCAGTATGGACCGCACGGAGGTACTGGATCTGATCGCTGTATGGGGAGAGGATTCCGTGCTAACAGAACTCTGTTCCAAAAGACGAAATAAAAAAAAATTTGAAAAAATTTCCACGGCCATGATGCAGAGAGGCCACTCCAGGGACTCAGTACAGTGCCGTGTGAAAGTTAAGGAGCTCAGACAAGCCTACCAGAAAACCAAAGAAGCAAACGGAAGGTCCGGGGCAGGGTCGAAAACATGCCGCTTCTACGCTGAGCTGCATGCAATTCTCAAGGGGTCCGCCACCACTATCCCA
The DNA here is from genome assembly GCF_025201925.1 of Gopherus flavomarginatus. Classification (NCBI taxonomy): domain Eukaryota; kingdom Metazoa; phylum Chordata; order Testudines; family Testudinidae; genus Gopherus; species Gopherus flavomarginatus. The sequence continues at coordinate 1,917,740 of NC_066631.1, forward strand.
CCCCTGTCCATGGATTCCGAGATGGGGGTGGTAATCTCAGCCATTGCTGAAGATTCCGCGGACGGGGAAGATGAGGAGGAGGAAGAGGAGGATGAGCTTGCAGAGAGCACACAGCACTCCGTTCTCCCCAACAGCCAGGAGCTTTTCCTCACCCTGACAGAATTACCCTCCCAGCCCTCCCAAGCCACTAGCCCAGACAATGAAGCCATGGAAGGGACCTCTGATGAGTGTACCTTTGTAAATATAAAACATGGTTTAAAAGCAAGCGTTTTTTAATGATTGATTTGCCCTGAGGACTTGGGATGCATTCGCGGCCGGTAAAGTTACTGGAAAAGTCTGTTAACATGTCTGGGGATGGAGCGGAAATCCACCAGGGACATCTCCATGAAGCTCTCTTGGAGGTACTCCAAAAGCCTTTGCAGAAGGTTTCTGGGCAGGGCAGCCTTATTCCGTCCACCATGGTAGGACACTTGACCACGCCATGCATGTAGCAAGTAATCTGGTATCATTGTATGACAAAGCCTAACTGCGTATGGTCCCAGTGATTGCTGGCTTTCAAGCAACATCCGTTCTTTATCTTGCTGTGTTATCCTCAGGAGAGTGATATCGTTCATGGTAACCTTGTTGAAATTCAGGAATTTAATTAAGGGGACAGAGATGGCCATTCCTGCTGGGCTGTTTGCCTGCTGCTTAAAAGAAATCCTGCCTTGCAGGTAACCAAGCAGGGGGAAGGGGAGTGTGTGATTGGCGCTGAGCTTTTTCGCGTTTGGGTAGCAGGGATCTTCCCTGCTACCAGCCACATGGGGTGGGGGGTGGGGGAGGGAGGTGTTTAGCAGTAATCTTCCATGATACCAGCAACATGGTGGGAGGAGGGGTAAAGCGATCATCCTAGATAATTGGATGGGGGGGGTGGTTTCTGCTGCTGAATGTTAACAGGAAAGAAGCAGCACTGAACGGTCTTTGCTTGGTATTTGGTAATGGAGGGCGCTGGATATATGAAGGCTGCAGAAGACAATGGCTTACCATGGCCACATGCAAGCTGAATTCTGCTACCCGGACCTGCGTCTGTGAGATCTCTAACACCAGAGCCGCAGGCACTCAATATTAAGATGCAAAATGCGACCTTGTAGTGAAATCACATGTGCTATGTAAGGTGAATAGTGTTGTTCACCGTGAAAGAGTATAAGCATTGTTCCGTAAAATGTATCTTTTTTAAATACTTCTCTCCCTTTTTCCCTCCCTCATGCAGCTGCAAATTTTTTAAGCCTCCCTACTCCATCCTGAAGGCTATCTCAGATAAGGCAGCGGAAAAAAAGACGCGAGACAAAATGTTCTCGGAAATCATGGAAGTGACCCACAATGAAAGAGCTCATCTGAATGAGTGAAAGGACATGATATCAAATTACAAGAAAGATGCCAGTAAACGTGAGGACACGAGAGATGCTCGAGATGAGAGGTGGTGGCAGGAAGATCAGAGATGGTGGCAGGAAGATCAGCGGTGGCGGGATGCAACTCCAGGGCTGCTGCGTAATAAAACTGACATGCTCCGGCATCTGGTGGAGCTTCAGGAACAGCAGCAGGATCACAGAGTGCTGCTGCAACCCCTGTATAACCACCCTCACCACGTTCCACATCCTCCTCACCCAGATGCGTAAGAACATGTGGGGGGACGCTCCGTGCACCCGCTCACTCCACCCCCGTGGACAGTCCAACCAAAAGGCTGTCATTACTTTGAAATTTTTTTAGTGGCCTTTTCATTCCCTCCTATCCTACTCCCAAACCACACCAGGGCTACCTTGTCAGTTCTCTCCCTCTTTTTATAATGACTTAATAAAGAATACATGATTTTTAAACGATAGTGACTTTATTTCCTTAAGCAAGCTGTAATTGAAGGGGGAGGGTGGGTTGCTTACAGGGAATGAGTCAATCAAGGGGGGGGGTTCATCAAGGGAAAACAAACACAACAGTCACACCATACCCTAGCCCGTGATGAAACTCGTTTTCAAAGCTTCTCTGATGCGCACCACTTTGTAGTGTGCTCTTCAAATCGCTCTGGTGTCTAGCTGCGCATAACCAGCGGCCAGGTGATTTGCCTTAGCCTCTCACCCCGCCATAAAGGTCTCCCCCTTACTCTCACAGAGATTGTGGAGCACACAGCAAGCAGCAATAACAAAGGGGACATTGGTTTGGCTGAGGTCTGAGTGAGTCAGTAATGTGCGCCAGCGTGCCTTTAAACGGCCAAATGCACATTCTACCACCATTCTGCACTTGCTCAGCCTGTAGTTGAACAACTCCGGACTACTGTCAGGACTGCCTGTGTATGGCTTCATGAGCCATGGCAACAAGGGATAGGCTGGGTCCCCCAGGATAACTACAGGCATTTCAACATCCCCAACTGCTATTTTCTGGTCTGGGAAGTAATTCCCTTGCTGCAGCCGTTTAAACAGAGTAGTGTTCCTGAAGACGCGAGCGTCATGAACCCTTCCTGGCCATCCCACCTGGATGTTGGTGAAACATCCCTTGTGATCCACCAGTGCTTGCAGCACCATTGAAAAGTACCCCTTTCCGTTTACGTACTGGGTTCCCTGATGCTCCGGCGCCAAGATAGGGATATGGGTTCCATCTATCGCCCCATCACAGTCAGGGAATCCCATTGCAGCAAAGCCATCGACTATGACCTGCACGTTTCCCAGAGTCACAACCTTTCGTAGCAGCAGCTTAATGATTGCTTTGGTTACTTGCATCACAGCAGTCCCCACAGTAGATTTTCCCATTCCAAATTGATTCCCGACTAACTAGTAGCTGTCCGTCATTCCAAGCTTCTAGAGGGCTATTGCCAGTCACTTCTCAACTGTGAGGGCTGCTCTCATGTTGGTATTCTGGCGTTTCAGGGCAGGGGAAAGCAAGTCAGAAAGCTCCATGAAAGTGCCCTTACACATGCGAAAGTTTCGCAGCCACTGCGAATCGTCCCAAACCTGCAAAACTATGCGGTCCCACCAGTCTGTGCTTGTTTCCCAGGCCCAAAATCGGCATTCAATGGCTAGAACCTGCCCCATCAGCAGCAGGATCTCCAAAGCGCAGGGGCCCGCGGTTTGAGAGAATTCTGTGTCCATGTCCTCATCACTCTCGTCGCCGCACTGCCGTAGCTGCCTCCTCTTTGCCTGGGTTAGCAGGTCCTGGTTCAGCATAGACTGCATAATAATGCGCAAGGTGTTTACAACATCCATGATTGCTGTCTTGAGCTCAGCAGGGTCCAGGCTTGCTGTGCTATGGCATTTGCACAGTTCACATAGGAAAAAAGGTGCAAAACAGTTGTCTGCTGCTTTCATGGAGGGAGGGGTGAGGCTGTACCCAGAACCACCAGCGACAATGTTTTTTGCTCCATCAGGCACTGGGATCTCAACCCAGAATTCCAAGGGCGGGGGAGACTATGGGAACTATGGGATAGCTACCCACAGTGAAATGCTCCAGAAATCAACACCAGCCTCGGTACATGGACACACACCACCAAATTAATGTGCTTAGTGTGGCTGCGTGCACTCGACTTTATACAATCTGTTTTAAAAAACCAGTTTCTGTAAAATCGGTATAATCCCGTTGTGTAGACATACCCTTAGACAAGATAGATATCTTCAAGTTACCAGGGCCTGATGAAATACTTCCTAGAATACTCAAGGAGCTGACTGAGCAGGTATCTGAGCCATTAGTGACAATCTTTTGAAATGTCATGGAAGACAGGAGACGTTCGGAAAAGCGCAAATATAGTGCCATGATCTATAAAAAGGGAAATAAGGACAACCCAGGGAATTACAGACCTGTCAGCTTAGCTTCTTTACCCGGAAAAATAATGGAGCAAATAATTAAGAAATCAATTTGCAAACACCTAGCAGATAATAACTTGATAAACAACAGTTAGCATGGATTTGTGAAGAACAAATTGTGTCAAACCAAACTGATAGCTTTCTTTGATAGGGTAAAAAGCCTTGCGGATGGGTGGAAGTGTTAGACGTGTTATATCTTGACTTTAGTAAAGCTTTTGATACTCTCTCGCATGGTCTTCTCATAAACAAACTAGGGATATGAAACCTAGATGGAGCTACTATAAGGTGGGTGCATAACTGGTTGGAAAATCATTCCCAGAGAGTAATCATCAGTGGTGCACAGTCATGCTGGAAGGACATAATAAGTGGGGTCAATCCCGATATTTGCGGCTTTTTTTTTTTAAATATGGGTGCCTATTATTCCCCAACCCCTGTCCCAATTTTTCACACTTGATATCTCGTCACCCTAAATATGAGTCAACAGTGTAACACTGTTGCAAAAAAAGCGAGCCTCAGTCTGGTATGCATTAGCAGGAATGTTGTAAGCAAGACATGAGAAGTAATTCTTCCGCTCCACTTCGTGCTGATTAGGCCTCAACTGGAGTATTGTGTCCAGTTCTGGGTGCCACCTTTCAGGAAAGATCTGGACAAATTGGAGAAAGTCCACAAAAGAGCAACAAAAATTATCAAAGGTCTAGAAAAACATGACCTATGAGGGAAGATTGAAAAAACTGGGTTTGTTTAGTCTGGAGAAGAGAAGACGGAGAGGGGACATGATAACAGTTTTCAAGTACATAAAAGGTTGTTACAAGGAGGACGGAGAAAAATTGTTTTTCTTAACCTCTGAGGATAGAACAAGAAGCAATGGGCTTAAATTGCAGCAAGAGCAGTTTAGGTTGGACATTAGGAAAAACTTCCTGTCAGGGTGGTTAAGCACTGAAATAAATTGCCTAGGCAGATTGTAAAATCTCCATCGTTAGACAAATACCTCTCAGGGATGGTCTAGATAATACTTAGCCCTGCCATGAGTGCAGGGGACTGGACTAGATGACCTCTCAAGATCTCTTCCAGTCCTATGATTCTGCTGCACACGTACCCCATGTGGGTAAGACTGGAATCTTTTGCAAGAAGAATGTCCATTGAGGCCATGCCTGCACCCTGAATGCCCTCTGGAAGCATAAAGGGAGGGGCAGCCACAACTGCCTTTCAATTTGTTCACTAAAATAGAACTCAGAGAATCCAGAAATCCACAGTAACAAGGAAGGAGGGCAGGTCGTAGAATGCATGTGAGCAAGGAAAAGACGGTTACTCACCTTTGTAACTGTTGTTCTTCGAGATGTGTTGCTCATATCCATTCCAGTTAGGTGTGTGCGCCGCGCGTGCACATTCGTCGGAAAACTTTTACCCTAGCAACTCGGTGGGCCGGCAGGTCGCCCCCTGGAGTGGCGCCATCATGGCGCTTGATATATACCCCTGCCGGCCCACCCGCTCCTCAGTTCCTTCTTGCCGGCTACTCCGACAGTGGGGAAGGAGGGCGGGTGTGGAATGGATATGAGCAACACATCTCGAAGAACAACAGTTACAAAGGTGAGTAACCGTCTTTTCTTCTTCGAGTGATTGCTCATATCCATTCCAGTTAGGTGATTCCCAAGCCTTACGTAGGCGGTGGGGTCGGAGTGAAATGTGGCAGAATGAAAACTGCTGAGCCAGGGGCTACAGCATCTCTTGTCTGTTGAACCAGGGCATACTGCGAAGCAAAGGTATGGACCGAGGACCAATGGAGCTGCGCGACAGATCTCATGTGTAGGAACACGAGCCAGCAAGGCGGCAGATGAAGCCTGAGCCCTGGTAAACTGCACGATGATGTGGCTTGGGGAAATATGAGCCAAATCATAACAAGTGTGGAAGTCTGCCATCACCCGAGATGAGATCCTCTGAGAGGAAAACAAGCAAGTCCTCCCTTTGGCCCGCTACCGAGACAGAGCTGGGCCACCTTACGAAATGGTTCTGGCAGCGCAATATAAATGCGAGCACTCCACAGATGTCCAAGGAGTGCAATGGTTGTGCCCATTGCGTTGAGCTGTGGGTAACATGAAAGGCCGAAACCACCTTAGGGAGGAAAGCCAGGTGCGGTCATAACTGCACCTTGTCTTTGTGAAATCTAGTGTACGGTGGAACCCCCGTAAGAGCTCTGAGCTCGGAAACTCGTCTGGCTGATGTAACAGCTACGAGGAAAGTTGTCGTCCAAGACAGGCATATCAGAGGGCCAGTCGTGAACGGCTCGACTGGGGGAGACATAAGTCTGGTTAAAACTAGGTTGAGGTCCCAGGTCGGGGCTGGGCGGCGCACCCGAGGGTGCAAGCTCTCCAAGCCCTTGAGGGATCTCGAACCCTTAGAGCGTGAGAACACGGAACGTCCACCTTAGCCTGGCTGGAAGGTAGAGATGGCTGCTGAGTGTATCTTCAGTGATGATACCGCCAGGTCCTGCCGCTGAAGGCCAGAGGCAGGCCAAATAGAGGGGATCGAGACCTCAGCAGGAGCAAGATCGAGCGTATTGCAGCTGTAGAAGAAACGCTTCCACCTGGCCCGGTACGTTGACCAGGTGGAAGGCTTCCTGTCACCCCGGCTCAGTTACGCAGCAGCCACACCGTGAGGCGAAGAGGTTGCAGGTCCGAGTGACGAAGCCTGTCATTGCCCTGAGTAATGAGGACTGGGTGGGGTGGCAGGGTAATTGGGTCTGTTATTGACAGGCCGAGCAACGTGGTATATCAGTGCTGCCTGGACCACTCTGGAGTGATCATGATGATGCGCGCTCTGCCCCTGCGGAGTTTGAGCAGGACCTAATGAACCAGTGGGAACAGTGGGAAGGCATAATGGAGTTGGCCTTTCCACGGCATCAGGAATGCATCCAAGATCGATCCCGAAGAGAGACCTTGGAAGAAGCAGAACATCTGGCATGTTCTGCTCTCGCGGTGAGCGAACAGGTCTATGTGAGGAAACATCTCCGCTTCTGGAGAGCAGAGCGCCTCACATGGGGCAGAGTGATCACTCGTAAGACAGGAAAGACCTGCTGAGTGAAAGCGCCAAGACGTTCCGAACGCCTGGGAGAAAGGACGTCACCAGCTCCATCGAGTGGGCCATGCAAAAGTTCCGGAAATGGATGGCCTCCTGACAACAAAAAGGGGGGGGGGGGACCATGTCCCTCCCTGGATATTTATGAAGCACATGGCCGCTGTGTTGGCTGTAAACACCGAGATACAACGGCCTCGCAGCTGCCGCTGGAACCCCTGGCACGCCAGGCGGACTACTCTCATTTTTGGGGCATTGATGTGGAATGCCAGTTCCCGAGAAGACCAAAGGCCTTAAGCTCGGAGTGACCATGAGCACTTGAGCAGAGAGATGACGCGTCCGTCGTCAGGGGCAGTGAGGGCTGGGGCGGATGAAACCGCATCCCTGCCCACACCAGGGAGTGGGTTAGTCACCACTCTAGGGAGCCTAAGGTGCTCGAGGGAACGGTGACTACCATGACCATTGGCTCCCTGTCCCGGTGGCACGCCGAGGTGAGCCGGACTTGGAGAGGACGGAGGCGGAGCTTGGCGTGTTTGGTTACAAACTTGTGGGCAACCATGGACCCAGGAGACTGAGACAAGTACGAGCCGAGGTCGTTGGGAAAGCCTGCAGACCTCAGATGATTGTTGCCATCACCTAAAACCGCAGTTGTGATAAGCAGGCTCCGGCTAGGGAGGAGACCAGGATCGCTCCTAGGAAGTCCAACCTCTGCGTGGGAACCAGAGTGGATTGCTCTATAGTAATCATCAGGCTTTGACCTGTTAATAAGACCGTGACGATGCCCACGCGCTGAGTGGTTTGTCTCAGAGTCTCCTCGGATAAGCGAATCGTCCAGATACGGAAAAACGCATATCCGACATCAGCGAAGGTAGGTGGCGACTATGGCCGTAAAGCAGAAGTACTGACAGTTGGCTAGAAAGCGGAGGTATCTCCTGCGCGGAGGGAAGATGGCGTTGCGAAAGTACGCGTCCTTCATATCCAGGGCGGCATAGTAGCCCCCAGGAGGCAAGGATGGAATAATGGTTCCCATGGATACCGTGCGGAACTTCAACCTTATCCTAAACCGGTTGAGTCCGTGCAGAACTAGGAAGGTCTGAGACCTGCGTTCGAGTGGGGGACTAGGGCATAACGGGAGTAAAACCCCTTGCCCCTTTCGTCCATCGGCGTCTGCACCTCTTGTACGAGGAATTGCTCGTGAGAGGGGTCCCTGAAGGGGGACCGGGCTGGAACAAATTAGAGGTGGTACCTATGCGCCACCGTGCGCAGGATCCAGCGATCTGAAATTAACTGGGGCCACGCCAGGAGAAAGCGGGATTGGGATCCCGGCCTGTGACTGGTACACCGCCATCAGGCGCACCCTGGAAGGTTCGTCTTTGGTCCCAGTGGTAATTGCGAGGGACCTTGACCTTGGCTCTTTAGGGGTCCTGACGTTCGTCTGTGACCACCTTGGCCTCGCCGTTTGCCAAAGTCGTGTCTCTGGCTAGGCACAGAGTATGGCGGCTGGGGACAGAAAGGCCTGCGTTTGGTCGCTGGCATATGCATGCTGAGAGAGCGCATTAGGACCCTATTGTCCATCAGGCTTGGCAGCCTGGGGCTGTCCTTGCCGCTTGCCAACAAAGGGTAAATCCTGCATGGCCTACTGCAGCTCCGGCCGGAGGTTTGAAACCTGAAGCCATGAGATGCACCTCATGGCGACACCAAACGCCAGAGTCCTGGCTGCAGAGACTGCTGCGTCCAACGAGGCCTGGAGGGACGCTCTGGGTACCTTTTTTCCTCCGTCCTCCAAGACGGTAGCGAACTCTTGGCGGGAGTTTTGAGGGAGAAACTCCATAAACTAAACTACCTCCACCCAGGTGCTATAATTATTGCAGCTAAGCAAGCCTTGTTGCTTTGCTACCCAGAGCTGCAGGGTCTCTGCAGAGTACACCTGGCGGCCAAACAGGTTCATTTGCCAAGCCTCTTTCGGTTTCGGGGCTGGCGCCCGCTGGCCATCATATCAGAATCGTGGTCCTGAGCATAAGATCTGCGCATGTGGGATGACACAGATGCGTGTCCGGATGGCCATGGAGGTACTAAAAGAAGGCACAGACAGAGTCTCTGACTCTATCGGACCTTGCCCGACTCGGCACCGGGAACCGGCACCGGGAGGCGTAACGGTACCTGGAACGAGATCCAGACCCACAACCAGAATGGTGCCTGGAGGTCGACCGAGATCTCGAGGCTCGGGGAGAGGCTACAGGAGTCAAGGTACCTGTCGCGGACCCGGGAGTCGGAACGGTGCCGATAGCAGGTCGGCGAACGGGACACCGACCGGTGCAGCGAGTGCGACCAGTACCGATGAGGAAAACAGCACCGGGACTGCAAGTGGTGTCGGGCGTGCCGACAGGATCTGGAGTGTCTGCGGGACCGTGATCATGAACGGTGCCGCTCTGCTGTGTTGACAGAGGACGGTCACATGAAGAGAGTGTATCACCCGCACCGGCGGTGCCGGGGTCAGGCAGCATCGACTCTGTCATGGCAATGAGATCCCTCGCCGTTGGTAACGTCTCCAGCGTGGAGGGAACAGCAGGCTCAACCACAGTGCATACTGGGGAGCTGTCAGGCACCGGCTTCGACGGCCCTCGTGGGACCGGGATCGACGGTACCTAGGTCGTCAGAGCTTCGGTAGGCGTCGGTGCCGGGCGATCCGAGTTAGATGAGCTGTCCGGCTGCGGTGCCGTCGGCACGGAAGCAGCAGGAGCAATAAGCTCAACCACGGCGCGCGCCGGGGAGCCGTCAGGCACCGGATTCTACGGCCCTTATGGGACTGGAATCGACGGTGCCGACGTTGTCGGTGCCTCAGAGGCGTCGGTGCTGGGAAATCCGACTTAGACGAGCTCTCTGGCTGTGGTGCCGTTGGCACGGAAGCAGCAGGAGCAGTGGCTCAACCACGGCGCGTGCCGGGGAGCCGTCAGGCACCGGATTCTACGGCCCTTGTGGGACCGGGATCGACGGTGCCGACGTCTCGGTGTCGCAGCAAGTGTCGGTGCCGGGCGATCCGACTTAAACGAGCTCTCTGGCTGCGGTGCCGTTGGCACGGAAGCAGCAGGAGCAGTAGCTCAACCACGGCGCGTGCCGGGGAGCCGTCAGGCACCGGATTCTACGGCCCTTATGGGACCGGGATCGATGGTGCCGACGTCGTCGGTGCTGCAGCAGGTGTTGGTGCCAGGCGATCCGACCTAGACGAGCTCTCTGGCTGCGGTGCCGTTGGCACGGAAGCAGCAGGAGCAGTAGCTCAACCACAGCGCGTGCCGGGGAGCCGTCAGGCACCGGATTCTACGGCCCTTGTGGGACCGGGATCGACGGTGCCGACGTCGTCGGTGCCTCAGCAGGTGTCGGTGCCGGACGATCCGACTTAGATGAGCTCTCTGGCTGCGGTGCAGTTGGCACGGAAGCAGCAGGAGCAGAAGCTCTACCACGGCGCGTGCCGGGGAGCTGTCAGGCACCGGATTCAATTGCCCTGGGGGACTGGAATCGACGGTGCCGATGTCAGCGGTGCCTCTGCAGGTGTCGGTGCCGGGCAATCCGACTTAGGCGAGCTCTCTGGCTGCGATGCAGGTGGCACGGAAGCAGCAGGAGCAGGAGGCTCAACCACGGCGCGTGCCGGGGAGCCGTCAGGCACCAGCAGGACTTGTAGGCTCTCTCGACCTCGGAGGAAGGGAGCGGTGCCGAGTCGACTTCGGTGCCGGCGACGGTTGGTGCCGAACGGCCTTGGTAGTACCGGCGGGGTCCGGTGCCGAGGAGGCGCTTCTGCCAGCCGCTTGATCATCGCTCGGCGCCGAAGGTGGAGGGGTAAGTGAAAGTCCCGCTCCTTTTTGTTCTCGGCTTAAAAGCCTTGCAAATGGGGCACTTAGCTGTCAAGTGCAATTCCCTGAGGCACTTCAAACAGGAGTCGTGTGGATCTCCCTTCAGCATCGGCTTCTGGCAGGCCGAGCCCATTTTAAAACCCGGTGAGCCGTGCATGAGCTCCGGCACCGGGTTCATGGAAGGGGCTACTTCCTGAACCCTGCTAACAATTACTAAACTAACTATGTTAGCAGAGAAAAAACGTATAACTATACAAATATATATATAAAAGGATTATAACTGCATAACTATATACGAGAACTACGAGTAGCTAGGGAAGTGGAGGTCAGCTAAGCCGCGCTCCACTGTTCCAACGACCGACACGGGCGGTAAGAAGGAACTGAGGAGCGGGTGGGCCGGCAGGGGTATATATCAAGCGCCATGATGGCGCCACTCCAGGGGGCGACCTGCCGGCCCACCGAGTTGCTAGGGTAAAAGTTTTCCGACGAATGTGCACGCGCGGCGCACACACCTAACTGGAATGGATATGAGCAATCACTCGAAGAAGAACTGTTATTTTGTCTTTGAGAAATTGTCTAAATGAATTCCAGTTCTGGTGACTTACAAGTAGGCATGTCCTCATTATGGCTACTCAGTCTACTGAAACAATAACTGTAAGACAGGTTTCTCAAAGAAGAGATCAGATCTGGAGTTTTCTACCCAGGAGTAGTGCTGAAAGAAAATAGGAACTGAATTCCAGGCAGCTGCTCAACACAGCTCAGATACTAGAATGTCTCTTGGAGAAGCTGCTTGAGCTCTGGTGGAATAGGCCCTGATCTGTGTACATGAACTCAAACACACTGTCATACAGCAATTTCCAAAACAGAACGAAACCCATTTAGTCTTTGTGTGGATATAAGCTGACCTTTCATCCTATCAGTAAAGGTCAGAAGCAGGCTAGAATTCCTCAATTATCTTGTTGTCAGAAGAGTCCTGACAATAACTAAGTGGTGTAGTTTTGCTTCTCTTTGATTAGCATGAGGCATGGGAAAGAAAACTCACAGGTGGATAACTTGATTCAGGTGAAAATCTGAGACAACTTTAGGCAAGAACCTTGGGTGATGTTTACAGTCACCCTGTCCTTATGGAATACTCCGTATGGTGATCCTGTGAGGGACTGGGTCGCTCCTATTCTTCTGGCTGAAGTTATAGCCACTAAGAGTATGCCTATACTGTATTTTAAAACCCATGACAGCAAGACTTGGGCCCAGGTCTACAGACTCAGGCTCATGCTACAGTGCTAAAATCAGCTGTGTAGATGTTGAGGCTCTGGCTCTGAAGCCCAGGTACAGGTTGGATTTCACAACAGAGGCTGTGTTGACTGGCTCGTCAGGTCTACATACCAAAATTGCCTGGACCAGGTCTGTCATTATCAACAGAGCTGCATCCTGCCAGAGCTTCCTCAGAACCCTCAGTATCAATGGAATGGCAGGGTAGGCATACATGAGTTCTAGTGTCCAAGAGAAGAGGAAGGCATCAGACAGAGAGCCTGAGCTGTTTCCCCCACCCCAGAGCAGAATATCAGACACTTCTTGTTTTGGTCTGTGGAAAACAGGTCTACCCTTGAGTGTCTCCATTTGCAGAAGATGTCTTGTAGAATGGAGTTCCTGGTCTACAATTCATCATTTGTCTAATGCAGCGGTTCTCAAACTGTGGGTCATGACCCCATTTTAATGCGGTCACCAGGGCCAGCATTAGACTTGCTGGGACCCTGGGCTGAAGCCCAAGCTCCACCCTTACCCAGGGCGGCGGGACTTGGGCTGCAGCCCCCTCTCCCGCTACTCAGGGTGGCAGGGCTCAGGCTCCATGCCCCCTGGTCTGGGTCATGTAGTAACATTGTCAGAAGAGGGTCCCAATTCAGTGAAGTTTGAGAACCTCTGATCTAATGTGCTGATCTTCTAGGGAGTTTTGTAGGCCTAGAAGGTGGAGGGACACCAGTGAAAGGACACCAGTGTGACTTGATGGCTGATGCACCAGTTCCAAAGGAGGACTGCTTCCTAGCAGAGAGGTAAGGAGCATGCCCCCCCTCATTGTTGATGAAGTACACTGCTGTAGCATTGTCAATCAGTATTTGTATGGTGACTCCTCAAAGTAGGCATAGGAACGCTATCCATGCTACGAGCTGTTCACCTAGTTCCAGGACTTTTATGAAGAGATTCACTTCTTGAGGGACCAAAGAATCCAGATACGCTCCCCATTCAAGAGAGGATGTGTCTGTCACCAGTATCTTGGTGGGGAAAAGCAATGAGAATGAACACTGTTATTCAAAACTATTCTGCTTTTAAGGGCATAGGGAACAGGTGCACCAGAAAAGGAATACATACAGAAAATCTCTTGATGAAGAAAATCTTATTACTTGTAAAACAAACATACATTGTTACAAATAGGTCATGGGCAGCCAGACCTAGTAGTCAGAACCAGAGTCTGCAATCACATGACAGTAGTCAAGAATCGGCTGGGTCAGGATATCGGGAGGTCAGAAGCAGGAGAGAAACTGGAGATCATACCCACAAGACAGGAACAAGAGTCAGACTAGGTCAAGATACCAGGGGTTAAAGGTAGCGGACAAACTGAAGGTCAGAAACCACAAGTTAGATGCCAGGAGTCATACTGGGTCAGAATGCCAGGAAATCAAGTCAGGGGAGCAGAGATAGGAGAAGGGAGCAGGAAGCACATAGTTCAGAGCAGGGTGAAGCCCAGCTGTTCAGACAACTTCTTGTTTCTGCTGCTGGCTGTAGGGCCACTGGGCCAATCAGCCCTTCTGAGACTCTGCCAATTGAGCCTCAAGGGCAGAGCCTCACACTGAGGCTGGGCTTCATGGGTCTCAGGTAAGCTATTGCCAGCTGTATGGAGGGCTGGAACATGGCTGCTCCCATAAACTTTGCAGCCCTGGGCTGAAGACCCCATGGGTCATGACACACATATGCTCACCAAATCATTAAGATGCAGTGGTTTGAGCATTGGCCTGCTAAACCCAAGGTTGTGAGTTCAATTCTTGAGGGGGCCATTTAGGAAACTAGGGTAAAAATCTGTCTCAGGATTAGTTCTGCTTTGAGCAGGTGGTTGGACTAGATGACCTCCTGAAGTCCCTTCCAACTCTGATATTCTATGAGTGGATCTAATTTAATTCAACTTCAGTAAGGCATTTGATACAGTTCCACATGGGGAATTATTAGCTAAATTGGAAAAGATGGGGATCAATATGAAAATTGAAAGGTGGATAAGGAACTGGTTTAAAGGGGAGACTACAACGGGTCATACTGAAAGTTGGACTGTCAGGCTGGAAGGAGGTTACTAGTGGAGTTCGTCAGGGATTGGTTTGGGGACCAATCTTTTTATTACTGACCTTGGCACAATAAGTGGGAATGTGCTAATAAAGTTTGCGAATGACACGAAGCTGGGGGGTATTGCTAACACAGAAAAGGACCGGGATGTCATACAGGAAGATCTGGATGACCTTGTAAACTGGAGTAATAGCAATAGGATGAAATTTAATAGTGAAAAGTGCAAGGCTATGTATTTAGGGATTAACAACAAGAATTTTTGTTATAAACTGGGGGACGCATCACTTGGAAGTAACAGAGGTGGAGAAGGACCTCGGAGTATTGGTTGATCACAGGATGACTATGAGTCGCCAATGTGATATTGCCGTGAAAAAAGCTAATGCGGCCCTGGGATGCACCAGGTGAGATACTTCCAGTAGAGCTAAGGAGATGTTAGTACCGTTATAAAAGGCACTGGTGAGACCTCATCTGGAATAGTGTGTGCAGTTCTGTTCTCCCATGTTTAAGTAGGATAAATTCAAACTGAAACAGGTACAGAGAAGAGCTACTAGGATCATCCGAGGAATGGAAAACCTGTCTTATGAAAGGACACTTAAAGAGCTTGGCTTGTTTAGCCTAACCAAAAGAAGGCTGAGGGGAGATATGATTGCTCTCTATAAATACATCAGAGAGATAAATACCAGGGAGGGAGAGGAATATTAATTACCAATGTGGACACAAGAACAAATGGATATAAACTGGCCATCAGGAAGTTTAGACTTGAAATTAGACAAAGGTTTCTAACCACCAAAGGAGTGACGTTCTGGAATAGCCTTCCAAGGGGAGCAGTGGAGGCACAAGACATATCTGGCTTCAAGACTAAGCTTGATAAGTTTATGAAGGGGACGGTATGATGGGATAGCCTAATTTTGGCAATTAATTGATCTTTGATTATTAGCAGTAAATATGCCCAGTGGTCTGTAATGGGACGTTAGATGGGGTGGAATCTGAGTTACTACAGATAATTCTTTCTTGGGTGAGTTTTGCCCACATGCTCAGGGTTTAGCTGATTGCCATATTTGGGGTCAGGAAGGAATTTTCCTCCAGAGCAGATTGGCAGAGGCCCTGGGATTTTTTCGCCTTCCTCTGCAGCATGGGGCATGGGTCACATGCTGGAGGATTCTCTGCACCTTGAAGTCTTCAAACCACAATTTGAGGACTTCAATAACTCAGACATAGGTTAGGGGTTTGTTATAGGAGTGGGTGGGTGAGATTCTGTGGCCTGTGTTGTGCAGCAGGTCAGACTAGAGGATCATAATGGTCCCTTTTGACTTTAAAGTCTATGAGTGTATAAGACAGTAAACATGGGACAACCCCAATGTCTTTTTTACAGTCACTTTTCAGAGTAGAATGACATTTGAGGCTGAAAAGTGTTAGATTTATTTGCTTATGAGTAACTACAAAAATAAATGAACTAAAATATCCAAATTTGGCGCACATTTTTCTGATTGAAACACACAGCAAACTCTTTCAACCCCCGCCCTCCTTCTCCCCGACAAAAAAGAAGAGAAGGTTACTCACCTTGCAGTAACTGAGGATCTTCAAGATGTGTGTCCCTGTGGGTGCTCCACTCCAGGTGACAGTGCATCCCGGTGCCATTGATTGGAGATCTTTGGTAGCAGTGTCTGGTCGAGACGCATGCACTCAGCTACTGTCTCATGGCGTCATTAGGGTCTGCTTGAGCGCACATGTCCCGCATACCTTCTCTAGTGTAGAGTTGTCTGATAGTACTCCAAAGTAGAGGGGAGGAGGGTGAGTAGTGGAGTACCCACAGGGACACACATCTTGAAGAACTTCAGTTACTGCAAGGTGAGTAACCTTCTCTTCTTCTTCGAGTGCTCTCCCTGTCTAACCACTCCAGGTGAATGTGAAGCAGTACCCACTATGGTTGGTAGGATTTTAGAGCTGTGGCAGTGATAATGGTAGACAATACTGTGTGGCCTACTATGGTGTCTGTCATGGTATCCTGTGTGATAGCATAATGTTTGGCGAATGTGTGGTCAGATATCCACATGGCCGCCTTGCATACGTCAATAATAGGTACGTTGTGGAGGAATGCAAAGGATGTTGACATCACCCAAGCAGAGTGAGTTCTGACGCCCTCGAGTGGTTGAGCATTCTGAGGCCAGTAGCAGGATCTGATGCAGTCAGAGATCCACTTGGAGAGTTGTTGCTTAGAGATGGCAGCACCCTTTGATCTCTCGGTAGTGGACACAAATAACCAAGGGGATTTACGGAATGTCTTAGTTCTATCTAGATAAAATGCAACTTCCCATCTGATGTCGAGGGTATGTAATGCCGCTTCCTGTGGAGTCTTGTGAGGTTTGGGATGGAATGCAGGTAAGTGTACTGGCTGGTTGAGGTGGAAAGTGGACACCACCTTGGGGAGGAATTTGGGGTGGGGTGACATTATAACTTTGTCTTTAGATAAAATCATGTAGGGAGGATAAGTTATCAGGTCACTTATTTCACCGACCCTTCTTGATGACGTATGGCAACCAAGAAAGCTACTTTCATAGCCATGTGGAGCATGGATGAGGTAGCCAGGGGCTCGAAGGGAGGTTTCATAAGACTTCTGAAAACTAGGCTGAGATTCCAGGAGGCTGCTGGTGGGTGAATCTCAGGGTAGAGATTTTGCAGGCCCGTGAGGAAGCGTTTTATGGTGGGGTGAGCAAAAAATGAATACCCATCCAGCGGATCATGGAAGGGGCGAGAGCTGCAAGGTGTACTCTGATAGAACTGAGCGAAAGCCCATCCTGTTTTAGTTTTAAAAGGTAGTTTAAGATGTCAGGGAGGGTTGCAGTCTAGGGTGTCAAGCATCTGTGGAAGCAACATATGGAGAAGCATTTCCACTTTTGCAGGTAAGTCTTACGAGTGGAGTCTTGTCTACTGTGTAGGAGGACATACTGGACCTGCACTGAACAGGCTAATTTGTAGGTTTGAAACCACGAAGGAACCATGCCCTCAGATGGAGTTTCTGGAGCTGCAGAGAAGCTGACCGTTGTCCTTGGAGAGCAGATCTGGCCTGTTGGGGAGAGTCCTTGGAGGACAGATGGACATGCGCAGCAGGTAAGGATACCATGTGTGTCTGGGCCAAGCTGGGGCAATAAGTATGACCCTTGCCTTGTCATCTCTGATCTTGCATAGAACCCTGTGTATCAGTGGGATTGGCGGAAAAGCGTACATGACGGATTTGTTCTGCAGAATGAGGAACGCATCTACTAGGGATGGGGTCTCAAGTCCCACTCTGGAGCAAAATAGATGGCACTTGTGGTTCTGAGTTGTGGCAAACAGGTCTATGGATGGGGTGCCCCAGTGGGAGAAGAGCTGTCGTAGTATCATAGGATGCAATTCCCATTCGTGTTCCTCGGAGAAGTGTCTGCTGAGTGCGTCAGCAGTAGTGTTGTGACACGCAGGCAGGTAGGAAGCGGTGATTTTTATGTGATGTTGTAGGCATCAATTCCATAACCAGATGGCTTCTGTGCATAGGGAGTGTGATCAGGCTCCCCACTGCCTGTTGATATAGAACATGCATGATATATTGTCCATCGGGATCCAAATGCATTTGTTCCTTATGATGGGGAGACAGTGAAGGCAGGCGTATCTGACTGCTCTGAGCTCTAGAAGATTTATGTGCAGACGCATCTCTAATAGTGACAAGCAGCTCTGTGTCGTGTGTTCCCCTAAGTGTGCTCCTCCAACCTATCATGGAACCATCCGTGGTGAGCATGAGCACTAGGGAATGTTGATGGAAGGGGATGCCTATGCACAGGTTTTCTGGTTATGTCCACCATTGTAGGGAAGCCAATACATTCACTGGCGGAGTTAGCATCATGTAGAAGCTGTGTCTGCTGGGTTTGTACAGAAAAACCTGAGTCTCTGGATGAAGTTTAGAAGTGTGTGCAATAAGAGTGATGTCGTAGTGGGAGTCTGCTACAGAGCACCAGACCAGGGGGATGAGGTAGACAAGGCTTTCTTCAGGCAACTAACAGACGTTATTAGATCACAGGCCATGATTCCCATGGGGGACTTCAATCACCCCGATATCTGCTGGGAGAGCAATACAGCAGTGCACAGACAACCCAGGAAGTATTTGGAAAGAGTAGGGGACAATTTCCTGGTGCAAGTGCTAGAGGAAACAACTAGCTCTTCTTGACCTGCTGCTCACAGACAAGGAAGAATCAGTAGGGGAAGCAAAAGTGGATGGGAACTTGGGAGGTAGTGATCATGAGATGGTCGAGTTCAGGATCTTGACACAAGGAAGAAAGGACAGCAGCAAAATATGGACCCTGGACTTCAGAAAAGCAGACATTGACTCCCTCAGGGAACTGATGGGCAGGATCCCCTAGAAAAATAACACGAGGGGGAAAGGAGTCCAAGAGAGCTGGCTGTATTTTAAACAATCCTTACTGAGGTTGCAGGAACAAACCACCCCGATGTGTAGAAAGAATAGTAAATACGGCAGGTGACCAGTTTGGCTTAACAGTGAAATCCTTGCTGATCTTAAACACAAAAAAGAAGTGTACAAGAAGTGGAAGATTGGACAAATGACCAGGGAGGAGTATAAAAATTTTGCTCAGGCATGCAGGAGTGAAATCAAGAAGGCCAAATCACACTTGGAGTTGCAGCTAGCAAGGGATGTAACCACAAGGGTTTCTACAGCTATGTTAACAACAAGAAGGTCAAGCAAAGTGTGGACCCCTTACTGAATGGGGGAGGCAACCTAGTGACAGAGGATGTGGAAAAAGCTCATATACTCAATGCTTTTTTTGCCTCTGTCTTCATGAACAAGGTCAGTTCTCAGACAACTGCACTGGGCAGCACAGTATGGGGAGGAGATGACCAGCCCTTTGTGGAGAAAGAAGTGATTCAGGACTATTTAGAAAAGCTTGACAAGCACAAGTCCATGGAGCTGGATGCACTGCATCCAAGAGTGCTAAAGGAGTTGGCAGATGTGATTGCAGAGCCATTTGTCATTATCTTTGAAAACTCATGGCAATCGGGCAAGGTCCCAAATGATTGGAGAAAGGCTAATGTAGTGCCCATCTTTAAAAAAGGGAAGGAGGAGGATCCGGGGAACTACAGGCCAGTCAGCCTCACCTCAGTCCCTGGAAAAATCATGGAGCAGGTTCTCAAGGAATCCATTCTGAAGCACTTAGAGGAGAGGAAAGTGATCAGGAACAGTCAGCATGGATTCACCAAGGGCAAGTCATGCCTGACTAATCTAATTGCCTTCTATGAGGAGATAACTGGGTCTGTGGATGAGGGGAAAGCAGTGGATGTGTTATTCCTTGACTTTAGCAAAGCTTTTGATATGGTCTCCCAGTATTCTTGCCAGCAAGTTAAAGAAGTATGGGCTAGATGATTGGACTATATGGTGGACAGAAAGCTGGCTAAATCGTCGGGCTCAACGGGTAGTGATCAACGGCTCCATGTCTACTTGGCAGCCATTTTCAAGTGGAGTGCACCAAGGGTCAGTCCTGGGGCCGGTTTTGTTCAATATCTCCATTAATGATCTGGAGGATGGCGTGGACTGCAATCTCAGCAAGTTTGCAGATGACACTAAACTGGGAGGAGTGGTAGATACGCTGGAGGGTAGGGATAGGATACAGAGGGACCTAGACAAATTAGAGGACTGGGCCAAAAGAAACCTGATGAGGTTCAACAAGGACAAGTGCAGAGTCCTGCACTTAGGATGGAAGGATCGCATTCACTGCTACAGACTAAGGACCAAATGGCTAGGAAGCAATTCTGCAGAAAAGGACCTAGGGGTTACAGTGGACGAGAAGCTGGATATGAGTCAACAGTGTGCCCTTGTTGCCAAGAAGGCTAATGGCATTTTGGGCTGTATAAGTAGGGACATTGCCAGCAGATTGACGGACGTGATCATTCCCCTCTATTCGACATTGGTGAGGTCTCATCTGGAGTACTGTGTCCAGTTTTGGGCCCCACACTACAAGAAGGATGTGGAAAAATTGGAAAGAGTCCAGCGGAGGGCAACAAAAATGATTAGGGGGCTGGAGCACATGACTTATGAGGAATGGCTGAGGGAACTGGGATTGTTTAGTCTGCAGAAGAGAAGAATGAGGGGGGATTTGATAGCTGCTTTCAACTACCTGAAAGGGGGTTCCAAAGAGGATGGAGCTAGACTGTTCTCAGTGGTAGCAAATGACAGAACAAACAGTCTCAAGTTGCACTGGGGGAGGTTTAGGTTGGATATTAGGAAAAACTTCTTCACTAGAAGGGCGGTGAAACACTGGAATGGGTTACCTAGGGAGGTGGTGGAATCTCCTTCCTTAGAGGTTTTTAAGGTCAGGCTTGACAAAGCCCTGGCTGGGATGATTTAGTTGGGAACTGGTCCTGTTTTGAGCAGGGGGTTGGACTAAATTACCTCCTGAGGTCCTATCAACCCTATTATTCTATGTTTCTATGTAGTTGGAGTTGAGCCATCCCTGAAGACATCTCATGTGCAGTCTGGCATATTTGACCATGAAGGTGGTGGCTGCCATGTGACCAAGAAGCTGTAGGCAGGTTTGTGCCTGTATTCTGGGGCGAACGGAGAGCATGCGTATAAGATGTGTAATAGCGAGGAATCTGTTGTGTGGGAGCAAGGCTCTGGTTTAATTGAGTCCAGGTAAGCTCCGATGAACTCGATCTTCTATGTGCATATCAAGGTGAATTTTTGGAATTTTATTTGCAGGCCTAGACTATGGAAGAGGGTGATGGTAAAACTCATTGCTTTTAATGTCTCATTGTACGAGGTGCCTTTGATAAGGCAGTTGCCTAGGTAGGGGGAAAGTATAAGCCCATGTTTGCGGAGGAGGGCCATGACTATGGCTAAGGTCTTGGAGAATACTCTCGGTGCTATGCAGAGTCCGAATGGAAGCACTCTGTATAGAAAGTGGTTGTGTCCGAGTGTGAACCGCAGGAAGCATCTGTATGCTGGATGAATGGATATGTGAAAACAGGCATCTTGTAGGTCAAGGGCTGTGAACCAGTCCCCTTGTTCCAGTGCGGGTAATATTGTGCCCAATGCAACCATCTTCAATTTCTGTACACGTACAAATTTCATCACTCAGCGTAGGTCTGGTATAGGTCTCCATCCCCGCCTTTCTTTTGGATCAGAAAGTAGTGGGAGTAGAACCCTTTTCCCCGATGTTGCATTGGTACAGATTCCACTGCACCTAGCTGTAGAAGATGAGCCAATTCTACATGAAGTGGGTGCTCGTTAGAGGAGTCCCTGAAGAGGGATGGGGAAAGGGGAAGGGTGAGCAGGCAGGATATGAAAGTGATGGAGTAAACTGACTGAACTATTTCCAGGATCCAGCGGTCCTGCGTGACCTGTTGCCAGACACGGTGGAAAACTTGGAGACAGTGGCCAAATGGGCAAATAGGTGGCAGAGTCAAGAGGTGATTGTGCCGACCCCCAACCAACACTTCAAAATTGCTGTTTGTTTCCCAATGGGTGGAAGATAGCTGGTTGCGCATGGTTTTGTCTGCGCCTAGAAGGTCTGTTGCGGTTCCTCCCAATATCATACGGTCTGGGCTGGGGCCAGTGATATTTCTGTGCACAAGGCCTCTGATAAGTTTAATACTGTTGTCTCCTGAGGAGGGACAGATATATGCCCAGTGGTGCAGAGTGACTCTAGAGTCTTTCATAGTGTGAAGGACTTTGTTGTTTTTTTAAGAAAAAAGTTTCTTTGTCAAAGGGAAGGTACTCCACTTTGTCCTGCAGATCTTTGGGGATAGTGGATGCAGACAGCCAGGAAGACCTGCGCATCACCACCGCAATTGCAGTAGTGTGGGCTGCTGTGTCCACCATGTCCAGGGATGCTTGTAGCACTGTCTTGGACACCAACTGACCTTCAACAAGGGTCCACTCTCCTGTCCTCTGGGATATGAGAGGTAAAATCAAAGCACTTGTTGTAGTTGTAATCATAGGTTGTGACGAGGGTGGAGTAATTTGCAATTCTAAATTGCAAAGTGGAGGAGGTATAAACCTTGCAGCCCAGGAGGTCAAGCCGTTTGAGGTCCTTGTCTTGTGGGGTGGGCCGCTATTGTGGCTGTTTTGTCCTGTGTGTCACTGCATCAGTTCAGTTGTGGGTAGGAAAATAAGAAATCTATATCTTTAGCAGGAACATAATATTTACGTTCAGCCTTTTTGCATGTTGGTGGGATGGAGGCAGAGGTCTGCCAAAGAGTATCTGCTGGTTCTAGGAGGACTTCGTTTATGAGTAGCGCAATCCTTGAGAGCACAGAGGGTTGGAGGATTTTGAGGAGTCTGTGTTGTGTCTCCTGGACTTCCTCCAAAAGGGATGTCCTGTCTGAGTGCTACCCTCTTGAACAGTTTCTGGAATTGCTTAAAGTTGTCCACATTTTGTGAAGGTGGAGGCGTGAGGGCTCCATCTGAAACTGATGGAGGCAGTGAATCAGGGAAGGGTTCATAGCCCACCTGCTCATGAGGGGGTTCAGGAGCTCTAGATGTAGATGGAGCTAGAGATAGACGTGCAGAACGGGCTTGCGGGCTGGTGGAAGGGCCACAAGGAGGAGTGGCAGCAGGAGCCAACTAAGGGTACCACTGAGGCCAAGGCATAGGGTGTGAAAAGTGAGGTCCCGCCCACGGGGGGGACAAAGTAGGGAAACTGAGGCTGGTTCTTTTGAGGTACCATGCCTTGAGAGATATATGGCTCTGGTGGAGGAGGAGAAGCGGGCAGGGAGAACTCTGCCTGCTGCTGCATGTCGTTCTTGCCGTCAGTGGGGGTAGCCAAGTCAGGTGGCGAGAGCAGCTGTTCAAACAGTGAGCCTTGTGTGTCAAGGAGTGGAGAGTCAGGCATAGGAGCCACGGAGATATAAACTTGATGCAAAAATTGTTGCTACTCCATGGGCTGTGGTCCTGCGGGGCACAAAGGGTGAGCAGAAGCTCGCAGTGACTTCTATTCAGCTTTCACGGGTGACACGGGTGGTTTACTGGCACCCTGCAGGTGGTCCGCGTCTGCTGTGGGGATGACGGGCAGGCTTGGTGCCGACGTTCTTGTCGGCATCGGGGTGGTACGCACTGCTGGTACTGGGTCTATCTTCGGCGATGACAGGACCGGTGCTGAGGAGAGCTTCCCACTGTGGGAAGTCGGGTCCCTGCTTTTGTGCCCCACATGATCCGTAGCTGAGGTGCTGCGGTGGTCGGAGGTACTTGCTTTTGGTGCTGTCAGCACTCAGGGTAAAGATCTCGCAGGAGACCCTTTACCCTTTTGAAAGTCTCTGTGCGGAGACCTTGGGGCTTCCTGCCTCTTTGCTTGAGAGGGTAAGCCACGCTCCTAATCGGCTCCGACCTAGCAGGCGAGCGTGAGTGACAGGCTTTACTTGTGTCTTTCTCCATGAGCGGCTGCAGAGATTTTTCCATCAGGAGCATTTTTAGCCGCAAGTCCCCGTCATGACAAGCCCTGGTTTTCAGGCTGGTACAATGGAGACACTTAGCAGGGACATGTGTCTTGCTGAGGCATTTCATACACTGTGAGTGTCCATCAGACTGTGACATAAACTCCTTGCAGAATTTGCATTTCTTAAAGCCCAGGGACTCCGGCATCATTAAACTACTATTGCCTGGGGGGAGTCTCAACAGGAGACAAATGTGGGAGAAAAAGTTTTCTTGTTTGGTTGGTTGTTTTTTCTTAAACTAACAAACTATTCTATAGGAAGGGAGAGAACTGGAATATTTCTATCTAACTATTTCTATTTCTTTTTACTTATTTCCTTCAGTGACCAGAGAAGAGGTTCAGCACTGCCCTGAGTCCCACCTTCAGCCAAGGACGGTTGAGAAGGAACTAAGGGGTGTGTGGGACGCGCACGCTCAGGCAGACCCTAAAGCAGCCATGAGACAGCAGCTGAGCATGTGCATCCCGATCAGGCACCGCTACCAAAGATCTCCAATCAACGGCACCGGGACGCACCATCACCTGGAGTGGAGCACCCACAGGGACAGCACTCGAAGAAGAACCAATCTTATTATCAAGCACAGCAGAAAATTGGAAGTAAGAAAAAAAAAACTACAAATCCTGTGGTTTCAGGACTTCCTGAGATTCTTCAAATTCTAAACTTTCATTTTAAAAATTAAGCGTCTGCCTTTTTTCACTGTAAACTTGTAAAATCATGTGTTCTTGCTCCTTTTACCTAGCCTTGGTGAAAATTATACTTATGGGTTTATAACAAAACACAAAGTTGCACGGATTTAACTAAAGGTGTGATTTGGGGGTTATAGTAGATAGTCACCTGAACATGAGTCCCAGTGCAACACTGTCGCCAAAAAAGCTAATGCAATCCTTAGATGCATAAACGGGGGAATCTCAAGTAGGAGTAGAGAGGTTATTTTACCTCTATATTTGGCACCGATGTGACTGCTGCTGGAATACTGTGTCCAGTTCTGGTAGACACAATTCCAGAGGATTTTGATAAATTGCAGCAGGTTCAGAGAAGAGTCACAAGAACGATTAAAGGATTAGAAAACATGCCTTATAGTGACAGACTCAAGGAGCTCAATCAATTTAGCTTATCAAAGAGAAAGTTAAGGGGTGACTTGATTACAGCCTACAAGTACAGGTAACAAATATTTAATAATGGGCTTTTCAATCGAGCAGAGAAAAGTATAACACAATCTAATGACTGGAAGTTGAAGTTAGACAAATTCAGACTGGAAAATAAAGCAAAAAATGTTAACAGTGAGCGTAGTTAACACTGGAACAAATTACCAAGGGTCATGATGGATTTTCCATTACTAATAATTTTTAAATGAAGTTTAGATGTTTTCCCAAAAGATCTGTTCTAGCAATTAATTTGGGGACATTCTATGGCCTTTGTTATACAGGAGGTCAGACTAGATGATAACAATGGTCCCTTCTGGCCTTGGAATCTGTGAATCTATGAATTTAAAATCTACTTTGTTAAGCCAGGGCAAAAGGCTGTGTGAACACAAGGTTTGTATCAGTTTAGAGTAAAGATATTAGGAATAGGTTTAAGTTAAACTGAAATAAACCACTCTTAAACCAAAATAAGAGTGTCTACATGGGGCTTGCCACCAGTTTAACTAAATCAGTTTAAAAGCCAGATAATGAAAACTCCTTACAACACTTGAGAGTTTTTAGGAATTGAAAAATACACTTTATACATTGTACGACTTTTTGTCTTACCAATAACAAAAATGGATAAAGAAATAATTCCAGCATTTCACATGAACAATTCCTATTAAGAAATAAACCCTTTACTAGATTTGGGTGGAAGAAAAGAAAATGCAATTTCTAAATAATTGAAAAGTCCTTGTGTAAGCTTAGTGAGCACTAGCTATAATTTTGAGAAACTCTAAGGAAACCCTTTGGACATCACAATGCATGATCTCTCTGTCTGGCAAAGTGATATGCTTCAAAAGAAAAGATTTATATTCTTAAACGATCATCTTCCCTATCACTTTACGGAACTTCGGGTGAAACTTTTATGCCAGAGGCCAACTCAAACAGCTCAGCTGCTCTACTGTGTGATCTTGATTAGACTGAACAATAACAGATCTACACATCCTTCAGTGCAGTAAAGGCAAAGAGTGGTCCAGTGACTACCTGAAGATTCTCATCCTCTCGGATCAGCTGCTTCCTGGGAAAGATCTGATTAGCCTGGATGCATTCAAGGCTGTGCTGAGTCTCTTCATCCTAGAAACAAAACTCTACAGTTAATTTTAACACTATTACCCATTCACAGCAGACCTCTCCATTGACAGAAGGCATGAAGGGTTCCCAGTGACCAATGAAAGGTTTAGGAACCATGAACTATTATGAGAATTCAGCTACCAGTGACCCACAGAAGTGACATAATAGTTGCAATTTTACATTACTAGTGGCCCACAACTTTGCAATGTAAAACACAGATTTGGGACCTCTTTCCATTGTTAAACACAAAAACACGAAGCAAAGTATTTCCCTTTCAATTTTAAATGCAATTTTAGGACATTGTAGCAAGGGGGCGTGGTCTCCCTCCCTGACAGGTGGGGAGAGAACCAGGACCACTCCCTGGTGTGCAGAACCGGGATATCAGCAGCCACCTCACTGGAAGCAGAGGGTGGGACAGGAACCGGAACGATAAAAGACTGGCCCTCTAGCTCAGTTGGGGCAGAGCTGCCAGAGGAGCAGGACGTCTCTTCTCCCCCGCAGGTACCTCCTGGAGCCTGGACCTGATAAAGGCTGCTACAGTGCCAGAGACCTCGTCATTTATCCCAGCAAGATCAATGACAACCCCAGGACCCAGGTACCCTCAACCTGGGAACGTAGGAAGGAGCCCAGGAAAGCCGAATAGGGTTCGGCTCTGTTACTGATTGCAAGCAAGCCAGCGTGTTTGAAACTGAAAAAGCCTATTGAGAGTCTTTGGGTTAAGTTTAGGGGTGAGAGCAACAAGGCTGATGTCGTGGTGAGCATGTGCTATAGACCACCAGATCAGAAGCATGAGGTAGACGAGGCTTTCGTTGGAAAACTAACTGAAGTTTCCACATCACTCACCCTGGTACTAATGGGAGACTTCAGTCACCCTGACATCTGCTGGGAGAGCAATACAGCAATGCACAGACAATCCAGGAAGTTTTTGGAGAGTGTTGGGGACAACTTCCTGGTACAAGTGCTGGAGTAACCAACCAGGGACCATGCTCCTTTTGACCTGCTGCTTACAAACAGGAAAGAATTGGTAGGGGAAGTAGAAGTAGGTGGAAACATAGGCAGCAGTGACCATGAGACGGCTGAGTTCAGGATCCTCACAAAAGGAAAAAAGGAGAGTAGCAAAATACGGGCCCTGGACTTCAGAAAAGCAGACTTGGACTCCCTCAGAGAACTGATGGGCAGGATCCCCTGGGAGGCTAATACAAGGGGGAAAGGAGTCCAGGACAGCTGGCTGTATTTTAAAAAAGCCTTATTGAGGGAGCAGGAACAAACCATCCCGAAGTGCAGAAAGAATAGCAAATATGGCAGGCAACCAGCTTGGCTTAACAGTGCAATCTTCAGTGAGCTTAAACTCAGAAAGGAAGCTTACAAGAAATGGAAATTTGGACATATCACTAGGGAGGCATATGAAAATATTGCTTAGGCATGCAGAGGTGTAATTAGGAAGACCAAGGCACAATTGGAGTTGCAGCTAGCAAGGGATGTGAAGGGTAACAAGAAGCATTTCTACAGGTATGTTAGCAACAAGAAGGTAATCAGGGTAAGTGTGGGACCCTTACGGAATGGTGGAGGCAGATGATGTGGAAAAAGCTGAAGTACTTAGCTCCAGACTGCTGCACTGGGCAACACAGTATGGGGAGGAGGTGAGCAGCCCTCAGTGGTGAAAGAACAGGTTAAGCACTACTTAGAAAAGCTGGACAAGTGCAAGTCCATGGGTCCAGATCTAACGCATCTGAGGGTGCTGAGGGAGTTGGCTGATGTGATTGCAGAGCCAGTAGCTATTATCTTTGAAAATTCGTGGCTATCAGGGGAGGTCCCAGACGATTGGAAAAAGGCATATATGGTTCCTACATTTAAAAAAAGGAAGAAAGAGAACCCGGGGAACTACAGACCAATCAGCCTCGCTTCAGTCCCCTGCAAAATCATGGAGCAGGTCCTCAATGAATTCATTTTGAAGCACTTGGAGGAGAGGAAGGTGATCAGGAACAGTCAACATGGATTCACCAAGGACAAGTCATGCCTGACCAACCTGATTGCCTTCTATGATGAGATAACTGGCTCTGTGGTTATGGGGAAAGCAGTGGATGTGATATATCTTGACTTTAGCAAAGCTTTTGATACCGTCTCCCACAGTATTCTTGCCAGCAAGTTAAAAAAGAATGGATTGGATGAATGGACTATAAGGTGGACAGAAAGCTGGCTAGATCATCAGGGTCAAAGGGTAGTGATCAATGGCTCCATGTCTAGTTGGCAGCCAGTATCAAGCGGAGTGCCCCAGGAGGCGGAACTGGGGCCAGTTTTGTTCAACAGCTTTATCAATGATCTGGATGATGGGATTAATTGCACCTCAGCAATTTTGCAGGTGACACTAAGCTGTGGAGAGAGGTAGATATGCTGGAGGGTAGGGATAGGGTCCAGAGTGACCTAGACAAATTGGAGGATAAGGCCAAAAGAAACCTGATGAGGTTCAACAAGGAGAAGTGCGGAGTCCTAACACTTAGGAAAGAAGAATCCAATGTACTGCTACAGGCTGGGGACCGACTCACTAAGCAGCAGTTCTGTAGAAAAGGACCTGGGGACTACAGTGTGCCCTTGTTGCCAAGAAGGCCAACGGTATATTGGGCTGTATTAGTAGGAGCACTGCCAGCAGATCGAGGGAAGTGATTATTCCCCTCTATTCGGCACCAGTGAGGCCACATCCGGAGTATTGGTCCTCCCACTACAGAAGGGTTGTGGACAAATTGAAGGGAGTCCAGAAGAGGACAACGAAAATTATTAGGGGGCTGGGGCACATGACTTATGAGGAGAGGCTGACGGAACCAGGGTTATTTAGTCTGCAGAAGAGAAGAGTGAGGGGGGATTTGTTAGCAGCTTTCAACTACCTGAAGGGGGGTTCAAAGAGGAAGGAGCTAGGCTGTTCTCAGTGGTGGCAAATGACAGAAGCAACAGCAATGGTCTCTAGTTGTAGTAGGGGAGGTCTAGGTTGGATATTAGGAAACTATTTCACTAGGAGGGTGGTGAAGCACTGGAATGGATTACCTAGGGAGGTGGTGGAATCACCATCCTTAGAAGTTTTTAAGGCCCGGCTTGACAAAGCCCTGGCAAGGATGATTTATTTGAGGTTGGCCCTGCTTTGAGCAGGGAATTGGACTAGATGACCTCCTGAGGTCTCTTCCAACATTAATCTTCTATAATTCTATGTTGCATCTGGATTTCCCCGCTGACCCAGTAATGGACCACTCTGCTACTGTTAGGGCCCTGGACTGGGATGCACTGGAGTGAGTGGGCCTGCGTTCCCCTACCCCCTGCCACCCTGCCATGAGGGGTGGCAGCCGCCCCACGTTTAGTCCTGGACGCCCGCATTGGATTGATGCCCACCTGAACTAGGACGCTGATGGTTTAGCTGGCTCTCCCTTCAGACAGCTAATCTCCCTTGAGACTGTTGGGCTGCTTTGTCTGACAGCAGGCCTGAGCCCCCTTACCTGGCTGCTGCCCAACCCTGAGTGAGGGCTCTGCGCTATAGACTTGCAGCCACCCGGCTCGACTGCGGGTCAGACCCATTATATGTGTGCAGCCCCACTCCAACTGAGTGTCGGGGCTACTAGACCCAACTGATACCCAGCCTGGACTGAAGGCTAGGGCCTATTAACTGCTGGCTAATTCCCCCTGAACGGAGTCACTCTAGAAGCATTGCAGCAAGGGGGCTTGGTCTCCCTCCCTGATAGGCAGGCAGAGAACCATGACTGCCTTACAGAAATTAACTCAGTCCTTATACTACACAAATCTGCACCTTTCCTGCACAATTTAAACAGTTTTGCTCTACACAGTGTATCAGAAAAATTGCACTAGCAAATTAATTTCAAACAGCCTTGCAATAAATCTGACTTAAATGCCATGAACCAGTGGTCGCCAACCTTTTCGTCTGAC
The DNA here is from genome assembly GCF_025201925.1 of Gopherus flavomarginatus. Lineage (NCBI taxonomy): Eukaryota > Metazoa > Chordata > Testudines > Testudinidae > Gopherus > Gopherus flavomarginatus. Next base: position 1,947,446 of record NC_066631.1, read on the forward strand.
GGGCCAGATGAAGGACCAATGCGGCAGTGGAGCACATGCTGAAATGCCGCTGAATTTCAGCGGCGACGCCTCTCGATGATGCCGCTTGTTGTCGACAAGCGACGTCATCGAGAGGCGTCCCCGCCAAAATTCGGGAGCGAAGCCTCTCGATGACGTCACTTGTCGATGGCAAGCAGGGTCATCGAGAGGCGTCCCCACTGAAATTTGCGGGCGACACCTCTCGATGACATCAGTTGTTGACGGCAAGCGGCGTCATCGAGAGGTGTCCCCACCAAAATTCGGGAGTGACGCCTCTCGATGACGTCACTTGTCGATGGCAAGTGGCGACATTGAGAGGCGTCCCCGCCGAAATGCTGCTGAAATTCGGCGGCATTTCGGCGGGTGCTCTCCCGGGGGCCAGGACACGGGCACATTAAGATGCCCCTGCGGGCGGGACCACTGCCATAAACAGTACATGGCTAATTAATCTGAACTTGGATGGAAGAATACAGCCTTAGTTTATATGCCAGACTGCTGGAAGATGGTACACATGCAATAATGACGATTATCATCAGAAAATTAAAACACAAATTGCTCAAAGATAAATAAAAAGGCAATGAAAACTATCTTTTCAGTTCAACCAGAAGCCTGGAGTGACATGTATGTCAGGTATTGAGAACAGTATCTCTTATTATCATACAGTACCAACTCTCTCATCCTTCTTGTGCTACAGCCTGCATTGTTTTGGTGAGTCCTGACAAAACCCATGTGCTTACCATGACAGGCTCAAGCTGGGAGGAGAAATCCTCGTCTTTGCTCACAGCACTTTGAGGCTCTTCTTTCCGTAACAGTAAAAGCTGGAAAACAAAATGGCAAAGTGTAAATGTGAAGACAAATTCATTTTATCTTCTGGTGGCAAATAAATTATTTTAAATGCAAGCTAATTTTAAAGACCAAGACTCTAGCTAGGAGAAAACCCCCAATTATACATCAATGAACAGATGAAGTCAATACAAACTAATTTGCCTTACAAGCACACACCATTATGAAACATGCCTGGCTGCTTTAATGCATTCTCAATAATCACCAGTGAACAGACTGTCAGGAGAAGAATAGTTGAACGTAACAATTATACTAATCTGTTTGTATCATTTAAATTAAACATATGGCTTTCCAGGCTGCCCTGAGAACATTCCCAAGTCATTTATAGATGCAGACTCTTCCCATCTGTCTCTTATTTTTTTATATAAATATAGTATGGATCTTCCTACCCACATCACACAAAAGGATACAAGTAAAATACATTGAAAATATGTGCAGTGTTCTACAGTGCTGAAGCTCATTTGCCCTTACATTTATATTTGGAAGTTTCAGCACTGTGGGTGATGAAGGAGCCATACTGAATTCACCAGCCCACAGACACAATGACATTGTAATATCACTAACTGCACACTGTATATTGTACAGAATATTTATTGGCCGGGGGGCAGGGGGGCGGGACACAACAAAACAGCAGTATTCAAAAATGCCCAAAGACAAAGGAAAATCCAGATCTACTACCTCTGTTGGACCTAAATAGTCCCATTAATATCAGTAAAAACAACAAGGAGTCCTCAGAGACTAACAAATTTGTTTGTGCATAAGCCTTTGTGGGCTAAAACTCACTTCATCAGATGCATGGAGTGGAAAATACAGTACGGAGATATAAATATACAGCATATGAAAAGATGGGAGTTGCCCTACAAAGTGTGGGGCGTCAGTGCTAACGAGTCAATTCAATTATTGTGAAAGTGGGCTATTCTCAACAGTTGACAAGAAGGGGAGGAAATCGCTTTAGTAGAACTAATGAGGCCAATGTAATCTACACCATCAGCAAGACTGCTATGGGTACCCGCATGGCCCCACAGTATGCCAACATTTTTATGGCTGACCAAGAACAACACTTCCTCAGCTCTCGTCCCCTAACACCCCTACTCTATTTGCGCTACCTTGAGGACATCATCGTTATCTGGACTCATGGGAAGGAGGCCCTTGACAAATTCCACCAGGATTTCAACAATTTCCACCCCACCATGAAACTCAGCCTGGACCACTCATAGAATCAGAACATCAGGGTTGCAAGGGACCTCAGGAGGTCATCTAGTTCAATCCACTGCTCAAAGCAGGTCCAATCCCCAACTAAATCATCCCAGCCAGGCCTTTGTCAAGCCTGACCTTAAAAAGCTCTAAGGAAGGAGATTCCATCACCTCCCTACGTGATTCACCACCCTCCTAGTTAAAAAGTTTTTCGTAATATCCAACCTAACCCCCCCCCCACTGCAACTTGAGACCATTACTCCCTTTTCTTTCATCTGCTAATCCTCCCTCATTCTTCTCTTCTGCAGACTAAACAATCCCAGTTCCCTCAGCCTCTCTTCATAAGTCATGTGCTCCAGCCCCCTAATCATTTTTGTTGCCCTTCACTGGACTCTTTCCAATTTTTCCACATCCTTCTTGTAGTGTGGGGCCCAAAACTGGACACAATACTCCACATGAGGCCTCACCAATGTCAAATAGAAGGGAATGATCACGTCCCCCGATCTGCTGGCAATGCTCCTACTTATACAGCCCAAAATGTTGTCTTGGCAACAAGGGCACACTGTTGACTCATATCCAGCTTCTCGTCCACTGTAACCCCTAGGTCCTTTTCTGTGGAACTGCTGCCTAGCCATTCGGTCCCTAGTTTGTAGCAGTGCATGGGATTCTTCCTTCCTAAGTGCAGGACTCTGCACTTGTCCTTGTTGAACCTCATCAGATTTCTTTTGGCCCAATCCTCTAATTTGTCTAGGATCCTCTGTATCCTATCCCTACCTTCCAGCGTATCTACCACTCCTCTCAGTTTAGTGTCATCTGCAAACTTGCTGAGGGTGCAGTCCACACCATCCTTCAGATCATTAATGAAGATATTGAACAAAACCGGCCCCAGGACCAATCCTTGGCACTCTCCGCTTGATACTGACTGCCAACTAGACATGGAGCCGTTGATCACTACCCACTGAGCCCGATGATCTAGCCAGCTTTCTATCCACCTTATACTCCATTCATCCAGCCTATACTTCTTTAACTTGCCAGCAAGAATACTGTGGGAGACCATATCAAAAGGTTTGCTAAAGTCAAGGAATAACATGTCCACTGCTTTCCCCTCATCCGCAGACCCAGTTATCTCCTCATAGAAGGCAATTAGGTTAGTCAGCCATGACTTGCCCTTGGTGAATCCATGCTGACTGTTCCTGATCACTTTCCTCTCCTCTAAGTGCTTCAGAATTGATTCCTTGAGGACCTGCTCCATGACTTTTCCAGGGTCGAAGGCAACGGCTGATCACCGCATACCAACATCGCAGTCCCTGGTACCAGCCCAAAGCAGCGTGCTGGGGTTGGGGTCAGGGCCAACTCCATCAGACTGGCCCAGAGCCTAATGTCTCTTTCCCTTTTGGTCCAGGGCCTAAATAATTTGCATATTTTGCATCTTTCACTGATGTAGGTCTCTCCCAAACAGTGCAAAGTCTGTGTGCGGGTCACTACTTGGCATAGGACACTGACAAGAACCGCACACCTTAAATCCCGGGGCTTGAGGCATGCCCCAGCCCGGGCTCACTGACTAATTAAACAGCTAACTAACTACAGATACTAAAAGTACGAACAGTTCTGGGCCGAGCTACATCGAAGCTGGAGCAGAGCAGTTCCAACGCACCTTCACTGGTGAGAAGAAGGAACTGAGGGTCGGGGGAGTGCACAGCTCCCCTTACACCATGCCAGGCATGTACCACTCCAGGGGCGCACACTCCCCACGGGTACTGCTAGGGGGAAAGCTTCCGGCACCAGTGCGTGTGGTGAACATGCAAATCTACTGTGGAATACACATGAGTAATCACTCAAAGAATATGTATTAAGGATATAACAACCAACAAGAATGCACTTTTATCTAGAAAACCATGATTAAATTGAGTCTTCCTGACTAGTGATTTAAATCATAAATCCACCCTGTTGCTGGCACTTAAAATTAGAAAGGTTGTAGAGCAGTTTCTAAACTAAGGGCTGGAGGAAAGCTAACAAGTTTTTGTTTTTTTTTAAGAATATCAGGGTTGGAAGAGACCTCAGGAGGTCATCTAGTCCAACTCCCTGCTCAAAGTGGGATCAATCCCCAGACAGATTTTTGCCCCAGATTCCTAAATGGCCCCCTCAAGGATTGAGGTCACAACCCTGGGTTTAGCAGGCCAGTGCTCAAACCACTGAGCTATCCCTCCCCCAGTGTGGATAAGCATGTGGTTCGGACAGAGACATTCCTTAGGGGGAGGATCCATTAATGGAGATTCGGTATGTCCTAGTAGGCAGAAGAGGATGGAAGATGATAAAATATAGGTAGAAACTGATAAAAATAGTCAAATGAAAAAAGTCCCATTCAATTACATCAGGTAATGGCAGACAGCTGAAAAGTGACATGTTTTTAAAGTGCTTATATACCAATGCTAGAAGTCTAAATAATATGGCTGAACTAGAGTGCCTCATATTAAATAAGGATATTGATAAAATAGGCATCACAGAAACTTGGTGGGATGAAGATAATCAATGGGACACAGTAATACCAGGGTACAAAATATACCGGAAGGACAGAACAGGTCGTGCTGGTGGAGGAGTGGTATTATGTGTGAAAGAAAACATAGAATCAAATGAAGTAAAAATCTTAAATGAACCAAACTGTACCACAGAATCTCCATGGATAGTAATTTCATACTCTAAGAATAAGAATATAGCAGTAGGGATATATTACAGACCACCTGACCAGGAAGGTGATAGTGACTGTGAAATGCTCAGGGAGATTAGAGAGGCTATTAAAATAAAAAACTCAATAATAATGGGGGATTTCAACTAACCACATATTGACTGGGTACATGTCACCTCAAGACGGGATGCAGAGATAAAATTTCTTGACACCTTAAATGACTGCTTCTTGGAGCAGCCAGTCCTGGAACCCACAAGAGGACAGACAATTATTGATTTAGTCCTAAGTGGAGTGCAGGATCGGGTCCAAGAGAAGAATATAGCTGGACCGCTTGGTAATAGTGACCATAATATAATTAAATTTAACATCCCTGTGGCAGGGAAAACACCACAGCAGCCTAACACTGTAGCATTTAATTTCAGAACGAGGAACTACACAAAAATGAGGAAGTTGGTTAAACAGAAATTAAAAGGTACAGCGCAAAAAGTGAAATCCCTGCAAGCTGCATGGAAATTTTTTAAAGACATCATAACAGAGGCTCAACTTAAATGTACACCCCAAATTAAACAACATAGTGAGAGAATCAAAAGAGTGCCACGATGGCTAAATAAAAAAGTAAAAGAAGCAGTGAGAGGCAAGAAGGCATCCTTTAAAATGTGGAAGTTAAATCCTAGTGATGAAAATAGAAAGAAGCATAAACTCTGACAAGTGAAGTGTAAAAATGTAATTAGGAAGGCCAAAAAGGAATTTGAGGAACAGCTACCAAAGATTCAAAAAGTAATAGCAAAAATACATTTTAAGTACATCAGAAGCAGGAAGTCTGCTAAACAACCAGTGGGGCTACTGGATAATCAAGATGCTAAAGGAGCACTCAAGGACGATAAGGCCATTGCAGAGAAACTAAATGAATTATTTCCATCAGTCTCCATTCTTTTTAGGTGACAATTCTGAGGTACTGTCCCAGATTAAGATGTCATTAGAGAATGTTTTGGAACAAACTGATAAACTAAACCAGGGGTCAGCAACCTTTCAGAAGTGGTGTGCCAAGTCTTCATTTATTCACTCTAATTTAAGGCTTCGCATGCCGGTCATACATTTTAACGTTTTTAGAAGGTCTCTTTCCATAAGTCTATAATATAGAAAGAAACTATTGTTGTATGTAAAGTAAATAAGGTTTTTAAAATGTTTAAGAAACTTCATTTAAAATCAAATTAAAATGCAGAGCTCCCCTGACCGGTGGCCAGGACCCGGGCAGTGTGAGTGCCACTGAAAATCAGCTTGCGTGCTGCTTCGGCACACGTGCCATAGGTTGCCTACCCCTGATCTAGTCTGACCTCTTGTATATTACAGATTTTAAATTTCACACAGTTACGCCTGTATTGAACCTAATAACTTGTGTTTGGCTAAAGCATATCTTCTTCAGAAAGGCATCCAGTGTTGATCTGAAGACATCAAGAGATGGAGAATCCACCATTTCCCTTGGTAGTTTCCAATGGTATTTACCCTCACTGTTAAAAAAAAATCGTACCTTATTTCTTATTTGAATTTGTCTGTCTTCACATTCCAGACACTGGTTCTTGTTATGCCTTTCTTGGCAGCATCCACTTTATCAAGATCTTTCCAGGTCCTGGACAACAGATCCATTTTTGGAGTACAGGTGGAGATAAAACCTTTATTTCTTCACTTCTTTATTTTTATTTATTTAGTAAGTGCCTATCCCAATAGCTCTATGTAGCTAACAATTAACTAAATACATAAAATCAAAGATAAAAGATCCAACAGTGAAAATCTTATTCAACTGAATCTAAAATACCACTTAGCTAAATAATGACTTGCTTGTTCAATCACCTCTGCATCACCAGAGGTATTCAATAATCAGACCAGGGTACAAATCTGGATGGCCAGATGCTCTTGAATGGACTGCAAAATCTTTTTATTCACTTATTGTTATCATTATTGTTATTGCGGTGTGAAAATGTTTCTCTGGAATCTGTACCTTGACCAAGAACCGGACACAATACTCCAGGTGTGGCCTCACCGGTGTTGTCGAATAGAGGGGAATAATCACTTCCCTTGATCCGCTGGCAGTGCTCCTACTAATACAGCCCAATATGCCGTTGGACTTCTTGGCAACGAAGGCACACTGCTGACTCCTATCCAGCTTCTCATCCACTGTAATCCCCAGGTCCTTTTCTGCAGAACTGCGGCTTAGCCAGTCGGTCCCCAGCCTGTAGCAGTGCATGGGATTCTTTCTTCCTAAGTGTAGGACTTGCACTTGTCCTCAATGAACCTCATCAGATTTCTTTTGGCCCAATCCTCCAATTTGTCTAGGTCACTCTGGACCCTATCCCTACACTCCAGCATATCTACCTCTCCCCCTAGCTTGGTGTCATCGGCAAATTTGCTGAGGCTGCAATTCATCCCACCATCCAGATCACTAATAAACAGTTGAACAAAAACATTCAATGGTCAGGTTTACACATTTCTATGTCCCCCGCACCTGAAAGCGTTCAAGTCCAACTAGTAGATAAGAAAGATAAGAGCTTTACTGAAAGCAAAGAATAAAGCATGCTGAATTTCATCAACAACGCTTTTTGCTAATGTGGTCTAAAATTCTCGGAAACATCATGTAACAAAATTGTACTCTTGCACTCTATATCAGTAGTACCTATTTATTTTTAAAACCCTACCAAATTAAATGATTTATATGAAGAAAAATGTGATCTAATAACTCTTTTTCATCTCTTAACTACTATGGTCCTAAAATAAAGAGTGAGCGATTAGTATGACATTACTTCAGCTATTATTAAAAGCAAATTCCCTCACAGCCTGACTGCAGCAATTATACTAGCTGAATTTAGCAACTGCTATAGGCTACAAAACAACTACCATTATTACATCCCTGTGGGTGAAGTTATATCTTTTATTGAATCAAATTGTGTCAGTGAGAGAGAGAAGCTTTTGAGCTACACAGAGCTCTTCTTCAGGTTTGGGAAAGGTACTTAGGCCATGTCTACATTGGCACTTATGTCAACATTTTGTTGCTTAGGGGTGTGAAAAAAACCACCCCTGAGCAATGTAAATTTTGCCGGCATAAGCACTTACGTGTACAGCACTATGTCAATGGGAGATGCTCTTCCATGGACATACCTACCACCACTCATTGAGCTTGTTTTATTATGTCAATGGGAGACCTTAAATAGCTCAGTGGCCTGCTAAAGCCAGGGTTGTGAGTTCAATCCTTGAGGGGGCCATTTAGGAATATGGGACAAAAATCTGTTGGATGATTTAAGTGGCGGTTGGACTAGATGATCTCCTGAGGTCCCTTCCGACCCTGATATTCTCTGATTCCTGTCAATATAATGCAGCTACAGGAGCACTGTAGTCTTATTGGAAACCTGGGGTGTGGGTGGGCACAAGCCTGCCCAATTCTAAAGGCCCCTCCCCCAGCCTAGTGGGAGGGACCACTGGACCCAGGGACCAAATGAACACAGGGGACAACAAATAAAAAAAACAAGGATTGAGGTGAAGATCATAGGTTCAAAATGAGGATACCGGATGGAGACACCTAGCAGAGTGCCCAGGACAGCGCCCACTGCTCCTCAAAGGTGTCAAGGGAGCCAGCGGACGCTGCCCAGTGGAACTCTGCCCAGAAGCGTGAAACTAGGGAGGAAAGGAAATAGGCCCCACGGTCGCAGTGCACTCCTCCTGGTAGTGTAGATGAAGAGTTTGGCCAGGGCCAGGAGGAGGCTGACCAGGAGGTCTCACAACTTCGTGGGGCCATGGATGGCGTGTGCAGAAAGGAGCAGGTGGGGAAAAGTGCAGCCAGAACCACAACAAGAGGTTCTGAAGGAGCCGGAATAGGGGCTGCAACCTGGCGCATTCAAGATAGGCGTGCGCCAGGTTCTCCCTCATGCCGCAAAAGGGGAAGGCCTTGGGCACGGGTGTGAACCGCGCCAGGTACATGCCCATGCTCATGGTTCCGTGAAGGAGCCGCTAACCGACGTCCCTGGCGGGCTGTGGGACAAGGTGGAATGAAGGCTAACCCCCCAGGGCTTCTCATCCTCTTTAGGCGGAAGACAGTCCCGCCATTTGGTGTTGGGGGCCGGGGGAGAGACACACACGAGGGCGAGGAAATGCAGTGTGTGGAGTACGTGTACAGTTGGTCTCTAGGTGTGGTTTGGAACCAGACTGGCTGCAGGGTGTGCAGCTGGCTCAAAGTGTGGGAACAGGGAGGCCGGGGTGCTCGCGGAACAGGGGCCGAATAAAAATGTCCAGAGGGCCTGGCGTGAAGGATGCGCAGACAGCACCCTCTCGCAGGGTCCATTGCAGGAAGACAAGAGAAACGGGTGACACGGCGGCCTTCATCTCCTGGAGTACGCACAAGGGGGTCGGAAGGGTGGAGAGCCCCATGCGCAGACCGAGCATATGGGGATCCATCCAGTCCCCGCTGTCGTAGTCCAGGAGGTCTCCGACCCTAGTGGTTTCTGCCAGGACCAACCTCCGGCACACGAAGGGAGACTCCGCCATCTGCACACACAGACAGGGGTTGAGTAGCAGGGGCTCCGCGAGGAGGTCCGCCACCTCGGTGGCCACAAAAGACCTGGTCGCCGAAAAGAGCTTCCAGGTCTGGAGGAGGTCCTGGCAGAAGACCAGCAGCTCTGAGAGGTCTCGCGGAAGATCCCTCAGGTGGGGAAAAAAGAGCTGCCGGTCATATCGGAGCCCTCGGAGGCGGCAGAGGAAGGTGTGCGCCAACGTGCTCCACGCTGGACTACTCGCACCGTAAAGGAGTCTCTGCAGGGCCTGGAGGTGGAAGACATGGACCTGGCTGCGAAGGCAGACCAGGTCCTGCCCTCTCTCCTCCAGGTTAAGACTCAAAACTCCTGCAGGGACCCAGTGCAGCCGCAGCCAGAAGAACTCCAGGGACATCCTCTGGAGCCTGGCCAGGATCCATGGGGCAGGGCTCAGGGTGTTGAGACGGTGTCAGAGCATGGACAGGACTAGCTGGTTCAGCACCAGCGCCCTCCCTTGCAGGGAGAGACACCAGAGCAGTCCTGTCCATCTCCACAGCCGCTCACCCACCTTGGCCTCCAAATCCAATCAGGGCCAATCAGACAGTCAATCTCAGGGCCAGGCTCAGCCCTATAAAAAGGCTGCTCAGGGAGAGGAGAGTCAGTCTGTCCCAGGCCATTGACAGGGGAAGGTCAGTCTCCAGAGCTGGGAGACTAGCACCACAGACAGCGCAGTTCTGGCCAGGCTCAGGGAGCAGAAGGGAGCTCTAGCCCACAGTCTGCCAGGCTGCAGGCCCTGAAGGGAAGGGCCTAGCGGGTGCAAGGGGCCATAGGGGAAGTGGCCGAGGGAAGTGGACAGACAAGGGGAGAGAGGGAGGACAGCAAGGCTGCCGCCAGAGGATCCCTGGGCCGGGACCCAGAGTAGAGGGCGGGCCTGGGTCCCTCCTTCCCCCCTTGCAGTAGACCCAGCCATCGGACATGGGGAGCAGCCATCACAGTCTACGCCAGATCCCTGACACGAGGGATTAGACTTTGGGGGTGTGGTTGGACATGGTGGCTGGGGCACAGAGAGACTGCTGTTCCCCCACCCCACTCCCCAGGAAGGGGGTGTGGATGGACTAAGGGGCACTGCTGCAGGGCAGTGGTCAGGAAGAGGACGCAGCGAGCTGGGGAGCAACACGGGCTCAGACGCAAACCAAGGGTGAGACAACGTGCGGGACACCACCAGGAGAGGGTGCTCCACTGGACTGAGCTAATTCCCAGAGGTAACCAGTAGGAGGCACTGTGGTGGTGAGTCCCAACCTTGTCACATGCGCTCTTACAGCAGCACAGCTGCACAGGTACACCAATGCCACTGTAAGCTTGTTAAGTGTAGAAATGGCCTTAGAGCAGTGGTCCCCAAACAACCCCGGCCAGTGGGAGCTGGGTGGGGGCAGTGCCTGCAGGAGAGTGTGTACAGAGCTGCTTGCATGCCTCCGCCTAGGAGCCGGACCTGCTGCTGGCTGCTTCCAGGGCACAGCCTGCCTTAGCCTCACCACTGACCAGGAGCCGCCTGAGGTAAGCTCACACTCCAATCTCCTGCCCAGCCCTGAGCCCCCTTCCCCAACCCAGAGCCCCTTCCTGCACCCCAAGCCCCTCATCCCCAGCTCTATTGGGTCGTGGGCATCAACAATTTTCTTCAACTGAGTTGCTAGGGAAAAAGTTTGAAAACTTGAAAAAGTGGTTCTCAATCTTCTCCATATCAACTTCTCTTCCTCCCTTCAACGCTGTACCTGAGACCACTCTTCCATTTTGTAATCTGAAAATCACAGGGTGGTTGTGACTGCCTGATACCTGTTTACAAACCCCCTCAGAGTTAACACTCATTTTGAGAAAGAATGCATCTTTTAGAGGCCAGCAGCCGAACTGTACTCCCCCCATGCCACTAACTGGCCTTAACACTTTGCATTTATGTAGAACATGAGCACTGTTTAGTTACACTTCACAATGGCCTTGGCTACACTGGAGAGTTGCAGTGCTGGTGGTGGCTTTACAGCGCTGCAACTCACTCACTGTTCACACTTGCAAGGCACATACAGCGCTGTATCTCCTTGGCTACAGCGTTGCATGTACTCCATCTCGGCCTGGAGAATAACGACTGCTGTGCTGGTGATGCAGCGCTGCTCCGCCAGTGTGGCCACCAAAAGCGCTGTTATTGACCTCCAGAGGTATTCGGAGTTATCCCAGAATGCCTGGTCAGCCACTCTGCTCATCAGTTCAAACTCTACTGCCCTGGCCTCAGGTGACCCGCCCTTTAAATGCCCCAGGAATTTTAAAAAACCCCTTCCTGTTTGCTCAGCCAGGTGTGGAGTGCAATCAGTGAATCTTTCCAGGTGACCATGCCTCCATGCACCAAACGAGCCCCAGCATGGAGCAATGGCGAGTTGCTGGACCTCATCAGTGTTTGGGGGGAGGAAGCTCTGCAGTCCCAGCTGCGCTCCAGCCGAAGGAATTACGATACCTATGGGCAGATATCAAGGGCCACGCTGGAAAGGGGCCATGACCGGGACGCGGTGCAGTGCAGGGCTAAAGTGAAGGAGCTGCAGAGGGCCTATTGCAAAGCCCGCGAGGGAAACCGCCGCTCCGGCGCTGCTCCCACGACCTGCAGTTTTTAAAAAGAGCTGGACGCGATACTTGGGGGTGAACCCACCGCCAATCTGAGGACCACGATGGACACTTCAGAGCGGGGAGAGGGGGCGGGGAGGAAGAGGAGGGGGGGAGGAGGAAACAGAGTGAGGGTACTGGGGTCGGGGGGAGACACCCCGGAGTCCCAGGAGGCATGCAGCCAGGAGCTCTTCTCAAGCCAGGAGGAAGGCAGCCAGTCGCAGCAGCCGGTACTTGGTGAGGGACAAGCAGAGGAGCGGGTTCCCGGTAAGCGGCTTTTATTTTCAGGATGGAAATGTTTCAGGAAAGGAGGGAGGGTTAGGGCTGCATGCATGCACGCCTAGATGCGGAATAGCCCATTGATGTGGTTTATCACATCACGGTAATCGGCCTCGGTAATCTCTTCAAAAGTTTCAGCCAGAGTGTGGGCAATGCACTTGCGCAAGTTTATAGGGAGAGCCACTGTGGTCCTTGTCCCAGTCAACCTAACGCGTCTGCGCCACTGTGCCGCGAGGGGTGGGGGGACCATTGCTGCACACAGGCAAGATGCATAGGGGCCAGGGCGGAAATCGCATTGCTGTAGAAGACCCTCCCGCTCTTCCCAGGTGGCCCGCAGCAGCGAGAGATCTTCCATGATCAACTCCTGTGGAAAATGTTGGGAGAGTGTTCAGTGTAGGTGCCCCCTGCAGCTGTTTGCTTTCCCCAATGCACAGAAACCCTAGTATAGCCCTGAAGCAATCAGAGCCCCCTTACTCACCATTTCAAGGCTCCTGTGGGTTTTGTGCGCTCTCTTTGGTATGGAAAAATTATACTAAAGTGAAGACTGTAAACTCCTTCACTGTGTGGGAATAACTGTCTGAGATATAAACAATTCTGCCTCTGTTAAGTGTTGCCTTTTTTGCCTTTCCACACGCAACCTTGAGTTCTCGGCTGTCCGAGTTATGAACAGCTCAAAGACTCCAAAACCTCTGGAAGAAGCTGCGAAAAAGCAAAGAAGACTTGCTGCAAGCAGTTATGGATCACTCTGCCAGAGAATCAAAACGTGCTGGACTGGAGGGAAAGGGAAAGCAGGATCCGCCAGAGAAACGCAGCGGCCAGGAAGAAAAGCACAAACCAGCTGATAAGCATCCTGGCGCGCCAAGCGGACTCTATCCAGGCGCTCTTAGCCATGCAGGCAGAGCACTACCACGCCGGCTCCCCCCGTCCCAAAGCTCTTTCCCTTGTGCCCCAACGTCAGCTCCAAACCCCCTTCCCCAGCACCCAGGTTCTTACCACCACCAGCTGCCTCCAACACCTGTACGTTCACCAACCAGCCCTGAGAACTACGACCCTTACCCTCTGTACTCAACCCCCATCACCATGCAGTATAGGCATCCTGAAGTGCAGCAGTCATTGCACAGCACTCCAGACAGGACATATTCAAACCTGTGACTGTACAGCTCCCCACCCCACCTCCCTGCCCTTTTAGGTTCCCAAAATGTTGTGTGTCTGTCAATAAAGTTATTTTCTTTTCAATAAATGAATTCTTGCTTTGAAAACACAGTCTTTATTATTGCAGAAAGTCAAAGATACCTTAGCCCAGGAAAGAAACAGGCACTGCAAATCAGCTTGGGAAAAACAGATTCTTACTAACATTGTAACCACTGCACTTCACTCCCGTGCAAGGCACCAAACATTATTGTTGGTTTTCAGCCTCATATTCCTCCCTCAAGGCATCCCTAATCCTTGAAGCCCTGTGCTGGGCCTCTCTAGTAGCCCTGTTCCCTGGCTGTGCAAATTCAGCCTCCAGGCGTTGAACCTCGGAGGTCCATGCCTGACTGAATCTTTCACCCTTCTCTTCATTAATATTATGGAGAGTACAGCATGCGGATATAACCGCAGGGATGCTGCTTTCCCCCAAGTCTAGCTTCCCATACAGAGATCGCCAGCACCCCTTTAAACGGCCAAAAGCACACTCCACAGTCATTAGGCACCGGCTCAGCCTGTAGTTGAACCAGTCCTTGCTCCTGTCAAGCTTCCCTGTATACGGTTTCATGAGCCAAGGCATTAACAGGTAAGCGGGGTCTCCAAGGATCACAATGGGCATTTCAACGTCCCCGACTGTGATCTTCCGGTCTGGGAAAAAAGTTCCTGCCTGCAGCTTCCTGAACAGGGCAGTGTTCCGAAAGATGCATCATGCACCTTTCCAGGCCAGCCTGTGTTAATGTCAATGAAACGCCCACGGTGATCCACAAGCACCTGGAGAACCATAGAGAAATACCCCTTCCAATTAACGTACTCGGATGCTAGGTGGGGTGGTGCCAGAATAGGAATATGCGCCCATCTATCGCCCCTCCACAGTTAGTGAAACCCATTTGTGCAAAGCCATCCACAATGTCCTGCACGTTCCCCACAGTCATGGTTCTTCTTAGCAGGATGCGATTAATGGCCCTGCAAACTTGCATCAACACGATTCCAACGGTCGACTTTCCCACTCCAAACTGGTTCCCGACCGATCGGTAGCTGTCTGGAGATGCCAGCTTCCAGATTGCAATAGCCACCCGCTCCTCTACCAGCAGGGCAGTTCTCAATCTCGTGTCCTTGCGCCGCAGGGTGGGGGCGAGCTCAGCACACAGTCCCATGAAAGTGGCTTTTCTCATCCGAAAGTTCTGCAGCCACTGCTCGTCATCCCAGACTTCCATGACGATGTGATCCCACCACTCAGTGCTTGTTTCCCGAGCCCAAAAGCGGCGTTTCACGGTGCTGAGCATTTCAGTGAATGCCAGAAGCAATTTCGTGTCATACGCGTCAGGCGACTCGCTATCATCGTCACAACTCCTCATCACTTTGGATCTTAAGGAATAGCTCAACTGCCAAACGTGATGTGCTCGCGAGACTCATCAGCATACTCCTCAGCAGTTCGGGCTCCATTTCCCACAGAAATCGCGCTGCACAGAAACCATTGAGAGAGTCAAGATGGCGCCAAACGTGGACGGAAAAACAGGGATTGCTGGGATGTGAAGCGATGCATCACGGGGCGTTGGGACAGGAAGCAAAATGACCCGCACCCTCCGCCCCCTTCCCACAACCCACGGCACCAAAATGGGATGAGGTGCTCTGTGGGATAGCTGCCCATAATGCACCACTCCCGATACTGCTGCAAATCCTGCAAATGTGGCCACACTGCAGCGCTGGTAGCTGTCAGTGTGACCACACTCCAGCGCTTTCCCTACACAGCTGTACGAAGACAGCTGTAACTCCCAGCGCTGCACACCTGCAAGTGCCAAGCCCAACAATCCTAAGGAACAGGCAAACAGCATTACCTCTATCTTACACATGAGGAAAAAGAGGCTCATACATGTTAAGTGACTTGCTCAAAGGCCACCCCGGCCCCCATTGTCGTAGACACTGTCCAAACAGAGAACACAAAGATGATCCCTGCCCTGAAGAGTGTACATCTACAGACCCATGCCTAGTCCATTACACCCCGAAGCCTCTAGAGCAGGCACTTCAGCTCTCTGAGTGAATTTTCAAAAGCACTCAGCACTGCTCTAACCCTACTACCATTAAAGCCAATAGTAAAACCCCCAAATATTTCAATGGGAATAGAGCTCAGCCCATGCTCAGCACTCTGAAAATCTTAAACAGAGCTAATATTTACTTTCCTCACACAGGAGCTGCAAGAGTAGATTTGTTAATGTATTAATGAATGGTTAACATTTCTGTAGTGGTCCTGTCCTGATCTTGTATATTTATTTACTTCAAAAAAAGTGTGCTTGTTTTATTCCCTTAAAGAATTGTCGCTGGCTAAGGAATTTATTCTTCTTTTGAGATTTCCTTTAACCGTTGTATTAAGTGGAAGAGATGCTGATCCTCTTGGCTAATCTAAGATGGTCTTTCAAAATTGTACACCTAGAGGGCTGGTGAGCCTTGGTATAGAATAATAGAATATCAGGCTTGGAAGGAACCTCAGGAGGCCATCTAGTCCAAGCCCCTGCTCAAAGCAGGACCAATTCCCAACTAAATCATCCCAGCCAGGCCTTTGTCAAGCCTGACCTTAAAAACCTCTAAGGAAGGAGGTTCCACCACCGCCCTAGGTAACTCATTCCAATGATTCACCACCCTCCTAGTGAAATAGTTTTTCCTAATATCCAACCTAAACCTCCCTCACTGCAACTTGAGACCATTACTCCTTGTTCTCTCATCTGCTACTACAGAGAACAGTCTAGATCCATCCTCTTTGGAACCCCCTTTCAGGTAGCTGAAAGCAGCTATCAAATCCACAGACCTCATTCTTCTCTTCTGCAGACTAAACATTCCCAGTTCGCTCAGCCTCTCTTCATAAGTCATGTGCTCCAGCCCCCTAATCATTTTTGTTGCCCTTCACTGGACTCTTTCCAATTTTTCCACATCATTGTAGTGTGGGGCCCAAAACTGGACACAGTACTCCACATGAGGCCTCACCAATGTCAAATAGAGGGGAATGATCACGTCCCTTGATCTGTTGGCAATGCTCCTATTTATACAGCCCAAAATCCCATTAGCCTTCTTGGCAACAAGGGCACACTGTTAACTCATATCCAGCTTCTCGTCCACTGTAACCCCTAGGTCCTTTTCTGCAGAACTGCTGCCGAGCCATTCGGTCCCCAGTCTGTAGCAGTGCATGGGATTCTTCCATCCTAAGCACAGGACTCTGCACTTGTCTTTGTTGAACCTCATCAGATTTCTTTTGGCCCAATCCTCCAATTTGTTTAGGTTACTTTGTATCCTATCCCTACCCTCTGGCGTATCTACCACTCCTACCAGTTTAGTGTCATCTGCAAACTTGCTGAGGGTGCAATCCACGCCATCCTCCAGATCATTAATGAAGATATCGAACAAAACTCGCCCCAGGACCGACCCTTCAGGCACTCCGCTTGATACCGGCTGCCAACTAGACAAGGAGGCATTGATCACTACCCACTGAGCCCAATGATCTAGCCAGCTTTCTATCCACCTTATAGTCCATTCATTTTTAACTTGCTGGCAAGAATACTGTGGAAGGTGGTATCAAAAGCTTTGCTAAAGACAAGGAATAACATGTCCAGTGCTTTCCCCTCATCCACAGAGCCAGTTATGTCTTCTCAGAAGGCAATTAGTCATCATGTAGTCAACAGTGGTGGTGTCCTACATGTGGCCCTCGCAACTCTAAATTGTTACTCAGAAGAAGTTCAGAAGAAAAATATGTATTTGAAAGCAACTGAGCTGTGTCCTGTGATTTTTGAACCACAGTGTTTGAATTAGCCTCTATGGCTAGGATGATGGCACTATCTCCTTAACTGCCTCTCACTGCTTCCCATATAACCCCAGCAGCAGCTCTGGTGCATCTGAGTTGAAAGCACTGGAGACTGTTGTTCCTGCCCTGCAGCAGCTGTTCATCAGCATCCCTGAAGGCCATCAGCTGCACTGCAGGAGAGTAGGTCTGGCGTTCCATTGCCTAATTCTGGCCAATCTGTGAGTGTCCCAGAGAGAGCAGGATAGTTCTGACTCATCCTATGGGAGCTACTAGCAAAGGATGGTTCTGCCTTCCCAACACAAACTACAGTAGCATGGCAGCACACGGAAAGAGAAGAAGAGACACTGACAAACATCCTGATTTTTTGCCTCAGTTCTGGCACGTCAGAGCAGCCTGGGGTCTAATTTATAACAGCTGGCTATGGTCCGTGTGACAGAGCATGCCTGCCCCTCACTGGTACTGCAGGGGTTAACTCCTCCACTTGGGACAAGGTGGCCATGCTGGGTATGCTCCAGCTGAAGACTAGGCATAAAAGGGAGCTGTCCAGCTCATTCCAGGTGGACTGCTGAGAAGAGAGGATGCACATTGCAGGCTACAACACAAAAACTGCCGAGGCTCCTGGCCGCAGATGCCAGAGGTGCCAAAACCCAGGCGGATGCCCAAAGAGTGTCAGAGTTGCTGAGAGCTGCACAGGCAGAGGAGCCCACAGACCCTGGCAACATCTGGATCACTGCACCAGGGACAAGGTAGGAAGTAGCTCAGGGGGACTAGTCACTGTGCCAGGTGGCGTCAGCATGCTTTGGTCATATTCCCCGCTGCCACAGCCCTGAGCTGGGACCCAGTGGAGCAGAGAGGGCCCAGATCCCCCTACCATAGCCACCACCACTCCCAAGTGGTGGCCCACTCCCCTAACAGGGCACTAGGCCACTCAACCCTGCTGAAGTGGGCAGCCATATTGACTTTGGCTGCTAGGCCACAAAGAGATGTTGCCTCCGGTGAGAACGCCACCCTATCCCAGTAGGGAGGCTGGCCTTGGCAGTGATTCCCGGGTGGCTGGAGTAACTGTTGTCCACAATCCCCAGAAGCTGGTGCCACTGGCCCCGGGTAACCCAGGCCCAAGATTTAATCACAGGTATTCCTTGTATAAGTCATGGACAGGTCACGGGCTGTGAACTTTTGTTTATTGCCCATGACCTGTCCATGACTTTTACTAAAAATACCCATGACTAAACTGTAGCCTTATATATAGACTCTGGCCATTAGGCCACGCAGCCCGCACCTCATGGCAACCATCTAGACTTTGGCCATTGGATCACACTGCCCGGAAGAAGAGGGCAACCATATTCACTTTGGTCGTTAGCTCACACTACCCCGAGACCCAGAGTGATCACACAGACTTAGCTGCGGGGCAACAACAACTCTTAACCTATCCCAAAAGAAGATGGGGCACATCTGCCCTGCGACAGTCCCCAAGAGACAAAGAGGGAAACAAATATGCGGGCATAAAACCCTCTGGGAATGCCTTCACATTAGGTGAATCACCAGAAAAAACTTGGATGAAGAATCTGAACACAACTTGTTTACAGATCTGGGCTACAGAAACCCATTTAGGTGTTCAATCACTATGATCAGAAAATCACTGTGATCAGAATTGATTTAGCAGTTCTCACTGCTAAAGCTCAGATGAATTAAAGAGCGAGCAGATTTTCAAATAAGGTGTCATATGCCTGGAAACAAGCAACATATTTCTTATAGACTAGAAGTAGGATCCTGAACTGTAAAATAGATAGCTGACAAAGATCTGGCTGTAAATATTATCAGCAATACTCTGAAAATGAAACCTTGTTTCTGTGAACTTCAGTTTTTTCTTAACAGACAGCTTTGTTCGATTTCACTGATGTCAATCCACACATCATACCACATTCCAAGGCAATTCAGTACAAAATGAGATTAGCACAAACTATCCAAAGAAATCCATTCTCAAGACCACCTCTCAAATAGGACCAGAGTTAATCTTCCCTGATTAGTAGCTGAATGGAGTAAAAGTTCCAATCTGGTTTAACTACAGCTAGCAAATCTCCAGTGGTTTACTGCAGGTTAATAACATTTTCCCCAAATCAAATGAAAATTCTGAAATACAGTTTAGGTCCTGACTGTTCAAGAAAACCTGACTCTCAAGTTCAAATCTGTATTCCTAGACAGCTGGTTGCTAGTAATCTTTGTTCTTAAAAATAAAACTTCATTCTGTGGCTTACCAGTTCTGCTATAAAGTTTTCAAAGTATGGGGCTATTCTTTCTATTGTCACTGTATTTCTGTTAATTTCTGACGAACTAAGGTGTTTATGTTTCTCCTGTTACCCTCTCCATCCACATGTCCTGGCTGAAAGAGCAAGATGCCTAGTAAAGTTTATAATCTCACATTTAAAGATATGTAAAGATATCTGCTTAGTGCTGAGAACAAAGTAAAGTAGGAGAGAAAGAAAAAGGGAAAGAGAGAGAGAGAGAGAGAGACCCCAGTATTTAATACTCTTTCCCTTCCTTCCTTTCCCAGCACCTGAATTTCATTATTTTGGTATTAACATAGATTTTGTACTGCCCTCAAAATGTCCAGTGTGATACAGATTTTTGTTCTAACAACCCTTAAGTGCACAGTAGAAGTTGCGGGTAGGAAACGGAAGGTTTTGATTAAAAAAGGTGGCAAGATGGGGGCATTAAGCACTCCAGGAGATGGTTTGGTTTTTTTTATCTAATGTCATGTCTACACTAGCAAGCTTACAATGGCACAGCTGTATCAGTGAAAACTTCTCCTGCCGACATAGCGCTGTGCACACTACCCCTTATGCCAGCGAAACTTATGTCACTCAGGAGGATGGGGGAGTTTTCCATGCCGATGATTGACATACATTTTGCCGATATAAGTGGTAGTGTAGACACGGCCTGAGAGGCAGGTGAGACAGCTGACACTGGGCAGAGGATAAATCTTTTACCCTCCACCATGAGGGTAGAGATGACTTGAAAGTATTTTTGAGAGGGTGTTGACCTTAGTTTGCCTCTTATTTCATGAACAGACTAATCAATCATAGCTCTGGAAACCAGCAGCAAAACTTGTCTAGATAAAATCTATAAACTTACCAAATAGTGATAGGTAACAAATGAGTCTTCTTTGTCCCAGCAAGTTTCAGATGTTGCTTTTCTGACACCTCACATTGAGAGCTGCAAAATCAAAGACTGTACTTTAAAAGTCTTCAATCAGAAAAGCATTTCTTTTTTTTCAAAAACAGGATATTAAACTCAATTGCCACACAACTCTTCCCAGTTTAAAAATGAAAAGTCAACAACTGCTGGCTACTGCATGAGACCTCATAATTAGCCACATCTCAGTATACCTGAAGGTGGGTGAGGTAATATCTTTTACTGGACCAACTTCTATTGGTGAAAGCAACAGGCTTTGAAGGGGTCATACAGATTTATGAAGCACATAGGGTTCCAGTTAAAGTCTGACTCTTAGAAGGGTATGGGTCAGAAAAGTTGCCCATAAGGTATTGCAACTGTTTTTCAACCCTCTTCCCAACAGAGAAGTATTAGAAGATATTATTCAGCAACAGAGTTTGAGAAAGCTAGTATCTACACCAGACTTGCAATAGATTTGGCTTTTTATTCCCCCCGCCTCCCGCAAAAAAAGTCAAATTGAAAAAACAAAACCATTAATGGGAGCAGACGTACTGCATCAGATCAGTGGCCATCTAATCTGTTATCTTCTCTTTGACCATCCCTAGTACCAGATGCATTACAGAGAGTGTAAAAAAACCCAAGTGGACAATTATCTCCACCTAAAAAATTTCTTCCTAATCCCAATTTTTTTAAGTTACCTAAAATTATGCAAACAGATACCTTTGAAAGTATTAATGTAAAATATTTTTGCCCCAACTATGCAAAAGCCCAGCCTCTGTAGGGGTGAAATGTCTAATTTGCCTCATTCCTATGCAATGACTTCACCTAGGATCCACAGGCATCTTTCATCACATTTGTATGATTACTCTGACAAATGAAATCACGAGGCTAAAAAACTGTATGCTAAATGGAATACCAGAACCCCAAAATTAAAACTCCTGTCTGAAACCAGCCATTTCTAGAAGTATGCAAGTAACCAAACAGATGGAATACCACTTCCACACACTCAGTAAACTACTTGTGTTGTTCTTTACAATAACTTTTAAACCACCCTAATGGCATGACAGAGGCATATGAGCCAGGAAAATCTAATTTAAACAGAAATACCATTCTATCAATGGTAATAGTCTACCAATGTGACATCTATCAATGGAGATATACCCCTTAATCAGATTCTAGTTAAAAATCTCTATTTTCTTACATATGCATTGTCTAAATTAGTTAGTGCTTTACAACAGGAAAGACTAAAAAAAGAAAATAATACTTCCAGTACACAAAAAACAGGGATATCTAATTTTAGGTCTGAGGTGCTTGGAGGAGAGAACTGAAAAACAAAAACACAAACATAGGAGCAAAGTCTATCAAGCACAAGGAGTTTTAAAACAGTATTTAGTCAATATACTTTAAAGAAGAACACAGACTCACATTAACTTTCAGCTACAATAAAAAAATCTTGCACTATCAATGTTTTATCTTGTAAGATACAAGAAAGTATAAATGTGCCACTAATAATCACAATTACTAAAACAAACAGGCTAAAAAAGTAGGATACAGAGAAACTGTATTTTATTATGCCTTGCACAGTTGAGCAAAACTGCAGGTTAAATTTCCAATTCCAGAGTCTTTATGATTGATGATGGTTAGCAGTGACATATGAAGCAGAAAGAACATGGCCTGATTATCAAGCAATCTTAAACTTACAGTCTCAATCTTAATCTCAAACCAAGCTTACTGCACAAAGCTCCGTTTTACAGTTGCTCAGTTGCACAAAACTTGGTTTGACATGGAGACCGAGCAAGACATTACAGAAGTTTATTTCTGGCAGTATTTGGAAACTACTTCAGGACAGATTCATTAGCATTCCTCTGTAAAGCTGCTGGTCATAGATAAGCAGCTAAAATGTTATCACTTCCTAAGTCAGAAACTTGGGCCAAAAAACAACAAGCTATGCCAGGGGTGGGGAAACTTTTTGGCCTGAAGGCTACATCTGGTTTCCGAAATTGTATGGAGGGCCAGTTAGGGGAGGCTCTGCCTCCCCAAACAACCAGGCATGGCCCGGTCCCCGCCCCTATCTGACACCCTCCCCCCAACTTCTCGCCCCGACAGCCCCTCTGGGACTCCTGCCCCATCCACCACCACCCTGTTCCCTGTCCCCTGACTGCCCCCTGCTGCTCCATCCAACCCCCCTTCCTTCCTGACTGCCCCCCCCCACCACCAGGACCCCTACCCGCATTCAATCCCCCTGTTCCCCACCCTCTGACTATCCCAGCCCCTACCCACACCACTGCCCCTGACTAACACCCCGAACTCCCCTGCCCTCTATCCAAACCCCCTGCTCCCTGCCCCCTTACCGCGCTACCTGGAGCACCAGTTGTGACAGATATCTCCCACAAGGCTTCATGGAAATATGCTTAGAATGTGTTTTATGCTACATATGCCATGTAACATATTTCTGTAAAGGTTATGATCTACTAAATGCATTCATCCTATTTGTATGCATGTATCATTTTTGTATTCTAAGTTATGAATGTTGGCTGTGTACTGGCTTGATTTCTAAATAACATTAGTAGAGGATTTGGTCAGTTCCTGGAGAAGGAATGTTGAAATTAAGTACCTAATCAAGAAGCACTTAAAGGACAATGGATCTTGGAATACACCAATCCACATAAGAAGTCTACTTGAGGACTCTCAAGGTAGCATATAAACAATGGATGCTACCTGTAAAAACTGTGAGTCGTGCATGGACATGTGACTTGCCCAGGTGACTCCTAAACTCCATCTTGGAGCTGGACTTTGCATAGGGGTGAGGAGAGGGTCTCCACCGACAAGAGAAAGTCTATTTAAACCCCTGGGAGACCCCTCCATTTGGCCTTCAGCTGGCTAAAGAGAGGAGCAATCATGAAGAATCCCCTGGCTACCACCTGTGCTGGAACAAGAGCTGCACCAGGGAAAGAATTATGCCCAGGCCTGGAAAGTCTCCAGTCTGAGGAAAAAACTTACTAAAGCATCTCTGAGGGTGAGATTATCTGTATTCAGTTTGATTAGACATAGATTTGCGCATTTTATTTTATTTTGCTTGGTGACTTACTTTGTTCTGTCACTACTTGGAACCACTTAAATCCTACTTTCTTTATTCAATAAAATCACTTTTTACTTAGTAATTAACTCAGAGTATGTATTAATACCTGGGGGAGCAAACAGCTGTGCATCTCTCTCTATCAGTGTTATAGAGGGCAAACAATTTACGAGTTTACCCTGTATAAGCTCTTATGACAGACCCAGGCCAGTGTGGTACAGGAGTCTGGTAGAGGGCAAATATACTGGTCACTGGACGAGTAGTTTTCTGTTCCCTGAGTGACCAGAGCAGGGGCTGCGCTAGAGTAGTCAGGAACTTGCTAGAACCAATTAAGGCAGACAGGCTGATTAGAATACCTGCAGCCAATCAAGGCTAATCAGGGCACCTGGGTTTTAAAAGGAGCTCTCTCCAGTCAGATGGGGAGGAGCCAGAGGAGAGGAAGTGCGTGTGGGGAGCTGGGAGCAAGAGGCACAAGGAGCTGAGACTGAGAGGCTGTGCTGCTGGAGGACTAAGGAGTACAAGCGTTATCAGACACCAGGAAGAAGGTCCTGCGGTGAGGATAAAGAAGGTGTTTGGAGGAGGCCATGGGGAACTAGCCCAGGGAGGTGTAGCTGTCACACAGCTGTTACAAGAGGCACTATAGACAGCTACAAATCCATAGGGCCCTGGGCTGGAACCCGGAGTAGAGGGCAGGCCCGGGTTCCCCCCAAACGTCCCAACTCCTGATCAGACACAGGAGGAGTTGATCCAGACTGTGGGGGAGATCACTGAGGTGAGCAAATCTGCCAATAAGCGCAGGACCCACCAAGGTAGAGGAGGAACTTTGTCACACTCTATACAGGGGAAAACGGATTTATTTGGGTTTAGACCCCACTGGGAGTTGGGCATCTGAGTGTTAAAGACAGAAACACTTCTGTGAGCTGCTTTCAGGTATACCTGCAGCTTTGGGGCAAGTAATTCAGACCCTGGGTCTGTGTTGGAGCAGACGAGAGTGTCTGGCTCAGCAGGACAGGGCGCTGGGGCTCCAAACTGGCAGAGAAGTCAGGAACAGAAGCAGTCTTGGCACATCGGGTGGCAGCTCCTAGGAGGGGTTCTGTGATCCAACCCGTCACACCGGTGGCTGGCAGTGCTACAGGCGTGCTACCCAGAGCACCAGGACAGGCAGCCATGCCGCCCGGTGGGAGCCAGCCACGCCATGGCACAGCACAGAGCACCAGGTCAGTCCGGGCTCTGCAGCTGCACTACCCCAGGAGCTCACAGCCCTGCCATCCAGAGCACTGCACCAGCAGCGCAGTGAGCTGAGGCTGCAGGGGAGGAGGAACAGCGGGTGAGGGGCCGGGGACTAGCCTCCAGGGCCAGGAGCTCAGGGGCCAGGCAAGAGGGTCCCGCGGCCCAGATGTGGCCCACCTCTGGGCTATACCAAGAAATACCATGCTGAATTAAGCTATCATCTTACAAATACCAACCAGCAGAGAGGGTAACAGTCTCAGTTTCTGATGTAGGAGAGTGATTGGCTATACAGTATTCTTACAGCTGGTGATTTATTTTTAACATAATAAAATTTAAATACTGTCACATTTGAAATTAATACACCTCTACCCCGATATAATACTGTCCCTGGGAGCCAAAAATCTTACTGCATTATAGGTGAAACCGCTTTGATCCGCCAGAGCGTGCAGCCCCACATCCCCGGAGCGCTGCTTTACTGCGTTATATCAGGCCATGTTATATCGGGGTAGACGTGTACTGACAGAACTGCATTTGACCCGAGATGAAAGGGCCAGAAAACTAGTTACAGCTCCCAAATTCTAAAGGCCAGTCTGTGCTGGTCCCAGCCCGACGAGAGTCAGAGCACCTACATGGCTGCTTTAAGTTATACCATTAAGGACACTACAGCAGTGGAGAATAGGCATAACTCCACTACTTACCCTCCCCTGATGCTGATCATATCTATGATATGCCCCTACGGTGGGACAGAGGGCTGATGGCACAGGAGCCATCTGGGTCCGCTTCATGCCACCAAGAGAATTTCCTGCTGGCCATTTGTGTTCAGATTCTGGCCTTTTTGCCCCACCTGAGTAGCATAAAGAAAGCCACATCTCATTTGATACTCTAGTCTATAACTCTGCTATGGATTGACATGGCTTAATAATGTTAACAATGGGGATGTGTTAATTTCCCACATGCACGCTGTGGCCAGGTGATGACGTACTTAAAATATACGATTAATTTAATTATCATGAGGCTAAAACTTCAGAGATAGTATCTGCAATACACAGGCACAATTAAGTGCATAAAAATGGGCATGACTGTACAAAACCTTATTCACCTGCAGAAGTCCAACTTCAACAAGTACTGTCTTTAGCTTCAGTGGGATTCTTCATATGAGTAAGAGTCTGTAGGATTGAGTCCTAAGAAGTTAAAGATGACATGTAAAGGAAAATAAATAAGTTTGTGTCTCTCTTTTTCTTCTTTTCAAATATATAAAGAAGTTATAAAAGACTCACCCTCACCCACCCACCAAACTGTTTTATTCTAGTTGTTTATTACATTTAGGAATTTAGGTCTTGTTTATCCCGTTTTTCCTAGAAGACTCTATGGAGAACTGAAGAAATAGTAGCGTTATGACATCACAAATACCATGGCAATGAACTATGAACAGATGGTATTTTTAGTTAAGCTTTCCTTTGTTAACATCTATTTAATTCAAATTCTGGCAAACTGTTGGGAGAAAAGCTATCTTAGTTAAAAATTTAACCCATCTGCCTAGGGTGACAAGATGTACTATTTTGAAAGGGACAGTCCCATTTTTGGGGATTTTTTCTTATATAGGTGCTGTGACAGACCCTGGCCAGTGGGGTACAGGAGTCTGGTAGAGGGCAAATATACTGGTCACTGGATGAGTAGTTTTCTGTTCCCTAAGTGACCAGAGCAGGGGCTGCACTAGAGTAATCAGGAACCTGCTAGAACCAATTAAGGCAGACAGGCTGATTAGAACATCTGCAGCCATCAAGGCAGGCTAATCACAGCACCTGGGTTTAAAAAGGAGCTCACTCCAGTCAGGTGAGGGTGAGCCAGAGGAGAGGAGTGCATGTGAGGAGCTGGGAGCAAGAGGCACAAGGAGCTGAGACTGAGAGGGTGTGCTGCTGGAGGACTAAGGAGTACAAGCGTTATAGACACCAGGAGGAAGATCCTGTGGTGAGGATAAAGAAGGTGTTTGGAGGAGGCCATGAGGAAGTAGCCCAGGGAGTTGTAGTTGTCATGCAGCTGTTACAGGAGGCACTACAGACAGCTGCAATCCACAGGGCCCTGGGCTCGAACCTGGAGTAGAGGGGGGGCCTGAGTTCCCCCTAAACCTCCCAGCTCCTGATCAGACACAGGAGGAGTTGACCCAGACTGTGGGGAAGATCACTGAGGTGAGCAAATCTGCCAATAAGCGCAGGACCCACCAAGGTAGAGGAGGAACTTTGTCACAGTGCCTATTAGTCCCCTCCCCTGTCCCGTTTTTTCACAGTTTCTATCTGGTAACCCTACACCTGCCCTGTCAATTTAAGCCCCGGGAAGCTCCCAATCCACTTCTCTGAACCTCCAAAGAAACTTCCAGCAAAAACGCGAAAGGCAAGATTTTACATTCCTAATATTTACAAGGCAAGACAAAGTGAGGGGAAGAGCTTTTGGAAAGAAAAAAAAAACCACCCAAATCTTGTTTAGCCTTCATCATGAAGAAGCAGAAAAGAAGATGCACAATTTTGTTTCTTTCTTTGACAATCACCTTTAAAAAAGGGTTTGGGTTTTTTTTGTTTGCTCAAGTATAGCATTTCTGCTTTGATTGTGCCATGTTATGTCGCAACCTAATGTTATGTAAATATGGTTTCATATAAGAAGTTCCTTATTTTGTTATTTTTAAATACTTCAATGGAGTGGCTCACAGACATACCCCTTGGCAGTTTGGTAAATGGGCACCTCTCCACTTTTTTTTTGACCACATAATGGCACACCTG
The DNA here is from genome assembly GCF_025201925.1 of Gopherus flavomarginatus. NCBI lineage: Eukaryota > Metazoa > Chordata > Testudines > Testudinidae > Gopherus > Gopherus flavomarginatus. Next base: position 1,974,840 of record NC_066631.1, read on the forward strand.
TCACTTTCTTTCCTTTGTTTGTCCACTTCGTTTTCCTTACTCTCAACTTTACTTCTTTTCTGTTTATTTCTCCCCTGCTCTTGTTTCCTTTTACTCCTATTCCCCTCACAGCTTCTTATTCCAAGTTCTCAAAACATCAGAAGGTTACATATTCGTTGGAATGGTGAAAACTCTGGAATTGGGCACCATGTGGTCTTGTGACTGAGCTGAAAACCACAGCAGCAGATAAGAGACCCTTGAATCTGCAGGCCTATACCCAAGAGTGTCTCCTGCAACTGGATATATTGAGGCTGATATCTAAAGAAAACCCTAAAACACATAAATAGGGAGGGAAAGCAGGAGACTTTCCAGGAAATAGTTACTGTTTTATTCCAGCACTGTTCTTCTCTGTGATATACCTCCTTGGATTAGTTAGGGAGTTGGTTTCCCAGTTTAGAATATAGTGTCCATTGGGCCAGTAGCTAGACATATACATATGAACAAATGGGGTGACAGAGAATGAACAAAGAGCATTCAGCCACACTGAATTTCCTTCCTCCAAACTCAAGTTTTAGGCAATTTCTGTAACTCAGATGCTACCTAATGAGCCTTTTACTTCACTTGGATTCCTGTCTGTCTACACAATTTCCTAGATGACCAGCTTCATCAAGGAAAAAAATATATTTTATGTCTACAAATTCAAGAACTTTTACAAGGTTTTGTTTTGGTGAAGCCTCTCTAAACAGTTACTCAAGATTAAATCCAGGCATTGCTAATCTCAGAGCATAAGTGGTGACTGATTTGGCTCTCTGTAGAACTCTGTGAAAATGGGGATATGATAGTTTTCTTCACTCCTCACAATCCCTAGTTAGGGTTGGGCATTAATCCACATTTTAAAAAAAGTCATTTGATTAATATGCTTATCTTGATTTATCTTTGCACTCTGGTTGAAATTTGAGATTACCTCTCACATCTCCATAAGAAATGGAACTCAGAAGTAACTGCCAATGTAAAAAATTCTGAAGTTTCGGGCAGCAAGCAAAGATTCAAATGAGAGAAGAGTCAGATAAAAGCACGGCCCAGACCACTACTGTCATATTATCTAACAGCCAGAAGCAGTTTGAAATTTATCATTGCAATGGAAAGGGAGAGCAAAGGCAGAATCCTTCATTATAAAGTATCTATATTTTTTCCAGATTGATAATCTGCTGCAAATAATCATATGTTAAACAATTATTTCAACCTTAAATGGGATTACACTAAAATCCTCTTTTCTTTGATACTTTAGAGAAAATCTCTATTTGGAGTTAAGACCCCGTGTACCAGGATTCTCCTGCATCCGCCTCAGCACTGGGGAAAACACTCCAACAGCTTCAACCTTCCATTACGGCAGAAAAATGGAAGAATCTTTCACTTCCTCTGTGAAATTTCACGTCCTCTCTCCTGACTTCTTGTTTTCATTCATTCAATACTTTAGAAGCCAACAGAATATTGTATTGTAAATGTGAGCAGTTGTGTACAAAGTGGGATAAAATTTCCCTGACACGCACTGCAAATCCACTGGGCACTGGAGGTCTAATTTACTCTTTATTAATCTATTCTGTGGTTTCTCCTTTTCCCTCGTCCTCTATTCTGTGTTCTCCCTCTCTGCTTCCTTCACACTGTGTTGGCATTCTGAGCCTGGGGATGTTAGGTAGGAAAAGGTTCAGAGCTGCGTGGGTAGCTCTGAGCTGTAGACAGGAGAAGAGGGGATCTGAGCTTAGCGTATAGGTATATAAATTGGGGGATGTTTTTAAGCAGATGGTGATTAGGTTGGAGGGAACTGAAGGGGTTTGGGAAAAGGACAGGATGGGTCAGTTGCGGCAAATTAAGTCAATTGGCAATCAGTAGGGGGCAGGGAGGACTGACAGAAACAATTAAGAGACAAAGCCCTGGTCTACATTATGAGTTTAGGTCTAATTTAGCAGCGTTAGATCAATTTTACTCTGCACCCGTCCACACAATGCAGTAATTTCTGCTGACTTAAAGGGCTCTTAAAAATTGATTTTGGTACTCCTCCCCAACAAAGGGATTAGCGCTGAAATCGACATTGCTGGGTTAAATTTGGGGTAGTGTGGACGCAATTCGACAGTATTGGCCTCCGGGAGCTATCCCAGAGTGTTCCATTGTGACCACTCTGGACAGCACTCTCAACTCCAATGCACTGGCCAGGCAGACAGGAAAAGCCCCGCAAACTTTTGAATTTCATTTTCTGTTTGCCCAGTGTGGAGAGCTGATCAGCACAGGTGACCATGCAGAGCTCATCAACACAGGTGACCATGCAGTCCCAGAATCGCAAAAGAGCTCCAACATGGACCGAATGGGAGGTACTGGATCTGATCACTGTATAGGGAGACGAATCCATGCTATCAGAACTCCGTTCCAAAAGACGAAATGCTGGAATATTTGAAAAAAATCTCAAAGGGCATGAAGGACAGAGGCCATAACAGGGACCCGCAGCAGTGCCGCATGAAACCAAAGGAGCTGACGCAAGCCTACCAAAAAACCAGAGAGGCAAATGGCCGCTCCGGGGCAGAGCCCCAGACATGCTACTTCTATGATGAGCTACATATATTCTGATCTCCTTTTAAAGTGGGAGCTAATACAGCTAGTCTTTAAATATTCAGACATGCTAAGAAATATTGTAAAAATATTTTCTAGGATAATGAAATTCATTACTGCACTTTCCTAGTGTAGTATTTTCCTTACTATTTTTCTAATTAATTTTCTCATTGGACTTCTTCTGTGAAAACCTGTACCATAAATCAAATTAAAGAATACTTTCTCAACACTTCTCTGAACAAGCTTGAACAAACAGATGAGCATGACCTGAAAATTGAGCTGGCTGTATCAGACTGTGGTGCTGCTTAGTGAAAGAAGTTCCACAATTGAAGGTCCACTACGGAGAATGTCCTGCCCTATCACTCTGCAGTACAAATCTGGGGACAGGTAGTTTGAGTATGACAACTGCTATAAAATGTCAAGATAAAACAAGGGTAGTGTTTCAGGTATCCAGTGCAGATACTCAGCTGGTGTAAATCCACTTATACCAGCTGAGGATCTGCATCTCAATACCCAAATCATAGCAGGATTTATAGTTCAAAATCAACATCCTGAATTACAGTCGGAAACAAACAGGATGCCAGTACAATCCATACACCTCCTGCTCCCTGCATGGAACTGTTAAGAAAGTACAGAGCTGTCTTTTGCACCAGCAAAATCTTCTAAGTTGTCTTCAGGTATAGCCAGTCCCATCAACAGCACATTTCAGTGATGCAACTTGGAGATGACAAAGGCATCATCTGACTGGAGCAAGGACCATAACAGAAAGAAAAAGGTTGTCACTGTATGTAAGCATAGATGAAAAAGTAGGCTTAGCCTGGCCCAAAGCCACTACAAAGTATTTACACAGTACTGTGCATTTACATTGTTTTAGTCACAATCACAATACACAGAAAAGAAAGCTGGATGAAAAGCACTCAAAAGCTAACAAATTAAAAAAAAAATTTGGATTCTCTTTTCATAAAATTTTAAAACTAAAATTCTCTCTTCCCTTGCATTAGTTAAGAGTCACTTTCACAGGGAAAAAGTTAGTACAAACAGCCAGTAAGTGTGAAATCACAAGAGCATCTACCATTCTGATTAACTTAGTAGTTAAATTTTGCATTTTGGAAATTAACCAAGCAACAGGCTGGTTCTATTACGATCCCTAAACCATTCTATTTGCTAGAAATCAGTCCAAATACCTGTTCCATAGTGTCATCCACCCTTACGATAAAAAGGCCAAGAGCCCAACATCACTTGCTTGACCTGCTTCAATTTCTAAATGCCCTGCAGGAACATTTCTTTTAACCAGAAGTATCTGTTATCTCCTTTACACAGAAATGTATGCATGTGACCTTGTCATATATAAGCATACAAGGAAAAGTTTTTCATTAAGACACAGTGTCAACTTCTGTTTTTCTTTTCTGATATAACACTCTTTAAACATTGTCCTGATTATTTTCTAACCCTGTTACACACACACACACACACACACACACAGACACAGGAGTTTTTCTGCTCCTCTGCTTGTGTTTGAAAGATCTTTGAGGCAGACCTGAGAGCAACATCAGCTCAAGTTAATTGTGCTAGGGCTAACCAGTTTTCTTTTCTCTCTGTGCACAAAGCTGCCTGCTGCTTACTTGTCACTACAGCTTCAGTTTAAACTCTGCTGCTGCTATCACTAGTAAACACCCCCTCTTGTAGGCTGAAAGAAAGGAATGCTCCATCACTAGTTAAACTTACTACACACAAAATGCACAATGGAAGGAAACTGAAAAAGGAAAAATAAGTGGGGTTTTTTCTTTCCCATCTCTTTTATTTACAGTAATCTTAGAGTTTACTTGCAATAGGAAAAACAACAACATTTTCGGATGCAAGCATCACAAACTGACTATATCATTTTTAAACAACAATTCTGGATGTAGAATTCTTCAACCAAAATACACATTCAGTAGGTACTGCAGGTAAAAAACAAAATAGTTATCAGCAGTCAACAATTTAAACATACAAGGGACCCTATAAATGACAACAGTAGGGAGAAAGGGGAAAACATTTGTACCTATAATAATATACAAACATCTGTAAACGGAGCTAAATTAACCAAGTCAGGAATTTAGACTGAACAGAGAGTATCAGTGTAAAATCTAAATTTTCTGGATTCAGAAATCTTAATAATCAAACCTTCAATATTTAAACAGTTTGTGTATGTGTTCCATTTCTGTGGGAATGGAATTAAAGTAAATTTCCAAACCTTCCAATCGTACTTTTAAAAAGTGTGTTTAGGACACCTTTGTAAAATGCTATTTATGTACTCAAATTTACATATGTGGATTCAGTTTAAGTGATTCTTGAAGATTCATTATTTACTTAAGCAATTAGGGCTAAGTAAATACGTATTTACAGACTTTTTTTAAAAGGTGCTAACTGGATTATTTAACTTTGATAAACTGTAATATTTATCAATTAAATATTCTCAAGTGCTCTTACAGCCCTATGCAATAAATCAAATTAGCTTTTTGTGGAACATTAAGTCCAGTGGGTCCCAACTTTACCCATTCTGTGACCCTCATGTTACAACAGAAAAGATCTGGAACCTCCCTCCCTTCCATATGTTTTGGGACTCCCCTCTCACCTAGCAATAAAGAAAGGAAGGGTGGTCGTGACACCTCGAAATCTACTCATAGTCATCCTTGGTGTCTCAACCCACTGGTTAAGAACCATGATTTAGTCTAACATGCAATTCTGAATTTAGGGAATGTGCTACATGTGTACTTAAACGTTACTATGAAATTTACAGGAAATATGAATCGCAGAAGTCCAGCAAATGATAGCTAAGGAAACATTTGTCCATTTATACTTTCCCTACATAACTGCATATGTTTTTAACTAAAAAAATGAGTCAAAACCATTTTTGATATAGAGGCAAAAAGAAGTTGAATAATTCACATCTATGTTTCTGGTTTCTTAATATAAATGACCTTAGCACTTCATTGGGGTTGACTAGGTAAGGATGCTACCCTTGATGGAGCTATAACTTTGAGTAAATATGGTTGGCTGGCCAATAATGGACATATAATGCATATTCAGGCCAGCCTATTTAGGTACAGCATGTTTTTCAGTATCTTCTTGTTGAGGACAATTCAAAAATGAAGAGCTAGACTAGCAGAAGACCCTCTCCCCTATAAGTCAGGAAACTCTGGAGTGTGTAGGAAGGAGGAGGGAGTTTAAGAAAAAAAAATACATTCTCCATTCCATCAACCAGGAGGAGTAGGGTGGAAAGAGGACCTCAAATTTCAGACACCTACCAGCAAAAGGCTGGTATGGAAATTCCAAGCCTACGACCAATACCTTGTTATCTATTTGTTTAGAATTTATCACTTCATTCAAAACAAAAATGAAGCTTCTAACCCTTAGGGTTGTGAAGAACACTTCACAAATATGAGTTGAATGTGGCCAACGCCATCTTGTCTACCTGAGTTGGCAGAAAAAAGGAAAGTGAGGAGGGAGGGAAGACTTAGATCTCTGATATTTACCAGCCAAGGGGTTATATGAAAGAGTCCACAATTAGGGTCCAGGGACAGAATCATAGTAGAAATCCTAGCCCCTTTCCCATTTCCCAGTAGATGGTGGCAGGGTAACTGGGATATTCACTACAGGGTCAAATGCTGAATCTTCTTACTGAAGCACTGCATCCATCCCCATTTTTGTATTTTGTATCTCTCAGTTTGTAAGTGTCTGATAAATTTTACAAGCCCTTCTGGTAAGAATCCCACTGCTCACCACAGCAGCTGAGTCTGTGGAGGAGGCTTCTCAGAGAATCATAGAAGAGACCTCAGGAGGTCATCTAGTCCAATCCCCTGCTCAAAGCAGGACCAACACCAACTAAATCATCCCAGCCAAGGCTTTATCAAGCCGGGCCTTAAAAACCTCTAAGGAAGCAGATTCCACCTCCCTAGGTAACTCATTCCAGTGCTTCACCACCATACTAGTGAAATAGTGTTTCCTAATGCCCAACCTAGACCTCCCCCATTGCAACTTGAGACCACTGCTTCTTGTTACGTCATCTGCCACCAGTAAGAACAGCCGAGCTCCATCCTCTATGGAACCCCCCTTTCAGGTTGTTGAAGGCTACTATCAAATCCCTCCTCATGCTTCCCTTCTGCAGAGTAAATAATCCCAGTTCCCTCAGCCTATCCTCATAAGTCATGTGCCCCAGCCCCCTAATCATTTTCATTGCCCTCCAGTGGATTCTCTCCGATTTGTCCACATCCCCCCTTCTGTAGTGGGGGAACCAAAACTGGACACAATACTCAGGTGTGCCCTCACCAGTGCCAAATAAAGAGGAATAATCACTTCCCTCAATCTGCTGGCAATGCTCCTACTAATACAGCCCAATATGCCGCTGGCCTTCGTGGCAACACGGGCACACTTCTGATTCATATCCAGCTTCTCTTAGTTGGGAATTGATCCTGCTTTGGGCAGAGGGTTGGACTAGATGATCTCCTGAGGTCCCTTCCAACCCTGATATTCTATGATTCTCGTCCACTGTAATCCCCAGGTCCTTTTCTGCAGAACTGCTGCTTAGCGAGTCGGTCCCCAGCCTGTAGCGGTGCATGGGATTCTTCCTTTTTAAGTGTAGGACTTTGCACTTCTCCTTGCTGAACCTCATCAGATTTCCTTTGGCCCTATCCTCCAATTTGTCTAGGACACTCTGGACCCTATCCCTATCCTCCAGAGTATCTACCTCTCCTCGCAGCTTTGTGTCATCTGCAAAATTGCTGAGGGTGCAATTCATCCCATCATCCAGATCATTAATGAAGATGTTGAACAAAACCAGCCCCAGGACCGACCCCCTGAGTACCCCGCTTGATACCGGCTGCCAACTAGACATCAAGCTGTTGATCACTGCCTGTTGAGCCCAACAATCTAGCCAGCTTTCTATCCACCTTATAGTCCATTCACCCAATCCATACTTTTGTAACTTGCTGGCAAGAATACTGTGGGAGACCATATCAAAAGCTTTGCTAAAGTCAAGATATATCACATTCACCGCTTTCCCAATATCCATAGAGCCAGTTATCTCATCATAGAAGGCAATCAGGTTGGTCAGGCATGTCTTGCCCTTGGTGAATCCATGCTGACTGTTCCTGATCACTTTCCTCTCCTCCAAGTGCTTCAAAATTGATTCCATGAGGACTTGCTCCAGGATTTTGCTGGGGACTGAAGTGAGGCTGACCAGTCTGTATTTCCCTGGGTTCTATTGCTTCCCTTTTTAAATATGGGCACTATATTTGCCTTTTTCCATTCGTCCGGGATCTCCTCCGATCGCCACTAGTTTTCAAAGGTAATGTTCAATGGCTCAGCAATCATATCAGACAACTCGCTCAGCACCCTTGGATGAATTAGATCTAGACCCATGGACTTGTGCGTGTCCAGCTTTTCTAAATAGTCCTTAGCCTGTTCTTTCACTGCTGAGGGCTGGTCACCTCCTACCCATGCTGTGTTGCCTAGTGCAGCAATCTGGGAGCTGACTTTGTCTGTGAAGATCGAGGCAAAAAAAGCATTAAGTACTTCAGCTTTTTCCACATCATCTGCCTTCTCCATTCCGTAAGGGTCCCACACTTTCCCTGACCTTCTTGTTGCTAACATACCTGTAGAAATCCTTCTTGTTACTCTTCACATCCCTTGCTAGCTGCAACTCCAGTTGTGCCTTGGCCTTCCTGATTACACCCCTGCAAGCTCTAGCAATATTTTTATATTACTCCTTAGTCATCTGTCCAAATTTCCACCTCTTGTAAGCTTCCTTTTTGAGTTTAAGCTTACTGAAGATTTCATTCTTAAACCAAGATGGTCACCTGCCATATTTGCTATTCTTTCTGGACATCAGGATGGTTTGTTCCTGCGCCCTCAATAAGGCTTCCTTAAAATACAGTCAGCTCTCCTGGACTCCTTTCCCCCTTGTATTAGCCTCCCAGGGGATCCTGCCCATCAGTTCCCCAAGGGAGTCAAAGTCTGCTTTTCTGAAGTCCAGGGCCTGTATTTTGCTACTCTCCTTTCTTCCTTTTGTCAGGATCCCGAACTCAGCCATCTCATGGTCACTGCTGCCTAGGTCTCCACCCACTTCTACTTTCTCTACCAATTCTTCCTTGTTTGTAAGCAGCAGGTCAAGAGGAGCAAGGCCCCTAGTAAGTTCCTCCAGCACTTGTACCAGGAAGTTGTCCCCAACACTCTCCAGAAATTTCCTGGATTGTCTGTGCATTGCTGTATTGCTCTCCCAGCAGATGTCAGGGTGACTGAAGTCCCTCATTAGAACCAGAGCCTGTGATCTGGAAACTTCAGTTAGTTGACTGAAGAAAGCTTCGTCACCTCATCCTTCTGATCCGGTGGTCTATACATAGCACACGCCCACCACGACATCTCATGAGGACAGTCTCTGGTCCTCACTGGTAGGGATTCACCCTTCATATGCCTCTTGACCCATGGCTAGTAGTATTTTAATTAATGTGTATATTATTTTAGAATGAAGCTGTGGAAACCAGTATTAGCTAGATGGAACAGAATACCAGCAAAATAGTGCACGTCTGGCTGGCCAAAATGCCAAGCTTATACTGAAGGTCACTTTAAAGGGGCACTGTCAATTTAAACATCATATATTGTAAAACAATTTATTTGCCTATGCAACACATCAGATAATTAAAAGTGAACAAATTTTTAAAATCCCATTTACTTTTCCCTATTTATGTTCTTTGTGTACTTTTGCCACTCACTTTGGACAACGAAAATCAATAAAGTCAGTTTCATTGTTCACAGTGAATTTAACTCTCAGGTTGTTAATGCTTCAATGTTTGTTACCAACATTGCAAGAAAATATGTCTATTTTTTTAATTGAAAATATTTCTATTGGATTTTTTTATTAAACCAACGAAATTCTGGTACAAATTTAAATTGACTGTGTACATTTTAAAGATTAACATGGATCAAGAAACAGTGAGGTTTATTTTTCTCATAAAACATTAATTTAAAGTGCAGAATGTGGCTGCTTGTTATGCACAGACAGCGTATTACATGAATCCTCCAGCTCCTAAGACTGGATTCTTATTCTTAATAAGTGGATTCTTATTTACTTAGGGTGCAATCAAGGCTTTGTTTTTTATCTGCAAAACTATGATTTAAGTCACAACTATCAGAGAAATGACCTCTCCACTTCACCCCACCATGTATTATCATGGCAGCTAAAATTAGTCTAGGATAACTTTAAAATGCTTAGATTTAAGAATATGAGAATCAAGGCAAAGCTTTGTAAGTGGAAGATCCTCAACTATGGAATCAAATTCCCTCACTAGTCCAACAGAGACCACTCTTTAGGGCAGAATACATAGCCTCTACCTCGTTTCTGGCAGGCACTCATCATGCTTCTGGATTTCATCATAAGAGAACTCAAAATGAGAATTTTCTATATATTAAAGCTACAGATTAAACATTTACAGCCATCCTACCAATGTTCATCAATTTTATTCCATTTTTGGGTAAAACTGACAAAAAATGGTAATACAATTAATGGTTTGCTGCTGGTGAAGACTACAGCAAATTACTGACTTCACTGGTGGCAGCATAAGACCCTCAGTCAGCAGCATTTGGTCTTATGTTTTATATGCATTTGCAATGTGACATCTTGTTGTATTTCATCTTCGCTATTGAATGATATGGACATGGCACTGGAAACCAAATTCAGACTCTGTTTATATGAAATAATGAGGACAAAAAGTCCCTGTTTGAAGATCGTACAGTAAGACATTGCCACAACTTTGCATTAAGATAGGGGTAGGCAACCTATGGCACATGTGCCGAAGGCGGCACGCGAGCTGATTTTCAGTGGCACTCACACTGCCCGGGTCCTGGCCACTGGTCCGGGGGCGGCTCTGCATTATAATTTAATTTTAAATGAAGCTTCTTAAGCATTTTTAAAACCTTATTTACTTTACATACAACAATAGTTTATTATAGACTTATAGAAAGAGACCTTCTAAAAGCGTTAAAATGTATTACTGGCACACAAAACCTTAAATTAGAGTGAATAAATGAAGACTCGGCACACTGCTTCTGAAAGGCTGCCAACCCCTGCATTAGGAGATCAGCATTAGGAGATGACACAGGCCACTCCACATTAAAAAAGGGCATCCTGCACTGTTTTGAGAAAGGTTTTTATTTACAAAATGGCTGCCTTTACTTCCAAGTGTACGGTATATATTTTCTGGTGAAAACTGGTTTAAACTGAAAACCAGACTCTATTATTTTGCCTATGGCAGATTGTAGGATTACATTGCAGCAACAAGTTATTAAAACCATCAACCTCCTCTCCTATATATCCACAGACAAAAAGCAGAAAAGAAAGACACAGAACTAGGGTTTTCTAAGTAACCTGTTAGGATCTTATCTGACTTACAAGGAATCCTTCAAATTCCATTGACACAAATGAAGAATAAATAAGAATAGGAACTCAGACTGCATACTCCAACAGCCTTTTATTTTGATTGGCATAAGAACTTGCAGACCCATCTCTAAGTGAAATTAATCCAGCGGGTTCCAGAGGAAGTACAGTATATCAGTAAAAACAATAGGAAGTCCTTGTGGCACCTTAGAGACTAACAAATTTATTTGGGCATAAGCTTTCGTGGGATATAACCCACTTCATCAAATGCATTGAGTGGAAAATTCAGTAAGCAGGAATAAATATATAGCACATGAAAAGATGGGAGTTGCCTTACCAAGTGGTGGGTCCGTGCTAACAGGGCCAATTCAATTAGGGTGTACTGACACAGACTAACACGGCTACCCTCTGAAACATACAGTATTATCAGAAGCAATGTTTCTTAAAATTCTATTATATATAAGCAAAACAGCACTGCAGAAACATCACCACACATCCAATAATACACTAAAAGGATTACTTAATTACTTAGCCCTGATTTTACATTTTTCTATATAAATTTATTACACTTGTTTCTGGATCTACATCAGAAACCAACAATGTTTGTACAGTATTGCCCTGGGAACAATCTACCACCCAAATCTATTCTAAAGTACCAGTTCTCAAACCTCTGACAACAACAATTACTTACTGCAGGGAGGTGGCGCAGGTAGAGCCCAAGCCCAAGCCTCACTGCCCTGGGCTAAAGAAATGAGGCTTCAGTTTCAGTCCCAGGTTCCAGTGAGTCTAACCCTGGCCCTGGTGACCCCATTAAAATGGACTCGAGATGCACTCTGGGATCCCAACCCACAGTCTGAGAACCACTGTTCTAAAGCATGCCAAGGAATGGTCCTGGATGAAAAATCTTCTAAGTAGATGGTAAACTAAATTAGAATCGATGAACAGATTAGCTCCCTAAAATACCACATGGACTGCTTCTCTTTTCCATTATGGACTGTATCTCTTTTCCATTCACCTAGAAGTATACTTGTGTCAACTGGATCTGAAATTGTGATACCTGTGCAACTGCATTTTTCCACAATCTTGTCATTTTCTCTCAAAATACAACCTCCATTAGTATAATTGTTTAAATCAGGGGTCTCAAAGTCCTGGCCCGTGGGCCATCTGCAGCCCGAGAACCTCCCCACTGTAGCCCGCAGAAACTTTCTAAAAAGTTCTTTCATCCTCATGGAAGCCGGCCAAGGGGGGGGGGGGGGCAGGCAGGAAAGATTCACATGCCCCTCCTCCTAACATTGCTCCATCCTGCTGCTCCTGGAACCCTCCCAGGGGTTGCACTTGGCACGAGTCATTAGCCTTGGGCAGCTTGGCTCCCTGCAGGCGGTTCTCTATCCCTGCTGCTGCCCGTGGAGCTGCGGAGGAGAGACCCATGCAGCCATGCACTGCCCCCCACAGCTCCTATTGGCTGGGGGCGAGAGACAAAGATACAATCACTAGTTGCTGGGCAGAAGCAGCCATGAAGGCAGCGTCACTAGTCGCCAGGCAGAGTCAGCAGGGGTGGTATGAGGACAAGGGAGCAAGGGAAAAGGGTGGGAAATGTGCCGGGAGGTGGCATGAACACCATCTTCAGTGACATTATTGGCCCACTGAGAGGCTTTCAGAACTGGCACTGGCCCTAACGTAAACTGAGTTTGAGACCCCTGGTTTAAATCATAGACTAGCACTTCTGCTACCAGCAATTTTTATGTTCAATCTCAATATAGCATTACAATTAGTAAACAATGTATTCATTTCTTCCAGCTACCATTTCAGCACCACGGATATCAGATCTACTGGGAAAGACATGACACAGAGGCCTACTCACTGCTTCCAGATTTCAGTTCCTGATAGACATCTGAACACTAACATGTAGAACCTGCTGCACAGGAAAGGATCCGGAGTTGGGTGGACATGATTTTGTAATGCATTTTTGAACAACAAATTGGTGTTGTTATGGGTACTATCACAATAGAAGCAAATATACATGGAGGGAGGCACAAAGCTGACTGCATGAGAAATCTATGAAATCTGTATATTAATGAGACTGCAACGACTCACCATAATACACATCTCCAGATTAATTCAATTTCTGTTTTATGTACGTTAAAAAAATTTAAAGAATACTAAAGTTATGAAGTCAAGCTCTCAAAAAGTTAGGAATGCCAGAAATTAAGGTTGCCTATACAACTTTTAATTCAGCCATCTTGTATGCATGCCTAAAATATTTAATGATCACATACCATTTTTCCCACAGGACCCCTGCCTCACTCACTGCACTGGATGCACAGTGCTCAACTGAACTGGATGCTATTTCTTTCTATCTTTATCATTCAATGTGTGAACCCATGTCTTAATTACTTCACACTATTCAAATTCTGCACTGAATACAGATATTTCCTCATGGGCTTCATATGATGCTCACCACCTTAACCCCATTGTGCTTCAAAAATGTTAATGAATTTATCTTTGCAACATCTCTGTGAGGTAAAATGATAGTATTATCCCCATTTAAAAGACAGGAAATTAAGATACAGAGAATAATTGTTTCAACTGTCCACTAATTTTGGGTGCCCAAATCAACCTATTTAGCTTTTTCAGAGTACTTAACATTTTTGCAACACTTTACTGTTAAAAGCACAGCTCCCAGAGATCTGAATGCTCAGTACTTCTGCAAATCATGCTCAAGTGTCTCTAGCTGGGCACCCAGAAAATGAGGAACACACAGTGGTCATCTGTGGAAAATTTTTATGTAAATGACTAGGCCAGCATCATACAGGAACTTTATGGCAGAGGCAAGGATAGATTCCAGTTCTCCAAGATGACAATCACATGCTTCAGCCGTGAGCCAAGACCAACCCTCTCCCCATCACTTCATAATTTCCTGTTTCCACAACAAATACGGTAGTGGTCCTACAGACGACAGTCTCATTCACTACATGACCCGGATTCAATCCCTGAACACAACCCATCCTATGCACTCAAAAAGGCAAAGGTCCTGTGGAAAATCAATCATGTAATTAATGGCTGTATTACAATGCAAACACATAAGGGGGCTGAAATTAAATTTGTAGAGCAACTATAATTCTGGCATTCCTCATTTCTGAATGCTCGATTTTGCAACTTTAATATTCTTTTAATGTAGTTTTTAAAAATGAATTTACTTTTTATCTTTTCTTTTTTTTTTTTTAAACAAAACCGTATCATATGGAAGCACAATGACCCCACACAAGTTATCAGTATGGTAAAAACCTTCAGATTTACACCACAGGCCACTAACACATAAGCCATAGGGGAAGGAAGAGGTTGTTATCCTTCTTGTGGGTCAGCCACTAAAGGAAGATGAGACATATACACTGACAGCGGGTTTCACAGAGGAATACTGAGACTCAAGAATCCTGAGTTCTAGTCCAGATTCTGGAGAAGAGTGTTTATCTAAACCCTCTTGTCCCGTCTGTTCCTACCTCCCTCTCCCCTGTGTCTAGCCTCCTTTGCTTCTATTTCTCCAGCCAGCTTTGTTCTGTTTCTGCTCCTGTCCCCATCCTTATTCCCACCACCAATCTGTCCCCTCTCCACTCCTGCACGACAATCAGGCAGCATCCTTCTTCTCCTCAAATACTGCACGAGCACTAGCTAAGGAAGTACTGACAGGACAAGAGATACAGTCTCCTTGCTCTCAGTTCTGGTGCCTGGCAGTACAGTGTTCCCCCTCATCTAGGCTGAGCATTTGCAGAAAATGTTCTGCTCAGCCCAGGCTGGGGCATGACCAGTAACCTCTTTGGGGGTGAAACATGCTCAGTGAAGAGGGAATATTTGAATAGTTTTGCTGCTAGTCTCTAAAACTTATACTGAGCACACGCAAATGAAAATTTTCAGAGGCTAACAATTCAGACAAATTTGGGTGGATTTTCTCAGGAATGACAAAAGGTGTTTCTCTGCCAAATTTTGAATCTCTGCTCCCAAGCACAGGGGCACTAGACTAGAGTGTCTCAACACAATTGTAACAATTTTGTAACATTTTTTCCTCACCTCATTCTCAGAATGGCTAGACCACATTTCCTGAACCCTTATTTTTTATATAATCCACCTGAGGCAGTCACCCAACTTTGAAAATTGCAGCCTGAACAACTCAATTTCTGACAAGTTGTAAGCAAGTGAAAACAGAGTCTTATAATGGAAAATGTCAGCCAGCCTTAACAATATATACTGTTATCGAATCCACCTATAATATCTGTTTCAAGTCAGAGTCTGCTGAGTAAAAGATGTGCATACTTCAAGCTTCTCACCTCCTTAAAAACTAATTTGAGATAAAAATGTCTATCTTCGACTACTGGTGAAAAAAAAGAGTGTAGACAGGTAGTACTATTATGAAAAAGATAGGACATTTTGAGGGTGGATTTGGGGGACAGCTTTTTATCTTTGCCTCCTAACACTATAAAAACCATGATGGAATAACTAATAATTGAAAAAAGTGGCATTATTCTTGCTTGATCCATGTTAAAACTTTCACAGACATGATCTGCTTATACAACCCTCCCTGTTGCACTACAGACGGCTCCCTTCTCTCTTTGATGCCAACTTCCTTCAAGCTTCTGAACAATACTTCTGTGTATTCCTCTTAATTCTTCTTAAAACTGACACCAGAGCAGCTTTGTGCTAAAACTCTGGCAGCCTGGGTTGAACTGTCAATGCAGGCTGAGAGCTTGCCCTGGGAATGCCACCAGAGTGGCAGCTGTTTGAGCAGTGGAAGCATGAGTAAGTTTCTAATTGGCTGACTCTCAAGTCTGACATCACATCCAAGAATTAGATGGCTCTTTTCCATCATGGGTATAATGAAACAATTTGTACTGTGTTATTCATTAACTTGCATTTCATTCAGTGGCTTCTAAGAAGATCATGAATGACACTTTAGGGGGATGAACATACATAAGATTTTTGTCAGTCATTTAATGACAGCTTGTCTATTGCTACATTAACACAGCGCGGAATTTTTAGTGCACATTGCCACACCACATACACAAGCTCTAAAATAAACAAGGATTAACATCCAGGACAACTATGGCAAACTATATTCTTATTACTCACATGTCTCAAGAACAGTACAGGTATTAAATCATATACTACACTTCAATGACAAACATTTACTGGATTAAAAACTAGTTTTTTTTAATACAGATACTATTAAGTTATTTTAAATTTCTCCACAGCTAAGGCCAGGTCTACACTGGGGGTAGGGGGTGTCGATGTAAGATACGCAATTTCAGCTACAGGAATAGCGTAGCTGAAGTCGATATATCTTATTTCGACTTAGCTCTCGTCCTCACGGCACGGGATCAATGGCCGCGGCTCCCCCATCAACTCCACTTCCGCCGCTCACTCTGGTGTAGTTTTGGGGTCGATGGGAGCACGTTCAGGGATCGATATATTGCGTCTAGACGAGACACGATACATCGATCCCCAACAGATCGATCGCTACCCACTGATCTGGTGGGTAGTCTGGTCATACCCTAAAATTCACTTGTGGTGCAAAAGACTAGGTGAAGGCCCTTCGTACTGCTTAAAGCCTGGACTGGGGCTGTATGGGGGAGCAGCAGATTGCATGGCTACGAAAAAGGGGTGTGGCTGTATACCCACATAGGCTAGTGTGAAGAGCCTGGGGGCAGGCACAGGAATCCTCATCTAACTAGATCACACAAAGTCTGTAATCACTAAACCAATCTTAACACACATATCATATACTCTTGTGGTGGAAGGTGAATGATCTCAAACCACCCTCTTTTCTGCATGTAGCCCAATTACTTGGTATTTATGAAAGCTTAAAGGGTTTACAAAGCAGTCCACTGAAGCATGTTAATGTTTTATTTTATAAAAGCACCCACTGTAGTCCTAACACCAAGTAATCTTTTTTAAATAACTTGTTTTCTTATTGACTTCCCCTCCTCTGTCACAAACACATACACACAAAGTTATTGTTCACTTGAATGCAGCGTTACACTCCTTTATTTCAAAAACAAAACAAGAGTTGCAGGATTTCTTTCAGAGTAACAGCCGTGTTAGTCTGTATCTGCAAAAAGAACAGGAGTACTTGTGGCACCTTAGAGACTAACAAATTTATTTCAGCATGAGCTTTCGTGAGCTACAGCTCACTTCTTCGCTACATTGACTCTACCTAGGGATTTTTTTTTTATTTTTTTTTATTGAATTTCAGAGCAGAGTTTTAAACGAAAGGCACATTCCAGAATGAGTGTTTGGGGCTTGAACTTTCAAGGGAGACTGAGAGAGTTAAGTCCCCAAATATCACTGAAGTAAAGCACCTTTTAAAATCCCAGGCTACAATCATAAACTCTATCATTCTCTTGCCCCAACATAGAGCAACATATTAAAAAAGCACAGAGGTAAAGTTAAGAATCCGTATAATATTACAGTTCTGAGTATCTTAACCACTTGAAACTTGGTATAAAATTACAAAAAGAGTGATACCAAGAATCACAGTTACCAACCTAATTGCACCTCTGACCCCTCCTGGTTTCTTTGAAAGCACCCTCCCCGCCTTCTGGTCTCAGGCCTCTAATCCTCATCTAGCTCTGGGTGGAATTCTCCCCTCTCAGATCAGGGACTAGATCAGTGGTCCCCAAACTTTTTCTGTCAGACTTCCCCTTACCCATAACAGAATATGTCTGTCTCTACCCCCAGCCCTCTCTGCCCAGGAGCCAGGACTCGGAGCAGGGCCAGGAGTGGGCCATGGTCAGAGCCTGGGGCTGGGACCTCAGGGGCCCGGAGCTGCAGCTGGGGCCAGAGCCAGGCCAACACGGGTTCAGAGCTGAGGCGAAGGCCCTGGGCCAGGAGCCAAGGCAACGGCAGGAACTGCAGCTGGGGCTGGAAGCAGGGCGGACCTATGGACAGAACAGGGGTGGGTGGTGCTCCCTCCCCACCCACCCTGGGGGCTAGCCAGGGCCCCGCCACACCCACCCTAACATTCCTCCATGTCTCCCTACAGAGGCGCATCCCACAATTTGGGGACCACTGTTCTAGGTAGTAGACTCCTGGTACTAATCTGCAGGGCTGGCGCTTCCATTTAGGTGGCCTAGGCAATTGCCTAGGGCGCCAGGATTATTGGGGGGCGGCATTTTGTCGGCGGGGGGCGGCAGGTGGCTCCAGTGGACCTGCCGCAGTCGTGCCTGCGGAGGGCCCCTGCTCCCGCGGCTCCAGTGGAGCTGCCGCAGGCATTCCTGCACGGCTGCGGCAGCTCCACTGGAGCCACGGACCAGTGCGGGTGCGGCGAAATGGCTAATCTGTAATCTCTTTAGCACGCCTAACAAGCTGATACTCTGAAATTCTTGTCAGTGGTTTATACAGTGACCAGGCAGCCACCTTAAAGTACAGTATTTGTTTAGAACAAAAACAGTTCAGAGAAAAAGAACTCAAAACAATAAAACATATCTAGCTTTCCCCTAAGGCAGAGGTGGGCAAACTACGGCCTGTAGGCCACATCCAGCCCATAGAATGCTCCTGCCCAGCCCTTGAGCTCCTGGCCCGGGAGGCTTGCTCCTTCCCCTGCAGCCTCAGCTCACTATGCCGCCGGTGCAATGCTCTGGGCAGCAGGGCTGCAAGCTCCAGGGGCAGCACAGCTGCAGCCTGACCCAGTGCTCCGGGCAGCATGGCTGTAGCGCCACCAGCCACCGGTGCTCCAGGCAGCACAGGGGGGAGGGGTCTGGATAGAGGGGAGTTTGGGGAGGTGGGCAGGGGTGTGGATAGGGATTGGGGCAGTGAGAGGGTGTAAAACAGAGGGGTCCCGGGGCAGTCAGGGGACAGGGGGGAGTGGATGGGGCAGGAGCCCTAGGGGGGCCGTCGGGGGCGAGAAGCGGGACATGGGGGCCAGGCCATGCCTGGCTGTTTGGGGAGAGACAGCCTCCCCTAACCGGCCCTCCATACGATTTCAGAAACCCGATGCGGCCCTCAGGCCAAAAAGTTTGCTCATCCCTAAGGGTTACCATTCCCTGGATCCAGGAAGGCCCAATTGCTTTAGACTCCCTTAGACTCCCTCCGCAGAGTCTCTCGCTTTCTTTCTCACTCTGGCAGCTTATCTCCCTAGACAGCTTCTGGCAAATGCCACCCTCTCTGCTCTGTGAAGGACTTTTTAAGTGTTTTCTTTTGATCTCCAGGCTCCCAGCTTTGGCAAACAAGGCATGCATCTTGATGGACACTGGCACCTTGAAGCTAACAGTTTGCCCCATTGTTTTTCAAGTGTGTGCTGGGGTGTTCTTATCTAGATCTATTGTGTTCCCTTCCTCTTCGCACAGACCCCAAGACAGATCAATACATTCATGTAGGAAATGCCAATAATCCACCACAGTTATACAGTAATTGTACCTCACTGACCAGGTCACATACAATGTTCACAAAATTATATCAGAATTCATAAATTAATACATAGCAATTCCACAGCGGGCACACTAAGTATGAAATTCCAATGCTTTAAGTTCAAAAGAATGAAACTAGCCAGTTTTTCTTCAAAGTTGCAGGTCAGTCATGAGAGAGTCAGGATTACCTTTTAACAATAGTTATTAATGCAATGAAGAGATCCCAGAGTAAACTGAATTCTTCTAATCTGCCCTCCCAATCTGTAGGTAGTTTTATGTATATGAAGTATCTGTTGCAAAACTCTGATCCAGTCCTTGCAAGAGGGTGGGTGATCTGACTCCCACTAACTAGTGATGTCTTTTGGCTAAATGTGTAAATTTCATGTTGTATTTATTCAGTGTAATACCATTCGGTTTATGCAAAAATAAACTTAGAACAAATGGGATCATTTATTCTGGATACATGATCTGCTACTTTTCCCTTAAAAATGATACTGACACAAATATCCACATGCAAGTTCCATCTCTCACTGTCAGGTTGTTGGACCTGCAGAATGAAACGCTGTTCCTTTCCAGCTGGTGAACTTTCAGGAAAAAAAACCTAACTATTGTACCAAGAACTTTTTCTTTTTTAAAAAGCATGACAATAGTATTATGACTTTTCAGTTCATCTCACTTTGGTGAAAGACTTTCAGAGTAACAGTTAAAACAATTGTGGTGGCTACCTGATAGCTACTTTAGGCTAAGTACTCATGCTTTCAGCAAAGGACTAGTAACCAGGATACCACCATGAACTACTGACTTGTGTCTCAGACCCACCTAGCTGAGAAAGCGGAGGGTTTTTTTGTTTGTTTTCTTTTTTTTTAAAAGGTTAATTAGAAAACAAGAAAAAAACAGACAGGCAGCATGGAAACACGTGAGTATTTGAGATATAACCCATTCATCTACTGATGGATATCATGTCTAGATCTTGTTTCATAGCTACTGTTATGATATAGATATTCAGGCCGTCTGCAAAGGCCTATACTTTAAGAATTTAGGTGTATTCTTATCACTTAGCTAATTATAGAGATATAAAAGAAAATCAGAAATCACTGTCTGTCTTTGCAATGGCCTTCTCTTACTGTGACAATCTGAGGCCCTGTTTAGTCATATTGAAATTAGGCAATCTAGGGCTGTTAGAAAGATGATCCGATCTATCACCTCCAGAGAAAGGAAAAAGCCTAGATGTAAAAGGAAACTTAGTCTGATAGCATCCTGTCTGGTAAGAACTCACTTACCAATAGACACAGCTGGAAAACCCTTATGTCTGAATAGATGTAGTTGTAAAATCCTCACTTCTGTATTGTTTTGTATGTTTATTTGCATGGTCTCTGATTCTGTAACTGTTTCTGTCTGCTGTATAATTAACTTTGCTGGGTGTAAACTAATTAAGGTGGTGGGATATAATTGGTTAAATAACCATGTTACAATATGTTAGGATTGGTTAATTAAATTTCAGTAAAATAATTGGTTAAGGTATAGCTAAACAGAATTCAAGTTTTACTATATAGTCTGCAGTCAATCAGGAAGTGGCGGGGGGGGAATTGGGAACAGGGACTGAGGATGGGGGAACTGGGATCATGTTTTGCTAAAGGGGGAAATCGGAACAGAAACAGGGACACAGGCAAGGCTCTGTGGTGTCAGAGCTGGGAAGGGGGACACTAAGGAAGAAAACTGGAATCATGCTTGCTGGAAGTTCACCCCAATAAACATCCAATTGTTTGCACCTTTGGACTTAGGGTATTGTTGCTCTGTTCATGCGAGAAGGACCAGGGAAGTGAGAAGGTGAAGGAATAAGCCCCCTAACAGCTACCTCTGGATGTCATGGGGGTTTTGATTTAGGCACAACATTCACTTCCAGGATTGAGCTTGGTATGCAGATGCTCAGAAACAGTTTTGTCTTGGGAGACAAGCAAGGTTTTTCAACTAGATCAGAATTTTAAAAGTTTTCTAAAAGAACAGTCACTGATAATTTCATACTGATTTTGAAAATCCATCCTTCCTAAAAATGTATTTCAGGATATATACACTGAAACCAGACTGCAGAACTTTTGAATGCAGGCCACTTTCCAGGAACGTTGTGCAGAGTTTTCTGCAGCCCTGAAGAACAGCAACACTAAAGTGAGAGCTGCTCTGACAGTAGAGAAACAAGTGGCAAATCACTCTGTGGAAGCGTACAACACCAGACTGGTACTGGTCAGTGGAAAATCAATTCAGAGTTGGTAAATCCACAGTGGGAGCTGTTGTGATCCAAGTATGCAGGACCATTAATCGACTTCTGCTTAAAAGGGTAGCAACTTTGGGCAACATGCAGGACAGTGGAAGGTTTTGCCACGATGGGGTTCCCTAACTGCATTGGGGCGATAGAAGGCATGTAATATCCCTATCTTGGCACCAGACCAACTGGCAAAAGAGTATGCAAACCATAAGGGATACTTTTCAATGCTTTTGCAAGTGCTGGTGGATCACAGGGCGAGTTTCAGCATCACCATGGAATAGCCTGGAAAGGTGCATGTGTATCTTTAGAACCACACATCTGTTAAGAAAGCGGCAATCATGGACTTTCTTTCCAGATCACAAAATAACCATTGATGATGTTGAAATGCCTGCAGTGATCCTGGGAGGCTCAGGATACCCCTTGCTCCCATGGCTCATGAAGCCATAAATTGGCCACCTGGATAGCAGTAAGGAGCGGTTCAACAACAGGCTGAGTAAGTGCAGAATGGTGATAGAAAATGTTTTTGGATGTTTAAAGGGTCACTGGCAGAGTTTCTTATTAGGTTAGACCTCAGTGAAAGCAATATTCCCATTGTTATCTCTGCACATTCCGTATTATCTGTGAGGCAAAGGGAGAGAAGCTTCCACAAGAGTGGGGTGCAGAGGCAGACTGGCTGCTCAAAATTAGCTGCCAACCTGATACCAGGGCAATAAGAAGAGCCCAGCAAGGAGCTCTGCATCTCTGGATGAAAATGAAAACCTGTTTCAGTAATGAGCCACAGTAATGTGCACTGGGGATCTGCCTTCCCATACCATCTCTTCCATTGCATCAGTCTCCCTGTAGCCCCATCAGTCTCCCTGTAGCCCCACTAAGTCCCATGATTGGAATAAAGAGCATTTAATTCTCAAAATATTTACTTCTATTGTGCACACACACACACACAAACTGAAAACAGGAAAATAATTTAATCTTGGGCAAAGAGTGTAATAAAATTAGGAGAGGAGAAACCAAGGCAGCTTGCCTGTGAAAGTACTACTGTCTTTACCATCAAACATCATTGAATGTCCACCCTTTGTTCTCGGTATCCTCTCACAGTACTGAGCGAAAGGGACACTGAACGCTCCTCCCAGAACATGTAGCAAACTCATGTCAGGACTACAGGCGGACAGTGCTCCCTCCGCCTAGCAACACGGATGTTGCTTTGAGACCAGGGACCAGCATTAAGCCTCCCAAGCTGCTGTCTTTGTCAGAGCAACTCCAGGATGACTGCAGCCACAAGAGAACACAGGAAGCACACCCCTACCTCATTAATGCTGCTGGTAGTAGTCACCCTGGACTTGCAGAATCTGAGGTAAACGCCGATCCCTGCCAACCAAATCACTGGCATGTTAGGGAAAGTGTGGCTGCAGGTCCTGAAACTCACCATGGGCAGTGAATCACATGCTCTATTGTTTGCAGTACGAGCACTTGTAATGAAAGCTTCCTCCATTTCTCCTAGGTGACCCTATGTGATATCGACCTCCTGAGGGTAACAGAGGCACCAAGGGAGTAGATGCTGCATGCCTCTGTATACGATCTAGTCTTTATGCCGCTATGCTGTGCAACACAATGATACCAGCAGAGTTAATACTGGAGTAGCATGGGAAAGTGTCCTACCGTGGTGGAAGAAAAAAGGCAGCCCTCCCCAGAAACCTTCTACAAAGGATTGCAGAGTACCTCCATGAAAGTTTCCTAGAGATCTCCATGGATGATTCCATGGCCATCCCTGTGCAGATAAACAACCTTTTCCAGGGGGCACCCTATGCATAGTTGGAGCAGCCACTGGGAAGCAGATACCCACTGCACTTCACTTATTAAGATTAAACAAAATATAAATGTACATAATCCCTACAGTTTAATTGAAATGGCATGCTCATCAGAGGTGCCTTCCCCAGAATCATGCTCAGTCACCACGCTGTCCTGCGACCTGCTGATGTTCGGGGTTAAAAATAGCTCCTGGCTCTTAGGCAGAATAGATCCACCGCTTGCCTGTCCCCCATTCTCCTCCTCCTCCAGAATGTCCTCATCATTGTTGCCTGAGGCAGCCTGGGACTCAGACTCCTGGGATGTATCCATGCTGCATCTGGGGATAGTGGTGGGCTCATTCTTGAGAATCGCATGCAGCTCATTGTAGAAGCGGCAGGTCTGTAGTACAGAACCAGACTGACTGCTCGCCTTGCTTGTCTTCTGGTACTCTTGCTGGTGTTTTGATTTTCACACGGCACTACTGCGTGTCCCTGCTGTAGCCCTTCTCCCCTATGCCCTGCTCAACCTTTTCTTAGATGTCTACGTTTCTTCTGCTGGATCAGAGTTGTGTCTGCACAGATTCTTCTCCCCCCAGGCCAAGAAGGCCCATCATCTCTTGTGTACTCTAGGATGGAGCACATTTGGGGTGTCGAGTTGCCAGGATCAAGTGGGACAGCAAGCTCTCGTGTCGAGTTGCCAGGATCAAGTGGGGCAGCAAGCTCTCTACACTGATCGACCAGGATATGGGAATTCAAAAGTTCCCTGGGCTTTAATAGGGAAGGGGCTGTTTCCCCATGTACCTGGCTATGGTGCAACAGAGTTGAAAAAAATCTCCAGAGTGGTCACAGCAGAGCATTGAGAGAGACCTCCTGGAGGCCAATTTAGATTACTTACACAACACTGCGTCTACACTGCTTGTCGACTCACCAACATCGAATTAAGTGCTACACTTTTCACGGAGGTGGAGTAATTAAGTTGACGTTACAGGCAAGTTAGGTTGGCGGAAGGACCCTGGTAGTATAGATGCATACATTATTAGGTTCACATAAGGCAGCTCCCATTGACCTAAATTTGTAGTGCAGATCATGCTTAACTTAGGTTAGTATGTCCCATGTTCAAAAGTGACTTAAGTCACTTTTCCAAAAAAGTTTACTCCAGACAAGATTTTGTAATAGCCATGGGGGGAAATCAAGAAAGTTGCTAAAATGCATACTTATCTAAAGTGGGGAAAAGATAAGTAGGCCTATATTGCTTATGGGAGACATACCATGGGTATTCTTTTGTTTCAGAATTGCAAGGTTTTCATTTTGGACTGAGTGTATCTTTATGTCTGAAAAAATATATTCAAAGTTCAATCAAATGTGATTCAATTTTAAAAACCTTTTTCCAGTTGTTCCCACTTCATACCCAAAAAAATCCACTATTTTTCAGTTGGACAAGGAAGTTTCACAGGTAACCCTAGGTGGAAGCAAAACTGCACAACAAATTGAAGTCAGAAATACAGCTTGGAATTTAAACAGATGTTTAAGCAGAGAAGATGTGAAGTGGCATTCTGTCCGTCTAACTTGTTGGAGACATTAGGATGACCAGACGTCTCGATTTTAATCGGGACTGTCCCGATATTTGCTTGTTTATCCAGTGTTGCGACCGATGTTCGGTCAGGACACTGGAAAAACAAGCAATTTTGCCCTCCACTCCAGCACAGGCAGAGCCCAGAGGGGCTCTTGCCCTCCCAGCACCGCCCCCTTCTCCCCCCATTGGTTCCCTCCCCAAGCCCTGCCCTGGCCCCACCCCCACCCCTTCACTGCCCCATTGGATCCCGCCCCAAATCCCTCTGCCTCTTCCCCAAGCATGCACGCAGCTGTATGGCGGCGCAAGCCTGGAGGGAGGGGGTGGCCCCCAGCACTCACCCTGTGAACTGCTCCAGTCCAGCTTCTCCAGGAAGGCAAGCCTAGCCCGGCAGAGATCCCGCAGTGGCTCCCTCCACCCGAGCCCCCCATAGAAGGCGAGGCAGGCCTAGGCCTCCTGCACCGCGCCCTTGGCTCATGGAGCAGCCTGGCCCAGCCCGAGAGAGGAGGGCGGCCGGGAAGCAGCCCAGCTGCCCCAGGCATCTAGCGGTGAGCAGCACGTGGACTTGGCAGCTCTGGGACGGGGCGCACTCAGCTGTTGCGGACACTATAGAGTCGGGTGGAGATGGGGCTGTGCCGCCTGGCGGCAGCGGGGAAACACAGGAGCTTCAGCAGCTTTTTTTTCCCCACCTTCTCTCTCTCTTCCCCCGCTGCCGGTATTCTTTTTTTCCCTCTACCCGCCCCCCGATATTTCATCTTTGTCATCTGGCTACCCTAGGAGACATTGAAGGAATCTCCTGGATTGTTCACAGTTATCAACCCATCTGAAGAAAGAATGACCACCAAACCATATCATAGATACCTGAACAAGTCTCAAAAACATAAATGGACAAAATTGAGAGGGGTGAGAAAAAAGTGAAATAGCAAGCAGGAACAAAATGCAAGTAGTGAAGAGGAAGGATGGAAGGAAGGATCACGATTAAAGCTGAGAGATTTGGTTCTTATTCCCAGATCTGCCACAGACTGACAGATTTTGGACAGAGTATCAGTGCTTACCTACATCACCAGAGCTGCAGTGCTTTGAGATCCACAAACAGAAGAGCAAAAAAAGCTAACTTTTTAAACAGTTACCGGTTTTGAGAAACTGATCAGAATTTATTGTGTGTATTATGAGGTGTAAAAGTATTTTAAAAGATATACATTTAAAAGGACAGTGTGAAGCAAAATGTTCCCATAAAGCCACAGATGTTCACAATTCCCAGTTAAAACTGAAAGCTTTAAACTTTAACTTATTTTGCTGATTATGCTCTGTATATTTTTTGTATTCCCCCTGAGCTTGGATGAAAAGACTAGTAAATTTCACTTTCGGATGCTCATGTGACATAAAACTCTGCTGCAGTGTTTAGAATGTAAACATTTAATTCACTATTTTTAAATAAATAGTTTAAGTTTTAGTTTAAGACCTCCAGATCAGTGGCACTGCTATGGGCACCCGCATGGCCCCACAATATGCCAATATCTTTATGGCCGACCTGGAACAACGCTTCCTCAGCTCTCGTCCACTCACGCCCCTTCTCTACCTACGCTACATTGATGACATCTTCATCATCTGGACCCATGGGAAGGAGACTCTGGAAAAATTCCACCACGATTTCAACAGCTTCCACCCCACCATCAACCTCAGCCTGGACCAATCTACACGGGAGGTCCAATTTCTTGACACCACGGTGCAAATAAGTGATGGTCACATTAACACCACCCTATATCGAAAACCTACCGACCGCTATGCCTACCTTCATGCCTCCAGCTTCCATCCCGGACACATCACACGATCCATTGTCTACAGCCAAGCACTGAGGTACAACCGCATCTGCTCTAACTCCTCAGACAGAGACCTACACCTATAAAATCTCCACCAAGCATTCTCAAAACTACAATACCCGCAGGAGGAAATAAGGAAACAGATCAACAGAGCCAGACATGTACCCAGAAGCCTCCTACTGCAAGACAAACCCAAGAAAGAAACCAACAGGACTCCACTGGCCATCACATACAGCCCCCAGCTAAAACCTCTCCAACGCATCATCAAGGATCTACAACCCATCCTGGACAATGATCCCACACTTTCACAGACCTTGGGTGGCAGGCCAGTCCTTGCCCACAGACAACCTGCCAACCTGAAACATATTCTCACCAGTAACTGCACACCGCACCATAATAACTCTAGCTCAGGAACCAATCCATGCAACAAACCTCGATGCCAACTCTGCCCACATATCTATACCAGCGACACCATCACAGGACCTAACCAGATCAGCCACACCATCACTGGTTCATTCACCTGCACATCCACCAATGTAATATACGCCATCATATGCCAGCAATGCCCCTCTGCTATGTACATCGGCCAAACTGGACAGTCTCTACGGAAAAGGATAAATGGACACAAATCAGACATTAGGAAGGTAATATACAAAAACCTGTAGGAGAGCACTTCAACCTCCCTGGCCACACTATTGCAGACCTTAAGGTGGCCATCCTGCAGCAAAAAAACTTCAGGACCAGACTTCAAAGAGAAACTGCTGAGCTTCAGTTCATCTGCAAATTTGACACCATCAGCTCAGGATTGAACAAAGACTGTGAATGGCTTGCCAACTACAGAACCAGTTTCTCCTCTCTTGGTTTTCACACCTCAACTGCTAGAACAGGGCCTCATCCTCCCTGATTGAACTGACCTCGTTATCTCTAGCTTGCTTGCTAGCATATATATACCTGCCCCTGGAAATTTCCACCACATGCATCTGAAGAAGTGGGTATTCACCCACGAAAGCTCATGCTCCAAAACGTCTGTTAGTCTATAAGGTGCCACAGGATTCTTTGCTGCAGTTTAAGTTTTGTAAGTTTGTTTCCAAAAGCTAAATCTGGGGGACTTAAGTTACCTGAAAGAATTCCCTTAACTTGTGTTCGTTGAATCATAGAATACCAGGGTTGGAAGGGACCTCAGGAGGTCATCTAGTCCAACCCTCTGCTCAAAGCAGGACCAATTCCCAACTAAATCATCCCAGCCAGGGCTTTGTCAAGCCTGACCTTAAAAACCTCTAAGGAAGGATATCCCACCACCTCCCTAGGTAACCCATTCCAGTGCTTCACCATAGGAAAAAAATAGAATATCAGGGATGGAAGGGACCTCAGGAGGTCACCTAGTCCAAACTGCTGCTCAAAGCAGGGCCAGTCCCCAGAGAGATTTTTGGTATATATCCTTAAGTGGCTCCCTCAAGGATTGAACTCACAATGCTGCATGTAGCAGACCAATGCTCAAACCACTGAGCTATCCCTTCCCTCTTAATAAAAAAGTTTTTCCTAATATCCAACCTAAACCTCCCCCACTGCAACTTGAGACCATTACTCCTTGTTCTCTCATCTGCTACCACCGAGAACAGTCTAGATCCATCCTCTTTGGAACCCCCTTTCAGGCAGTTGAAAGCAGCTATCAAATCCCCCCACATTCTTCTCTTTTGCAGACTAAATAAGCCCAGTTCCCTCAACCTCTCCTCATAAGTCATGTGCTCCAGCCCCCTAATCATTTTTGTTGCCCTCCGCTGGACTCTTTCCAATTTTTCCACATCCTTCTTGTAGTCTGGGGCCCAAAACTGGACACAGAACTCCACATGAGGCCTCATCAATGTCAAATAGAGGGGAATGATCACGTCCCTCGATCTGCTGGCAATGCCCCTACTTATACAGCCCAAAATGCCGTTGGCCTCCTTGGCAACAAGAGCACACTGTTGACTCATATCCAGCTTCTCATCCACTGTAATCCCTAGGTCCTTTTCTGCAGAACTGCTGCCTAGCCACTCAGTCTAGCAGTGCATGAGATTCTTCCGGCCTAAGTGCAGGACTCTGCACTTGCCCTCATTGAACCTCATCAGATTTCTTTTGGCCCAATCCTCTAAGTTGTCTAGGTCCCCCTGTATCCTATCCCTACCCTCCAGCGTATCTACCACTCCTCCCCATTTAGTGTCATATGCAAACTTGTGAAGAGTGCAGGTCATGCCATCCTCCAGATCATTAATGAAGATCTTGAACAAAACCGGCCCCAAGACTGACCCCTGGGGCACTCCGCTTGATACCGGCTGCCAACTAGACATGGAGCCATTGATCACTACCCATTGAGCCTGATGATCTAGCCAGCTTTCTATCCACCTTATAGTCCAGTCATCCAGCCCATACTACTTTAACTTGCCGGCAAGAATACTGGGGGAGACCGTATCAAAAGCTTTGCTAAAGTCGAGGAATAACACATCCACTGCTTTCCCCTCATCCACAGAACCAGTTATCTCCTCATAGAAGGCAATTCCTGTTCCTGGTGTGAAGCTTCGGTCTACCATACTTTGTTCTTGAAGTTGACTCTTCCTATTTGTTGGACTGGGTTATGACATTCTTGCTAAACATTCTTTTATATTAAATTGTAAAGTGTTTTATAGCTACCGTATATTCTTGCTTTTATATCTGTTTCAATTCTGAAGACACACCTTTTGCAAAGCTAGTCCAAACAGAAGCTGAGTATTAACAGCAATGTTTTTTCTGATGCAGCCTTTTCTGTGGAAAGTATCAGAGGGGTAGCCATGTCAGTCTCAATCTGTAAAAGCGGCGAAGAGTCCTGTGGCACCTTATAGACTAACAGACATATTGGAGCATGACCTTTCGTGGGTGAATACCCACATGCATCTGACAAAGTGGGCATTCACCCACAAATGCTCATGCTCCAATACATCTGTTAGTCTATAAGGTGCCACAGGACTCTTTGCTGCTTTTTCTGTGGAAGATATTTACTGGAAAAAGCCTGCCAGCATCCAAGTTACATATAAACAAAAAGAAATCACATGTAAAGAACTAGGTTTGAAAAAAAAAAAAAAAACAGTCACCAGCAGTCAGAGGGAAACATTCCATACTGGGTGCTAAACTATCAGTTCCCAGGTGAAGAGGGATAGCTCAGTGGTTTGAATATTGGCCTGCTAAAGCCAGGGTTGTGAGTTCAAACCATGGGGGAGCCATTGAGCAGGGGCTTGGACTAGCTAACCTCCTGAGGTCCCTTCTAACTCTGATCTATAATTTTAAGAATTAAGACTCGCTTGGGGTTTTTTTTTGTTTGTTTTGGTTTGGTTTTTTTTAAGTTTAGGTTTCCATCTCTTTGGGTTATGAGAGAAGCCTTCCAAATGTGAACTGAATGTAGAGTGATCCTGTTGCGCAGCTGAGTGCACCTGCCCTATCCAGTCTTTCAGGTCTACCTCTGGCTACCATCAGACGGTTTTTTTGTTGGTGGTTTTTAAAACCTTGAAGATGATTATGCCAGTAGCAATAAGAGGAAAAGACTGGGATTTAATTATATCTTGACTGACCTTAGAACTAACTAATCCATTTTCACTGTTGCCTACAAAAAATGAAGATAGATAAGACAGACTTAAACTGGACAGGATCTCTTTTCACAGCAACACAGCAAAACTCCTTAGAGACTAAGGGTATGTCTACACTACGGGATTATTCCGATTTTACAGAAACTGGTTTTGTAAAACAGATTGTATAAAGTCGAGTGCACGCGGCCACACTAAGCACATTAATTTTGCGGTGTGCATCCATGGTCCGAGGCCAGCGTCGATTTCTGGAGCGTTGCACTGTGGGTAGCTATCCCATAGTTCCCGCAGTCTCCCCTGCCCCTTGGAATTCTGGGTTGAGATCCCAGTGCCTGATGGGGCAAAAATCATTGTCGCGGGTGGTTCTGGGTAAATGTCGTCAGTCATTCCTTCCTCCGGGAAAGCAACGGCAGACAATCATTTCGCGCTCTTTTTCCCTGGATTGCCCTTGCAGATGCCATAGCATGGCAACCATGGAGCCTGTTTTGCCTTTTGTCACTGTCACCGTATGTGTACTGGATGCTGCTGACAGAAGCGATACTGCAGCGCTACACAGCAGCATTCATTTGCCTTTGCATGATAGCAGAGACGGTTATCTGTTGCTCTGTACCGTCTGCTGCCGTCATGGGTGCCCCTGGCTGACGCTAGCCGGGGCACAAAGACAAAAAAGGGAATGACATCCTGAGTCAATCCCTCCTTTATGGAATCTAAAAATAGAGTCAGTCCTGCCTAGAATATGGGGCAAGTGTACCAGAGAACCACAGAGCATAGCCACTCTGTGTCAGATCCCACAGAAGTGATGAGCTGCATGCCATTCATGGGGGGTGCCCCTGCAACAACCCCACCCATTGCTTCCCTCCTCCCCCAACCTTCCTGGGCTACCGTGGCAGTGTCCCCCCCATTTGTGTGATGAAGTAATAAAGAATACAGGAATAAAACACTGACTTGTTCGTGAGATAAAGTGAGGGGGAGGCAGCCTCCCGGTGCTATGATAGTCCAGGCAGGACATTAAGCGGTGTGGGGGAGAGGAGCCCAGCATCCTACTGCTATGATAGTCCAGGCAGTACAGAATCTTTTCTTTACACATGAAAGGGAGGGGGCTGATGGAGCTCAGCCCCCAGTTGCTATGATGAGGACAGTTACCAGCCGTTCTGTACCATCTGCTGGGAATCATTCCTATTTTTACCCAGGCGCCCCCGGCCGGCCTCACTTGAGGCCAGCCAGGAGCACTCACAGGCTCATGATGAGGACGGCTATCAGTCCTACTGCACTGTACCATCTGCACCGGGGAGGGGAGGAGAGAGGATGCTACTGTTTACTGCTGCAGCACCGTGTCTACCAGCAGCATGCACTATACATAGGATGACATATAAAAAAGTCAAGAAATGATTTTTCCCCTTTTCTATCACGGAGGGGGGGTAAACTGACAAGACAGACCCTGAATCACCCCGGACAATGTGTTTGACCCTACAGGCATTGGGAGCTCAGCCAAGAATGCAAATGCTTTTCGGAAACTGCGGGGACTGTGGGATAGCTGGAGTCCTCGGTACCCCGTCCCTCCCTCCATGAGCATCCAATTGATTCTCTGGCTTTCCGTTACGCATGTCACGCAGCACTGTGCTGTGGACTCTGTATCATATAGCCTGGAGATTTTTTTCAAATGCTTCGGCATTTCGTCTTCTGGAACAGAGCTCTGATAGAACAGATTTGTCTCCCCATACAGCGATCAGATCCAGTATCTCCCGTATAGTCCATGCTGGAGCTCTTTTTGGATTTGGGACTGCATCGCCACCCGTGCTGATCAGAGCTCCATGCTGGACAAACAGGAAATGAAATTAAAAAGTTTGCAGGACTTTTCTTGTATACC
The DNA here is from genome assembly GCF_025201925.1 of Gopherus flavomarginatus. Taxonomy (NCBI): domain Eukaryota; kingdom Metazoa; phylum Chordata; order Testudines; family Testudinidae; genus Gopherus; species Gopherus flavomarginatus. The sequence continues at coordinate 2,007,114 of NC_066631.1, forward strand.
TGGCCACTGCATCCGAGTTCAGATTGCTGTCCAGAGCGGTCACAGTGGAGCACTGTGGGATACCGCCCAGAGGCCAATACTGTCGATTTGCAGCCACACTAACCTTAATTCGATATGGTAATACTGATTTTAGCGCTACTCCTCTCGTTGGGGAGGAGTACAGAAACCGATTTAAAGAGCCCTTTATATTGATATAAAGGGCCTCATTGTGTGGAAGGGTACAGCGTTAAATCGGTTTAACGCTGCTAAAATCAATTTAAACGCGTAGTGTAGACTAGGCCTGAGGAACCACAAAGAGTAGTACGATAGGAAGGCAGTGGCTTGGCGTGACATTTCTACTGCATGCTCTCTCTTACAAAATAGGACTGATAGTAGCATAACTGTTACTATAAACACCAGAAGAAAAAGAAACTGTGTTAAGAGTCTCACAAGACTGGCTCAGACCGGATTTTCTTAGGCCTGGTGACTTTCGCCACTGCTTAAGGAAACAAGTTTGGATTATCAACACTTAGCATTCATTGCCTATGCTCTGTAGTATGTTTCTGAAGAGAGGCCAAAAAGCATACTCAAGTCCCTTCCAAGATAGCAAGAGAACAGTGTGATAGCCTTCTCTCTTAGCAGGCCAAATCTATAAGTACTACTAAATGGCCTCAAACAGAATAAAAAATAATTTATACAGAAACCATTAGCATAGAGATTCACAGCTGTTATAAATAGGACTTGGAACCCTTAACAGAACAGATAGGGAAGGGTAACATTATTTTGGTACCCTATTATGCCCAGATATTAGATGGTGATCCTTAGTTACATTTCCTAGTTGTGGGACAGGGTTTCACCTCACACTGCAAGAGTGTGAATGCAATCACAAAAGTACCTGCATGTTGTCCATCAATAAACATTCACTTATACTGTTAATATAGGGTATGTGGACATTAAGTTTTACTCTTCATTGGTGTAGGCAGTAACTAAAAAATGCAAGCACGGCTTGTCCATTTCACATTTAACATTGACAAATAGACAAAATGTTCAGATAGCATATTTTCAATAAGCATGGCAGAATCTAATCATTACATTTTACTAAAGTAAGCCTCAAAAGAGTGGTTTCAAGTGCAGTAAAAATAATATAAATGAGCATACTACTGTCCCAAACTACCTCTTTTTCAACTCAAGGTTATTTTTACTACGCTGTTATATAAAATGTAGCCCAGCCTCTAAAGTGGAGATGGAAAAATAGAGAAAAGTTTATTCATGAGCTGGTTAGTTACACCTGAATTGCAATTCCATCTGAACATTTTATACTAGTTTCAATTTTGCCCCACAATCTTCTGTTTACATTAATGTTTTGGAAAGGGCTTGATTTTGTGAACTTTCACGCCAGAAACTTGCCCAGACACCCATCCCTCATCCTCATCCTCCCAGAATGCGACAAGAGAAAATGAATTCAGTCAACTGCTGAGCCAATACACCTAGCTCTTGTGTAAGGAGGGACAGGAACAAATTTTAGATATCAAAATTTCTTAGGCCTGCTTGCTTTCATAAATCAAAAAGTGCTCCATACACTCTTCATCCACCAGAGCTGGCTGGCTGATCAGCCATAGGAGTGGCTTCTCTTCAACTAAAAAAGAGTTGCTTCTTATCTTATATAAGGCAGTCATATCTGGTGATCCACAATGCCATCATAGTATTCACCATGATTAGTGTGCTGGTACCTCTGCACACAGAATCTCATTGCTCAGCACATTAGCAACTGAGATTCCTGAAGTCTTCTCTAGGAAGCAGTTGATAGTCTGAAGGAGAGCTGAGCCCAAAAAGCTGGGGAAAGGAGATTCTAGGATTTTACTGTGGATCATTGTTGGAACCATAGCTGATGAATTGTTGACAGTATCTTGAGACGTCTCTCCAAGATAAGCATCCTATGCAACCTAATGCCTGATAACTAGGGTGCTAAATTATTTGAAAACATGTAAGATAACTTGAAAACTGATCAAGAATCCATAGTGGGGGGGGGAGGAAATAGGAAAAAAGTCTGAGATTATCTGTATCCACAAAAGTAATCTTAAGAAAAAAATCACTAAATAATGGGTGAACATGGATCCCTCTCTGAGAGCAACAAATACAGCAGCTAAAATTTTATTTATTGTTTGATTTAATGAGGTTGAAAGCTAGAGCTGCATACTGGGAGTAATTTTGACCATGGGAAAACATAAGGAATTTCTTGAGTGTACCAAAGCAAGAGTGAAAACTGATCAACCTCGTGAAAGACTGAGACAGACCTGAAGAAAGTTAAACAAGTGAACTTCAGGACTGTCATCTTAACTTTTGGGATCCTGACATGTTCAGGTACACAAGGCCCAGCAAAGCCATGACTTCTATTTATTTGGATAAAATGGAGGTGCCAGACGAAGGACTGTGGCGGCGGTCGAGTATCCGCCGAAATGCGGCTGCCGCCTCTGGATGACGTCACTTGTCAGCAGCAAGCTGCGTCATCCAGAGGCATCACTGCCGAAATGCCGCCAAAATTTAGCAGCATTTCGGTGGATGCTCTATCGCTGGCCAGGACCTCTGGGCTACATTGTAGCTATCCAATGCCCCTAGATCTGTTGCTTTGCTCTCTGTTACAGTGGATATCTCAAAGTGGAAGGAAGGTAGTTTTGAAAGGAATGCCTGCTTTTATAGTAGGAATTGAACTCTGTTTTGAGACTGGGATCACTATCTGTAACTTCAACTTCTGCTTTGTCCAATAGCTTTACCTCAAGGAAGGAGACTATCACGATTATTAGGAGGTGTTGGGTCTGGGGAAGCACCTGTTAACAGCACGGGGTACCATGAATCTAGTGGCAAAGTCACACGTACAAGCTGTTGGGATAGGCTAGAATAGCATAGCATTTTTAAGATATTAGAAAGCTAGGAAATGTGTTACAGTTAAATACAGGGCATAACAGTACACAACTTATTCCTTTAGATTGCACGTGGTGTGTATTTAGGTGGCCTGATAAGTTATTTCATTTCCTCTCCCATCATAACTAGGCCTCCGTGTCTTGTCATGGAGGTCTCAGAAGCCATGACTTTCCCTGACCTGCGTGACTTCTGCAGCTGCCAGGGTTGTTGGCCCCAGCACCACTTGAGCAGTGGCTCTTGCCGCTGGCCCCAGGGACCACCCAAGCAGCCACTGCTCCAACAGCCATCCCCACTGCAGCCAGAGCAGCAGCTGCACTTTCCCCCACAGCAACAGCCCCCTGGGGTGCCACCTCCCCCATTTAGTCAGGGTATATATATAGTATGTCATGGATAGGTCACAGGCCTGTTTACTGCCTGTGACCTGTTCATGACTTTTACTAAAAATTCCCGTGACTAAACTGTAGCCTTAATCATGACTAGTAAATGTAGTTCTCAGACTAGTAGGCATCAGGTAAATTTTTCACAATGACTGAGTGCTAAATGAGAACAGCAACAATCTGAGGAAGGACTCAAGACCATTATTCAGTTTTGAGTGAAAGCTCTCAGGTGATCCCATCCCAAGTATCACCCCAAGCAATTAGGGAGGAGCACAGATTAAGTTTTGCAAGATATACCAACAACTTATTAAAAAGCTATCCTGAAACAAAGTGAGAAATATGCTTCCATTGTTCTCATATGGCAGCATTAGCCAAACTTGTCAAAAAAGTAAGTGATGGGGCTTTTTTTTTTTTTTTTTGGAGGGAGGGGGTGCCCCTCAGGCCATGACTCCAGACATGTACATACTAAAGTATACTCATTTACCATAGAGGTTTCAATGCAATTCAGACTGTAACCCATGCAATGAATCCCAATCTCTTCTATTTAAAAAAGGAGATGTTAGTAGTCACAACTCTTTGCAAAACTCGCACTCTCATAAGATCTGAAAATACTTTTCTCCACGACTATGTTTGTCAACTTGCACTTTACAACTGATATAAGTGTATACATCCCTAAAGAGCATGCATCTTTACCTTTAGACTTTGTTTCACATGATGCCAAGAACATTACCATGGGATAAAACCTTTCTCATTCAGAAACATGTATTCATTTGGATTCAGAGCTGTTTAGACACCAAAATCACTGTGGTTAGAGGCTATGACACTAGAGGACAAATGCCTTCAAATGAGTTGTCCAAAAGGCAGATAACACACCATGAAGCCCAAAATCAAGAGAGACTTAACTCTACTAGGCTATTTAGTTCCTTATCTGCCTCTCATGAGAGCAGTTTTCACATAAGCATGTGAAGCAAAAGGCATTTGGAATGCTGTTAGACACATTTACATGTCAAAACAAGTTGATTTTTGTTCAAATTTGCTGCTAACATACCAGCATTTTGGGACATCTGAATGTTATAAGTGAACTGACACAATAATTATGTATTCTTTGCTGTCCCATCAACTTCTGCAGCTGATGTATTTTGTCACCTACTTCACTTCACATATTTCTAGTATTTTCAGTCCCATGCAACTAATTTGTTCTTTGTTCTACATGACTACTCTAATTTTAGGTCTCTTGATGCACAATTTGCACAATTTTAATTATACCAGTATAGCACAACACAATCATCCTCCCAGTGTGGATGCAGTTATATCATTTTAAAAGGTGCTTTATACCAGTATGGCTATTATTGTACAAAAAAGGGGAACACACTATAATGATTTAAGGTATCTTTACAACAGCATAACTGCACACTAAGGACTGTAGTTATATTGCCATACATACATATAAATATAAAAACAAGAACACCAATAGAAATAGTTGCATCACCACAAAATTGGTGTGTAGACCACATCTTGGCAGTGTCAGAAGCTGGTGGAAGAACACTACTATTATGCCCACGGTGACAGACCCAGGCCAGTGGGGTACAGGAGTCTGGTAGAGGGCAAATATACTGGCCACTGGATAAGTAGTTTTCTGTTCCCTGAGTGACCAGAACAGGGGCTGCACTAGAGTAATCAGGAACCTGCTAGACCAGCTAAGGCAGACAGGCTGATTAGAACACCTGCAGCCATCAAGGCAGGCTAATCACAGCACCTGGGAGAGCCAGAGGAGAGGAAGTGCATGTGAGGAGCTGGGAGCAAGAGGCACAAGGAGCTGAGACTGAGAGGCTGTGCTGCAGGAGGACTAAGGAGTACAAGCATTATCAGACACTAGGAGGAAGGTCCTATAGTGAGGATAAAGAAGGTATTTGGAGGAGGCCATGGGGAAGGAGCTCAGGGAGTTGTAGCTGTCATGCAGCTGTTAAAGGAGGCACTATAGACAGCTGCAATCCACAGGGCCCTGGGCTGGAACCCGGAGTGGAGGGCGGGCCCGGGTTCCCCCTAAACCTCCCAACTCTTGATCAGACACAGGAGGAGTTGACCCAGACTGTGGGGAAGATCACTGAGGTGAGCAAATCTGCCAATAAGTGCAGGATCCACCAAGGTAGGAGGAACTCTGTCACACCACCAATACATGAATTTCCATCTGTATCTCAACAATAATACATATTAAACCAAGAGACACAAAAAGAGGGTTAAACCCACATTGAAAACGAAGTGCAGAAAACATTAGAGTCCGTGTCCGAAAATCATGCCGTCATTAAAGATATAGAAAAAAGAAGGATAAACATGTTGAGCAGAGCCAAAAGTCTTCAGCAAAACAAGATTTCTAGTTGTAGAATATGAACTATTTAAAGAGAGATTCAGGAGTCTATAGTAAAATTTTATTCAGTTTAAAATATCAACTTAGGCATTTCCTTAATGCAAGGCTCAGAGAGAAGACAGACAGCAACATAATTAACCAGGCTAACAGGAGTTTCAGGATCAGCCTGCTACTACAAATACCATTATGACAGAGTAAGCAAAGCTCAGAGTTTTGGAATGGTGCCTTTTTGGGGGTTGTGGGTGAATGGATGGAAGAAAGTAACCCCAGCTCATGACCAATGCATGGACTGCAGAGAACAGTTCTCTATTGTAAACCTTCCCAACTGCTCATACAAAAATTGCCCATACAATAACGCGAACAATGGAGGGCACTCAGAATGGCAGTTGTTGAAAGCTAAACAACAATTCAAACTGCCCTGTAATGAAACATTGGTTGGAAAGGCAAGAGATTCTCCAGCTGGCATAGCGAGCAAGGTACAAAGCATGTTACTGACTGGAGTCTCCCACCAAGATCTGCATTTACTTCAGTTTAAGAGTCATACTCTAATTACACTTTAAACACACATGAAAATAGGAAAAAAGCAGCCTCAGTGTTCAGAGATGTCCTAGGAATGGAGCCCATTATTGAAGGTACTCCAAGCAAAGTAAGGCTATGTCTACACTACCACTTATGTTGGCAAAACTTATGTCACCCAGAGGTGTGAAAAAACACATACACCGAGCAACACAAGTTTTACCAGCATAAGTGGTAGTGTGCACAGCGTTGTTGGTGGGAGAGCTTCTTCCACTGACATTGCTACTGCTGCTCATTGAGGTGGTTTTATTATATTGATAGGAGAGCTCTCTCCTCTCCCCCATCAGCACAGAGTGGCTACACAAGCGATCTTACAGCATACAGCTGTGTAAGCTCGCTACATGGCCTTATCCTGTTAGAACTCCAGAGCCAACAGAAGAGCTGGATTGTATTCTGTTATGCATCATACTTGTTTACGAAGTTTCACTCAGTTACATCTGTGCAAACCTACTCATTGCAATAGGATTTTTAAAAAGTGTCACTGAGGACAACATAATATTTATCACACGTCTTGACTACATTTTTTTTAAAAGGTTCCTTTCACCTGGCAGATCTGCTGCTTTTTCTGGAAAAGGGAAATTTTTTTGAACAGTGAAAAATTACAAATTTGTGACACATGAATGGAGCCAGACTTCAATTAGATTTCCACTCTAAATTCAGTTTAGATGTTTTTTACTGAGGAGACTAGTTCTGCAGTGCTAAGAAAGTTAGTATCACAAATGATTGTATAAAATGCAGGTTTTTACAAACCAGAGAGATATCAAACATGAGGGAAAACCCAAAGCAACTTATTAAGAATTCAACAGATGTGTATATTTCCATGACAGAAGATTCCCAGATTTTGAGTTTTTTCCAACACAGTAGATCAAACCTGGAAGAAAAGGAGAAGTTCTGCAGCACTGTGTGAACTAAACACCTCCAAATCATACGATGCTCTCACTGGAGTACGAAGGGATTAATCAAAATGCCAGTCCAAAGCAAAAAACCACCACACCCTCTCACAAAAACTACTGTACTCTACAATGCAGTACCATGTACCCAAACAATAATCAACAAACCAAAACCTACAAGCAATGTCAGTGGCCAGAACACAGACATTAAAATGTTTACCTTGCCCCTTCCAAAGAAACACCACTAGGACTCTCTCCAAAATGAAAAGGTACATTATCTTCCTGTGAGAGTTAGTTTAATAAAGAAGGTTCACTGAATATAGACAAAGAGGATGATTTAATTATAATGGGTATCCAACCAGAATGTAATGACCTATTGACTGGAATTTGCTGTCACCAGCAGTATGAACAGCAGTGGTGACTGAGAAAATTCAGTACTTGAACTGTCCCCAAATATGCTATTTGCTTAGACTCACAACTAACAGGTCCACATTTCACCATATAATTGAAAAACAAAAACCCTATATGCTCAGATTTCAGAAAGTTTGCCTTCCTGATCACTACATGGAATACTCACTCATATAGCGTAGTTAGATTTATCCATTCTTAAGGAAATGCAAAAAGACTGTTTAATATTTACACGGGAACAATGAAAAAAGCCAAAAATGCTGCAGCTACAGATCAATACCTTCACTTAACATCCAACAAGGGCACATGATTGTTTACCTTCACATGTGGTGGGGATGTAAATCAAAACATTTTAAATACAACAGGTTCAGCTAGTTTAATAGAGTTAAATTACTTGTCTAAGTACTAGAGAGACAAGATTTCAAGTAGTATAACAGTCCTGCTCTGTTCTAGATCTATTGCTCAGCCAAGAAACCCTGCTATTGCTTCTGATACAGGTCAAGGAAGAACTTTTCAGCAAGACTGCCTTTGGAACCCAGTGGGTGCAGCTGAACCCAGTAGTCTCCACTTTTGGAGCAATGGATTTTCATGAAAGTCACTTCTAGTCCTCCTTATAAACTTTAAATAGGCTATTTTGAAGATTCTCAGTTCATTAAACATGTAATGGCATTGAAAGTATTCAAAAGAACAGCATGTGCTCTAGACATACTACACTGTAGCTAATGTTATTAGTTATAACAAATCAGTGTTAACTATATGTGAATGCCGAGGTTTCAATCATCATATGCTTTACTAGATAAATGCCCTAAATATTTTTTTATAACCAGGCTGGCAAAGCTATGTGGCATCCCACATCTATTTCTGGTATAAGTTTCAATGAGTAGCAACATATTTGCCAATTCAAATTCAATGGCACACACTCCTAGATTCAGTGCTGCCACAAGGAATTGAAGGAAGTGATCAAGCTGCTATGGGCCTCTCCTTCCAGCAACCACTTCTGAGAGCACGAGGAAGACTGCTGGAAGTGTGGCTCCTGGTCCCCACCCACAAGCATACCCTAGAGAAAAAACAACTACTTGGAGTCTTCTACCGGAGGGTGCCACAACTGGGCCCCAGTTCAATACTCAAGTTAAAGTGCTAAAAAGCAACTGTTACCCATCAAATTAAGTCATTTGGACAACAGATCAATTGGTGAAGGCAGTTGCTTACTCCCTCTGTGCATCCAAAACCAAAATCTGAAAAGTTACTGTTAATTTAATAACATCAGTATCTGAGGATAAAAATGGAACTATCAGCCCATCTATGTACTGGGCAGATGAACCTATATTTGTCTGCTTTTTAAATATATTAACGGCCACAATAGGAACTGCAATCATGAATAGTTTGTTCCACATGTGACAAGGTTCCTCCTCTACCTTGGTGGGTCCTGCGCTTATTGGTGGATTTGCTCGCCTCACAGATTTACCGTGTGGGTCAGGAAACAGCCCAGAGACCTTCCCCTCTGGTAGAAGACACAGTCCAGGTCAATTCCTCCTGTGTCTGATCAGGAGTTGGGAAGTTTGGAGGGAACCCGGGCCAGCCCTCTACTCCGGGTTCAAGTCCAGGGCCCTGTGGATCACAGCTGTCTATAGTGCCTCCTGTAACAGATGCATGACAGCTACAACTCCCTGGGCTACTTCCCCATGGCCTCCTCCAAACACCTTCTTTATCCTCACCACAGGACCTTCCTCCTGGTGTCTGATAATGCTTGTACTCCTCAATCCTCCGGCAGCTCACTCTCAGCTCCTTGTGCCTCTTGCTCCCAGCTCCTCACACGTGCACCTCACTGACTAACTGGAAGGCTTTTAACTAGTTCCAGCCAGCCCTTGATTGGCTTCAGGTGTCCCAATCAATGTAGCTATCTCCACTACCTTCTAGAAAGATCTTAATTGGCCCCAGGTGTCTTGATTAACCTGGAGCAACTGCCATTTGGTTACCATGGTACCAAGGAATTCTTTAGTCTGGGGCTAACATACCTGTTCCTCATTACTTTACTGTAGCCATCTGGCCTTGCCCCATTACATATCCCGCCCCCTGCTCAACACCATAGGGTTGGGCAACTTGGGACGCCAGGCAGTGTGCTCGTGATAGACCATCAGCGTTGCCGCGGTGGGATCCAGCCCTGTGCCGTATGCAGAACTGGAATGGTTGGAGGGATAAGAACCACCTGGTGACCCTTACATTCTTTTCCTTACTTCTCTGCATCCACTGGAGGGGCGCATGGTCTGTCACAAGAGTAAATCGCCGGCCTAAGAGGTAATAACGCAGTGTCTCCATGGCCCATTTGACAGCAAGGCATTCTCTCTTGACTACTGCATACTTCTGTTCTCTTGGGAGCAGCTTTCAGCTTAGGTAGAGCATCGGGTGTTCCACTTCTCCAATCATTTGCAACAGAACCGCCCCCAATACCACCTCAGAAGCATCTGTTTGTAAAATAAATTTCTTGGTAAAGTCCGGGACTATGAGCATGGGGTCGTCCCCTCTGCTGCGTCGGTCCACTTCACCATGTCTGGACCTCAGGCTTTCACCAGGTCCGTTAGAGCACTTGCCCTACTGGCGAAGTGGGGAAAAAAAAAAATCGGTAGTAGCCTACCACGCCTAGGAACGCACGGACCTGCTTCTTTCAGGTCGGCCAGGGCCAGTTTTGAATCGCCTCTAGCTTATTAATTTGGGGCTTCACTATACTCCTTCCTACAACATATCCCAGGTACCTAGCCTCTGCTAGTCCTATGGCACATTTAGCAGGATTAGCGGTGAGGCCAGCCTGCCTTAAGGTGCGTAGTACTGCCTCAACTTTCTCCAGGTGGGTTCCCCAGTCTGGTGTATGGATGATGACATCATCTAGGTATGCAGCTGCATAACTAGTATAGGGGTGCAGAAGCTTATCCATGAAGCACTGGAATGTGGTTGGGGCCCCATGTAGCCCAAAAGGGAGGACAGCGTACTGGAATAGCCCGTCCGGGGTGGAGAACGCTGTCTTTTCTTTAGCTTCTTTGGTTAGGGGAATCTGCCAAAAAACCCTTTTGTCAGATCCAGTGTAGTCAAGAATCGGGCACTACCCAGTCAGTCAACCAGTTCGTCGATGCATGGTATGGGGTATGCATCAAATTGAGATACTTCATTCAGTCGGCAAAAGTCAATACAGAATCTCGTGGTATCGTCAGGTTTAGGCACTAGAACGATTGGACTGCACCACTGACTGTAGGATTCTTCAATAACGCCTAATTCTAACATTTTCTTTACTTCAACCTGGATTTCTTCTCTTTTGGCTGCTGCGATTCGATAGGGTCTCAGTGTTACCTTGGCTCCAGGGATCGTGCAGATATGGTGATAGGTCTCAGTCGTCCACCCTGGTTTTGTAGAGAACACATCTCGGTTGCGATAAATCATGTCGGCTGCCTCGATCTTTTGGATTGGTGCCAAGTCGGGTGATATCCTCACTTGCTCATGTAAGTTATCCTCCTGGGGAAGGGTCTCCTGGGTGACTAAGCATGCCTCTCGATCATGCCAAGGTTTTAGAACATTGATGCGGAAAATTTGCTCCAGTATCCTGCGGCCTGGCTGCCACACCTTATAGTTTACCTCTCCCATGGCTTCATTCACTTCATAGGGTCCCTGCCACTGGACCAACAGCTTGCTTTCTGCTGTGGGCACCAGGACCATTACTCAATTCTCTGGTTGGAACCGTCGAAGCTTTGTGTGGTGGTTACAATGGGTTTGTTGGGTCTCCTGTGCTTTCTCCAAGTGTTCCCGTACAATGGGTGTAAGTCAGGCTCTCTGATCCCTCATCTGTAGTACATGCTCAACTATGTTCCTTTCGAGATTTGGCTCCTCTTCCCAGGCTTCTCTGGCTATATCCAATATGCCCCGGGGGTGGCGCCGATATAGTAGTTCGAATGGAGAGAAACCTGTGGAGGCTTGTGGGACTTCCCAGATGGCGAACATGAGGTAAGGGAATGGGGTATCCCAGTCTTTCCCATCCCAGCTCACCACTTTCCTGATTATGGCCTTGAGGGTCCTACTGAAACTTTCCACAAGGCTGTCTGTTTGTGGGTGGTATACAGAGGGCCACAGGGCTTGTACATGGAGCAATGAATAGAGATCTTTCATCAACTTGGACACGAAGGGTGTCCCTTGATCAGTCAGTATCTCCTTGGGAGCCCAACTCGGGAAAAGATCTGTACTAGCTCCTTAGCTATTGTCTTGGAAACTGTGTTGTGTAGGGGGATGGCTTCCGGGTATTGGGCTGCATAGTCAAGTACAACCATCACATGTTGGTGGCCCCGAGCTGTCTTCTCTAGGGGCCCAATCAGACCCATGGCTGTGTGTTCAAATGGTACCTCTATTCTTGGAAGAGGTATCAAAGGGGCCCGGAAGTGTGAGCGAGGGCTACATAGCTGACACTCAAGACAAGAGGTGCAGTATCGCCAGACATCTTTATGTACTCTTGGCCACAAGAACCTCCGCAGTATCCTGGCCTGGGTTTTCTCTACCCCAAGGTGTCCTCCAAACAGGTGACTGTGGGCGAGGCTCAATCTGGTGCCACGAAAACATCAAAAAGCCATAAGTTGATGCATCTCCTGCTCCTGCATTTGCACCACACGGTACAGGAGATCTTTCTTCACTATAAAGTAGGGTCCTGGACCCTGGACCTTCCCCTCCACTGGTATCCCGTCTACCTCAGCCACCTCTTTCCTGACTTTATCATATCTAAACTCCTCTGCCTGGTCCCGCCCGAAAGTCTCTCTCTCAGCACTAACCTGCCTGAGCTCCCAGGGGCCGGCTTCTGCTTCTTCCAACAGCTTGTCACCATCATGGCTGGGGCCAGCCTCAGGCTCACCTTCCATGTTGGTAGTTTCTCTGATGGGTGCTCGTGTCCACCTACCTACTAGTGTGGTCTTCTGTTCCTGGGTCAGGATCCGGGTTCCCATGGCCTTCACGGCCTCTTTCTTTCTTTTTTTGTCTTCTGGGCCTTTTAGGGGGCTGTGAATAGATCCTGAGAAAACTCAGAAAACACTGGGGGTTGACATTCCCCCAAAGATGAGTCGTTGCCGACAGGGTCCCCACCTCCCTCCAGCCTCTCCGGGGGGGATAAATTATCAAACCCTGGATAGTCCCTCCCAATGACTACAGGATATGGGAGTTTAGGAACTACGCCCACTGTCACCTAAATGGGGTTCCCCTGAACCTCTATCTCCACTGGGATGTTGGGGTAATGGCTCACCGCCCCACGCACACATGTCACTGCTACGCGTTTGGCTTGCAGCAGCTGGCTACTTTTTACCAGCTTACCCAATATAAAGGTGACAGCACTCCCCAAGTCCACAAGCACTGTAGTCTCTGCTCCATTTATGTTCACCAGCCTGGTGTAGTTATGTGGGGCTAATGTAATGCCTGCAAGGTGGATAAGGGAGCACAGGACCTCCCAATCCCCCAAGCTGCATTGCACAGGCTCCTAGGTGCTGGGACACTGTGCTGCTATGTGTCCCCACTCCCTACATGCATAACATCTATAATTGTTTCTAATCATTCCCCTATCATGTGGGTTAGGGGGTTTAATCCCAGGGTTCCCCCCACTCAGGCCAATCCCTTCCTTCTGGGGTCTCTGCTGGTTTTCAGCCCCCCTCTTCCTCCACCGAGGACTCCCCAGGGGTTTGGCTGTCCCACCTTCCAGGGTTGGGGTTCGGTGTTTGCTATGAAAGGGGCTTTCCTTGGGTAGTCGGATCAATTCCCTGGCTGTCATGTGTCTTTCTACCAGCATGATCATCTCATCATAGGTGGACGGATCGTTCTGGCCTACCCATTTGTGGAGAGCTGGTGGCAGTGTCCTCAAGTATCAGTCAATGACCAGAACCTCCAGTATCTCTTCTGGACTTCGGGAGGGACTCTGTCTGTGACTACTTCATGCAAAATGGATGAGGTCATGCAATTGGGACCGCAAGGTTCTGTCTTCCTGGTACCGCCACTCGTGATACAGCTGGGCCACACTGAGGTCACTACCCCAGATCTGGCCAAGAACTCTGCTATCAGCTGGGGCTAGTCTGCTGCAGCCTCTTCAGGCAGATCATGGTAGGCCTTATGCACCTCCCCACACAGGAAAGGGGCAAGGATGCCAGAACACTGATCTCGAGGCCAGGCCTCCCGTAGGGCTGTCCTCTCAAAGGCCAGAAGATATGCCTCTACATCATCCTCCCGCGTCATTTTCTGCAGCCAATGGCTGGCCCGTAAGAGCCGCGTCCCATCATGGCCACAGTTCAGCTCTGTAAGGGTCTTTACCTGGCTTACCGGTTCCCGCAACATAGCTTGGTCTTGAGCAGCCTGGTCCATCAGCAGGTGATTATTCTCTTGCTGCAGCCGCACTGCTTCCTGTTGGGTGGCCACCTGGACACAGGTAGCCTTCTGCTGGGCCACAGTGGCTTGTACCAGTGCCCGCACTACGTCATCCATTCTGGTGAAAAAAAAAACCCTCTCCCCCCCCCCTTTTTTTTTTTTACATCATCCTCTTTCCGCCACACTGTGCACACCAAAAATCCCACCCCTTACACTAGTTGTGACAAAGTTCCTCCTCTACCTTGGTGGGTCCTGCGCTTATTGGTGGATTTGCTCGCCTCACAGATTTACCCTGTGGGTCAGGAAACAGCCCAGAGACTTTCCCCTCTGGTAGAAGCCATAGTCCAGGTCAATTCCTCCTGTGTCTGTTCAGGAGTTGGGAGGTCTGGGGGGAACCTGGGCCTGCCCTCTACTCCGGGTTCCAGTCCAGGGCCCTGTGGATTGCTGCTGTCTATAGTGCCTCCTGTAACAGATGCATGACAGCTACAACTCCCTGGGCTACTTCCCCATGGCCTCCTCCAAACACCTTCTTTATCCTCACCACAGGACCTTCCTCCTGGTGTCTGATAATGCTTGTACTCCTCAATCCTCCAGCAGCTCATTCTCAGCTCCTTGCGCCTCTTGCTCCCAGCTCCTCACACGCACACCTCACTGACTAACTGGGAGGCTTTTAACTAGTTCCAGCCAGCCCTTGATTGGCTTCAAGTGTTCCAATCAATGAAGCTATCTTAATTGGCCTCAGGTGTCTTGATTAACCTGGAGTAACTGTCATTTGGTTACCATGGTACCAGGGATTTGTTTAGCCTGGGGCTAACATACCTGTTCCTTGCTACTTTACTGTAGCCATCTGGCTTTGCCCCATCACATACACAATTACCTTCTGTGCAAGTAAACTGCTCTTAAACTCCCTTCATGCCCTGTCCTTTGTTACTCTATTGTCAGTTCATGCTCTTAGTTTTGTTCATATTACTCTTTTGAATAATTTTATAACAGACACTTGATGAACACCTCAGTCATTAAGGTTTTGATCTCCTCTTTTCCTATTGTGGTTTTAAGTGAGTGCATGATTGTGAGGAAAGTGACATTTTGGAGCTCTGCGTGCAGTTGTGCAGAAGCCCCAGGAAAGAATCTCAGTCTGGAGGGCAGGGCAGACAAGGCTAAACCAGCAGACAGTTTTTGCTGGGAGCTGAGCTCTACCACTACTCAGCTCGTGAACTCACTGCTGCCTGGAACTCTGAGGAGGAATTTAAGACACACAGCCTCACGCAGTTTAGGTACTAGGGTCACATAAGAGGGACTCCAGTGTGCTGCATGGTGACCTTCATCCCTCCCTTCCACTCTACAAGGATAGCTTAGAAAACTATTGCTTACCTCATTCCCCTCCATAACTCAATATTACAGAGTCTTTAGTTTTAAGTTCTGCCCCCCACTTCTCTGCAAGACAGTTCTGTCCTCCCTATGTGGCTGGCATGAAGCACTTCTATGACTAAGGTCATAAACAGTGGTAGAGGGAGCTGTTCAATACCAACTGGGGAAAGGAAAAGCATTTAGAGGCCAAGGGTCCAATCTTCCTTGATAGACACAGAAGAGGGAATATTTTTGTTCCTTCCTAAAATGTTGCAATCCCACTTAAGTATAAAATTAATGCCACTGACATACATCTGATTTTCCAACCTCCCAGTTAGAGATGCTACAGCTATTATCCTCATTGCCCTTTTCTGTTACTGTTCCACTTTGATATCCTCTCTAACATGCTCAAATGCGTGTACACAACTCCAGGTTTCATCTCAGAATCAGCTGGATTAGAAGAGATGCCTAGCAGGCCTTCCATTGTGACAAATGATTATGTTAGCCTTTTTACATCAATCTCTTCTGGCCTAGGTTATTAATTATTATTATTCTCCATTATTTCAAGACAGGGGTCCATTAGTTTTCCCTCACCATTATGAATTGCGATTACTTCACCATGTACAAAAGACAGAAAGATTCAAGTTTTTCACTACATTCACAAAGGAATCCTGAGTATTAATTAGTCTGACTCTAGGCTCTCTCACTCCCAGGGTACACAGCCCACAAAAAGGGCCAAACGCTACACTGTCTGTTATTAGCTAAGTTACAAATAGGCTTGGAAGATAGTTGGAATCCCCAAACCAAAATAATATATCTATACATAAACTGAAAAATCAGTTTTTTCCTATTATAGTGTAAGTTATGCAAGCCTTACGAAGGAGAAAAGGTCTTCAAATAATTCTTTGAGACAGAGAAAGATGGCACTGAGGTAGGGGGAGAACGTGGAACAGTCAAACAAGATCAGGGCAGAAAGATTTCAACAGAAGACGCTGTTCAAGGTGAATGTGATTGTACAATACAAGAGACAAAGGCAAAAATATGGGAGAGATGAGGTCATACGTACACATGGTCAACATTATGTAGGACCCTGGAGGGGAAGACCAGGAACTTGAACTTAACTCAAAGGATGCTAGAAGCTTTTGGAAGGATACAGATTGATGGGTTGGAAAAAATCTGGAGGAGGGAGCGAGAAGTCTCGTAGTGGCATTTAAGCTTAGATAGTTCATGTTCAGAGGATCTGAATCTTTCGTTTGTAAAGTGCTTAGCACAGTAGGACCCTGGTGTCATTGGGGTCCCTAGGTGATACTTCGATAGAAATAAAGCTAGAGATAGCATGGACAAAGTTATGCAGCAGGGAGCGAGAAAAAGGGGGAGATTTTGGTAATGATTCACAGCAAGAAATGAGAACTTAAAATCTGAATGTATGCAATTTAAAATAATAAAATTGTAAACAGGATGACAGTTTGTACCCTCTATCCAGTAAGTACTGGGTAAAAAAATTTCAAGCCCTGCTGATGGCACTGTACTCACAAAGCTTCACCAAGAAAACATTGCTGCAACAAAGCATGAGTATTCTGGTATATAGTCTGCTTACAAATTCAGAAGCTGTTGTACACAGCTCATTAATGATATTTCTTTGAGACAAGCATTTTCCTGTAGCAGTTAATATGTACGCTGATTTACTGGATGGCTAATTAAAATTCTAAGATACATCTGATTTCTGGTGTAATGGTTTCTCAAACATTTCTAAATGAATAAAAAGTCCAAGCCACTACAAAAAATGGATGTGTATGAAAAAAGTTAAAGATTTGTTTAAGGAGAAACAGAGAAGACTGAATTCAGACAAATTAGTGAATAGCTTCATTTCTTATATGTTAATCATTTAGTCAACAATAAAGTTGTGGCAACAGAACAGAGGAACAAGGGCAGAAGTACAGTAAGCCCCCAAACTAGAATCTGCTTCTACAAAGTCAGGGATTTCTGATCTCAAAGTAGCATTCACCCATCCGTGTGAATAATTTCAGATGTTTACTTAATTCTTCATACCAGTTCCCCAAATCAAAAAAATACAAACTAATTTTCCAGTTCTGTCCCCAGTGATGGTCCAAAACAATCTAGAACTATATGAACATGGATCTCCGTTCTTACTTCAGTTTAGAGGCAAAGTGCTGCTAGAACTACTTTTACTTGACAAAAAGTTACACTAAAGCTTGTGTTTTGAGATTAGTCTCCTAAACCCTCTAAACAGAATTTGATACACATCCCCAACAAGCCACTATCGCACTATTCATATACATCGGAAGACAATCTGAAGAAAATATCACAGAAGAAACAGGAAGACTAAGCCAGCATCACCAGTAAGGAAGTTCATGACTACTCACACAGTTTTAAAGATAAAGATAGCACAAGGCAGTCTGCAGAGTTACAGAAGTTAGTAATGACAGTGAAATCTTTTTTTTCTTTTTTTTTTTTAAAGGTGGGAGAGAACACTGAAAACCACAGCAAGACATGATGTACAAGCAAGAAAGCCAAATTAGATATTTTCTTCCAAATTTACCTGCTGATTGTTTCTGTACTAGAGCCTGCAAGTCTACTTTAGATCTAGGTCCCCTGACCTCATGTTTCCTTACTGCTTTCTAGTTATAATTTTACAGGTATTTTTGGGTACCTGTGAAGATTTCAATTGGCATCCTAAAAGCAACTCACAAAACAGTTTAATTGATGTTTACATTTTAAAGTAGAAATTGAAACCAGAAGTCTATTTTCTATTTTACCCTATAACAATTTCATTTGATTTTGAGTCAAGACAACACTGTACGTTTCTTTTTATTGCTCAGTGATTGTGATGTTCCCCTGGTGTTATACGGACCGAAGATCTGCTAGGTCACTCCAGTCCTCGACTCTGGGAGCCAGCCTTACCCTGCTCTGCTTTGAGAACCCCATCTCCTGGGCTATTCATGCACAGCCTCTAGCATGTAAGCTGCTCCCAACTATATGAGTGAGCACTTTTGGCCAGCCACTGCTTGGATTGTGCAACTGAATGACACTAACCAATATCGCCAGTCCCAGACACAACCTTAAGAACCTCCATTTTGCAGTGTCCAGTTATGCCCGCTGGACACTGCAAGCTTATGAGTCTGCCAATTTAACAAAGAAATTGATATGTACCAGGCTTGTTATCCCAAGGGAAGTCTCTGACATGCTTCCAACCAAACACATAGCTTCAGATAGAACAAACAAATTAACTACAAATCACTTAATCTAAGTCAAAGTACAAGAAGTCAGATTTGGTCAAAAGAAATAAAAGCAAAATGTATTCTATGCTGATCTTAACACTTTCAGTGTCCTTACAAGTTTAGTTACCTCATTGCAATCCCAAACTAACCAAAGGAAGGGGGAGGAGGGGTGACTCACTCAGAGATTAAGGGTTTGGCTACACTTGCAGGTGTGCAGTACTGGGAGTTACAGCTGTCTTCGTACAGCTGTGTGGGGAAAGCGCTGGAGTGTGGTCACAATGACCGCTAACAGCGCTGCAGTGTGGCCACATTTGCAGCAGTGTTGGGAGTGGTGCATTATGAGCAGCTATCCACAGAGCACCTCGTCCCATTCTGGCATTGTAGGAAGGGGGCGGGTCATTCTGTTTCCTGTCCCAACACCCCATGATGCATCACTTCACATCCCAGCAATCCCTGTTTTTCCATCCATGTTTGGTACCATCTTGACTCTCTCAACGGTTTCTGTGCAGCGTGACTTCTGTGGGAAATGGAGCCCGAACTGCTGAGGAGTATACTGACGAATCTCACCAGCACATCGCGTTTGGCAGTTGAGCTATTTCTTAAAATCTAAAGTGATGAGGAGTCTGACCCTGATAGCGAGTCACCTGACGCATATGACACTAAATTGCTTCTGGCATTCACTTAAATGCTCAGCACTGTGGAAAGCCGCTTTTGGGCTCAGGAAACAAGCACTGAGTGGTGGGATCACATCATCATAGAAGTCTGGGATGACGAGCAGTGGCTGCAGAACTTTCGGATGAGAAAAGCCACTTTCATAGGACTGCGTGCTGAGCTCGCCCCCACCCTGCGGCGCAAGGACACGAGATTGAGAGCTGCCCTGACAGTGGAGAAGCAGGTGGCTATTGCCATCTGGAAGCTGGCAAGTCCAGACAGCTACCGATCGGTCAGGAACCAGTTTGGAGTGGGAAAGTCGACCGTTGGAATTGTGTTGATGCAAGTTTGCAGGGCCATTAATTGCATCCTGCTAAGAAGAACCGTGACTCTGGGGAATGTGCAAAGCCATCCACAATACCTTGCACAAATGGGCTTCCCTAACTGTGGAGGGGCGATAGATGGGACGAATATTCCTATTCTGGCACCTCTCCACCTAGCATCCAAATACATTAATCAGAAGAGGTACTTCTCTATGGTTCTCCCAGTGTTTGTGGATCACTGTGGGCGTTTCATTGACATTAACGCAGGCTGGCCTGGAAAGGTGCATGATGCATGCATGTTTCGGAACACTGGCCTGTTCAGAAAGCTGCAGGCAGGGACCTTTTTCCCAGACCAGAAGATCACAGTCGGGGACGTTGAAATGCCCATTGTGATCCTTGGAGACCCTGCTTACCCATTAATGCCTTGGCTCATGAAACCACATACAGGGAAGCTTGACAGGAGCAAGGACTGGTTCAACTACAGGCTGAGCCGGTGCCTAATGACTGTGGAGTGTGCTTTTGGCCGTTTAAAGGGGTGCTGGCGATCTCTGTATGGGAAGCTAGACCTGGGGAAAGCAGCATCCCTGCTGTTATATCCACATGCTGTACTCTCCATAATATTTGTGAAGGGAAGTGTGAAAGATTCAGTCAGGCATGGATCTCCGAGGTTCAATGCCTGGAGGCTGAATTTGCACAGCCAGAGAGCAGGGCTACTAGAGAGGCCCAGCACAGGGCTTCAAGGATTAGGGATGCCTTGAGGGAGGAATTTGAGGCTGAAAACCAGCAGTAATGTTTAGTGCCTTGCAAGGGAGTGAAGTGCAGTGGTTACAATATTAACAGGAATCTGTTTTTCCTAAGCTGATTTGCAGTGCCTGTTTCTTTCCTGGGCTAAGGTATCTTCGACTTTCTGCAATAATGAAGACTGTTTACAAAGCAAGAATTCATTTATTGAAAAGAAAATAACTTTATTGACAGACACAACATTCTGGGAACCTAAAAGGGCAGGGAGGTGGGGTGGGGAATTGTACAGTCATAGGTTTGAATATGTCCTGTCTAGAGTGCTGTGCAATGACTGCTGCACTTCAGAATGCCTAAACTGCATGGTGATGGGGGTTGAGTGCAGAGGGTAAGGGTCGTAGTTCTCAGGGCTGGTTGGTGAACGTACAGGTGTTAGAGGCAGCTGGTGGTGGTAAGAACCTAGATGCTGGGGAAGGGGGTTTGGAGCTGACATTGGGGCACAAGGGAAAGAGCTTTGGGATGGGGTGGTGGCCGGCGCGGTAGTGCTCTGCCTGCATGGCTACGAGCATCTGGATAGAGTCCACTTGGCGCGCCAGGATTCTCATCAGCTGCTTTGTGCTTTTCTTCATGGCTGCTGCGTTTCTCTGGCGGATCCTGCTTTCCCTTTCCCTCCAGTCCTGCACGTTTTGAATCTCTGTGGCAGAGTGATCCATAAGTGCTTGCAGCAGGTCTTCTTTGCTTTTTCGTGGCTTCTTTCAGAGGTTTTGGAGTCTTTGAGCTGTTGATAACACGGGCAGCCAAGAACTCAAGGTTGCTTGTGGAAAGGCAAAAAAGGTAACACTTAACAGAGGCAGCATTGGGAATAACTGTCTGAGACAAACACACAGTGAAGGAGTAACATCCTCACAATAGCATAATTTTCCCATACCAAAGAGAGCTCACATAACCCACAGGAGCCCCGAAATGGTGAGTAAAGGGGACTGATTGCTTCAGGGCTGTACTGGGGTTTCTGTGCATTAGAGAAAGCAAATAGCTGCAGGGGGCACCTACACTGAACACTCTCCCAACCTTTTCCACAGGAGTTGATCCTGGAATATCTCTTGCTGCTGCGAGTCACCTGGGAAGAGCAGGAGGGTCTTCTACAGCAATGCTGATTCCGCCCTGACCCCTATGCAGCTTGCCTGTGTGCAGCAATGGTTCTCCTCCCCCTTCCCCTCACAGCAAAGTGGCGCGGACGCGTTAGCCTGACTGGGACAAGGACCACGGTGGCTCTCCCAATAAACTTGCACAAGCGCATTGCCCACGCTCTGGCTGAAACTTTTGAAGAGATTACCGAGGCTGAATACCGCGATGTGATAGACCACATCAATGCACTATTCCACATCTAGGCATGCATGTATGCAGAACCCTCCCTCCTCTCCTGAAAAATTTCCATCCTAAAAATAAAAACCGCTTACCAGGAACCCACTCCTCTGTTTGTCCTCCACCAAGTACCAGCTGCTGCAACTGGCTACCTTCCTCCTGGCTTCAGAAGAGCTCCTGGCTGCATGCCTCCAGGGACTCCGGGGTGTCTCCCCCCCACCCCAGTATCCTCACTCTCTGTTTCCTTTCCCCTCCACCACCCCCCCCCCCCGCTCTGAAGTGTCCATCGTGGTCCTCGGATTGGCAGTGGGGTCACCCCCAAGTATCACGTCCAGCTCTTTTTAAAAACGGCAGGTCGTGGGGGCAGCGCTGGAGAGGCGGTTTCCCTCACGGGCTTTGCAATAGGCACTCCGCAGCTCCTTCACTTTAACCCAGCACTGCAGCGCGTCCCAGTCATGGCCCCTTTCCAGCATGGCCTTTGATACCTGCCCAAAGGTACTGTAATTCCTACAGCTGAAGCGCAGCTGGGACTGCAGAGCTTCCTCCCCCCAAACACTGATGAGGTCCAGCAACTCGCCATTGCTCCATGCTGGGGCTCGTTTGGTGCATGGAGGCATGGTCACCTGGAAAGATTCACTGATTGCACTCCACACCTGGCTGAGCAAACAGGAAGGGGATTTTTTAAATTCCCAAGGCATTTAAAGGGTGGGGTCACCTGAGGCCAGGGCATCAGAGTTCGAACTGATGAGCAGAGTGGCTGAATAGGCATTCTGGGATACCTCCAACTACCTCTGGAGGCCAATAACAGCACTTTTGGTGGCCACACTGGTGGAGCAGCACTGCATCACCAGCGCTGCAGTCGTTATTCCCCAGGCTGAGGTGGAGTATATGCAACGCTGTAGACAGGGAGATACAGCACTGGATGTGCCTTGCAAGTGTGAACAGTGAGTGAGTTGCAGCGCTGTAAAGCCACCACTAGCGCTGCAACTCTCCAGTGTAGCCAAGCCCTAACAGATCCTTTTGTTGTCGCCTAGGCCAGCATCCTTTGTTCCTGTGAGGCTGGGCTGGCTTTGTCCCATACATGCCCTGATGAGGTGTGAACTGCCTCTCTGCTCCTGGAGAGTTTTTGCCTGTGCTTGTTTTAAGCCATAAGGACACATTTTCAGCCTTCTAACTATATACATGAAATTACAACCTATAACATTACTGTAACAATGCTCAGTGCTTCAAGAGCACTCCAAAGACATGCAACATGACAAGTTTTTCATTGGATACCATACAATCATATTATAAGGATGAACATGGGGGTGCAGGGTGCTCCCCGAGGTACAAAGTGTCACAGTGAAATCTCTTTTCAGAGGCATGGAATTCTGTGGCACCTTATATACTAACAAACATATTGGAACATGAGCTTTCGTGGGTGAATACCCACTTCGTCGGATGCATGTATTCACCCATGAAAGCTCATGTTCCAATACATTTGTTAGTCCATAAGGTGCAACAGAACTCTTTGCTGCTTTTACAGACCCAGACTAACACGGCTACCCCTCTGATTTCAGAGGCATGTTCCATTACCACTTAAGGACATATCAATGTAAATAAAAGATTAGTTGAGTAGTCTGAGGTACCATCCTTTGCCTCTGAACTCACACAGTGTTTTACAACTATATTTTTCCTTCTATATTTTACTCTCCCCTACTCCTGTGTAAAAAGGCCAACCCTAAACACATACTGCACACAAATTTCTCTATTCTCAGTTCCATTAACGACTAATACTTTGACAAACTCCGACAACCACCACGACAACTTTTTTCAGATTGAAGTGTCCTGTTATTATACTCATCAATCCCAGACTGTATCAAATATAAATTCAAACTCAACTGTACAGCTTTAAACAGAGGCAATTCGTTAATAGTCATTTGTGGTCCGGTTCTGCTTGCCCATCCTCTTCCAAGAAGTTCTATAAAACTAAATCATGTTCAAAGAATCTCTTGTCAAACAGTTTGAATTAATCCACAAACTGAATGCTATAATATCTATTATAAATATGAGGTTAGTGATAGCATAGTTTGAGTCTCATTAAAGTACATATACATGTTCACTGAATCTTTAGAGACTATCAGAGTGCCAAAGCCGGGTTCTGTGCTAACTTTGTTAACTTGTGTATGTTTGATAAAACAGGATTTGTTTAAATGAGATATTGCTCATTAAATGAGATATCGTATTGTTATCCAAATAAATATTAATTTTGAGAGAACACTGAAGCAGGATGTATATGGTTCCAGTCAACAACCTGACCCACTGTTGCTAGACCTGCGTGCCAACCTCAAATTCTGTAGGTCACAGATTTTGAAGTACCTTTTTCCCAGAACTGATGTGACATCTATACATTAGATTTTGTATACCGGATTACATTTAGTTACAGACAAATTATGCTTTTAATAGAACAGAAATAAAAATGAAAGGAACAGCTCTGTTCTTGGAACAGTGAAATGTTAGCCTTCTAAAAGAGCCAACTAAGGAAATCGAGCAACAAAAACTAATTAAGACTCAAAAGGGCTAACTAAGGTCTAGCCCTGCTCTCCCCAACACCATAGCTTCCAAAATGATGATTCCAGGTCCCAGCACAAAAGCAGCTTGCCGAGAAACGGCAAGAAAAGAGTGCAGATTTCTCCCAGAGACTAAGGTGAAGGATGAGGAGGGATTCCAATCAAGTTACTGTCCCTGGATACTAGTTAGGTGGCTTTGCTTTTCATCTCAGCTGGCCATGGGACATTTTAAGGCCTCCACATCCCTAGCTCAGCAGCTGGAAAGGAAAATGAGTTATTTACTTGCAGAAATTCCCTGACTGCTACATGAGCCTACACTACTCTACACCTACACCCCCATCAACAGTAAAAGGAAAAATCTTTGCTACTCTACACTTCCTCCATTGCCAAGGGCTGTGCTACTCATAGCTTTCCTGAGCAGTTGGAGCACAAAAAAAAAAAAAATATTCTTGACAGTTTCCCAGCTGCTACCCACACCAGTATGAATAGAAGTCTAGTCTTGCTTTACTGTTCTTTGCCAGAACTACAAGCAGAGGCTTTCTGCAGTCTCAGAAAGATCACTGTTACACTCTACATTCAGTTTGCATTTGGAAGGGATATTTTGCCAGCATAAGAGCAGGAAATTTCCCACCCCACCCCAAAGAAGTTAAAGCTTGAATTCTGATACCTTCAGACCTATACCTGCCATTAAAAGCCTTTCAGTGCTAATTCGAACACTTGAAAAATTAACTTGGCACAAAACCACCCTTGTGTCTATTGGCAATTACCCTCAACCTACCAGCAATTTTGTGGCATCACACTAAAGATCTCAGTAACTGATAGTACTTGATTTCACCACACAGGGAATTAGAGATAGAAGCATATTTCCTCAGTGCAATGCATACCTCCCTAGTGCCATTTCCAGAGCAATACAAAGTTATATTCACAGTTTTCTGGGGATCACTGGTCAGGCTATTTTCTAAAGGGGTAAAGCTACAGCTGACTCTCAAACAAAAAACTGCTTTCTGAAATCAATACTTGTCAGCCTCCAACTCTTCACACCATCTAAACAAAGAAGATAGCAAAGTATAAATGTTTGGCACAAAATAAAATTCAAATGCTGAATTTTTATGACTTGTTTTTAAAAAGTGTACACAAGTATAGTAAAGAACATCTGGGCGATATAAACATGGATACTTAAATCAAAGTTTGTTTCTGAACCAAAGTAACACTATTAACTAAGCTAACTACAGACAAAATTAAGAAGGAATCAGTGCATATCTACAAGGACTTATAAGAACCTTGAGCTCTCGCTTAAAATACCACCTCTTCTGATATAATCAGCAATACTGTACCAATTGGAGTTACATGCACTGGAATATAGTTCTGTGATTTAAATTAGCAAGAGGTGTCATGTCTCTTCTTCATACCTAATAAGGTGATCCCATAAGCCTCACCATAATTTTGCTCTGAAAACACAATAGTACCAGTTTTGAATTCCTCCTCAACTTTGCATCCTTCCCTATACAGCCGTAAAACTTTTTTAAAATGCTCCATCCTTTCCATCCCTCTAGTAACAGAAAATACCTTGTTTATCACCACATGAAATGGCACAGCACTTACTGATCTTCTCTAACTAACTCTGGTAACACAGCAATAGGAGCACCATGACATTTCACTTCCCCCTTCGCAAAACACCACACAGAACTGTTCCTTCCAGGCTCCTTAGACTCTTGGAGAAGTGCCTCTCCATCACCCTCAATGACATGTAAGTGGATAAGATCTTTTCATACTGTGATAATCTGGCATTTTACCTCTACTTTCAGCAACTTGGAGCTACCTCTCCCCTATATCTTCTGCTATGAGATACTGCCATTTTCAAACCCATATAAATGGGCAACTTCTCTCAAGCTGCAACCACCAACAACAAATTTAAAAATATTAAAGCTAATGTTTACAAAAATTATATAGTATGTAGGTTGGGAGAAGAGTGTCTGTACATCTGGGTACAGTGCTTAGATTATCCACAAAGTTTTTTAAATATCATACGCTACATAGAGTACATAATCAGCAATAACCCAAATTTAGGTGAACAGATTTAACAATACAGTTTAGAAGTTAGAATCCAAATACTCAGGTACATGACTCATGAAAAGTTGTCCAGAGATTTGTTTGTGCAAAGCAAAATACACCTCAACCTCGATATAATGCTGTCCTCAGGAGCCAAAAAATCTTACCGCGTTATAGGTGAAACCAGGTCATATTGAACTTGCTTTGATCCACTGGAGTGTGCAGCCGACCCCAACCAAGCACATTATATCCGAATTCATGTTATATCGGGTCACGTTATATCGGGGTAGAGGTGTATATTAATCGAGTGGAGATTGTCCCTCAGTAATTTGAGGATTAGGTTGGTTGTCCATATAGAAAATACAATCCATGAGGAATACTACACATCATTCCTAGTCTGCACAACATAATTCCCTGCATAAGGAGAAACCACTTAAACACTGATCTTTGAATCTTTAAAGCAGTGCAACAATGAAGATGGGTAGTCCTGATGGAGCTCCAGGGTAGGATCATACAACACTTGAGAGAGAGAAAAAAAAATCCAGGCTTATGTTTTCAGGAACAATAAGCAAGCTCAAGATCTAAATCCCTTTAGAGAATTTAGGAAGGGGGACCTGCATAGCTAAATCCTAGAGAAACTCCAAAACATACAGAAATACTAGAGCATTATGTTAAAATGCTAAACCAACATGACACATTGTAATATATGACATGAGCTATTTTAGAGAGACTTCCTCCCCACCCCCATCTTCTCTATTACCTGGACTAAGAATAATCTTCAGGAGGCCCCAGTGTTTATAATTTGAAGCCAACCTCTCCCTTACTGCCTTTCCCAAAATCCATGTGGATCAGATGATACTCTCACCACTGAGATGCCACAGCTACCTCTCAAGACTCAATCTTGAAGTGTTCCCTTTCAAACCCAACCTCCCTCAAAAGCATAACACTGCCATTCCAAACACCACAGTAATCTAGTACTTGCCTCAGGAACAATCAGTGGGGCACAATCCTGTGCCGCATATCAAATTCTAGAAGCATTCTCCCCTTTCCACCCCAAGGGGCCCCTCACAATAGCACCCCATAAAATA
The DNA here is from genome assembly GCF_025201925.1 of Gopherus flavomarginatus. NCBI lineage: Eukaryota > Metazoa > Chordata > Testudines > Testudinidae > Gopherus > Gopherus flavomarginatus. The sequence goes on from NC_066631.1 coordinate 2,034,343, forward strand.
GCATAATTCTGCACTCACATTCCTATACTCTGCTAATACTCTTTCCCAGCCACTCCTAAACATTCCCTCATCTACACCATCAGAGCCAAGCTGTGCCACACGGCCCTTCACATCAACACTCCTTGATCTGATTCAGGAAGGCAGGGGCTCCATTCTTGCTTCTGAACCAAAACCAGCATCCCTACCACATGTGTGGTAAGCCTGTGATCCATGCACAAGGGGAAAAAAAGGGATTTCTGCACAGGTGGAGTGGAAGGAATGAAGGGAAAGTGTGTCTTGTCTGGAAGTCTTTTTGTTTTTTTTTTTAATTTTTAAGTGGCAAATAGACACAAAGATGATGTCTCTGCCTTAAGGGAAAGGGTTGAGGAACCTGACTCCTCCTCTCACTGGAGTGGTATCTACCATGTGGTGTACTTGGACATTTGATGGAAAAGTATGGGAGGGGAGGGGGGGAGAGAAGAAGCCAAGCCCTGGCTCCCTCTAGGAAGAGGATGGGAGAAGAACTCTCTGATACAGGAGAAGCTCAGACTCCACAGCTCAGCCAGGCTCCCCAGAGTGCAGGGAGTGCCTGCTTAGATTCCCCTGACACATGAGGACAGTTACCTTTGTTCAGGGGAGTGGGAGAGGCAGTCAAGGCTCCACACACAGTAAGCAATAAAATCCTGAGCAACTCCCACTTGAGCCTGGATCTTTGGTATGGTGGGGAAGCAAAGGAGGTAGAGGGGGGACAATGCAGGCCCAACACAAAGAGGCACACGCCAGTCTCCCTCTACAGCAGTGGTTTTCAGCCAGGGATACATGTACCCCTGGGGCTATGCAAAGGTTTTCTGGGAGTACATCAACTCATCTAGATATTTGCCTAGTTTTACAACAGGCTGCGTAAAAAAACACTAGCAAAGTCAGTACAAACTAAAATTTCAAACAATGTGTTTATACTGCTCTATATTATACTATACACTGAATTGTAGCTACAATATGAACATTCGATTTATTTTATAATTATATGATTAAATAAGTAAGCAAATGTTCAGTAACAGTGTGCCGTGACACTTCTGTACTTTTAGGTCTGATTTTGTAAGCAAGTAGGTTTTTTCAGTGAGGTGAAACTTAGGGGTAGGCAAGACAAATCAGACTCCAGGTAGAGCACTCTGGAAAGGCTGAGAGAGACTGCTGTATAGGAGGCATGGGAGCGTCTCTGCCACACGGGAGGGAGGGAGGGAAGGAAGCCTGGACACCACCCACCTCTGCACCTAGGGGGAAGGAGAAGCCCTATGACCCCAGCGCACGCGCAGACACACGATGGAGCAACTTGCAGGAGCGAGGGGAAAGCCAGGTGCTGAGAACCCCGGCGGATGGACCCCAGGTCGCTGCAGCAGGAAGGGACATAGCGGGCGGGCGGCCCACGCCTCACTACCCCACGCGAGAGAGCAGCCAGCCTCCCTTTCTGTGGGGCTCTCGGGGGCACGGGCGCTGAGTGCCCCAGGCAGAATCTCTCCCCCGCCCGGGACGGGACGGGGAGGGGAGCGGCAGGGGAGATGCAGCCCGGTGCCCCCCGCCCCCCAGGGGCAGCTCTGCCCGGGGCGCGGAGAGGAAGCCCAAGCCCCTTGCAGAGCTGAGACGCGGGGAGGGGCGTGCCCGTCCCAGGGCGAGCGGCAGCCCGGCCCGCGCAGCGGGCTCTGGGCCCGAGGGGAGGGAGGGGGCGAGCCTAGGTCCCCGCGGGGTGGGGGGGCGGACGGCCCCGTGCCTGGTCTGCAGCTCCCGGCCGCCGCCGCTGACAGCCCGAGCAGCTCCCTCCCCTGCCAGGCCCGGGCCCGGGCCCGACGGGCGCCAGGCGGCGGAGGCCCCGCTGCGGTCCCAGCCGAGTGTCTCCTTACCGTGCGGCGGGGCATGGCGCGGGGCGCCCCGGGCACGGCCTCCTGCCTGGGTCGGGGTCGCCAGGCCGCTCTCCGCTGCCAGCGCCTCCTCAGCACCACAACAACATGGCGGCCGCTCAGCGCGCGGGCACGGGCGCCAGGGGGAGGGGCGGGCCCGGCGGCGGCGCGCGGCCCCGTCCTCGGAGCTGTGCCTGTTTGTTCCCCGCGCGCTTCCCTCTGCTTTCCCTGCCCGCCGCCCCCAGCGTGCTCCGCCCAGCCCCGGCCGCCGCGGGGGGGGGGGGGCAGCGCTCCTTCCCCTGCCCCCACCCCCGGAGCTTTGGGATTCTTAACCTTTGTGAGCGGAGGGGAAAGCAGGTGTTGGGCAGCCTCGGAGGACAAAGGCCAGTCTCCTGCATCGCCAGGCAGGCCCCCGGGAGCAGGGAGCAGCCTTACATTTGCACTCTTGAAGCCTGGGAACCGCCACCTCCTGCACCAACACAGCTTCCCGAGTGGGTTTCAACCCTTATCTAAGCTTACAAATCACTGTCACTAAATCCACAGCCCCAGCTTTGGAGAAACAATGATCCATTTGTCAGAGCAATTTCAGTCTGCCAGAGAGATTTAAATGTCTAGGTCTGTGGTTGGCCACAGACATTCTTCATGCAGAAGAAATTCCACAGCAACCCCAAAGGGAATTGAATGCAAAGGGATAGCTGTAGTCCCTTATCCCAGTGGTATCACAAGTGACATCTATTGTCCTGGTTCTATGTGACCCCAAATCCTTGAGGTGTTACATCTGTGAATGGGAGAAACCAAGAGCCACTATAATTGTGCAAGACAAGCCAGTGGTCTCTTCTCCAAACTTTAACGTATTCCATAAAGCAACAGTCCTATCATTCTGTCTCCATAACTTTTCCACCATCACAGGACACACAATTACAAACTAGTTAAAAACTCCTCAATAAATAATGGTTACAGCACACCAGTTGGCTAACTACTACTCATCATGCTGACCAGTATTAGCTCAGTGCTTTCTGGTCGCTGCCTGCTATCTTACACAAGTGGTTCAGGGTAGACAGAGTGTCTTATGTTTGTATAAGTGCCTAGGACAATGGGCTTTACAAATAAGTGATAGCCTGTTCTCACAAGGGCTAGGGGTTTTATCAATTTCCCCTGCATATTAAACAAAACTCTTGCCTCTGAACAATCTGTAAGACATGGATGCAAATAAAATAAAGTTAACTATATATTTCTAAATACAAAGTTAACTGCTTGCTGGTGGAAGGTGCTGGACCAAGAGCTTTGGAGCCTGTCTATGCAATAGACAGTGGTCTGCAAAGCATGGCCTTCTCTCAACTTGCCCTATTTAGTCCTCACCCCTCCAAGGTAGAAAGAGGGGTCCTGTTTCCACAGTTTAGTCCAAGCCTTTCCTTCTCTACAGAATTCTCAAAAGGTTATTTGTGTTTGTGGTTTTGTAATATGGACACCTATCCAAGATATAAACTGAGACCCACCTTTCACAGATGATGATAAATAATTAACATAATGGCCTTCAGACAATTAAACCAGATTTGAATTAGCACTCTGTTAAAACTCCAGACTGAGGCTAGTATTGATCTCCAAGCCATTAAGTCCCCAACAAAGGTTCTTATACCACACATACCATATAGTCATCTTCTGAGCCTGTTTGCAAAAAGTCCTTCAACCAAAAAGAATCCCAGGCAACCTCTGGAACTAAAATAAACAGGTTCTTCTTAGGATGGTGGGAAACACTTCTAACATTCCCTCTTCCAGGATCAGACAAGCAATTTCAAAATCACTTTTCCTCTATGAAAGTGGTTCAGGCAAACTAAACAAAGCAAATCCTAACACCCTCCCCCCTTTCCTTGGGGAGGGGGGGACTTGTATTCATCCTTTCTTCAGGATTAAGGCTCCAAAATTCCAAAATCCCTTTCCTCTGGGATTAAAATGAACAAATGAGGTAGTTGCTTTAGAGATTCTTTCCCCATCACAGTAGCTGTTTGACTCTCCAGTCATTCACTAGCCAAGCAATTAATTTGCTCTTCCTCCTTTTATAACCACCAGGCTGGTCTCCTGGAAGGTTAATGGACTCCAGCTGATTTTGATATTTGCTTATTAATCCTTGCCTCCCAGAATAGAATCATAGGCCTTGTCTACATGGGGAAATTGACCAGCATAAATCTTCCAGAATAAATTACTCCAATAGCTCCCCATGTGAACACTCTATTCCCAGAATAGAATAGCTACTCCTGAATGTCTTATTTTGGAATAGCTATGCTGGCCAATTTATTTGTGTAGACAGGATCTGCTGCTACTAGGTTACAGATAAGTAAGGTATCCTGTCACAGAACTCTTTCCAGAAGATGGTTTTAATGCAGCATTTTCTGATCTATGAGGTGGACACTAAGGGTACATCTACACTGCAATTAAACACCCAAAGCTGGCCCATATCAGCTGACTCAGGCTCACAGGTCTCAGGCTAGGGGACTGTTTGATTTCTGTGTAGATGTCAGAGTCAGGCTAAGGTACCAGTTTTCCCTTAAACCAGCACTTCTGTAAATAACACAGCACTTGTGAGCACTTATAATGAAACAAAAGTAGGTTTATTTAGAAACAAGAGAGAGTAATGGAAATAAATGGCTACAATGCAAAACAAAATGATCAAATGCAAACCTGGATCTATACTTATCAATCATTCCCTTTCCTGACTAATAAAGTAGATTTCCTCCCAAAAGCTCAGTTAGGCTATCTCTACACTACAGCCTATGTCGACACAATTTATGTCACCCAGGGGTGTGAATAAACCACCCCCTTGAGCGACATAGGTTACTCTGACATAAGCGCACATGTGCACAACACTATGTTGGCAAAAGAGCTTCTCTCCTGTCAGCATAGAACGTCTTCATCAGAAGCGCTGCAGCACTGTACTTAACCAGGATGCAATTTTTAACACCTCATTCCATGGAGAGGATCTTTCTCCCTCCTCTCTTACGTTGAAACAGATTTTTGTTTCTATTCGTAGACAAAGTGAACCCCCACCTTGTTATAAAGCTTCTTTGGTACCTTCAAGGGGTTTCAACTGTTTGCAGTTGTCTCTGGTTTTCCATTGAAAATCTGGGGATTGAGAAAGGTTTAAAAACTGAGGCTTGCATTGCATTACTTGGTAAATAGGGCCAGGTGACAATTCAATCCTGCCTGAATGGGCCATCATCGAGACACATTATCCCCTGGTCACTAATTTTTACTCCCAGACAGTCTCTAAGCCTACTTTCAATATAAATACATTATTCCTTAAATACTACCCATATATACATATCACAATGATTATGAATCTTGACAAATTATGAACTTTCTGTAGATACCTTACATATTACTCTTTACAGATAAATGTCATGTAAGACGTGTTTGGTGTAGTGAGTTTGTCAGGTCTGAGATGAGAGTTGTTTGCAAAGGACAGGAGACCCTTTGCAAAAATCTGGGTCACTATGGATCCTTTAATGTAGCAGAGAAGAGCTAATGGATGGAAGTTAAAGCTGGACAAATTCAGACAGGAAATAAGATGTAAATTTTTAACCGTAATGATAATTAACCATTGGAACAACTTACCGAGGGTCCTGGTGGATTCTCCATCACTGACAATTTTAAAAACAAGATTGGATGTTTTTCTAAAAGATCTGGTTCTAAGAATTATTTTGGAGAAATGTTACAGCCTATGTGATACAGGAGGTCAGAAGTACAGCGGTTCTCAAACTGTGGGTTGGGACACCCTTTTCATGAGGTCGCCAGGGCCAGTGTTAGACTTGCTGGGGCCAGAGGCTAAAGCCCATAGACGTGTGCACGGGGTGTGCCGGGTGTGCCCTCAGGGCTTTGGATCCGGCCCGTGGGACTTGCCCTTCCGTGGTGCCGCAGGCCCCACGCCGCTGTCAGAAGCAGCCTGGGGCCCCGGGGGTGGGAAGGAGAGGGCTCCGTGAGTTGCTCCAGACACTGCCCCCCGCAGCTCCCATTGGCTGAGAACAGGGAACCGTGGCCAATGGGAGCTATGGGGGAGGTACCTGGAGGCATGGCAAGGCCAGCGCGTGGAGCCCCGTGGCCCCAAGGAGCCGCACAGGCATGTGGTGAGCAGTGTGGTGTGGGGCCAGGGCAGGGAGGCAGGGAGTGCACCACTGCCACCCCGAACTGACGCAGGTAATCAGCACTGGGCTGGAGCCCAAACCCCTCCTGCACCATGCCCCCCAACTCTCTGCTCTGAACCCCCTGCTGCACCCCTCCTGCACCCCAACTCCCTGCCCTGAGCCCCCTGCTGCATCCCTCCTGAACCCCAACACCCTGCCCTAAGCTGCCTGTCTGCCCCCAACTCTCTGCCCTGAGCCCCCTGCTGCACCCCTCCTGCACCCCAACTTCCTGTCCTGAGCCCCCTGTTGCACCCCAACTCCCTGTCCTCTGCCCCCTGCTGCATCCCTCCTGAACCCCAACTCCCTGCCCTAAGCTGCCTGCCTGCACCCCACACTCCTCCTGCACTCCAACCCCCTGCCCTGAGCCCCCTGCCTGCACCTTGCACCCCAACCCCCTGCCCTGAGCCCCCTCCTGTACCCCCCAACTCCCTGCCCTGAATCCCTTGATGCACCCCACACTCCTCCTGCACCCCAGCTCTGTGCCCTGAGCCCCCTGCCTGCACCCCTTCTGCACCCCAACTCCCTGCCCTGAGCCCCCTGCCTGCACATCACACCTCAACCCCCTGCCCTGAGCCCCCTCCTGCACCCCTTCCCCCAACTCCCTGCCCAGAGCCCCCTGCCACACCCTGTACCCCCTTGCACCCTAACCCCCTGCCCTGAGCCCCCTCCTGCACTCTGCATCCCTTCTGCACCCCAACCCCCTGCCCTGAGCCCCCTCATACACTCCGCACCTCTCCTCTGCCCCAATCCCTTGCCCTGAGCCCCTTCCTGCACACCGCACCCCCTCCCACAGCCCGCACTCCCTCCCACACCCCAACCTTCATGATGTTCGCCTTTAAAAAATAATAATAAAATTCTCTGGGTGCACACCCTAATGAAATGTGCTGCACACGCCTGTGCTAAAGCCAAAGCCTGAGGACTTCAGCCTGGGGCAACAGGGCTCAAGCTCCAGCACCCCTTCTGCAGGTCATGTAGTAATTTTTTGTTGTCAGAGGGGGTATGCAGTGCAATGAAGTTTGAGAACCTCAATCACAATGGTCCTTTCTGGCCTTGGAATCTATGTACTGGGATGCAGGGCATGCAGTGAGTGGTTTTCTAGGTTAGGGCCTTTGCTCAGGCATAGTAAAGATTGGAAAGGAGGTTAATTAGCATCTTTAAAGGGATTCTTCCAACAACAAACCATTGTCTAGAGAGTGGGGAATGCAAATGTTATTTGTAAGTCAGCCATATACTTTCAAAGGAACACAGGTAGCCGGTGGAAAAAACAGCCTCTTAAACCTGAGCATTACCTCATTGCAGTCCCAAGTGAGTGACTTAAAAAAATAGCAATGGACAGGGCATGAAAAGGAAAATCATAATATCCTCTGCTGCAGAGATACCTGTATGCATCACTCTGTGTGGGAGTGGGGAAGGAGTTTGGAATGATAATAAGTCAGCTGCATCAAAGAAACATGAAAATGAGAACAGGGCTGGGAGGGAGGATGAGAGAGGAAGAAAGGTGACAGGTACCTGCTGGGACAAGGCTGTCTCATTCATAGGCTACCCAGGAAGTATTTATATTTAAATACTTTAGGCACCCTATCACATAATTAGTAAAACTACATAATCCCAGCAGCATGAAAATGATTGCTCAAACAAGAATTCAGCCAGTAGGCCACCTATTAAAAAATTCCTTCTCCCATTTCATCATTTTGGGAGGCATACCCTAAACTAAAATAAACAAGGAGTCCAGTGGCACCTTAAAGACTAACAGATTTATTTGGTCATAAGCTTTTGTGGGTAAAAAAAAACACTTATTCAGATGCATGGAGTGAAAATTAAAAACCCTAAGCTACAAAGAGTCCTGTGGCACTTTGTAGACTAACAGAAGTATTGGAGCATAAGTTCCATGAAAGCTTATGCTCCAATACATCTGTTAGTCTATAAGGTACCACAGGACTCTTTGTCGCTTTTTACAGATCCAGACTAACACCGCTACCCCTCTGATACTTGAAACCTCAAACTGTCTCCAAAAACCCCATCAAACAGGTGTCTTTTGATGTGTGCTTCGAAGACCACCAAATTTGGGCTATGTCAGACCAAGGAGGGGAGCAAGTGCCAGAGCCTTTGCTGAGATCACCCTGTCCACCACTGTGATGTTCTCCTCTGGTGTTATCTGGACCACTGATCTGCTAGTTCACTCCAGTCCTTGACTCTGTGAGCCAGCCTTACCCAGCTCTGCTGTGAGAACCCCCACTGTTCACACACAGCCTCTGGCATGTAAGCTGCTCTTTGGATTGTGCAACCGAATGACACTAGCCAATATCTCCAGGCCCAGACACAACCCTAGGAACATCTGTCTTGCAGTGTCCAGTTATGCCCTCTGGACTCTGCAAGCTTATATGAGTTTGTCAATTTAACAAAGAATTGATATGTACCAGGCTTGTTATCCCAAGGGGAGTCTCTGACATGCTTCCAACCAAACGCACTGCTTCAGGTAGAATAAACAAACAGATTTATTAACTATAAAGATAGATTTTAAGTGGTTATAAGTTAAAACATAACAAGTCAGATTTGGTCAAAGGAAATAAAGGCAAAACACATTCTAAGCTGATTTTAACACTTTCAACATCCTTACAAACTTAGATGCTTCTCGCCACAGGCTGGCTGGTTGCTCTTCAGCCAGGCTCTCCCGTTTGATCAGCGTGTCAGGCGCTTGGTGTGGTGTCTGCAGATGTAGGTGGAAAAGAGATGAAGAGCATATCAAACATCTCTCCCTTTTATCGTGTCCTTTCTTACCTCTTGGCTTTGTCCCCCCACCCCTTCAGAGTGAGGTGAGCATTACCTCATTGCAATCCCAAGATTACCAAAGAAAGTGGGGTGACTCACTCAGAGTCTAACAGCTCCTTTGTTATTGCCTAGGCCAGCGTCCTTTGTTCTTGTGAGGCTGGTGTGGGTTTGTCCCATCCCTGCCCTGATGAGGTGTGAACTGCCTCTCTGTCTTTGGAGAGTTTTTGTCTGGGCTTGCTTTAAGCCATGAGGATACATTTTCAGCCTCATAACTATATAAATGAAATTATAAACTATAGTATTACTGTAACATTACTGTAACAATTACTATAACATCACTATAACAACCATGCTCAGTGCATCATGAGCCTTCCGAAGACACCCAACATGACAAACTTTGCATTGGATACCACACAATCATATTATAAGGATGAACATGAGAGTGTAGGGTCTTCCAGAGCATCACAGCTGCCATCTCTCTTTTATATCGAAGGGGAACCAGCCAAGGCATCTCTTCTGACTGCAGCTGTGGCAGTGTGACACTGGGGGAGAGAGGTGATAGCACAGATTGTCCCTATCTAGCTTAATTTTTGACAAGATTAAATGCATTTGGGCATGGCTACACTGGAAACTTCGCTGTACGGGAACGCTCCCATGGCAACGCTTTGAAGTGCGAGTGTGGTCCCATGCGAGCACTGGGAGAGAGCTTTCCCAACGCTCCTGGTAATCCACCTCCATGAGGGGATTAGCTCTGAGCGCTGGGAGCACTGTTTACACTAGCGCTTTAAAGTCTTGAGTTGTTCTAGGTAAAATCACTGAGTTTATCCCTGAATGAAATACCTATTCTGGAGGACTTGGTTGAGGCTGCGACCTGAGGCCTTGTCTACACTGTCACTTAGAACGCTGAAACTTTCTTCGCTGAAGGTGTGAAAAAACACCCAGGGCCACCCAGGGGGAGGGGGAAAGAGGGGCAATTTGTCCTGGGCCCCGGGGTCCTTCACTCACTCCGAAGGCCCTGGAAAACTCTCACGGGCCACGGGCCCCTGGAGCATCTTCCATGGCAATTCAGTGGCGGGGGGTCCTTCTGCTCCAGGACCCACCACCAAACTGCCCTGAAGATCTGCGGTGGCGGGGTGGAAGGACCCCCCACCGCAGTGCCCCCAGGCCCCCTGAATCCTCTGGGCAGCCCTGAAAACACCCCCGCAAGTGATGCAAGTTTCAGTGCTGTAAAGTGGCAGTGTAGACGGCCTCGTGGCTAAGATCGAGTGCTACGGTGCTGGGAGCGGTGCTCCCAGTGCTGATAGCTATTTCCCTTGTGGAGGTGGTTTTATTACCGTGCTGGGAGAGCTCTCTCCCAGTGTTGGAGCCGCGACTACACAGACATCTTAGAGCGCTGCCGTGGCAGTGCTGCCACAGCAGCGCTTTAACATTGGCTGTGTAGACATACCCTATGAAATGCCACCCAGATCAATAAAGGCATCATTAAAGGCCATGAGTGTCATGGTTACAGGGGTAACTGCATCTCTGACCGCTTCCCTGGTCTCTCCGAGTGCGCCCCTACAAGTATTGGGCCTCTTTCTCTTCCCTCTCTGGGATGGAATCCCCATGATTCTCCCACTCGTAGACAGGGACCTGAGTTACAGTATCGTGTGCACCAACTGTGCTTATCCCAGTGTTGTCAACACTCATGATCATTTTTGTTTTCCTTAAAGCCCCAGCTCCTGGAATCAAATGGGTATGTGATGATTTAAGGCTTGATTCTTAAAGAAAAAGTAAGTTTCTAGCCCTCATGGCTGTGGAGAAAGCTTCAAAATGTGACCCCAGTGCATTCTAAAGATTCAAAAAGTAGACGACAAATAAAAAGAACACCAAATCTATTATTTTTATGTGATCTCATGATTGGAAAGCCAATCTCATGATTTTTGGTGAGCCTGACTCATGATTTTTTAACATTTGAGGTTGGAAATACTGTTACCCCAACAGGTCCATGTGGCTGCAGTTCATCTCTTCAGGACCCTGTGACTAAATTAAATTATGTCAGAAAATTCCAACTAGTTGAAGCAAAATGTTTTGCTGACTTTGTTACAGATTTGACAAAACTTTTGCGAAAACACAGGCAAGTTTAATTGGAAATCTAGTGGGGTTCCAGGTCTTCCCCTCTGTGGAAGGGTTCCTGTCAGCCCGAGGAGTCCCAGCTGGAGCCAGGTCTCTCTTAGGTCTCTCTGGACTGTTAGGTTCCCCATTCCAGAGAAGCTGAGCCATGGCTAAAGCGGGGCTTCTCCAGGCTGTTAGGCTCTCCACTCAAGACAGAGCCTGAAAGATTTCCAGGGTCCCTGCCATAGAGTTTGGAGCCTGTAAGTCCTAGGACTGGCTCCCAGAATCTGCAGCTCTGCCATGCACACTGCCTCAAGTTGGGGATCCCAGGGCTTCTAGAGTCCCAGATCAGCTGACCATTGGACAAATTAATGTAATAATAATAAGAAAAATAAACCAACTTATTTGCTTTAATAACACAATAGAACCCTATTTTATGAACTAATTGAGGATTAAGGAAGTCACAAAAATAAAAAAGTTGGTAAAATTTAATATCTCAAAATTACAGTCAGCGTGGTGCATAAGTTGCATTGTATCACTTTCTATGTGTCTTTGAAATCACTGTGAAGGGATTTCCAGTGCACTGAAGGCATCAGAATGTGAAGGGAGGTTGACTTGTTCTTCATTGACATCACTTTTGTTATGTGATTTATTTTTTCCCGTTGGTTCATATAACCTGTCATTCATAAGACTAAAGTTTGTAAAACTGAGGTTCAATTATACTTCTTTAGACCTTCTATAGAACCTTCTGCTTGAGAATCCCAAAATGCTGTAGGCATATATGCATCCCCATACCTCATAACAAAATGATGAAAATGTTATCATCTATAACACCTGTGACAGTAGCAGATCAGCCAACCTGTGTATGACCCAGAACAACTTAACCAGAGGCATTACAATTGTATCCGGACAATTAACTTGTATGTGGACTTCAAAGAGATGTATTAGAGCAGCAATCATTAACTCATTAATTTGTAGTAACAGAAGTTAAGGATAGATGCTAAATGTGTTTGGTTGTGTACCTGTATCCTGTTAGAAGTTTACTAATATAACCAAATGACCTTTTACGTGCTAAATTCTTTTCATGTCTTAATTGTCTTATATTATGTATGCGCCTGTGTACAGTTAACCTTAAGATAAAAAATGTGAGATACTCCAGGAAACTAATATTATTATCTACATTGTCTTCATCTTATCTGTCTCTATTATAATGAATACCTGGCTGTTGTTTTACAGTATAACTAGATTACCTGTGTATTCGTAGGAAATTGAATGTTAACTTCAAAGTGGGGAGTCAGTGTGCACTCAACAAAGGAGAATCCTGAGTTACAGGCTGTTCTTAAAACTCTTTAACAGCCTGTAAAAGTGAAACCTCAGGCCTGATCCTACAGCTCTAGTCTGGGAGGGATAGCTCAGTGCTTTGAGTAATTGGCCTGCTAAACCCAAGGTTGTAAGCTCAATCCTTGATGAGGCCACTTAGGGATCTGGGGCAAAAATCAGTACATGTTCCTTCTAGTGAAGGCAGGGGACTGGACTTCATTGACCCAAGGTCCCTTCAAGTTCTAGGAGATAGGTGTATCTCCAATTATTATTTATTATTCCGTTTAAATAGGGAAAGCTTAAGCTGTGGCACTGAGATCTTCCAAGTAGTTATTAATTTGGAATACCCTGGAAAACACATGGAAAGACTCCATAAGGCTTTATATCTAAACTGCATTTGGATTCTAACCTTTTGGGATGATTGCAGAGAGACTTTTGCAAGCTTGCAGACTGATCCATCACTGCTACAAATCTGATATAAGGACCTTGCAAGGTATATAATCTTTTAACCATTCAATAGTGGTAGCTGTGTTAGTCTGTATCAACAAAAACAATGAGGAGTCCTCCTGGCACCTTAGAGACTAACAAATTAATTTGGGCATAAGATTTTATGGGCTAAAACCCACTTTATCAGATGCATGGAGTGGAAAATACAGAGGCAGGTATAAATACACAGCACATGAAAAGATGGGAGTTGCCTTACCAAGTGGTGGGTCAGTGCTATATACCAATGTGATATTTGGATAAGAACTGTGACACATACAGACCTGGGGATAAGTGTGTGATCTTTTGGGATGAATGAACCTCTCATGTGGTGAATTTGTTTTTCAATAACCTCTGACTATATTAGGCCTTTTTGCCTATATAGGAGCTAAGGATTGGAATGCCTAAAGGGGACCGTGTGTGTCTACTTTTTAACTAATGTGGTAGTACAGAAGCTCTTTTGATACTAGTTTGGTGACTGTAATTACAGAATAAACCACCAGTTTTGGGAGATTGCTTCCCTTGTTTTTTGCTGTCTGATCTGAGTGTGGCATTCTTAGGCCTGGTCTACACTACGCGTTTAAACTGACTTTAGCCACGTTAAACCGATTTAACCCTGCACCCGTCCACACAACGAGGCCCTTTATATCGATATAAAGATCTCTTTAAACCGGTTTCTCTACTCCTCCCCGACGAGAGGAGTAGCGCTGAAATCAGTATTTCCATGTCAGATTAGGGTTAGTGTGGCCGCAAATCGACAGTATTGGCCTCTGGGCGGTATCCCACAGTGCACCACTGTGACCGCTCTGGAAAGCAATCTGAACTCGGATGCACTGGCCAGGTAGACAGGAAAAGCCCCACGAACTTTTGAATTTCATTTCCTGTTTGGCCAGCGAGGAGAGCTCACCAGCACAGGTGACCATGCAGAGCTTATCAGGACAGGTAACAATGCAGTCTCCTGAAAATTGAAAAAGAGCTCCAGCATGGACCGCACAGGAGGTACTGGATCTGATAGCTGTATGGGGAGAGGATTCTGTGCTAACAGAACTCCGTTCCAAAAGACGAAATGAAAAAACATTTGAAAAAATTTCCAAGGCCATGATGAAGAAAGGCCACACCAGGGACTCAGTGCAGTGCCTTGTGAGAGTTATGGAGCTCAGACAAGCCTACCAGAAAACCAAAGAAGCAAACGGAAGGTCTGGGGCAGGGCCAAAAACATGCCGCTTCTACGCTGAGCTGCATGCAATTCTCTCGAGGTCCACCACCAGTTCCCCACCCCTGTCTGTGGATTCCGAGGTGGGCGTGGTAATCTCAGCCATGGCTGAGGATTCTGCGGATGGGGAAGATGAGGAGGAGGAAGAGGAGGACGAGCTTGCAGAGAGCGCACAGCACTCCGTTCTCCCCAACAGCCAGGAGCTTTTTCTCACCCAGACGGAATTACCTCCCAGCCCTTCCAAGCCACTAGCCCAGACAATAAAGCCATGGAAGCGACCTCTGGTGAGTGTACCTTTGTAAATATAAAACATGGTTTAGAAGCTAGCGTTTTTTAATGATTGATTTGCCCTGAGGACTTGGGATGCATTCGCGGCCAGTACAGTTATTGGAAAAGTCTGTTAACATGTCTGGGTATGGAGTGGAAATCCTCCAGGAACATCTCCATGAAGCTCTCCTGGAGGTACTCCAAAAGGCTTTGTGGAAGGTTTCTGGGCAGGGCAGCCTTATTCTGTCCACCATGCTAGGACACTTGACCATGCCATGCATGTAGCAAGTAATCTGGTATCATTGTATGACAAAGCCTAGCTGTGTATGGTCCCGGTGATTGCTGGCATTCAAGCAACATCCTTTCTTTATCTCGCTGTGTTATCCTCAGGAGAGTGATATTGTTCATTGTAACGTGGTTGAAATTCAGGAATTTAATTAAGGGGACAGAGATGGCCATTCCTACTGGGCTGTTTGCCTGTTGCTTAAAAGAAATCCTTCCTTGCAGGTAACCAAGCAGGAGGAGAGGAGGGGGGTGGAATGGCACTGAGCTTTCTCGCGTTTAGGTAGCAGGGTTCTTCCCAGCTACCAGCCATGAGGTGGGGGTGGGAAGGGGGGTGTTTAGAAGTGATCTTCCATGATACCAGCCACACGGTGGGAGGAGGGGTAAAGCGATCATTCCAGAGAATTGGATGGTTTCTGCTGCTGCATGTTAACAGGAAAGAAGCAGCACTGAACGGGATTTGCTTGGTATTTGGGAAAGGAGGGCACTGTGTATATGAAGGCTGCAGAAGCCGAAAGACAATGGCTTACCATGGCCGCAAGCAAGCTGAATTCTGCTGTCCGGACCTGCGTCTGTGAGATCTCTAACACCAGAGCCGCAGGCACTCAATATTAAGATGCAAAATGCGACCTTGTAGTGAAATCACATGTGCTATGTAAGGTGAATAGTGTTGTTCACCGTGAAAGAGTATAAGCATTGTCCTGTAAAATGTATCTTTTAAAATACTTCTCTCCCTTTTTTCCCTCCCTCATGCAGCTGCACATTTTTCAAGCCTCCCTACTCCATCCCGAAGGCTATCTCAAATAAGGCAGTGGAAAAAAAGGATGCGAGATGAAATGTTCTCGGAAATCATGGAAGTGACCTACAATGAAAGAGCTCATCTCAGGGAGTGGAAGGACGTGGTATCAAATTACAGGAAAGATACCAGTGACTGTGAGGACAGGAGGGACAAACGTGAGGAGAGGAGAGACCCTCAAGATGAGAGGTGGCGGCAGAAAGATCAGAGGTGTAGGCAGGAAGATCAGCGGTAGCGGGATGCAACGCTGGGGCTGCTGCGTGATCAAACTGACATCCTCCGACGTCTGGTGAAGCTTCAGGAAGAGCAGCGGGGTCACAGAGTGCCACTGCAGCCCCTGTGTAACCACCCTCACCACTCACCATGTTCCATGTCTTCCTCACCCAGACGTGTAAGAACGCGTGGGGGAAGGCTTCGTGCACCCGCCCACTCCACCCCCGTGGACAGCCCAATCAAAAGGCTGTCATTACTTTGAAATTTTTTTAGTGGCCTTTTCCTTCCCTCCTATCCTCCTCCCAAGCCACACCCGGGCTACCTTGTCAGTTCTCTCCCTCTTTTTATAATGACTTTTTAATGAAGAATACATGATTTTTAAATGATAGTGACCTTATTTCCTTAAGCCAGCTGTAATCGAAGGGGGAGGGTGGGTTGCTTACAGGGAATGAGTCAATCAAGGTGGGGGGGGTTCATCAAGGGGAAACAAACACAACAGTCACACCTTACCCTGGCCCATGATGAATCTCGTTTTCAAAGCTTCTCTGATGCGCACCGCTTCGTAGTGTGCTCTTCTAATCGCCCTAGTATCTGGCTGTGTGTAATCAGTGGCCAGGTGATTTGCCTCAGCCTCCCACCCCACCATAAAGGTCTCCTCCTTACTCTCACAGAGATTGTGGAGCGCACAGCAAGCAGCAATAACAATGGGGACATTGGTTTGGCTGAGGTCTGTGCGAGTCAGTAATGTGCGCCAGCGCGCCTTTAAACGGCCAAATGCACATTCTACAACCATTCTGCACTCGCTCAGCCTGTAGTTGAACAACTCTGGACTACTGTCCAGACTGCCTGTGTATGGCTTCATGAGCCATGGCATCAAGGGGTAGACTGGGTCACCCAGGATAACTACAGGCATTTCAACATCCCCAACTGTTATTTTCTGGTCTGGGAAGTAATTCCCTTGCTGCAGCCATTGAAACAGAGTAGTGTTCCTGAAGACGTGAGCGTCATGAACTCTTCCTGGCCATCCCACGTGGATGTTCGTGGAATGTCCCTTGTTATCCACCAGTGCTTGCAGCACCATTGAAAAGTACCCCTTTCCGTTTACATACTGGGTGCCCTGGTGCTCCAGTGCCAAGATAGGGATATGGGTTCCATCTATCACCCCACCACAGTTAGGGAATCCCATTGCAGCAAAGCCATCCACTATGACCTGCACGTTTCCCAGAGTCACAACCTTTCGTAGCAGCAGCTTAATGATTGCTTTGGCTACTTGCATCACAGCAGTCCCCACAGTAGATTTTCCCATTCCAAACTGATTCCCGACTGACTAGTAGCTGTCTGTCGTTCCAAGCTTCCAGAGGGCTATTGCCACTTGCTTCTCAACTGTGAGGGCTGCTCTCATCTTGGTATTCTGGTGTTTCAGGGCAGGGGAAAGCAAGTCAGAAAGTTCCATGAAAGTGCCCTTACACATGCGAAAGTTTCACAGCCACTTTGCGAATCGTCCCAAACCTACAAAACTATGCGGTCCCACCAGTCTGTGCTTGTTTCCCGGGCCCAAAATCAGCGTTCAATGGCTAGAATCTGCCCCATTACCAGCAGGATCTCCAAAGCGCAGGGGCCCGCGGTTTGAGAGAATTCTGTGTCCATGTCCTCATCACTCTCGTCGCCACTCTGCCGTAGCCGCCTCCTCCTTGCCTGGTATTGCAGGTCCTGGTTCAGCACAGACTGCATGAGAATGCGCGAGGTGTTTACAACGTCCACGATTGCGGTTTTGAGCTGAGCAGGGTCCATGCTTGCTGTGCTATGGCGTTTGCACAGTTCACATAGGAAAAAAGGTGCAAAACGGTTGTCTGCTGCTTTCACAGAGGGAGGGGTGAGGCTATACCCAGAACCACCTGCGACAATGTTTTTTGCCCCATCAGGCACTGGGATCTCAACCCAGAATTCCAAGGGGCAGAGGAGACTGCGGGAACTATGGGATAGCTACGTGATAGCTACCCACAGTGCAACGCTCCGGAAATTGATGTCAGCCTCGGTACATGGACGCACACCACCGAATTAATGTGCTTAGTGTGGCTGCATGCACTCGACTTTATACAATCTGTTTTACAAAACAGGTTTATGTAAAATCGGAATAATCCTGTAGTGTAGACATACCCTTAGTGTGGCCGCGTGCACTTGACTTTATACAATCTCTTTTACAAAACCAGTTTCTGTAAAATCGGAATAATCCCGTAGTGTAGACATACCCTTAGTGTAGCCCGCCCAGGCACCCAGTTACACCACCTTCTACCAATGTGCTTATAACAATCAATAACATATTACTGTACTCAAAACTGTACCATCTTGTAATATCTATTAACCTTTTATAAACAATTTAGAAATGTCCCATTAACATAAAGACCAAAAAGGAAAAAGTAGGGCGGAGGTTAAAAATTGTGAGCCCTTGGGTTGCAATGATTTGTTATAATTATTATCATTATGTTTCATCTGCTTAAAAAATTTGATGACCAGTTCTCACTACTTTGTAATTTAATGTCAGGGTTAGAATCTTTTCTGAGATTACACTACAATTTTCCTTTAGTCATTTTTATAACTCTTGAGTTTTACTCATTTATATGCTACATTTTCAATTTGTTTATACCTAACAACTGTCTCCTACTTCCTAGGTTCTCTGACCTAGCCATAACCACCGCAGGTCCAGCGGAGTTCTGCAAACATTCCATTGTTTCCCTTTGAAAAAGAGGGGATGACAAGTACACAGTTGCTTTGTTTACATGCAAGGAGGA
Organism: Gopherus flavomarginatus; assembly: GCF_025201925.1. Classification (NCBI taxonomy): domain Eukaryota; kingdom Metazoa; phylum Chordata; order Testudines; family Testudinidae; genus Gopherus; species Gopherus flavomarginatus. The sequence continues at coordinate 2,052,615 of NC_066631.1, forward strand.
AGGTCACATGGCCCACAACTAAAGATAGTGTGAGTTAAGGAAAAGCACATTTAGCAGATCTCTTCAGGGAACGTACAATAAATGAGGCTTGTCTTTTAAACAGCACCAGTGTTGTCATTTAGGGGCTTCAGAAGGACTTTGAGACAGAGCAGAAACTTTGGAAAACTTAATTCCTTTCAAGAAAGGGAACATCATACTGTGACTCGCATGAGAGACACAGAGACAGAAAGAGACTGATCTCAAGTAGTTGCATTCCTGGGGAAGGTCCCACATTTCAAGCCTCTTCTTGGACCTTGTCACATTTCTTGGAATGAAAATGCTGCTTTTGTGCCTTATCACCAGCCAAGCCAGGAGTGTTTCTAATGCTCAGTTGGAGTCTAGGAGATTAGTGGTATATATCTGTCAAAAACCTAACTGTGCTACTGAAACCAGGGCACTCTTCCCAGGCTTTGACTTGTGACATCTTGATAATCTCAATGATTACATTCAGTCCTGAATAATTTCCATCCACCTATGAATCATCTCAGAAGAAAGATCCCTTTTGATAAAAACCTTTTTTTCCAAAGTTCAATAGTTCAAAGTTCTCCGCTTAGGGTCTGAGCCAAACTCCACTGATCACAATGACTTCAGTGGACTTTGGGTCAGTCCCTTAAAAAGGAATTTTTCTGTGGACCTCAGCAGTCCGTGAACTGTTTTTAATGTTTTATCATAGATAGACAGACAGACAAACTGGGGCCAGATTGCACATAGATTCACCCTGAACTGTCAGGATTTAAGGGTTGTCTTATATCACTGGAAAGGTGATTTTTCCCTAGATAGGCAATAATGTCTTAGATTTGATCTATGGCTTCAACATTATCAGGCATTAAAAATCAAAGAAAATAAATGGTTTTTTTTGTAGAATTGCTTGAATTCTATTCATTTGTAAAATTTAATTAATTTAGCAGAACTCGTACATTATATATTTACTTATAATATTCATATGCCTTTGAAGGAAAGCTTCATCATTCATAACACCATCAAAAGATAAACACGTAACACAGAGATGACCAGATAAGAAAAAAAAGCATATGAATCAAAATGGACACTAAGGGTATGTCTACAGTGCAACTGGACACCTCCAGCTGGCCCGTGCCAACTGACTCAGGCTCACAGGGCTCAGGCTAAGGGACTGTTTAATTGTGGTGTAGACATTTGAGCTTGCAAGCTCTGGGACCCTCCCACCATTCAGTGTCCTAGATTCTGGGCCCAGCCCGAGCACAAATTTCTACACCGCAGTTAAACAACACAGGCCAGACATCGGTTTTTAATTGCAGTGTGGACATGCCTTCTGGGCCTCCTCTAAAACCCAGAGTTAACAGCAGACATTCCATTGACTTCAGTGGGGTCTGGAACAGGCTCCGACAAACAGAAGTTGCTGCAAAGAATCATATTGCAGTTGCCAGATATTAGCTTAATCTTCAAAATCTTAACCACATTTTGATTCCTGCATATTAATTCACTAGACTCCAGATATGACAACCCTCTTAAGTTACGGTAGCGGAGGAAGCCCAGCCTGAGATGGCCTGAACTTATTTTTTGCTTGTGTACGTGGTGTTTGCCAAATAAAATTAAACATTAATAATTCATGTCTTAAAATTCATAATTTAACGGACATGACAGAAGTGCTGCTAAGATTGCAGCTTTCCAAACAACCTATCATATTATTTCAAGGGGAAGTCGACTGAACCTTCCAAGAGTTTACTCTAGCCACACTTTCCAGGAAGAAAATGTTGGCATGTTAATAATTAAATATTGAATATGGAAACATTACAAATGCTAATAAAACTATCAGCTTTTCCTAATGTGGTAACACAAATCATGCAGATATTTAATCATACACCATCCTCTCCTTCCTATGCTGACACAATGGAGGGCACACAGGACGTGTACACTGCACACTGAGGAAAACAAATTTGAGACCAGTAGTCTAGTGACCTCAGGGTCTTAATTTACTTAAGGGTAGAAGGCAGTTAGTGTGTTTCTCAACTCTCATGGGTAGTATTGTCTAGTGGTCTGGAATTAGGGCCTGGAAGCCAGAACCTTTCAGTTCTAGTCTTACCCTGCCACTGACTGGCTGAGTGATTTTGGGCATGTCACTTAACTTCTCTGTATCTGTCTTTTGCCTCGTGTCACTTACTAAGGCACATGAAATCTGCTGGAATGACCTTGTTTACCACCCCAAAGTTCAATCTGGGTCAGATCAGGGACATTACTGAGCAACATGCCCAAAGATTCTGGACACAGCAGCCTTTCCAATCCATAGAAGACTCCTAGGTCATTGCTCCCTACCCCTCCATGCCAGGGGAAAACAAAGAGAATCATGACTACACCAACCTGTGATAGCCACAGCATTAGCCACCAAGCACTGTGTGCTACATGTTTTGTAACATGAATGAAACACTGTTATTGTATTTAATATGCAATTCTGTATGTTTATTGTTTCCATATTTACAATTTTTATAAACACGGGTCATACTTAAGGCTAAGATTTTTTCACGGATCTTTTTAGTAAAAGTCACGGACAGGTCACCAGCTTGGGTGAATTTTTCTTTATTGCCCATGACCTGCCTGTGACAAAGAGATCCATCACAAAAGGGGAGCCGCTGGTGCCTGGCTGGGAGCTCCAGATTCCCGCTCCCTCACAGCCCTGGGCTGTGGGGTCCCCCACTGCCAGAGGCCAGGAACAGCAGCCACCAGCAAGGAGCTGTGGAGTTCCCATTGCTCCTGGCTGGTCAGAGCCCTCTGGCGCCTGCCGTGGCGAGGAGCTGTGGGGTTCCTCCTGCTACCCATAGTGGCTGGGATCTCCAGAGCTCTTTCTCCCATCCGCAGCAGCGGGGAACTGTGGAGTCGGCAGGGAGCTGTGGGGGTCTCTCACTACCTGCAGTGGCCAGGAGCTGTGGCATACCCACTGCCTCAGAGCTTGGGGGCCCTGCTGACTTGGGTGTGGGGGGTATCCTGCAGCTTCCAGCTTCCTGCAAGCTAAAGTCAAGGAGATCTTTGGAAGTCACAAATTCTGAGACTTCTGCAGCCTCTGTGATAAAATCGTAGCCTTAGTCATATTTTTCTGGTGCTGCTAAACTGTTTTTAATTTGAATATTTGCACTTTGTTTCCTGTTTCTTTGCATACAATAAAGTTACATTTTTGGAAACTCAGAGAATATTTATTAGTTTATACCAAGCATAAATGACACTTTACAAAGTTCATTACAGGAGTCAATAACCTATCCATATTTATCTTTACACACTAGGCTCACTAATTCATAAAAGTATCACACAACACTATTATGGGTGACTGTTTAAAATGCTTTTTTTCGGCCTTCTTTAGCTGTACAGTTCCATGGTTGGTTCTTCTAATAGCTGTTATGCACTGTGCAACAGGAGATGCTTAATGGAATTGCTCATTTGGATGAGAATGGCCCTTTCCATCTCTGGACTGACTGCTCACTAACTCGTAGCAATCTGGTGTTGCAAGCTTCCAAGGTATGATCATCACTTGCTTCTTCACTGTCGATGCAGCTCTCTTTTGGTGTTCATGTGCTGGGATGAACTTGGCACACAGATCCGGGAATATAGCCTTGTGCATCCGAAAGTTCTGCAGCCACAGCTCATCATCCCAAACCTGCATTACGATGCAATCCCACCAGTCAGGGCTCTCTTCTCCTCCTCAGTCGCACCAATCCCCATGGAGATGCTCTGTGAACGCCAACAGCAACCCAACATTCTTATCTGCAGCATCCAGCAGCATCTAGTCATCAGCATCAGATATCTCTTCTTCCTCCTCATACCACCAGTTGCAACACTACTTCTTGAAATTCCACAGAGACAGTAGAATTGTGTGTCTGGTTAAAAAACTGTATTGGACCTGCCAACAATCCAGCTTTCAGAAATGGAAATATTTAGCTCTCCAGAAGGCTGCTTGTAACAGGTTCCCCAATGTTAAAGTTAGTTCTGGAATGTCTGATTCCTCTGGGTTTAGTATGTGTTTATAAGCTTGACAAGCCTAACCTGTTCTTTAACTTCAGTTGGGCCCTGTGTTAACTGACAAGAACGGTACTTGTCCTGCAATGTCAGGCTTGTATTGTACAGTAATCACCTCAAACACCAGAGAGAAAACAAAGCTTAAGAAATCAGTGGGTGGAAAGTTTAACTGCAGATATCTGATTATGATAGGCACTGGTTGTCATTCTGGTAACCGGATCCCCGTGTCTCTTCCTGTAACAGGAGACATTTATTTCTGTATTATACACCAGCTGTATTTTCACTCCATGTGAACATTTGTGACACCACTTTACAATGAAAGGGTTGTTGTGAAAAAAGATGTTAGGGGAGTGTGGCCTGGTGGGCCTGAGCACAGGCCGGGCAACCAGGAACATTTTGGTTCTGGCTTGGACTTGGAGTCCCCCTATGGTCTAGGCAAAGTCACTTAGGCCATGATCCACAAGGGGACTCAGCGACTGCAATACTGAGTGTCACAACGCCTAATTTTTAGGTGCCTAGAAAATCACAGGAACAGCACTGAGATCCACCAAACGTGAGTCAGGCGCTGAGGCGCCTAGGCTCCTATACAAACCGCCTTTTACAGATCCAGACTAACACGGCTGCCCCTCTGATAAGTTAGCCTGTAGGGGATGCAGACAAAAGGTGGGTGTGCTAAGTCCCACCCCTCTCTGAGTTGGGCATCTAAATCCAGGTTTCAAAGAGGAACCTCGCTTTAGGACATGCGGGACCCCATTTGAAAGAGCTGCTGCCGAAATGCCACCAAAGACAGCGGCAGCGATTGAGCTGCCGCCGAAGATAGCGGCAGCAATTCGGCGGCAGCTCAATTGGTTGCCGCTGTTTCCCATGGCATTTCAGCGGAGAGTCCTTCCTCGGCAGCAGTTGTCTTCCGGGGCCTTACCTTGCAGGGCCTCCTTCCGGACACTGTGGGGCTCGATTCACGGGAATCGGCCTAAAGCTGGCCCTGCTTGTGACTCATGAACCTGGAGAAGAGAAGCATTCTGCCACTCAACCAAGTTGTGTGTGTGTCCATCAGTGGCTGCTTAACTCCACATGAAATAGCCATGAGTGGGGGGAAAGAGGTAGCCCCCCTTTGTAACCTTTAGTCCGGGAGTTAGGGTGCTCATTCAGGCTATAGGAGACACTACTTCAAGTCCCTCCTCTGACAGAGTGGGAGAAAAGATTTGAAGGGATTTGCCACCACTAGGCTATGGAAGATGCTGATATCGGGGGCATCCCTCAATCTCTTATTGAAACTGTTCCACTTTAATTTAATATGAATGGGACAGAGAAAGAGCTAGAATGACCTCCTCTTTCCAGCTCTTTGTGTGGAGCTAGGTGGCCTCCAAGTGCGCCTACTGGATCAGGCCCTCCATGCAACTTACGTGACCAAACACCTATCGTTCCCTGGTGCCTGGATCACGCTGGGGCTTAGGCAGGAGCTAAGCACCCAGGTGCCTAGAATGAGGCAGCAAGTGTAGTTGCTTAGAGGTAGAAATGTAGGCACCTAGGAAACTTTTACTGCAAAAACTTCGGTGCAAAGTAACTTTAGTAGCCCACAGGGTTAAACGGCAGTCATGTGGGACTTTTCTGCATAACAGTTATGCCTAAAAACAGGATTTGGGCACCAAAGTACTTTCATGGCTCCCACACTTACTTCTCTGTTCCTATTTATTCATCTATAAAATGGGGTTAATAATACCTCCCTCACAATAAGGTTGGAAGGTTTCATTAATTGTTTGTAAAAGTGCTTTGAAGATGAAGTCTGCTATGTACTAAGCACAGCCACAGGCTTTTGATCTGCACGATGCAAAGACTTTGGAGAAAAAGTCATATTCCAATTGTCTGCCACACTGAAAGGAGTTTTATTTTTAAATGATTTCTCAGATTGGGCATTGGATCAGATCTTTACAGATTACTGCTACAGCCAGAATTGTCCTTGTGCTTTTTGCACCCAAAAGAACTGCACAGCTGAAACTGAAAGCTAAGTAACTTTTGGATGTTTCTCTCTGCCTTTGGTCTTGTAGACACAGAAAAGTTTTGCCAGTTACACCAGAATACTTACACTGGCATAATTAAGCCAATATAGTTATACCAGTATCCACTCCTATATGCCCAGATATTCCACAGTAAGAGTGGCTTGATTTGGTTTAGTTTAAAATCCTTCTTGGCCAACAAAAGCTAAAGCAAAGGCAGCCCTCTGATATTAAACAAAAGGGGTTATAGCAGTATAACTAAACTGGTTTATATTCACATCTTACCTTACACTGGTATAACTTTCCCATGTACACAAGCTCTTACACACAAAGATCACATGGAAGTTCTAGGCTGTATTCCCTACTCTGGCATGGACTTTTGTGTGAACTTAGACAAATCACATATTTTCTGGGCATCATTTATTCTCTCTACATATTGTGATACTTGCCTCCCCCACTACATGTGGGCTGGGAAGTTTAACTTACTCAAGTTTGCAAAGTACTTTTGAGGTCTTCATGTGGAACGCACTATACATGTACAAATTATTGCTATACTCAGAGCCCTCCCATTGCCAGTGAACTGGAAAAGACTCAGAAGGATAAGTTACAAGCTGCGTTGTCATCGTCCACGGGAAAAAAAAAAATCTTACCATCCTTTTTTGTAAAAATCTACTTTTATTATATTACGTAACATCTTATCTACTTCGCAGCTGATGCTCCATTCCTGCATCCCTGTTGCAACATTTTGCTGTTGTTCTAACCTGGGACTGAAAACACACCACCACATCATGAAGCATTTAGTACAATAGGACAATTGTAGCCATGGGTTTTGCTCACATACCAGGCATATTCAGCAGGAGTGAAGCAGTTAAGCCTTTGAAGTTAGGTAGCATTATTCATGCAGCTAGTATGGTGCTGGAGACTTTGTTTCATTCAGCAAGGTGGTACAGCTCTGGGAAAGTGCTACCACCCTGATGCACAAGGAAAAAGCACAAGCCTCCCATTGACTTTCCTTGGCACCAAATCAAGCCCCTTAATGCTTTACTGGCTATTGAAAGCCCAGCTAATCATGTCATTCTAGAGAGACATCTGTTACCAATGTCACCAAACCCTATGGCTGCTGACACGATCTGAGGGATGAGCTATATGGAAGCGAAGTGCCCATCAAAGGCCCTGCTGAGTCAGGTGCAAAGGCAGCCATGGCGTTCCAGGCTGTGTGCCCTTTTCAGCAACAGTAAAGCGGAGCAGAGGGGCCAAGGTTCACCCACGGGCCCTGCTGGCAATTGGCCAGGAACAGACCGGCTGCGCCTGTCCTGGATGACCCGCACAGCGAACGGAGGCTGCTCCCGGACAGAGGGGGCACCGGAAGCCGTTGTCTGCAGCAGCCCTGGGCACAGCCAGGACCAGTGCTGCAGGCGGGACACGTGGACCCTCTTCAGAGCCCGGCACTCGGGTGGGGCGGCCTCACCCAGCGCTTCATTGGGGCCCGGCCCCGTGCCGGGCGGGGCGGGGGAGGAGCCGCCTCCGCGAGGGCCGCTGGGTCCAGCCGGGGGACTGGACCCAGGCCCCGGGGAGAGCGAGGGGCGGCCGGGTCCCGGCGGGAGCCAGCCCCCGGGCTAGCGGCCCCGAGGGAGCGAGCAGGACCCGGCCACGAGCGCATTTCCTGCCTGGGGCGGAAGCGCCCTTTGACCCCGGAAGTGTCAGGCCGGGGGAGGCGGGGCTGAGCTGTCAGAGCCGGACTCGCCGGTAACAGAGCGGAGCGAGCGGTGAGTGCGCGGCTGCGGGGGACCCCCTGGGCGGCTCGGGGCGGCGCCTGTGGGGCTGACTGGGGGCAGTGCCTGGGGGCTGGGGGCTGGGGAACAGTTGGGGCAGCGAGGTGGGTCGGGGGGCAGTGCCGGGGGGGCAGTTGGGGGCAGCGAGGTGGGTCGGGGGGCAGTGCCGGGGACAGTTTTGGGGGCAGCCTAGTGGGTTGGGAGTAATGCCTGTGCGTGGGACGGTTGGGGGCAGTGGGACAGTTGAGGGCAGCCAGTGGGTCGGGGGGCAGTGCCTGGCGGGGGAGTTGGAGATGGCTGAGTGAAGTGGGACGGCTGAAGGAGTTGGGGGCAATGTCTGCATGTGGAGGGAGGCAGGAATGGTGGGGTGAGGGTGTTTCTTTAACAATACATGTGATCTGTATAATATCAGTGCAGGTTTGCAGCCACTTTCACAAGTCACTGGAGCTGTACCACCAAGTCCCTCATTTTAATCAGCACTGTTTTGTTATTTGTGTGACATATGAGGGCCAATGTGACATCTTGTCCCACAGGTGTCTCCTGTCCTCTGCTCCTAAGGGTACGTCCCCTGGGATCCCTCAGGAGATAGATGATAAACAGCACTTCAGTGTGACAGGACTAAGACACTCACTTGAGAGCAATTCAGTCTCCACTTGTCACAATTGCTCTGCTTTTACACTAGTTCCATCTGCTGATGCAGCCCCAGAGCTGTACAAAGGGAGTTGTGTCCTCAAGGCTTAGACCAAAGCACACAGGAAAATACATATGTTAGTAGTCTTGCCTGATCCTTAGGGATGCTCCATAGTTCAAGATTATTTGGCCCCTCCTTTGGTCGGCAGCCTAACTTTCATAGGTACTGAGCATCCATAACTGCTGCTGACCTCAGCTGGAGTTCTTGGGTTTAACAGCAAGAAAATCAGAGTTGCTGTTTTTTTTTATTTTTTGGGTTTTTTTAAGGTATGTGTATAGTAGATTTTTAAAAACAGTTTTTAGAAATGTAAGTCCAGAATTGATTTTGTGTTGAAGACTGAAAAATAGTGTCATTTGTTTCACAATAAAAACAATATCCTTGTGTTTTTGAGCCTCAGTGATTTATCACAGAAATGTGAAAATTCCTACATAGCTATATTTTTAAAACACTGGTGGGAAGATTACCATTTTAATTGCTTTTAGAATCCTATAAATAGTTCTCCTTTTCCCCCACCCAATTACTGCAGTGGCTGTATATTGGGATTAGCATGGTGAAATATGTTTGTTGTTAAATGGATTTTATAAGAAATCCTTTCCTCATAAGATCAATTTATCTAAAAGGTTAAACATTAAAGGTTTTGTCATCTAAATTTTCAGATGACAAATGGACAAAAGTCTCAGCCTTTCAGGGTATGTCTACACTGCGCCTGAGAGCAAGTCTCCTAGCATGAGTACACAGATCCACCCTAGCTGGGCTCAAGCAAGTGTGCTAAAAATAGCAATGTGGATGTTCTGGCACAGGTGGAACCTCAGGCTCTCAAGCCCATCAGACCCCAAGGCTTCTGTGCCTGAGCTCCAGCTGAGCTGGAACGTCCATTTTGGTATTTTTAGTGCACTATCTTGAGACCTACTAGTTTGTCTGTCTGGGCCAGAGGTTCACTTAGAGCTATGGTGTAGATATACCCACGGAGTCTGTCATTTCCAGCTTATGCTTGGATGCTGCATTTGGATCCATGTGGGTGAACGTGGCATACGTGTGGTTCTGCCTGAGGTTAAGGGTCCACAGGCATTGATCTAACTTCAGGATCAGGATCTTAAACTTTAACGTGAATACAACTTTTTAACAGCATTTGAAATAAATGATCATACTTTTATAAAACCACAGAAATTAAATAACAAAAGCTTTGTTGAGCTTGTGTTTTCCAAGCTTTTTAATATTTGAAATTTTTAAGGATGTTTTTAATGGTACATCTTCTCTTGAATTGCCTTAGCAAGGTTTTTCATTTAATAGAACTCATTTTATAACAACAGTTTCTGTGAGAATACAGGGGCTTGTACAGAATCAAACAAGCAATGGGCATAGAAGAAAGGTGAAAGCTAGAACACCTTTAAAATATATATATTATGTATATAGTCATTTAATAAAAGAAACTACACCAACAAAAATTCTTTTTGGTGCTTGTATGGATGTCTTTGTGACTGCTTGGTGTAAATGCTGTAAAGAAAATATGGCTGTACTCTATAAGTCAAGGGGAGCTGTGCTTTTTCTGTGGCCTATGCACCTAATCCTTGGATATCTCCTGAAATCTGATGCTTGGTGGTATAAAGGTTTCCTTTGTATTGATGTGCTTCCAGCCTCTAGGGCTGCATTTTATATAAGGCTATAACCTGTCTTGTTTTGTTGTTGGTTAATTGTTTTTGTAAACATTTCCTCATACTGCTTTTATGTTGGTATTTGCCAAAGACAGAGGGATCTCCGCACAATGCCAGTATTGCCCTTGGATGAACTCCTGCTGACAGAGACGGAACCAAAGACAGGGAAACTGAGGACTTTACCAGCATTGGTGAGCTGTGTTGTTTTTGAAATGAAACAAATGTTCTCTCATTTCAAGAAGTGACTTTAGCAAAACTGGCTCTGGAACAAAAATACAGTGAAACCCAAACAGCTTCCCTATAGGAGGAGGCTTTATTTGAAGTCTGTAGATTATTAGGGTTGGAAGGGACCTCAGGAGGTGATCTAGTCCAACCTCCTGCTCAAAGCAGGACCAGTCCCCAGACAGATTTTTGCCCCAGATCCCTATAATGGCCCCCTCAAGGACTGAGCTCACAATCCTGGCTTTAGCAGGCCAGTGCTCAAACTGCTGAGCTATCCCTCCCCCCAATAGTGCATTGAAACTATTTGGGGCTCAATGGTGTATCCAAGTTTATTATAAACATAGTCTTCATTCCGAGAGTTGCTTGATTGGTAGTGTTGATATTCGTGTAGTGGAGAAATATTTGAAACTCAGTTTAGAAGTTTAACTCTGAGGTGGAGAATCAGTGTTGGTTCCTCTGTGTCACCACATTCTGTGTGCTTGCCCATGTGGATTTGCAACCACAGGCTGAAGTCAGATCTCAGTGTAATGCAAGCTGCGCTAAAGGATGATAACCTGTTTGATTTCTGTACTGGATAGTCCAATCAGCTTGACTCTGGGAGGTGCTCAAGCATCAGTATTGAAAGGAAGAAACATTTCAAAGGAATGACTTTGAGCTGCTGCTGTTTGTTTTGGAGGTGTGGGAGTTGCTTGTCAGCTATTTATCTGAATGGGATACAAGGAGCAACATGTACTGAACTGCAGGATTCTGAAAATGTTATTGAAAAATAAGGATGATGCAGAACCACACTGATTTGCAGTGTTTTAAAGATTAAAGAGCAAGGAGAACTGCGAGTGAACATAAGGGGATGGATTTATGATAACCACACACCAGTTTCCTAAAAATATGAGAGATTTCCCTGGCTGCATAAATGGTTAAGAGGAATTCTTGTTGCTTGGTCCCTGGTTTGTTTACATATTGTCTTTTTGCTTTCTGTAGCATCCAGAAATGAAAGCTGATCGGTCTTTTGTGCTATATAAACCACCCCCTAAAGTCAGAGACCCTGCTCTAGTGGAGGAGTTCTTGGAACGAGCAAAGTTCATTGCAGATGATTTGAACTGGCTTTTGGCTTTGCCTCATGATAAATTTTGGTGCCAGGTAATGTTATTGAATAGATAATAAATAAAAACCTGTGTATATGAGTGCTTAGAAAAATAAGTAGGTTTAATTTATGTGTCTGATGAAGGCTCATAATTGCCTTTTGTTGCTAGTACCCAAACATCTTAATTTTGGATAGTGTGACATTAAGATTGTAATATTTTCTTAAAGATTTTTGATTTTTGATTATTTTTAATGAATTTTAAAACTGCTAATTTGGAATCAATGGACCATGGACACCACTGAACACCTTTGATCTCTTCGGCTCACTGTTGAATTTAAACACCATGCGCTGCATATGTGTTATGTGGTGTACCACTGTGCATGCTTCATCTTTCCTTCTCCCCATTTCCCTTTGTTCTGTTGTATTAGGTCATATTTGATGAGACACTTCAGAAATGCCTCGATTCATACCTGTGCCATGCCCCACGCAAGTTTGATGCATCATTTGATTTCCCTCCGGAGGTGAATGACATGCAGAAATGCCTTCATCAGAGTGTCTTCCTAGCCTTCCTCAGAATGTCCACTCACAAGGAGTCCAAAGTAAATACTACTTCTTATCCTCACTGCACACTGTATGGCTTACAAAAATTGATAGACATTTTGAGAAACAGACTGTTTCCTATTCAGCTGCCTTCCATTTTTAGCCCTATTTTTCTCATTCGAATAGTTTCCACAAAGATAGTCACCAGTCAGCAAAGGACAGAACTATCTCAAGTGTGTAATGATTGCATTAATCTTTTTCATAAAGGAAAATGCTACTCTTAATAATAGGTTAGCGAGGTGTGGCATTATAAATGGGTAGTATAAGAGAATCTAAAGTTAGCCTTTGCAGGGCTGCATAAAAGATGTGAGAGGCATCGGAGGCTCCTGTAGCCATGTGTTGGTGACCATTCTCATACCACCTGCTGCCCTGGTCCAGGCATCAAGTCATGCAGCCCAGACTGAGACTTGTCTCTCATTGCACTTTCCCCAAATTTCTTCCTCTCTCTATGGTTGAGGTAAAATTGCATCTAATTACACTTTTCTTTGCATCAAAATGAAGGGTGTGTGAGTGCAGTGCTCATTAGTAGAGGTGATAGTTTCAGAAGGGCCTTAAGGAAACTCGTTCTGTCCTCAGGTTTTAATAATTACTGACCTGAAATCCTCCTTGGTTTATTTTAAGAGTATGCATTGTCATGATGGTCAATTTCAGTCTGTTTTGAGAAAAGATCTCAGTGTGGGTGTTGGAGGAGTGGGAAGAGAATAGGTGAAAGAAGTGCTGTACCTGTAGTTAGCGTCACTTCAATAAAAGTACTCCACACTTCTTCAGAGCCTTTCATCTGAGCCGGAATACTGTACAGACATTAATCGATTAAACCTCACAGCTCCATTGAGGTAGCTAAGTATTTGGGTAAATTGAAGTCAATGGTTTGCCTGTTGCCACATAGCAAATTAGTGAGAGTGCTAGAAATAGAACCCAGGAATCCTAACTCCTTGTCCTCTGTATTAACTGGGAGAACATATGCAGCACACCTTCTACCATTCACTTTGAATGGATAATGTTTGCCATCATAAGTAAATCTTTCTTTTATTAGTCATTGCTTCCACTATTATTCTTTAAATTGGATACTTCTCCATTTCAGGAGCAATGAGAATTTTAGTTTGAAAGCCTTTGTCATTTAGAATTTCAAAAATATTTCCAGCCTAACATGTTAGTTACATGAGTTATATCTGCAAGATGGAGTTGGTGTAGGGGTTTAGAGCATGGTGATGTAAATCAGAAGTCCTGGGTTCTGTTCCTATCTGTGCCACTGATGATGACCTTAGGTAAGGAACTTAATTCCTCAGTGCCTTGGCTTCCAAATCTGTAAAATGCTTGCCTACCTCACAGGGGTGGTAGTCTTGATGTGTTTGAGGTACTTGGGTTAAAGATGTTAGAGAATGTGTAAGTATTGTTATTACTGTAAATGGTGTAATCCTTGCAGAGTTAGGGTTATCATACATCTGGACGTTTTTTCTTTTTTGATCCTCCACCGTCTGTCTGAGTGGATTTTTCAAATAAGAGGCAATGTCTGGATTTTTGTGAGCTAACTAGCTGATGTTGCAGCTCGGAAAGCGCTGTCTCCATGCCATGATTGGTCCCTGCAGCTGATTGGTCACTTCCCTGCAGTCACAGCAACCCCTGCAGCATCCCTCTCTTCTAGTACACCCCCACCCCCACCCTCCCAGTACACTCCGACCCCCGGCATCCTCTAAATACCCCCTTCCACTCCCCCCAACTCCCCCCCCCACGGTGTCCTCTTTATGGGAACCTGAAATATGGTAACCCTATGCAGAGTAGAATATGGATTCTCTTTCAAGTTGTTAGAAGATTATTTTGTCTTTTTTTTTTAAATGTGTTTTCTCTTGTTTTTAATAGGAACACTTCATCACACCCTCTGTTTTTGGAGAAATTCTTTACAATAACTTCCTGTTTGACATCCCTAAGATTCTGGATTTGTGTGTGCTCTTTGGGAAAGGAAATGGCACCTTACTTCAGAAGATGATTGGTTAGTCAAAGCTAGGAGCAGCTTGTAGCTTTCTAATTGTTCTCTGAAAGGCAGGCATTGAAGGCGGTGGGGTTGCCACTGAGTGTAGCAACCTCAGAACAAACTCTTCCTTATAAAATAAGAAGTTTTGATTTCTGAATAAGATGGGTTTTCTTTTGCTTTCTTGTGAACCATCTTTATTTATGAGTGATATGGGGAGGGGATTACACTTTGCTGTTTGGGAGAACTAAGTTTGTTTCATAGCCCGTCTTGCTTCCTAGGTTAGATTTGCTACAGGATCTCTTTATTGCTCAACAGTAGCTCCTCTGGCTAGTTAAAATGCAGCTCTGAGACCATAAAGGGACTCTGTGCTTCCTTGAGGAACATGGAAGATCCTGGGGGTGAGGAGAAAGTCCGAAAAGCTTTATTCTTTGCAGGATGAGGGAAGGGGAACAGTCTGACTGCTAAGATTGGGCCTTTTGCTCCTGTAGCTGGCAGCGAGACAAAACACACAATGCGGTTGTTCTGTGACTACAGAGAGCTTTAACTGGAAAAATAGAACTTGATTTTCACAGAGTACCTGCTTAGCTGCAAAGTATCTCAAAGCACTTTACCAACTGCACTGCACTACCTGTGTCAGCAAACGCAGCAGCAATTGTACATTTAGCAACAACTCAGCCTTGGACATTAGGACCTGTTTTATGGTCAGAGGATGAGTTGGTCTGGACACTGCATTTGTCCCTATTCTTTTCACAAGGGACCATCTGCAATTCTTATCTTCCACCTGAGCATGTAGTTTTGGATACAATAAGATGTAGAATCCTTCATCTAAAATTCAAAACCAGACTGTTCTGAAGTTTCAATAATTTAACTTTTTTCCTTCCTGTGAAAGATGGCTATTGTTGGATTTCTAATCCAATCCAAGTTAAAATTGGAAATACAAGAAATCTTGTGACACAGGCCATTCAAACAAGATTTTTTTCAAATTTCTAGGCCTAAACACTTTAACTTATGAATGCTGATCTTTCTCCTCTTGTCAAAATGTATTTTTTTTAAAGTCTAGGTTTCAAAAACCTAGTCTAAATGGTACATGCAACTACTGTGATTGCTTGTGCAACAGCAGTAATTGTGCACACAGATATCCTGTGACATGTCTACCTGGCTGTTTGTGTGTGCAATCATGGTATCTACATGTGCAATTCAGTTGTGCAAATGCAAAAAATCAGATTTTTCTGTCCTTATTCTTCTCCGTGAAACCTGTTTCATGGGTCTTACACACCTGTGTAAACTCTTCAAGAGGTTTGTCCTTGTGGTGGAACCATGGTAATCTGCACAGCATGTCTGGTAATTCACGGAAAAAGGGCAATCAATGTCTCTCCACTATTCAGTTAAGATTTTACAGCACTCTGCTATTCTGCAGAGTATTTTGAAAAGATAATGAGAGCAATACTTACTCTGATATTATTAAGATAAGGCCTCATTACCTTTAAAAAATATTCTACAGAACATTTACTGGTGTACATGGAATCAGCAATTAAAATTCAACTACAGCTGTCAAATAAAGGAACTAGGAGCATGTAGTGATATTATTTACTGACTCAACCAACAGTGCAGTGCTTGAATCATCTAGCACCTCGGACCCTGTGTTCTAATGAACATTCTCATCACCAGCCCTCCAGAGGCTCTTAAGCAAAGTAAGCTGTGATGGGATAAGAGGGAAGGTCCTCTGAAGAATTGGCAACTGGTTAAAAGATAGGAAAAAAGAGTAGAAATAAATGGCTAGTTTTCAGAATGGAGAAAGGTTAATAGTGGTGTCCCCCAGGGATGTGTACTGGGCCCAGTCCTATTCAACATATTCATAAATGATCTGGAAAAAGGAGTAAAGAGTAAGATGGCAAAATTTGCAGATGATACAAAACTACTCAAGATAGTTAAGTCCCAGGCATACTGCGAAGTGCTACGAAAGGATCTCACAAAACTGGGTGACTATGGCAACAAAATGGCAAATGAAATTAAATGTTGATAAATGCAAAGTAATGCACGTCGGAAAACATAATCCCAACTACGCTTACAAAATGATGGGATCTAAATTAGCTGTTACCACTCAAAATAGAGATCTTGGAGTCACTGTGGATAGTTCTCTGAAAACATCCATTCAGTGTGCAGCGGCAGTCAAAAAAGCGAACAGAATATTGGGACTCATTAAGAAAGGGATAGAAAATAAAACAGAAAATATCATATTGCCTCTATATAAATCCATGGTACTCCCACATCTTGAATACTGCATGCAGATCTGGTCACCCGAGCTCAAAAAGATATATTGGAATTGGGAAACGTTCAGAAAAGGGCAACAAAAATGATTAGGAGTATGGAATGGTTTCCATATGAGGAGAGATTAATAAGACTGGGACTTTTCAGCTTGGAAAAGAAACAGCTAAGGGGGAATATGATAGAGATCTATAAAATCATTACTGGTGTGGAGAAATTAAATAAGGAAGTGTTATTTACTCCTTTTCATAACACAAGAACTTGGGGTCACCAAATGAAATTAATAGTCAGCAAGTTTCAAACAAAGAAAAGGAAGTATTTTTTCTCACAGTGCAGTCAGTCAGTCTATGGAACTTTTTGCCAGAGGATGTTGTGAAGGTCAAGACTGTAACAGGGTTCAAAAAAGAACTAGATAAATTCATGGAGGATAGGTCCATCAGTGGCTATTAGTTAGGATGGGCAGGGATGATGTCCGTAGCCTCTGTTTCCCAGAAGCTGGGAGTGGGTGACAGGGGATGGATCACTTGATGCTTACCTGTTCTGTTTATTCCTTGTGGGGCACCTGGCGTTGGCCACTGTTGGAAAACAGGATACTGGGCTGGATGGTCCTTTGGTCTGATCCTGTGTGGCCTTTTTTATGTTCTCCAGCTGCACTGAACTGTTAGGAGATGGTCAGCTGTATCGGAAGAAGCACTGTACTTGTGGTGGGTATAGGTCAATAGTTTCACCCTGGGTGGTTACAAGTCTTATTTTTAGAGAAGATGCTGTAAATAGAAGATAAAGATGTTGCTTGGTGTGAGGCTGTTTGTTGGGCTGGACGTTTGAATTAATCTGGAATGGATATTTTTCCTCCTCTCCTTTCAGAAAACATCTTCACTCAGCAATCCAGTTACTTCAGTGACTTGAATGAAACAGTGCCCACAATCCTCCAGGTACTGCCTCTTTATCTGGCTTGGGGTGGTTTTCTGAGCCCTCAGGGGAGGCTCTGACACAGTCCCAGGAGGCATAGCTGCAGGCTGGCAGAGTGTTTGTGTTTCTTTGTATTTGATCCCCTTAATTATACCAACTTATGTTAGATGGCTTTTATCTACAATGGTTACTTACAGCTAACCCCCTTACATCCTACCTGTTTATGACACTCTTCTTGCTGTGAATCCTTGGGACTTCCTTTGCTAGATAGTTCATTTAGGAAGTGCCCATTTTCCCCTCCCCAAATCAAGAAACAGACATTTACGCTAGTGATAACACCCAGAAAGCTCACAGGAGAGAATGAAAATGTCTTTGGAACCAAGATACATAAATTGTTCCTGTACAGATTTAGCCAGGTCCAACATTCTGAGCTTTCGTTGCTCTGAGCAGTAAGAATTTCCAAAGCTGACTGGGCTATGCTCATATTTAATTTGAATATGCATCAAGATGCCTTGGCATCATTGCAATGGGAAAATTTGTTTTAGTCCTCAAACAAATAATTTTTAAAAAGTAATTTTGCCAGGACAGCTGGGATGGCTTTCTGTTCTCTTTGGAGTCCAGTGTCTCCATCTCCATCATGCTTTGGGTGTGCTAAACTCAGTGGTCCAGGAGCACTCATATGAGAGATGGCGTCATGTGTGGAAGTGCTCTGTGATGCCAGATTATCCATTCAAAACAGTTATTCGAAGGGCAGTGAAGATTCTGCCCATTGTATGTGGTGTGTCTTGAAGCAATTACTTTGGGTTTACAGAGCTCTGCTTTGCATACTGTGTGTTAGATGTTTTGTTAGTTAACATTGACACAGAAAGAGCATCAGTATATTTGCCTGCACGCATTAATCAGTCCAAAGAAAAACAGTTGGTGATTATAAAGAAAAGCAGTATAAACCCAAGTATTCAACTTCAAAAAATGCCTGTAGCCCCTCTGTTCATCTTATAGCTTGCTCTGGGGGGGGGAGGAGGCCGGCAAATCTCCAAAGATGCAACTGTAATATAGTTGTTTCTTAAGTTCTAGGCCAGGGATTGGCAACCTTTGGCACGCGGCCCATCAGGGAAATCCGCTGGCAGGCCAAGACGGTTTGTTTACCTGCAGCATCTGCAGGTTCAGCCAATTGCAGCTCTCAATGGCCGTGGTTTGCTGTTCCAGGCCGATGGGGGCTGTGGGAAGTAGTGACCAGCACATCCCTCGGACCACGCCCCCATTGGCCTGGAATGGCGAACCGTGGCCAGTGGGAGCTGCGATCAGCTGAGCCTGCGGACGCTGCAGGTAAACAAACTGTCCTGGCCCGCCAGTGGATTTCCCTGATGGGCTGCGTGCCAAAGGTTGCCGTCCCCTGTTCTAGGCTGTGAGAGAAAGATACTGGTAAATTTGTCCCTGCTTTCAGGTTAGGCAGCTCTCCACTGTGTGTAAATAGCCATGTCTTTTGTTCAGCTGCCAGTCTTACTGACAAGAGAGAGCACACCTGGGTGTATTTGCCTGTCTGATGTAATAATAGTTTGCTCTTTGTGATCCAGGTGTTCAACAACGTTCTGCAGGAGTGTGGCTTGCAATGTCACGGGGCCTCAGCCATGCCCCAGAAACTGGAAGAAAGAGTCAAAGTGACTCCTAGTGCCATGCCTCTCCAGGTGGAGTTATTGCTGTAACCTTTCCCTCTATGTACATCATTTATTTTGCTAAGCCAACCACAGACTGTTAACCCTGCATTGAGTTTCCAGATACTTAGGTCTCATTCAGCATATGATTCCTAGTCATTGTTTCAGTGCTTATCATGTGACTCAGAGTTCTGTATTCTTTGTTCTTCTATTCATTTTGAGTTGCCTTTCCCCCATAAATGCTGCTATGACCTTTTTCTGCTTTCCTTTCCAACCCCTGCTAAGCAGTGTGAAAGGGTATATTGCAAAATAAAGCAATAACTGAATAACTGCAAAATAGCTTTATGATGTTGATCTTGCATTTATATAGCCCCTTCCTTCAAAATTATTACATGTATAGCAGTGGTGCAGGGAAGGGCCCCATTGTGCTAGGTGCTGTACAAGCACATAGATGTAAATCTCCAGGCACTTTAACTGTACGAACCATGAATAGGATCAGTTTTCAAACTGTGAGGTGCACTCCCCAGAAGGGGCATGCTGAGATTATCAGGGACACAAGGTGGGTGTGGGGTTTCAGCTGGCTAAGTGTCCAGGAGAGGGGAACAGCAGGGAGAGCACACAGGGGTTCCCGGTGATGGTGGAGGAGTGCAGGTCTACCCCAGACTCACACCACGCTAACTTGCCCTGGTAGCAGCCACTTCCTCCACTCTCTGACTGCTGGGGACTCCCTGCATGCTGTCCCCACTGCTACCCTGCCCATATGTCTGGCTGGCTACAGCTCCATGTGCTTTTAAACCCTCTGATGCCTGCAAGAGTGAGGGGCTGTGGACATGGGGAAGGGAGATCCTGGTGTGATCCACACCATGCTGCCATGGTGTCCTCTGGGGATGAAGCCAGCCGTTTCCTGCTGCCACCTGAGTGTGAGCTGTCTGCTCCCCTCAGCCACTTCCTGCTCCGCATGGGTGGACGTTGGGGGTGGGGTGGGGGCCTGTTATGTGACTCCCAGGTGGAAGAGGGAGCACAGCAAAGAAGTGTGGAAACCTCTGATATAGAGAAATCACTTCAACTGCCACTGAAAATGGACCATCTCAGCTCTTGAAGTGCAAACGCTAATGCTGTGCGACCATTTGGGATAGATGGGGAAGAATACTGTATCCAGCTGGACTTCTAGAGGGATTTAATGAGGTAAATTGCCATTATGCAAAATGGGATTTGGCCAGGGCCCTCCCAAGTTAACAAAAGTGCCTTGGAAACTTTAATGAGCATAGGTAGTCAGATGCTTTCATTATGCCTTCTGAGGGAGGAAAGGTCTAGTATAGATGTTGCCCTAAATATTTGTGGACTATCTTATTTGTGCCATGAGTGTAGACTCTTTTACCACCCTCAAAAGGGCAGCTTTTCCGTGAACTCAGTGCGTTAGCACTAGTCTCCAAATACTAGGCTGCCAGGACAACTCAATGTGATTTTTCCTCTCTTTGGATAATGAATAGTTCTTTCTCTACTAGGCATTGAAGGATATCGTGCTGTACTTGTGTGACACTTGCACTACCCTTTGGGCCTTTCTTGATGTCTTTCCCCTGGCCTGTCAGACCTTTCAAAAACATGACTTCTGTTCCAGGTACGTGCCTAGTCCCTGACAGCTCTGTGTCGTGGAGTATAAATGCCGAGTGTGCTGTTTTGTCCTTTCCCTTGACATTTATCATTAAAAGAATAGGCTGCTCAGTTTATTCTGATGGTAGAATAGTCTTTTGGTGAATAAAGCAGGTCACTACAGGAGATGCCCAGAGTTTCCCCAATTGAGGATTACCTTGGCAATTTACCAGGAGGCTGGATTGTACCTAATTTCCATAAAATGAACCAGATTGCAGCCACTTCTTCAATAATATTGCAGTGTGTCCTATAAAGACTTTAGCACGCCATCTTGGTCTGGGTGGAGGCAGCACTGTGTACTGGGATTGGTGGTCTCTGCAGGCTGTCCCTTTAACAAGGATGGGGGCAGCCACACACTAAGTCAGTCACTTTGGCCACAACTGCATTGATTGTGGATATTAATGATGATGTAGATTTAAAAATATGGCTTATTACATTTGGTAAGATAAGAGGTTTTAAGCTCTAAGAGGTGTAGGTTGCTGGAGGGGTATCCCCATTGTATGTGGTCATGTTATCCACAGTAGTCAGATTGTTGGACTTGTGGTGAATGTTTAAACTGGCCAAACAGCTGCACTATGGTATTTGGTAACCCAACGGAAAAAAGCAGTTGTTCTTAGTTCTGTTGTTGTTGTCTGAAATACACTAAAATGGCCCTGCCCTCTTTTAAGGGGACAGCTGCATTTTATTAATGCACTGTCAGTCTGTCAACTCTCCATGGGCTGCAGATGTGTAAGCAGGATGCTCTAGAGTAGTGCAGATCGTTTGCCT
Source organism: Gopherus flavomarginatus (assembly GCF_025201925.1). NCBI lineage: Eukaryota > Metazoa > Chordata > Testudines > Testudinidae > Gopherus > Gopherus flavomarginatus. Next base: position 2,073,860 of record NC_066631.1, read on the forward strand.
GGTTAGCAGCAGGATGCTTTGAAATCATCTCAATTGGCTGCAGCTGTAGTGTAAGTGCTGAACAGATCCTTAGGGAGCTCCTGTTTGCCAGCCTCATGTCTGTTTACTTATGTTTCTGGGAATAAGCTGTAATGAAACAAGGGTCAGAGCTGGAACTGTGAGGCTCAGACCTGGAACTGCTAGTAATGAGAGACTGAATACATCAATATTCCCATTTGATTTGTCTTTTAGTGAAGCTTTTTAAAAACCTCTATTGACAGTTCTTGTTTTATTACGTGTTTTTGCAGACTGGCTTCATTTTATGAACTCGCAATTCCTGAACTGGAATCTGCAATTAAGAGGAGGACATGTGAGGATAAGAGGTAAAAAGTGGCAGAGAAGGTTTGCCTATTCTTTTCAGAGAGAACCACCCCCACAGTAAATTAAAACATTCTTTCCCCTTCCACATCCAGGCCCTTAGTCTCTCTCTGCCTTTCTTGGCTTCTTCTCATGAGTCCTGAAGAAGAAGCTTTTCTGACTTGAAAAAAGACTCTTTCCCACCTGGTGGGATTTTTAATTACCATATATACTCGTTCATTAGCCTATTTGTTTATAAGCCGACCCCCCAAGATGGTTAGGTAAAAATAAGAAAAACTGTGTGACCCTTTCATGAGCTGCCCCTATATTTCAGGGGTTGGCAAACTTTGGCTCCTTGCCCATTAGGGTAAGCCACTAGCAGGCCTGGATGTTTTGTTTACCTGGAGCGTTCACAGGCACGGAACCCCTCAGCTCCCAGTGTCCACGGTTTGCCACTCCTAGCCAACGGCAAACTGCAGACACTGGGAACTGAGGGGCTCCGTGCCTGCAGACGCTCCAGGTAAATGAAACGACAATGTATTAGATATTCAATTCAATGATTCCATAGAGTTTAAAACCATCAAATTTTGGAGTAAACCCATTTATAAGCCGACCCCTGCTCTTTGATGCGTCACATTTTTACCAAAAATATTTGGCTTATGAGCGAGTATATATGATAAATCCTTTTCTACTTGCTAGGGACAGGCACTGCATAGTGCACTATCCCAAAGTAGGTGCATCCTGAACCTGTAATAAAAGTGCATGCATGTAAAAGAGCCAGTATGCTTCCATTCATAGATTTGCCCCAGTGCGTTTGAAAGCAGTTCTTCCTGAGGTGGTTTAAATACCATTTGCTTAGCTAGTGAGAACCAAGGGTAACAGTGTTTAAAAAAATGTTTATAGAGCAACTTTGTTTAGAATATGTATTCAAACCGATTGTGAAATGGTTCTGTCTGCTCCTTGCAGCAGAGACAAACTGTGGGCTTGTTTACATGAACAGTTAGACCAGGTTCTCAAACTTTTGTACTGGTGACCCCTTTCATGCAGCAAGCCTCTGAGTATGACCCTCCACCCCCTAGAAATTAAAAACACATTTTTTATGTTAAGATTATTATCAATGCTGGAGGCGAAGCAGGGTTTGGGGATGGAGGCAGACAGCTCGCAACCCCCGTGTAATAACCTTGCAACCCTCTGAGGGGTCATGACCCCCAGTTTGAGAACCCCTTAGAGCCTGTCAAATTGGAGTGTGAATCTACCCCATACTGGCCTGCTGGAGTCTGTCTGTGTACCCTGCTGATGTGTTTAACAGTTTATTAGAGCGCTTTGATCTAGTCTCTTTTCAAAGAGGACTAGCTCCAAGTGCTCTAACAGACGGTTAACACATGTCAGCAGGGTGCACAAGGTCAGTTAGAGTGTGGCAGGCTAGTGCAGGGTAGATTCACACCCCAGTTCACCCTGGTCTAATTGTTCGTGTAGACAAGCCCTAAGCATTCAAAATGGCTCAACTAACACAGATTCTTCTCTAAAGTGAGCAAGGGCCAAGCCACAGAGATGTTTTTTTTTTCTTGTGTTGAGACTAATTCCATGCTCTTTCTCTCTGAAGCTTACTGGCTGACTTGTGGAGGAGGCTTTCTCATTCCAGGAAGAAGTTGGTGGAAATCTTTCATATTCTCATTAACCAGATCTGCCTCCAGCCCATCTTAGAAAGCAGGTACAGGCACTTTATCTATATGGGTGAGACTGCAGGGTCTGCTGGTAGGGTGCTGTCTTCAGGAGTAACCCAATTGCTTAATTGCTCTGTTGAAGAGAAGAATCCTGAGATTTCCAGCCTTACTGATAAATTATTATTAATGATTTATATTGGGGGAGTGCCCAAAGGCCCCATTGGGATCAGAGCCCTGTTGTGCTGGGTACTGTACAAAGATCTAGACTGAAACTGTCCCTGATCTAAAGCATTTACAAATTGGGCTTTGTTTTGACCCCTCCAGAGCGGGATAAGGCCATGTCCCTAGTGAACATGTTTATATTGGCTACGGGTAATGTTGTGACTTCTAGGCTGGTGCTTAGATATCATGAGGCTAAGCACTTTAGCAACACCTAAAATACATAGAAATCCACATTGTGTCGTAGCTCATTGAAAAGAATATCTTTAAATCTAGATATGGATGCTTTTGCCCTTATTCCATTTTCACCCCAGTGAAAAGCTAGTGTGTTATGGTCCTCATCCCTAGATCTCCAAGTGCTGTACAAAGAGGGGTGAGTATCCCCATTTAACACAGGGGGAAACTGAGGTGAAGTGACTTACTTAGGGCCACGTGTGCTGAGTCACGAGAAGGATCCGGACCCTGGGACTTCTAGGCCAGTGCCCTTTCCATTGGACCATGCTGCCTTTACACTGTTGGAATAAGTGTTTGTAGACAGCCTGCACTGAGCTGTTGATGTCACTGCAGCTCCTCTGATACTTGAATACTGACCCCAAATTATCATCAGTACAATCTGTCCAAGGAGATGATGCTCTAGTGGTTGAGGTGGAGCTGGGTTCAGTTCCCTGTGTGACCTTGGGCAAGTCACTTAGCCTCTCTGTGCCTCAGTTCCCATCAGTAGAACAGGGATAATAGTCCTGCCTTTCCTCAGACGATAGGTGCATTGAAGATCGTGAGTGCTCGCATACAGTACTGTGGTAATGGTTGGGGGCCATATTAATACCTTAGAATTCAGAGGTTCTCAAACTTCACTGCACCGTGACCCCCTTCTGACAATAAAAATTACTACGTGACCCCAGGAGGAGGGACCGAAGCCTGAGCCCGCTTGAGTGCTGCTGCCTCAGGCGGGGGGACTGAACTGAAGCCCAACTTGAGTCTCACTGCCCAGGGCTGAAGTCCTTGGGCTTTGGCTTCGGTCCTGGGCCTCAGCAAGTCTAAGCCAGCCCTGGCGACTCCGTTAAAACGGGGTTGTGACCCACTTTGGGGTCCTGATCCACAGTTTGAGAACCGCTGCCTTAGGTAGATTGCAGCAACAGCAGCAAATGACAGAGCTGGGTAGTCTGGGCTGTCAGGAGCTGGGGCTGTTGTGGAGTTGACACATCCTGCTTCTAGAGGAGTATCTGTATAGCATCAATACACTGGCAGGAGCATTCTGTGAAGGGGTGGCTCTCAGCCATCACATCAGTTTGACTTCTGTGGTGATGCCTAGTGCAGTGGGACCAAGAGGAGTTTGAGACTGTTCAATAAAGTGGTCTTTGTTTGCAATATGCCCTCACACAGGTGAGCAAAAGAGAGATCACACGTTGTCTGGGAGGTTCTGTGCTATAACCTCATATGGAAGGAACCCAGTCTTGCAGGAATTTCAGTGTGATTAGGAATATAAGTACCTGCCCATCCCCTCCCCTCCTCACTCTGTTTTCACTTCTTTTTGGGCCACGCACTGCAATCTCACTTGCCTTCCAGTATGGTTTCAATCCTATCAAAAGTCCTATTTCCTAAAGACCAAGTTCAGCTTGTGAAGTCTGGTTCAGTTTCATGATTTGCTGCTTTTTAAAACTACAAGTCTCAAAAAATCCCACTGGAATGAACTCTATTGAACAAGTAGAATTTACTGTGATGTACGTGTGATCATCACACGTGACAGACATGGCTAGAAAGGCAGGTCATGGAGGTTCAGAAGGAGGAAAGTGGTGATCTCAAAAGTACAGCTCTGAATTCTATTTCTCACTGTTCCGTGGCATTGTCTCTTACAGCTATGAGAATATTCAGCCCTTTATTGAAGAGTTTCTGCAGATCTTCACCTCCGTGCTTCAGGAGAGGAGGTAAATCCACAGAATGGGACCCAAAGGAGGAATAACTGTCCTTCCATATCTGTTTCCAGCACTAAAAGTGCGGAAGACATTGGTATACAAGGGACTTTGATGCATGTGGAATTAGAAATCTTTCAGTCTAGTCAGGAAACATTTTGTGAGAGAGAATTATAACAATTTTATTGTAGTGTTGCAGAGGATGTTGTGTGGTGCTAGAAACTGTTATAATGCTTTGCACTTCTTTAGCACCTCTTGCTGTAGGCTCTCAAAGTGCTGTATGTGTGTTAATGAATTAACCATCACAGCTACCTTGTCAGGTTAGACAATTATTTATCCCCAGTCTACAGATGGGGAAACCGAACCACAAGATTAAGTGACTTGTCCAAGGAGACACAGTGAGTCAGTGGCAGAGCTGGGAATCAAACCCAGATTTCCTAACTCCCCAAGGTCAGGTGTTTTAATCACAAAATCTTGCTCCTCTCTAGCTGGACATTGGGTCATTGGAGGGTCACAGTATCATGTTGAGGGTTATAATTGGCTGTTGCAGTGTGGGGCGGTTGACTGGATTATGATGGAATACAAAACCAGGCCTGGCAATAGACACTGGAGTTTGTTTCTGGGTGTGAGATGAAGTGTCTGCAAGGTTGTGGGGTTCTTGACTGCCTGCTGATGAGGTTGCAACAGCGCATTAAGGATTGCAGCAGGGAGTTTTGCAGTTCATTCACTCCTCAGTTTGACTGATATACTTGCTTTTGTGTGTTCAGGTTTCTTTGTGACTATGATGAGCTGTTTCCTGTCGCAGATGATGTGAGTCTGCTTCAGCAGGCATCCTCTGCCTTGTATCCTTTTCTCTCAGCAGGTGTACACTGCACTGTATTTTTAAAAAGCTAGTGGCTGTTGACAGTCTATATTGACACTCTCACACTTGCTACCTCTGATTAAGCTGCACCAGTGCCAGCAATGGTAGGGAAGCTGTTAGAAAAAAGCTTAGTGTAGACACAGATTTGGAGTCCTCTGAGAACACATAACTACTCACATGTGGTGTCTGAACAGGCAAATCTGGACTAGAGCACAGAGAAATGCCCTTAATGCAGCCTTGTAGGGATGACACCCGGACAGCATATATCCTCCAAGCAGTGGAAAGTGCCTGGGAAGGTGTGGGGAGGAGAAAAACACCAGTCGTTAAAAGCCCACCTCCACCAATGGTATCTGATGGAGCTTCAGCAATGGTGGAAAATGCTGCTAAGGACTCAGAAGGGCTTGATGAGGCGTACAACTTGGAGTATGAGGTGAGTATGGAGCTGCGTGGACAGGGAGGGTAACGGTTCTTTTCCACCATCTCCACTTAACTGATTGTGCCTTGGTGCAGTGAGAAGTTTGTTTGTTTCCTTGGGTCTTAGGCAATGACTGTATTCCAAATCCAAATGGATCAATCAAAACTGAATTGCTGCCACCTGTTCAATGCAGCATGGTGAATAAGCTTGGGAATGAGACAAACTGGGTTCTGACTGTGGCCCTGTCACTGGTCTTGGACAGATGGCTTAATTTCTTTTGCCTTGGGTTTCCTATCAATGTAACCCACCTAGTACTCATACGGCTCCCACCACTGATCTGTCTGAGCTCTTGACTTGTTTGTAAAGCATTTTGAGGAGAAGGTGGTGATCAGGAACAGTCAACATGGATTCACCAAGGGCAAGTCATGCCTGACCAACCTGATTGCCTTCTGTGATGAGACAACTGGCTCTGTGGATATGGGGAAGGTGATGGATGTGATATATCTTGACTTTAGCAAAGCTTTTGATACTGTCTCCCACAGTATTCTTACCAGCAAGTTAAACAAGTATGGATTGGATGAATGGACTATAAGGTAGATAGAAAGCTAGCTTGATTATCGTGCTCAAGGGGAGTGATCAATGGCTCCATGTCTAATTGGCAGCCAATATCAAGCAGAGTGCCCCAGGGGTTGGTCATGGGGCCAGTTTTGTTTGACATCTTTATTAATGATCTGGATGAGGGGATGAATTGCACCCTCAGCAAGTTTGCAGATGACACTAAGCTGGGGGGAGAGGTAGATACGCTGGAGGGTAGGAATAGGGTCTAGAGTGACATAGACAAATTGGAGGATTGGGCCAAAAGAAATCTGATGAGGTTCAACAAGGGCAAGTGCAGAGTCCTGCACTTAGGAAGGAAGAATCCCATGCACCCCTACAGGGTGTGGACCAAGTGGCTAAGCAACAGTTCTGCAGAAAAGGACCTGGTTTTCAGCAGGTTACAGCAGACGAAAAGCTGGATATGAGTCAGCAGTGTGCCCTTGTTGCCATGAAGGCCAACGGCATATTGCGCTGTATTAGTAGGAGCATTGCCAGCAGATCAAGGGAAGTGATTATTCCCCTCTATTCGACACTGGGGAGGCCACACCTGGAGTATTGTGTCCAGTTTTGGTCCCCTCACTACAGAAGGGATGTGGACAAATTGGAGAGAGGGCGATGAAAATGATTAGGGGGTTGGGGCACGTGACTTACGAGGAGAGGCTGAGGGAATTGGGATTATTTAGTCTGCAGAAGAGAAGAGTGAGGGGGGATTTGATAGCAGACTTCAACTGCCTGAAGCGGGATTCCAAAGAGGATGGAGCTAGGCAGTTCTCAGTGGTGGCAGATGGCAGAACAAGAAGCAATGATCAGAATCATAGAATCTCAGGGTTGGAAGGGACCTCAGGAGGTATCTAGTCCAACCCCCTGCTCAAAGCAGGACCAATCCCTAATTAAATCATCCCAGCCAGGGCTTTGTCAAGCCAGGCCTTAAAAACCTCTAAGGAAGGAGATTGCACCACCTCCCTAGGTAACCCATTCCAGTGCTTCACCAGCCTCCTAGTGAAAAAGTTTTTCCTAATATGCAACCTAAACCTCCCCCACTGCTACTTGAGACTATTAGTTCTTGTTCTGTCATCTGGTACCACTGACAACAGTCTAGATCCATCCTCTTTGGAACCCCTTTTCAGGTAGTTGAAAGCAGCTATCAAATCCTCCCTCATTCTTCTCTTCTGCAAACTAAATAATCTCAGTTCCCTCAGCCTCTCCTCATAAGTCATGTGTTCCCCCTAATCATTTTTGTTGCCCTCCACTGGACTCTTTCCAATTTTTTCAGAACTGCTGCCTAGCCACTAGGTCCCTAGTCTATACCAGTGCATGGGATTCTTCCATCCTAAGTGCAGGACTCTGCACTTGTCCTTGTTGAACCTCATGAGATTTCTTTTGGCCCAATCCTCTAAGTTGTCTAGGTCACTCTGTATCCTATCCCTACCCTCCAGCGTATCTACCACTCCTCCCAGTTTAGTGTCATCTGCAAATTTGCTGAGGGTGCAGTCCACACCATCCTCCAGATCATTAATGAAGATATTGAACAAAACCAGCCCCAGGACCGACCATTGGGATACTTCTTTTGATACTGGCTGCCAACTAGACATGGAGCCGTTGATCACTACCCGTTGAGCCCGGTGATCTAGCCAGCTTTCTATCCACCGTATAGTCCATTCGTCCAGCCGATACTTCTTTAACTTGCTGGCAAGAATACTGTGGGAGACCGTATCAAAAGGTTTGCTAAAGTCAAGGAATAACACATCCACTGCTTTCCCCTCATCCACAGATATCAAGTTGCAGTGCAGGAGGTCTAGGTTGGATATTAAGTAACAATATTTCACTAGGTGGGTGGTGAAGCACTGGAATGGGTTCCCTACAGAGTAGGAGGAATCTCCATCCTTAATGTTTTTTAAGGTCCAGCTTGACAAAGTCCTGGCTGGGATGAGTTGGTGTTGGCCCTGCTTTGAGCAGGGGATTGGACTAGATGACCTCGTCAGGTTTTTTCCAACTCTAATATTCTATAATTCTATGATATACCTGATAAGTATTATTGAGGAAAAGAGGCTGTAAAATATCCCAGCTCTCTCAGATTCAAAGAGCTGAATACCTAATTCTGTACTTGATGTATTCTGCCTACTGTCCCATTTGGGTTCTATTCTGATAACCCTAAAATCTTTGCCCCGGTTTCCATATACACAGAAGCCCTCTCTGTATTGTGATCTCTTTTCAGCAATTAACCCCTTGTGTTTGGTATGTATAGTGTGCTGGAGCAGCCGCAGCACCCACTGCCAAGGTCTCGGGGGTGGAGTTGGATTCTTTGATCTCTCAAGTGAAAGATCTGCTGCCTGACCTAGGGGAGGGCTTCGTCTTGGCCTGCCTGGAGGAGCACAGCTACAGTGTAGAGCAGGTGATAAACAACATCCTGGAGGATAGGCTGGTGCCATCCCTGGACAAACTGGAGCGAACAATGCCAAGGTGGGGATGAGGTTTTAGTATGTTTGATGTTGTTATATTTCCAGTTGTGGGTTGTTAAAGGGACTGTTCTGCATGATGGTTACTAACCACTCTGTGCCTGGGAAACAGAATCAGCTTGTGTTTCCCTCAGCAGGTAGCTGCAGTGGGAGCTGCCCATTTCTGTCTGCCGCCAAGCCTCAGTCCTGCCTCTTCCCCTGTTTCCCTGCAGAAGCCAGAGATTTTTTCCAGCCTGAGTTGTTGTACAACAGAGGCTGGGTCATGTGTTATGAAGTGACACAAATGATTGTCCATTGGACACTAAAATGAGACCTGTCAAAATCACGTCATGGAGGATAACAGCTTAGCCCTGTACTGGGCAATAGTGCCACCACTCTTATACAGCAAGCCCCAAATCCATTACCTGCAAAAGTTACTGATTTGCTGCAGATGGCTATGGTATGGTCCTTCATGATTAAAATCCCACCAGTCCTGCATGAAGGGAGTATCTTCAAAGAAGCTAAGGGTATGTCTGCAGTACAAAATTAGGTCGAATTTATAGAAGTTGTTTTTTAGAAATCGTTTTTATACAGTCGATTGTGTGTGTCCCCACACACAATGCTCTAAGTGCATTAAGTCGGTGGACTGCGTCCACGGTACCAAGGCTAGCGTCGACTTCCAGAGCGTTGCGCTGTGGGTAGCTATCGCACAGTTCCCGCAGTCTCCGCTGCCCATTGGAGTTCTGGGTTGAGATCCCAATGCATGATGGGGCAAAAACAGTGTTGCGGGTGGTTCTGGGTACATGTCGTCAGGCCCCCCTCTCCTTTCATGAAAGCAATGGCAGACAATCATTTCGCGCCTTTTTTCTTGGGTTACCTGTGCAGACACCATACCACGGCAAGCATGGAGTCCGCGCAGCTCACTGTCACTGTACGTCTCCTGGGTGCTGGCAGATGTGGGACTGCATTGCTACACCACAGCAGCTCATTGCCTTTTGGGAGCAGACAGTGCATCACGATTGGTAGCCATTGTCGTCATACTCTTGGGTGCTCTTTTAGCTGTCCTCAGTGAGGTCGGTCGGGGTGCCTGGGCAGACCTCGGAGTGACTCAGCCTGGTCATTCCCATTTTCTGCCGAGCAGCCAGGAGATGATGATGGCTAGCAGTCGTACTGCACCATCTGCTTAGATGAAGTGGATCAAAACAAGAGATTGACCCGGCAATGTGCACATCATGCTGATGAGCTCTGCATGGTCACCTGTGCTGATCAGCTCACCACGCTGTCTAAACAGGAAATGAAATTCAAAAGTTTGCGGGCCTTTTCCTGTCTACCTGGCCAGTGCATCTGAGTTGAGAGCGCTGTCCAGAGCAGTCACAATGGAGCACTCTAGGATAGCTTCCAGAGGCCAATACTGTCGAATTGTGTCTGCATTACCCTAAATTCAACCCAGCAAGGCCGATTTCAGTGCTAATCCCCTTGTTGGAGGTGGAGTAAAGAGCCCTTTAAGTCGAAAAAAAGGGCTTCGTCGTGTGGATGGGTCCAGGCTTAAATTGAGGTAACACTGCTAAATTTGACCTAAAATCGTAGTGTAGACCAGGCCTAATTCAAGTGGAACTCACCCTGCAGGGCAGAGTAGTTAAATTGTACGTTATTAGAATTGTACTCTGTGCAGAAATTGAATTTTAACCAAGGAGAAATGAGAAATTACAATTCAAATCCTCTTTTATCAGAGTCCACAGAGCTGCCTGGCCTCTGCTGCTTTCTGTATGTTGCATGTGGGGGCTTAGGAATCATAAACAGCAATGGAACCTGCTTGGTTTTAGCTGCTTTGCAGCTGTAGAATATGCATGTACTAAGCAGCAGTTTCCTACTGTGATTCAGGGTGTGAATGGTATGCTATGCCCAGTCATACTCCAGAAAAGCATTAGCTGACTGTGTCTGGTATGTTGTTCAGCAGTGATGCACTTTAAAAAAATGCAATCTTATCCGAACAGAGACTATATAAAATGGTGGTTTTGTACATAACAATCTGCTTTTTATTCTCTTTGAATCATATCTGCTGACTTTGCTGGCACAAACTACTTTTTATTTCTGTTAGCACTGCAGAGCTAACACAGTTATGGGACACTGAGTGGATTCTGTTTTGCTTCATGCATCATCAACAAAACTGTCAGCTAAGCAGCAAAGGCAGAATTGTGATTCCTGGTGATCTTAGAACAGAACACAGCTGACTCTTTTCAGATTGCAGGCTGAGTATACAGCACCAGAAATAATAAATTGAAAGATAATCCTCTTTTGACTCGTAAATTGAACAAATGTAATCTGGAAATATTTGAGACAGAATGAATAAGAAACCATAGGGAGACCTACCTTCTGAAACCATCCGTGACAAATGCTTGGGATTTCCTCCAGAAAGTAGCCCAGTACATACATACAGCGGTGACTTTACCAAGTCACTGCTGAGCATAATCATGCTTCAGTATTGAATACTCTAGTTTTGTCCATTCTTAAAAGAAGGATTTTCTCCCCTTGCTTTTTCCTAAATGAGTTTGAGCCTCCCCAGGAAGATCAGCCACATGGTTTGAGACCTCTGTTCTAGATCACCATAGTATTGGATGTTAACTGGGGCTGTGAAACAGAAAATGACCGGAGCTATTGCAATCTGATGCTGTTCAGTTTTGTACTTTGTGCTGCTTTGTACAGTTAAGGGATTGATGGAGTAATAGAGATCATGGCATGATGCACATTCACGGAGAGAATGTGGCCCTTCTGAGCTTTAACTCAGCGGCTTCTGTTCTGTCTCCTTTCTATCAGGCAGGTGAAGACAGAACCAACCCCTCTGGTGACTTCTCGATACAACATCTTCCAGGATGATGAGTTTGATATATTCAGCAGGGACTCAGTGGACATGTCCCGGGTACAAAAAGGCAAGAGGTGCGTATCACAGCTTCAATCAGTTCTTTTGGACAGGGTGATATAAATGTCCATGGACTTAGAGCAATAAATTCCGTTAAGAAAATCCCATTGCAGTCCTCTGAGAGTATATTTGTATGTCTGAGGCCAACTGGTAGAGTTATTTTCTTGATCACTTGTCCACAAGCAGCTAAGGCTAGAGATTTGGTTGGTTTTAACAAGAAAACATCATTGTCCCAATTTTTGGGCTGTGATCTCATTCTCAGCTTGGACTGTTTGACACTACTGTGCCAGACTCACTTTTGACATCTGACTCTGATTTGGTCTTTTTATGTTTCATTTTCCTTTTTCCATAAAGTGCAAGGCCACTACTGCCACTAGTCTGAGATTTGTGAGTCCGAAATGAAGCTAGGTAAAATTTGTTTCAAATTCAAGTACAAATATCAGTAATGTCCATCTGTTTTGAAATCTAGCTCAGATAACAGAATCTCAGTAATCTAGTTCCTCCACTAGTAGTTCCTGTCTCTGTGAAAGTGCATTGCCTCTGTTTCTCACATCTCTTAGCAGGCCATGCTGTGTCCTATACTTTGTTTGTTTAACCCAGTGCTTTTGGTATTACCCTCTGCCGATTCCGGTTGATGGGAGGTTTCCCCTCAAAAACCCAACAGAGTGGTTTGATGTGTCCCAGGCATTATTCAAACATTTCTTTTAAATCAGGCAAGCCTGTATGTGGACCTGTCTTTAGATATATAAATAGCTGAGAAATGAAAGATTGATTTGTATATTAATCTGTCTGCAGTGGCAGTATAAGCTAAGTTTGCAGCTCCAAGACTGTAACAAAGTATTGGAGGAAAGGTGGGTGTGCTAATATCTTTTGCTGGAGGAAAGTCAGTTCCCCCTTAAGTCCAATCAGACTGTGATTTGCAGCAGCAAGTAGTCAAATAACAGCTTTTTTTTACTACAAATTCTACTCTGGCTTGGCTGCGTCAAGCTGTCCTGCATATAATAATCTGCTCTTAACACTCAAGAGAGTGTGGACCAACCTCAGGGCAGACAGTTAAGAACCAGGGCACAAACTTCAGATTGGTTGAGTTCTATACTTAGATTTCACCAACCAATTATCAAATGTAAACTCCTCAGGTTCTGTAACAGCCTGAACATGAAATCACAGGCAGTCCCCTTGGATACTCTGGTCTTGCCACCAGGCAAGACTACCTTTGTAGTAGATGGTCCCTTGCACCAAGTATCACAATAGTATTTAGGGCAGGTCCACACTTAAAACGCTGCATTGGTGCAGCTGTGTCACTGCAGCACTCAAGTGAAGATGCTTCTACACCAATGGGAGAGTTTCTCCCATTGGCATAGTTAATCCACCTCCCCGAGAAGCGGTAGCTATGTTGATGGGAGAAGCTCTTCCATTTCACATAGCACTGTCTACATGGTAGTGGAGGGCGTTAAGTCAGTATAACTATGTCACTCAGGCTGTGGATATTTCACACCCCTGAACAACCTAGTTATACTGCCATAGGTCTGCAGTGTAGACCTGGCCTTAGGCTGCTCCTTGGCCCAAAGGACCAGTTGCTTACCTCAGGCAATTACACCTTAGGACTGACTTTGGTGTGAGATCTATAATATATATACAGATTTAGGAAAGGGAAATATCAGTTATTTAAAAGGTTAAAGCCGGTAAACATAGGTACACACAAATTAGTTCCAGTCGTAAGTTTCAAAAAGTTGTAGAAGCTTCTATAATCAGCAAGATCTCTATGTCCTTTAGGGCTAACCCAGGCTGAGCATTGGGCATCTTTTGCTGATGTCTAGTATCTTTGCCTGCCCCCAGCCACCTCCTCAAGTCTCAGCAGCAGAAGTTAGGGGGTGTTATTCCCTTCCCCCATCCGCTTTGAGCTGCTGCTTCCAGCGATGAACTCAGCTGATGGGAGGAATTCACTTGCAAGACTCACCTTCCTGAGGTGGGAGGGGTGGAGAGTAAACAACAAAGTTGTTGGTTCTCTTCGAATGTTCCACTCTGATCTGCCTGGTGTCAATGGGCAGGACAGCTCACCTTCTGATGGAGACCAGCCTTTCACACTGATCAATAGCTCTCGTCTGTCTGAGAAGAGGTGGGTGATGAAATACCTTATATTGAACCAACTTCTCACCCGTCTTGTCTCTCTGATATCCTGGGACCAATGTGACTACAACTGCATCTTTCCTGTCTGGTGACTTACACAGTTATCAAGGCTTATAGCGCAAATGCTCAAATATCACCTACAATCTGGGTTACAGACGTTCTAAGTGATTCCAGCTGTGTATTTGTCAGTACTGAAGCATTGGGACCTTGGCCTGAGTTGGCACCTGATCTGTCCGCATCACAGGCTGTCAAACAAAATTGTTGTTTGCCTTGCTGGCCAAAATACCTACCTTTGAACTGTCTAACTACAGCTGGAAAATCCCCAGCCTCCAGTTATGTCTGCACTAGAACTGTTACAGCAGCACTGCTGTAGCGATTTAAGTGTAGATGTTCACTACAGAGTCAGGAGGGGTTTTCGTATCACAATAGTTAATTCACCTGCCTGAGAGGCGGTAGCTACACCAGGGGCTAGGTCGTCTTAACTGCACCCCTGAGCGATGTAGCTGGGTTGACCTAACTTCTTAGCATGGACCTTGCCCCAGGTTATCCCCCATCTCTCCTTCCCCATTCGATCAAAGCACCAGCAGACATCACGTGCATGTGAGACCAAGCATTGCTCTATGTCTCCTCCCAAACCATTCCCTGCTGGCTGATATCAGCTAGGCCAGTGGTCACCAACCAGATGATTGCGATCTCTGGTGGTGCAGCAGGTCTGACGCTAAGGCAGGGTCCCTGCCTACCCCAGCCCCACGCCACTCCTGGAAGGGCCAGCACACCCCTGCAGCCCCTGGGCGGGAGGGGCACATGGCTCCGCACACTTCCCCTCTGTACATGCACTGCCCCTGCAGCTCCCATTGGCCACAGCTCCCTGTTCCTGGCCAATGGGAGCTGCGGGGGCAGTGCCTGCAGGCAGGAGCAGCGTGCGGAGGGAGACTCCTGCCTCCCCAGCCCGGTGGTGCAGTGGGGCTGCCACTAAGGCAGGGTCCCTGCCTACCCCAGCCCCACACCACTCGTGGAAGTGACAGCAGCAGTGCAGCCCTGGGGGTGGGGAGGGCAAGGGGTCTCTCTGCACACTGCTCCTGCCTGCAAGCACTGTCCCGCAGCTCCCATTGGCTGGGAATGGGGAGCTGTGGACAATGGGAGCTGCGGGGGCAGTGCTTGTAGAGAGGGGAAGCCCCAGCCCTGACCCCCCTCCCAGAACCAGCACACTGTACTCCCTCTTGCACTCCAACACTCTGCCCCAGCCAGGAGTCCCCTCCTGCACCCCCTCCTTCACCCCAACGCTCTGCCCCAGCCCGGAGTCCCCTCCTGTACCCAAACTCCCTCCCAGAGCTTGCAACCCTCACCCCCTCGTGCACCCCAACTTCCTGCCCCAGGCTCAGACCAGAACCACCTCCCACACTGCAAACCCTTCAGCCCCAGCCCAGAGCCTGTCCCCGCTCCCAAACCCCTACCCCAGCGTGGTGCAAGTGAGTGAGGGTGGGGGAGAGCGAGTGACGGAGAGAGGCGGGATGGAGTGAGTGTGGCATGACTTTGGGGAAGAGGTGGGGTAGATCCTGGGTTGCCCTTAAATTCAAAGAGTGATCTTAGGTGTAAAAAGTTTAGAGACCACTGAGCTAGACCCATTCTTTTCTCATCTGTCTGTCAGCACATGTCTGTTGCTCATCTCAGCCCCTTCACCCTCCACCTTTCTGAGACAGGTCAGAGCTCTTGTGCTCTGCTGCTCCTTTAGTTCCCCATGTTGCCGTGTCTGTCACTCTGCCCTCCTGACTATGTCTTCACTGCAAAATAGGTGTATTGTTTAGATCAGTTATAGCTAAGGCTGCGAGTTTGTCACAGATTCTGTGACTTCTGCAGCAGTTGGTGTGCCTGGCTCAGGGTCAGCTTAGGCAGCTCCTGTGCCAGGTGCACTGGCTGCTGCTGGGGCAGTCTCAGGCCCCTGTGCCCCCAACCTCATCCCTGCAGCTAAGTTTGGGTGTGGGAGGGGCAGGGGGTTGGGGCACGGGACAGGGTGAGGCAGGTGCTGGGCGGCGGCTTACGTGGAGGGCTCCCCAGAAGCAGCGATATCGGCCTCACTCAGCTGGTAGGTAGAGGCGTGGCCAGGTAGCTCTGTGTGCTGCCTCCGCCCAGAGCAATGGCTTCACAGCTCCCATTGGATGTGGTTCCCCAACCCCCTGCCCTCTCCCACACCCAAACTCTGCTGCTACTTGGGAGGAGAGGCACAGAGCCAGGTAGGGAGTCTCCTGGCCCCGCCAACCCCTTCCCCCGAGCACCAGCCGAGGTCCCGGGCCACACGCTGCCACTCACTTCTCACCCCCAAAAAGCTGGACCGCCTTCCCCTGGGCAGCCCCCTCCCCCAAGTTTTTTTCACTGGTGTTTTTAGTAAAAGTCATGGACAGGTCACGGGCCATGAATTTTTGTTTACTGCCTGTGACCTGTGCTTGACTTTTACTAAAAATACCCATGACTAAAACGTAGCCTTAGTTATAGCCCTTTTGATGGAAAATCCAAGTGAAGGTAGCCTTTGGTAGCTAGTTGGGATCACCCATATACCCTCCACCTAGGGTTGACCTTGACTTGGTACATCAAGGTAAAAACTACAACGCCTTGTTTTCACTAGGAATTTACATCGAGATAGGTATGGTTTTACATCGAAACAGCTATTTTGTGGTGAAGACAGCCCAGAGCCACCCAGAGGGGGGAGCAAGTGAGGCAATTTGCTCCAGGCCCCGGGCCTTGCAGTATTCTATAGTATTGCAACTTTTTTTAATGGAAGGGGCCCCCGAAATTGCTTTGCCCCAGGCCCCCTGAATCCTCTGGGCAGCGCTGAGACAGCTTGTGTCTCCCCTGTTGTCCTTGGCTAGCAGGCAGAAAACATGATACTTGCCCAGGCTTCTGGACAATAGGGTTTTCTCCAGCCTCATCTAAGACCTGATTTGGGTCTCAATGATCTCTACTCTTTTTGCCTCCCTCCTTAAAACCAGAGTGATGTAATTGTAGTGCTTGCTCTTTATCTTATTAGAGTTCTGCTGCTGCTGCTGAAGACCATAACCTGGGCTGGGCCCCATTGTACTAGTTCAGGGCGGGAAAACTTATGGGCCAAGGGCCACATCGGGGAATAGAAATTGTATGGTGGGCCATGAATGCTCACAAAATTGGGGTTGGAGTGTGGGAGGGGGTGCAGGCTCTGGGGTGGGGCTGGGGATGAGGAGTTTGGGGTGTTGGAAGGTGCTCTGGGCTGTGACTGAGGGGTTCGGAGGGTGGGAGGGGGATCAGGGCTGGGGCAGAGGTGCGGGAAAGGGTGCAGGTTCCTGCTGGAGGTGTGGGCTCTGGGGTAGGGCTGGGGATGAGAGGTTTGGGGTGCAGGAGGGTGCGTCGGGCTGAGATTGAGGGGTTTGGAAAACGGGAGGGGTATCTTGGCTGGGGTAGGGGGTTAGGGCGTGGGGAGAAGCTCAGGGGTGCAGGCTCCAAGCAGCACTTACCTCAAGTGGCTCCCAGAAGCAGTGGCATATTCCTTCTCTGGCTCCTTTGCGGAGGTACGGCCAGGTGGCTCTGCACGCTGCCCCATCTGCAGGCACCGCCTCTGTAGCTCCCATTGGAGCGCATAGGAGCTGGACTGGGGCCATGCTGCTGCTTCGGGAGCCATGTGGTGCGACCCCAACCCAGCGCCCCGGCCGAAGCAGGGCCGAGCCGCATGGTACGGCCCCGATCCAGCGCCCCGGCTGTAGCAGGGCCGAGCTGCGTGATGTGGCTCACAGGCTGGCTTAAAATGGCTCGCGGGCCATAGTTTGCCCACCCCTGTACTAGTTGCTGGACAAATGTATAATACATTTAAACATTTAGGGGCACGAACTGTTGATGTAGAAGACCAGACATAACAGGTGGATGAGACAACCAAGCAGGGTGGGGCGGGGTAACAAATATAATAGGATGTGCACAATTCTTAGCCAATCAGTTGTAGTGATCACAGCTCTTCCCCGGTCCAGCTGTAATAACTAGCTGACCCTGTCCCCTGGAGTCCAAGTATGTTATCTCAGTTATGTTCTTGAACTCTGTGGGATAGAAGAACAATCCCAAGGTCTTTCTAGAATCAGTGTCTAAGGTCTGGTTTACACCACAGTGTTAGGTCAACATAAGGCAGCTTATGTCAACACAATTATGTCAGTGTCTACACTGCAGCCTTGCTCGTGCGGATGCAAGTGCCCTACTGCACCGATATAAGAACTCCACTGCCATGAGAGGCTTATGTCGGTGTAGTTAGGGTGTTGCAGTGTCTTACTTGTATTGACTGTTGCTGTTGACAAGAAAGGTGCTAGCAGCTCAGGTTGTCACCCCAGGGTGGATGCGGGCTTCCAGGTCACGCCAGGCTTCCCCCTGGGCTCCTGGCTCCCTGCTCCCGGACGGGCTGTGCCCGCCCAGCTCCCTGCTCTTCGTTCCCTGCTGGGAAACTGGCAGCCGTCTTGGCTCCAGGCACGGAGCTCATGAGGCTACCTTACTCCCAGCGAGGAACTGAGAGCCTGGCGGGGGGAGGCGCAGCTGGGCTCCCGGCAGGGAGCTGAGAGCCTGGGGGTGGGGGGCGGCAGCCAGGTTCCTGGTAAGGAGCAGGGAGTCGAGAGCCTGAGAGGCAGCTAGGGTCCCAGTGGGGAGTGGAGACCTGTGAGCCCAGGGGGACAGCTGGGGTCCCAGCAGGCAGCTGCTTGTGGAGTTGAGAGCCCAGGCTCTCAGCCCCACACACTGCCCTTCTTAAGTCGATGGAAGCACTCCTGGTGAGGATGTGCACAACAGAAGGGGGGCAGTGTGGACATAAACCACCACAGTAATTACTGAAGTGGTTGTAAGTTGACCTATGTTAGGCATGGTCTACATTTAAAAGTTAGGTCAACATAGCTATCTTGGTCAGGGGTATGAAAAAAACACCCCCTGCCCGATACCGCTATGCCAGTCTAACCCCCAGGGTAAACAAAGCTCTGTTGCTGGAAGAATAGATATGTTGATGTAGCAAACTTGGTTCGGGGAGGTGGCATTCCTGCACTGAGGGAAAACCCCCTTCTGTTGGTGTACATTGCATCTACGCTATGGTGTCATGCCAGTATAGAGATGCTGACATAGCTATGCTAGTATAGTCTGCCTAGTGCAGGCACAGCTGCACTGAAGTACATAAGGCTTTGTTGCAAAGCCCTCGTGTCGTCTCAACAGGAAACAATTATCAAATGCTTAGTCAGCCTCATTGCTGAATGCCAGCAGGAGCTCTTAGGCCAGCCTGGGCAGCACACGTGAGTAAAGCAAAACATTTGCAGAGTCATTTAGAATTGATTGCAATTAACTTTAAGCACAGCAACAGAAACAGTGGTAGACGCAACAGAAGCAGTGATTCGTGGAGTAAGGGGAAGCAGACATGATCTAATGTGGGGATTCTCATAGACTCTAGGACTGGAAGGGACCTCGAGAGGTCATCAAGTCCAGTCCCCTGCCTTCCTGGCAGGACCAAATACTGTCTAGACCATCCCTAATAGACATTTATCTAACCTACTCTTAAATATCTCCAGAGATGGAGATTCCACAACTTCCCTAGGCAATTTATTCCAGGGTTTAACTACCCTGACAGTTAGGAACTTTTTCCTAATGTCCAACCTAAATCTCCCTTGCTGCAGTTTAAGCCCATTGCTTCTTGTTCTATCATTGGAGGCTAAGGTGAACAAGTTTTCTCCCTCCTCCTGATGACACCCTTTTAGATACCTGAAAACTGCTATCATGTCCCCTCTCAGTCTTCTCTTTTCCAAACTAAACAAACCCAATTCCTTCAGCCTTCCTTCATAGGTCATGTTCTCAAGACCTTTAATCATTCTCGTTGCTCTTCTCTGGACCCTCTCCAATTTTTCCACATCTTTCTTGAAATGCGGTGCCCAGAACTGGACACAATACTCCAGTTGAGGCCTAACCAGCGCAGGGTAAAGCGGAAGAATGACTTATTGTGTCTTGTTTACAACACACCTGTTAATGCATCCCAGAATCACGTTTGCTTTTTTTGCAACAGTATCACACTGTTGACTCATATTAAGCTTGTGGTCTACTATGACCCCAAGATCTCTTTCTGCCATACTCCTTCCTAGACAGTCTCTTCCCATTCTGTATGTGTGAAACTGATTGTTCCTTCCTAAGTGGAGCACTTTGCATTTATCTTTATTGAACTTCATCCTATTTACCTCAGACCATTTCTCCAATTTGTCCAGATCATTTTGAATTTTGACCCTGTCCTCCAGAGCGGTTGCAATCCCTCCCAGTTTGGTATCGTCCGCAAACTTAATAAGCGTACTTTCTATGCCAACATCTAAATCGTTGATGAAGATATTGAAGAGAGCCGGTCCCAAAACAGACCCCTGCGGAACCCCACTTGTTATACCTTTCCAGCAGGATTGGGAGCCATTAATAACTACTCTCTGAGTACGGTTATCCAGCCAGTTATGCACCCACCTTATAGTAGCCCCATCTAAATTGTACTTTCCTAGTTTATCTATAAGAATATCATGCGAGACCGTATCAAATGCCTTACTAAAGTCTAGGTTCCATTCTGAATAGGAATGGAATTAATGGTCAGGGCGGAGGATGGTTTTCCCTATATTTGCAAGAATGTCACAGGAACCTGGCAATTCTTGATATACCTGTTCATCTGACGGGTTCCTCCACTAGTAATATGAAGAGATTATGCAGATTCTGAATGATTTCTGGATTCAGGTGTGAATTCCTCCTCAGGCTTTGGGAGCTGCAGGTTGTCCCAAGTAGACTCAGAAAGGGATTTCCCCATAAGCCTGCAGTAAGTTCTCATACGTGGTTTACAACCTCAGCATCACAAGGTCTTGATCACTGTACAGGACCAATGGGTGCTCAGCATGTCTGAAAATCCAGCGTGAGGTATCAGGTCTCTGTGCAACTGAGGAATGCTAAATCAGTGGCCGTATCTGAATATTGGCTGTATCCCCTGTGTCTTGATTTCCTTATCTATAATATGGGTCTAATATTACTTGCCTCACAGGGGTTGGATGAGGCTTAATTGATGGGTGTTTAAGTGATTTGAGATGTATAGATAAAGTGCAACAGGAATGCAAAGTGGTGTTATTATGGGGCTCTGATTTCCTGGCTGGGGCAGATCTCCCTGCTTGGTGTTATGTTCTGCTGTCTTTTCCCTTCTGAATCCTGCTTTTCTAGCCCCTGTGTAGTGCAATACTCATAATCATCTCACTGTTACCTTGTGCTCTTCTCATCTGTCTGTGTGTGTTCAGCTGCGTTCTCTCGTCCTCCGCGTAGGTTGGAAGCTCTTTGACTTGGGGGGAGGTGTACAGCACCTAGTACAATGAAGCACTGAGCCCTGATTTGTGCCTTTAGGTGCTAGTACTGCAATACAGATACTTAACCCCCATGAACCAGTACAGCTGCAGCCTGGTGTTAAAGGGCACTGTGCACCTGGACATGCTGCCCCTCAGCTGAGACAAGTTCCAGGCCCTGACCACTTGTCATTATTCACGGTCTATGGTACTTTTGGGGAGAGTTTGGTCCTGGTTGAGTAATTGCATTTGGCCATTCTTAAAATCTCCTCGGCAGTTTCCCACCGGAGGTGGCCGTCTCCATTCCTGTTCTGACCTGTTGCACAATCTTGCTGGGTGCTGTTAAACAGCTGTTGTGTTCCAAACCAGAAGTGGCTGTTTTCATTACTGGGTCAAATGATCCTTTTGCATCTCCATTACTTACCTCAGGAGGGGAGGCAGTGAGGCTTATGTTTGTGAGCTTCTTTGAGATGAAAGGTGCTAGAGCAGGGTGAATAAAATGTAGTCACCAGATGGTGCTTAAATTTCCATTTATTTAAAAAATCCAGCTGTAAAGAGCAACTCTAAACTGCCTTTATTTCTTTCTATCCCCTCCACTGATGTGCAGAAAGGACAAGGATACGACACAGAGTTTACTGAATGACAAGCGCCTGATAGCTGAGCAGAAGGAACGCTACAGCCAGTACAGCGTGATTGTAGAGGAGGTCCCTGAGCAGGAGGGGGAAGCCCAGTTCTATAGGGTTGACTATGAGGATGAATATGACGACACCTATGACGGCAACCAGGTGGGGGCGAACGATGCTGACTCAGACGATGAGCTGATCAGTAGGAGGTGGGTACAGCATCTTTGGCCAGCAGGAGGAGGATGGTTGGTGTGTCCTGTAAGCCAAGTGTCTGCAAGCTAGCACAGAGCCCAGGTGAAAATGCTCGTCCTGCACACAGATCTCCACTGCCCATGCTTCTGCTGTATCCCAGACAGAGGGGCTTGGAGACACCTCTCTGCTCTTTCTGCTCCCAGCCTGGAGGAGGGGTTTCTGGGTCTCCCCTTTCCCCTGCTGGCCAGGGAGCTTCTCCCAGCCATGCGAACAGGGAGTCGTCATGCTCCCCCTTCCTCCTGTACCTCCTTTCCTTTCTCCATGTGTGGAACCAAATGCTGCCTGAGCTCAGTTTTAAAACCCAAGCAGGAGGCTTTGCTCAGAGAGGTTAAGCTTGTACCAAGGCAGCACTTCACTCTGCACACAGAGGGGAACGCTGGTCATTGGGGACAGAGGGTGGGAATTGGCCTCTTATGCTTGTTTCTTCCCCCATCCCAATGCAGAAAAGCCACTGGGCAAACAGTAAGAAAAAGCTGACCTCTGTTCTTGCTTGTTTGGCAAGTCTCTCCCTGCATCCTGGGCACAGACTCTTCTGTGATCTAGTGACTAGAGCATGCAACAGAGTTCTGGGTTCCACTCCGCTGCCTCGGCATGTCACCATCACCTCTCCCTGCCACAGTCTTGCCATCTGCAAAATAGAGCTAATGCTAAGTTGGCTCCCAGGGGTGTGAGGGTTAGCTGAGAGTTGCAACTGCAAAACATTAATTCTAAGAGCACGGCTAGAGGTATGTTAGGAAAAAGAATGAGATTTTACAGACTATCAAGTATGCATACCCACTCTTTCTCTCTTTCTCCATATTTTGGAAGCTATAAGCTTAACATTTCTCTTGTGATTTACAGAGTAATTTTCCAGCCCTAACAGCATTTTCAGGAAGCAGGAATCGTACCACGTTAACAGGCAGTGATAACCCCATTTAAAACAAAATATTTCTCTTCTCTACTTTTTTCTTCTTTTGGAATCTTCCTAAAGAGTTCTAGAGACCTGAATAAAAACTTTCTTACAGTTCACCTGTAACACATTGGGGCTTGATCTTCAGAACTGGTGAGCACTCATCCTTCCCACTGGCTTTTCTGGGAGATCTGAGGGCGCTCAGCACTTCTGAAGATCAGGCCTGGGCGTCTGATATAAAACAAAGGCTGTTGTACTTTTGGTTCTAAGTTTTAATTTCCTTGGTGACACAAGCACAGATTTAAAGTCAAATGGAATCCTTTAGAAGAACTACGTTAGAGCCAGAGATAAAGGGATAGCTTTTTTCTTCCTTGCTCCAGGCCCTTTGCACTGCTTGAGGTGTGCAAAGGGGCCCTAAAGCTGATGGATTTTCTCCTGTGTGAAAGACTCCCCAGCAAAGCCAGCATAATGGGTGCAACTGAGAATCAATGGGACAATCTCTGACCAATCACAGCAGTTTTAAAGTGGGGACTGTTTTGAGCAGATACCTAATTTTAATATGGTGTGCACATAAGGTGAATTGATATGTCTACATACAGCCCTCAGTCCCATCACTGTCTGTGTACTGAGGTGTGAGAGAGTTAACCATCCAATGCCATTGCTCTTTGCAAAATGCTTTCTGGGTGGTCTCCTAGAGAAAGGCATGTTTTCTTTTGTGCAGCTCTGTTGTCCCTTGCATGTCTCAAGTCTTTTCTGCCTTTCTCCTCCCCCTTGCAATTCACCCAGTGCATGAAATGCCATCCTATCCCTGCCTCAAGGTGACACTGGATAGTAAGTGTTTTAAACTGTCCCTTTTTAATCTGGATTTGATAGATGTGAAAAGAACACTCCACAGGGAACTGAAGATATGCATATATAAAAAGGGAGAACTAAACCAAATACACAACCCCAGATTCATCCTGGGGGTAGTGTTGCTGTCTATCCCGGTTTTCCAGGGATCGTCTCTTTTCTGAGGTAGCTGTCCCAAGAAATCTGTAAGGGAGCTCAGTACACACGGCCAGCTGGCCAGTTTTATGGGCTCAGGATCATCCTGGATGTCTAGATTTTTTTTGTACATCAGAGGTGGCATCCCTATCTTAGAGTGGGTCTGGGGGAGATCTCCATTGACCTCTGTGGCATTGCAATAGGGCAGCACTTGACCCCCAATATATATGGTCCTATAGCTAGACCAAATGTACAGGTGGTGAAGTATTAAATATGAAATCAAGGATACATGTTCCACTAAGAAACTTTTCCCTATTAGTCAATATTCACCAATTGCAGATCTCCTGGAAGTCATTGGAACATGGCAAATTTGTCATTGGCTGCTCTCTTTCTCTCTAGATTTGCTAATTCAGTCCACTTACTTTACAAATTAGGCAGGTCTATAAAAGCTGTGGATTTCACTTCTTGAAAGACCTGCCCTTCTGTAAATCAGAATTGTCCTTAAAATATTCTAGTATCAGAATTGCCCAGATGAAATAGTACTGAATCTTTCACCTTTCTCTCTCAATTTCCCAGGCCATTTACCATCCCTCAGGTCCTGAGACCCAAAGGACAAGAGGAAGAGGAGGAGGAGGAGGAGGAAGTGGAAGAGCCTGAAAAGGAAACAACAAAGGTTACTAGCTTAATTTGTAGGCTGATGAGAATTGGCATTATGCTAAATTCTGTTGTATGCCCTGTATATTTCACCTGTTGAAACCAGTGGCGGATTAATGCTTTTGACGCCCCCAGCCCCGTATGAACTTGTTTTAGTTTTTTTACAAATTAGTTTGAACAGAATTGAATGTAAAAATCATTAAAAGAATTGAACATTTACAAGTTTTATTATAAATACAAGTACAGCGGACGCTCGCTTGAACGCGCATCTGTATAGCGTGATTTTGTGTATAACGTGGGACCGCGCATGGATCCAAAATCCTGTGTTTAAGCAGGGGTCCGGTGCAGTTTAGGATTCTCGCGAGTGTGTTTACTAAATGGCGTCATGCCATCATTGGTGGTTTCAATACGCGCGATGATTGGTAGAATCACGGCGTCACTGATGCCGCGATTACAAAAATGCTGCTATTATAAATTTGCCGCCCTAGGTGATGATACACCACTGGCTGAAGCCCTGACCGGTAACAGTGTGGAAAGTGTTTCCTTTTCCAAAGCGCGAATCTGTTCACATAGCATTGAGGCAGCTCTGCTTTTCAGAGTGGCAAACTGCCGCAAGTTGGACAGTGAAGTGTTCCCCAAGTACAATTGCCCACAGCCTCCCAACCTAGGCTTGTCACATGACTCTTACTCCTTCGAGGGGTGTGCATGTATCTCTGGAAAAAAGGATATGATGTCAGCAGAGTGTGTGAGGGGGAGGGGAGGATCATTAAAGCTGTACTATTTTCATGGTTGTCATGGATTTAATGGAAATTGACCATTTGGATGTGATGGGGGGAAAAAATCCTTCAGATCTCAGTGAAAACACTTGCAATTCAAATTTTTGGATGCTGTTCACTTTGATCAGTTTGGCATCTGATATCAGCCGCTTCATGTCACTGATCCTGGGGAACTACTTGGCTGTAATGAATAACTTCAGCTGAGGGATGTAGGGGATTCTCCCCACACCAGGGAGCCACAAGAAGTCAGGCCTCTGTAGCTCCCCGAGTCGTGCTGAATGCTGGTAAGACGGTAATGAGATTAAAGACTTGATCTCCATCCCACAGCAGGACCATTTTGTGCAGGACCCAGCAGTGCTGAGGGAGAGAGC
Source organism: Gopherus flavomarginatus (assembly GCF_025201925.1). Classification (NCBI taxonomy): domain Eukaryota; kingdom Metazoa; phylum Chordata; order Testudines; family Testudinidae; genus Gopherus; species Gopherus flavomarginatus. The sequence continues at coordinate 2,099,207 of NC_066631.1, forward strand.
TGAAGCCAGACGGATGACTTACCTTGCAAGGAAAGGGTAAGATGGAATCCCTCTCCAGGGGTGAATCTTGGCTCCATTGAAGTCAGTGCCAAAACACTCCCCGACTTTAGTGGGCCAGGATTTCCTCCTTGGTGACTGTCATGCTGTTGCACCTGGTCAGAATATTCCTGTCTCCTCAGGGCTCCAGCCACAATGGTAGGTTGCATCTTGAGTTGACTAGAAGCTCCAGGTCTTAAGCTATGTCTACACTGCACTTTCATCGTTAAAACTTTTGTCACTCAGGAATGTGAAAAAAACAAACAAAACCTGAATAACAAAAGTTTTAACAACAAAAAGTGCCGATGGGGACAGTGCTTTGTTGGTGGGAACGGGCGGCTCTCCCGATGACGAAGCTACCACCTGTCGTTGGGAGTGCTTTTGTTTGGTCGTCAGGAGAGCATCTACACTATGTACCTTACAGTGGCAGTGCTGTAGTGGCACAGCTGCACCGTTGTAAGGTGGCAGTGTACACGTAGCTTCAGGTTGGCTTTCAGAACTGACAGCCCATCTTTCGAGAGTTGTTGGGAGTGACACTATTTCCAACACCTTACTCAGCTTCCACTTCGCTGCCTAGAGTGCAGCTACACCAAGTGGCAGGGATGCCTGGCAAGTCCCTTCGCTGGCACAGCAATGCTACTTCTGCAGTTATATGGGGGAAGGGAGAGCAGGAACCTGCATAAGATTAGTAAGATTTTGGTGTACAGGAGCTTCCCAGATCCTCAGTAACTACCATAGGGGATGCCTGGACAGTACAAGGTTCAGTGCAACATCTGGCTGGCTGCTGGCATGCTAAAAGCAGGAAGAGTGAGCTGGCATCACATGGCTGAGGGATAATGTTCAGATACTATAGAAGTGCTGCATAACTCACTCGTCAGGGGAGATGGCTGGGTAGATGGACTCCCCCCAGGTGTGCTCTCTCCACATCTGATCTTTTCTCAGGATCCTTTGTCTTAGAAAGAAATTAGATTTGTGATCCTCAGTGTGCCTTGTGCAGAACTTGTGGTGATTCCCATTTTTATCTATACTTCAGGTACAAGCATGACAACACCTCAGCTGTTGTAGGGAACGCCAAGGGGCATGGACAGAGCCGGGATACAGTCCAAGACCGAAGGAAGAAGGAAGCCAACAAAGGGGCAAGAGCTAATCATAACCGCCGAGTCATGGCTGACAGGAAACGGAACAAAGGCATGATCCCTTCCTGAGGGAGGGACTCTTAGCCCAAGGCATTGCATTGCATTCAGGCCTTCACTTCTGAGGGCCTTCTGATCTTCAGGTTATGGTGCAATACCTAGCCCTTCAATTTTAACTGGGATCACCCAGCCCTTGGGAGAGCTTTCCATTTGTCAATAGGAACTGCCTATCAGGCAGGCTTGCTGCTGTGCTAGTTGTCAATGCAGCAGCAGGTCTCTCAGATGCATAGGACAGGCTGCAACAACCATTCAGTTTTTTTTTAAAACTATTTGTAACAATTCTGTGAGAACTTACTTTCATATAAGAAACATCGCCCCCGCCCCCACAACTGCCTGGGACATCCAGTCAGCACAGCTAAGAGCACTTAGAATGAGCACTACAGCAGACAGGGAGATTTGCCTGCACCGTTAGCTACAGCTGCCCACTCCACACACGGTGCCTTATCCTGCAGTAGATTCATGGCATGTATAGAAATAAATGCACAACAGGCCATTCCTGCTGCTGACAAAACCCTAGGAGTTCAGCTGTGTGATGTACTTTAAATTCCTCTCCCTCGAGCAAGAAATGTGGATAAAAACATGCAGATAAAGAATTTGAATCTTTCAGCTTGGTGTTTTATGCAGTTTCTGTCAATGAACCCTATCTAATTTCATCTGTCTCTTATCTGTTAGGAGTGAACTATCATATGTCTGCAGTTAGGAGCTTGTTTAATGAAGTGAGGTGTGCAGGGGATATGCATGGACCAAAGCCCCTTTGAAATGCAGTTGCTATCAAGGCATCTAAAGCTCGATGTTTGCAATATGCAAATTAGGTGAGAAGGCATGCAGTGATTTGCCTCTGCACTCACAGTCCATAGAGTTGCTTTCCCAGGAGCTACTTGTCACCACTCATTAAGCAGAGCAGCTCAGATCATACCTGTCACGGGGAACGCTATGAGCAAGTAATAGCAATCTCTGCCTGCTGAAAGAGGTCTCAAGAGAAACAATCTTGTCATACAAAAAGTCACTTCTACAGAACGAGACCATTCCTGAGGTCACTTTAATCTATTTGTAAGGTACTCAGATACCATGGTGAGGGCTACCTCACAAGAGCCTAGACAGACATTGGAGATGGTGCTAGCTGTCTGTGATACAAATGTCAATAAGTTGTCATTAAATATCTGCACATTTAAAACACATTCTGCTCACCAGCATATAGACTTGTAGTATTTATTTTCAAATGCAGGATGAGTACATTAGCTCCCTACGTAAACAGATGACAAATGAGTTGTGGTAGATGAACCTGTTCCAAAGAAAGACTAGAGCAATTTATTTTTGGTGTATTGCTGCTACTTAAAATGCACTGAATTCCAAGCTCCCGGCATTCTAGCCCTTGTTTCAGTGTGTGTAGTACTACATGTTGCTTTTCTCCACATGCTGCAAAAGGCAGGCTTTTGTGTTAAGCTTTGTATGCACATCCCTCACTGCCAAGTTATACGCAGGGGGAGGAGATTGTACAGCTATGTGATTAGTGCTAGAACACTGGGGCTGCTTTCAGAAAGAATGGAAATGGCTGTCACCATTATGCAGATAGGATAAAGCCCTGAATGTTCACAGGATAAAGTTTTCTGTACTATTCAACAGCCCACTAGGACATGGAGTAAAAGGAATTAATTTAACACTTGCGTTTTCCCAAAAGCCATTGTTATGGGAAACTACTTACCCCTTGTACTTTCGTTGTTATCCCCTTTTGCCTAATAATTTGCTTTTTGCCAGACTTGCTACCACATCTCCCTATCTAATATGTATTCACTGCTAGGTAACTCTAGCTTCAAGGCTGCTGAAACCATCATCACTAGTTCAGCATAGCACAAAGCAAGCAGTACTGCAGGTAAACTTACACTGGAAGCAAAGGTGGGTTTTTTGGTTAGGTTATGAGATTAGCCCAGCAAGGCCTAACTCCTACCCCCTAGGGTGCCTCTAGAAAAGCAGTTTAAGGCTGCTAGGAGTCTACAGCAGCCATTTTTTCTCAAAATATTGGCAAATCCTCCTTACCCACCTAGTGTAAATGGCACCCATTGTGGTTAATCTGTTTTCACTACCCATAAAGCTTTTCTCCAGGTCATGCTACTGCTGGAGCAAGCTCCCTTCCACCTCAAGAGTCATCTGTCAGCAAAACCCCAATTGCATGTTACTAGTGGAAGTGTAACAGCAGAAAGACAGTTCAAGTGTAAGGTGTGTAGGACTGGCAGCCAGCTTGGTTTGTACAGTACTGGACTGGACGGGCAAGAATTAGCTGGTTTCCATCATCCCCATGCACTAAAAACAGATTCCCATGGGACAACTTTTAAAGGAATCAGGTAGTTAGATAATGCTTTAACTTCCTCAAGTCCTGGCCTGTGCAGACAGTTTCTGGCAATAGGCAGCAAGGGGGCATGGGAACTGATGGCCTTGCTGTCAGTTCAGATGAGACTTAAAGGTGCTTCCCACTACAGACAGGCAGGCACTAGCACTGCTCCACCTAGCAGGCTAATAGCACCATGACACAAAACCAAGCATTGCAGCTTGGGCTAGCTGCTTGCATACAATCCCACCCAACATCTCTGCTGCAGGCTGAGGCACAGCTAGCATGGTACTCTACCTATTCTGGGAAACACCTTGCCTGCTGCTGTATAGACAGAGCTACAATCTCACTATAGTATTGCCATATCCCTTCCCATTGCGTGCTTTTTACCGCTTTCCCCCATGCCTATATGATATTTAGCTTTATGCTCCCAGGGCAGGCACTCGCTGTTTAGCACCTTATGTACTGTGTCATAAACAGCAAAACCTGCACCACGACTTCAGCATACTCACAGGGTATGTCCAGACTACCCCCTGGATAGCAATCGATCCCTGAACACATGCCTGTCGACTCCAGAACTCCACCAGGGCAAGTGGCAGTAGCGGAGTCGAGAGGGAGAGCCATGCTGTTGATCCCGTGCTGTGAGGACAGGAGGTAAGTTGAAATAAGATGCAACTTCAGCTACGGGAATAGCATAGCTGAAGTTGATGTATCTCTTACATCAACCCCCCTGCCCCAGTGTAGACCAGGCCCTACTGCATGGGGAAAAGGCTGAACAGAACGCTCAAGACAGATCAGTACAGCCCTCCCAGCATGGTAATACAAAGCTCCAGACCTGTACTAAATTTAAAATGAGTTAGTCACTTTTCAAGAGCTCATAGGGCTCTCAGATGTCATTAGAATACACCACCTCTACATCCTATTTACAACCCCTTTGTTTTAGCCCTTCCTTCCTGTGTTGGGCTTTGTTTTTTTATGTGCAGCTCAGGCCAGCTCTCTGAAAGCAAAGCAGCACTTCCCACTGATGAGTGAAGGATATTTGAAAGTTAAGATTTTAATTAAAATCAATACTACCGAGGCAGCCATCTTGCTGAACAAGTGCATATCATTTGTGAGCAAACAGGCTAGATGGTTTGTCTGAGATGTAACAAAGATACAGCTCCAGAACCAAAACTGGGTGCGTTGATATACTAATTACTGTAGAAAACAAGATGTTTAAATAAAGAGAATAAAGTGTTGCATATAACCAAGAGCAAAGTGAAAGATGTGTTTGAATGCTGGAGGAATTTATTTTTTAAATAAAGTGCTGTTAAGAATATTTGGCGAGACCATTTATGGTTAGAGATACTGGCCAGCTATTGCCTGCCTATTAAAGGCTATTGCTCCTGCCTGTACATTGGTCTGAGTTATAAATTGGAACATTTACCAGGCAGAAGCAATAAATATTGACAAAGGCCTTCAGCTGTATCTGTGCTTCCACTTTTTAGGTTACACAAAAACAAACCCCTTATGATTTTCCATACTAGTGCCACAGAAATAAGGCTTTATATGCCACATTAATTTAGAGCCTAACATCCTGTGGTTAACAATAACCCCTTATTTACATATGGAGCACAGGGGAAGTTCACTGAACATGTAAGCACAAAAGGTATTGGTTAGTGAGTTTATTAGTTTAACAGAATGTTTTAACACAGCAGGAGTAAATCCTTAAGTCCATCTGTGGCAGAAATCTTTATGAAGTTGGTGATGTTACTCTGGCTCAGATTTCTTCAGTCAGAAGCCCATTTTCATTCTTGGTAACTGGTATCAGGCAACTGAAGAGTTGCACATGGGGTACAGGCACCCCCGCATGACTCCTGCAGCTCTCACTTCACTCTTCTTGTGTCTCATACTTGTGCTTGATGTGTTTCCACAGTTTCTGCATTAAAAAAAACAAGCAAGAAGTCTTATATACGTGTCCCAGTGATGCTGGGCTGAATTTCTTACTTTCACCTAAAGGGAATGCCTACAAGTGAGGAACACACTGAAGTTTCCTGCCATTACTGTCCCATTTGGTGTCTTGCCCTTGACAGCATATCCTAATGGCACTTGTTTGGATGACCACTAGCACATCCACACAATGCCTTACCTAGCCAGACCAGTGCACTCCAGGAATACCAAAGCACTTATTCGAGAAGGCATAGCACACACCTGAAACACAGGTTCGGGGTAACTTGAGGAGGAATTGCACTGTGGAATGGAGTTAAGATAATGGATCTCATCTTTTTTTTGATGAACCTGCCTCTTGCAGTGGACTGGCAGAATGAGACCATGTCCCCTTCCTCTCAAGTCCCAGCATACTTGCTGCCATTTCTTCCTTCTATTCACACTTTTTTTCTGCATTTTGCTTATAGTAGCTTTGCTCTTTTGTTCTATGGCCTCCCTGTACCCAGTCACCAGAGGAGTGTATGATACTTGGACCAGAAGCATCTATTGACACCTCTTTGCCACAGGTGCTTTCCCAGGAGAGTGCCACAAGAGTCTGGGGCAGTGCACCGATACCTCAGCTTGGGACCTCATATTCAGGATCTGTATTAGATAAGCCACAGTAGCAGAAAGGGAATGTAGGTAGCTTTCAAGTATATTTTTATAAGGAGGCAGTCTAGGATCATACAACTTTGCCCTCCTCTGTAATCCTGCAGGTTAAGAAACACCAAACTGTTGCAGCTACTGGCTACCCATTCACACTGAGGAAAAGCCACTGTAGTCAACACAAATTCAAGCTGGACCCAAAACAAGGTCTTTGGCTCAACCATCACAACCAACTGGTACAATAAATACTTAAGATTCCTGTTTGTGAGCAGAAAGTATCATAGCATTTCTAATGCCTGGTCTAGACAGGATCATAGCCTCTTTAAAAGAGGAAAATCAGCATACAATGCTAGACTCACAAAAAGTTCACTAACACTTAATAACCAAATTGTTCAATTCAGAAAGTAGCCAAAGTAGTACATAATTCCAGTTGGATATTAGAAGTGTCATCTGGCCCCAAACTCCTGGAAGGGAAGAAGAAATGTGCAAATCATACACACTTTATATTTGGCTGTAATTTTGTATTTTGCACAAACTCTGGGTGCTTTTAGAGTTGAAATACATACTTTTTGATCACAACTTGGAGACAGTTACAGATAACTGGAGGATCAGGCAATGTGTGTATCACTTATTGCCATGGTATCTAAGCATTAATTATCAAGCTTTTCCTGTCCATGGATGCAACTTAACTATAATGACAACTTGACTCATCTCATCTTGCATTGTGTCTAATTTAGATTGCAGACTGCTTGGGACAGCACTGCCATACTGGCAACACATCCTATATGACCTACATCGTGTGCAAAGTTGCTGTCACCTGTTTTGTTGAGTTAGACATCAGAAATATGAAACTGAAGACATTCAAGAAATACAACTTGTTTTAAGCTTCCTGTGTTACAGTTTCTTTAACTCTGCTCCGGGTCCCACCTACCGGCAGCCGGCGGGGAGGGCGTTCACCCACCTGGCAGGGACCGGGGAGGGGGGCTGGAGGCGCGGCGCCCGGCCCAGCACGGAGCGGCAGGCACAGAGGGGGCGCGGGATGTTGTAGGGCAGCCGGAGCGCGGAGACCAGGCCGCTTGTCCGCGCCGGTGTGTGGGGCAGCCACGCCCTGACCGGCCGTTCCCCCCAGGCAGGGGCCCTGAGGCGGCAGCGGGTACAGGGGGAGCGCCTCACCGGCCGGGCCCAGCTCCCCGCGGCCGCGCTCTGGCGCCGGCGGAACGCGCCTGGGGACGCGGACGGTCCAGGGGCCGGGACCTCGCGTAGCGCACAGGCCGGCCTGACCTTCAGCCCCCCGGCCTAGGACGCGCGCGAGCTCTGCCGCGGCCCCTCACCCCGTGGTTCAGGCGCTCGTAGAACGCGTCCGCGCCCTGGTCGAAGACGCGCTCGAAGACGAGGGCCCCCAGCACGATGGTGAGGGCGAAGGTGGAGGTGCGGCGGAAGAACACACTGTACAGCGGGGAGCGCATCGGCATGGCGGGCACCTCTGGCGACGCTCAGGCCAGCGCAGGCGTGGTTTGCGCCCGGAAGTTATATGGCGGCAATGCACCCTGGGGATTGGAGTCCTGCCGCGAGGCACCATGGGACTTGGCGTGCGGCGTCGCGCCGCTCTGCCCCAGTGGGAAAGCGCCTCGCTCTCTGGGCAGGCGCGGATTGTATTTCCCGGCATGCATAGCGCCACGCTCGCCGCTGACCAGAGGTCCCTCAGCGATGAGACCTCTGGGAGATGTAGTCCCTTCATTCGAACGCCTGCGCCGGACCTTCGCTGGTGGCGGTAAAAAACTACAAGCCCCAGCAGGCCGCGCGGTGCGCGCTCAGGGAGGCGTAGGGCGGAGAGTCGGGCTGTGTCCGTGGGGAGGTGAGTGGCAGCCGTGTGTGTCCCAGCGCTGGGGGCAGGGGCAGGACAGGAGACCCCGGGGGAACGCGGCGGGGGCTCAGGCCTGGCCCGTGCACACGCCCCCCCCCCCCCCGGGGAGCGGGACACACAGGCTGGGCCGGTGCGGGGCGCACGGCAGCCCGGGGCTCACACCGCGTTGTGACACAGCCAGGGCAAGGGCTGAGGAGTCAGCCCAGCGAAAGCGGGGGGGGGGGTTGTTTATACGGTTAGCACAAAACAGGCGTTTGTAACTTGGGGAGGGGAACGACACATCAAGGCCAAACAAAAAATGGCCTCAGATTTCAGCTCCTTCAATTCGTATGTGCTCAGCTTCGGACTGGGGCTCGAGTGCTGCAGCTGGATGTCGATGTAAGCTGTAAGTGCACGACATCTCTGACCATCAGGGCCGAGCTGCCTTGAATTGGGCAGCCCAAATTGCACCCAAGATCACTATCTGATATTGACATTTTCAGCCCAAGTTTATATAGACCAGCTGCATATTATGTGTTTTACACAGCACAATAGGCATACTTGGTGATCTTCGCACCTACAGAAAGAGTCTTGAATTCTACATGAAACCACACCACAAAGAGTGACACTGGATTGTGGTGGGTAATGAGCAGAGCTAAGAGAAATCCATGAGGAAAGAACATTCGCTCCTGGAAATAGAATCCTAGGGAGGCATGTTAGGTTTCATATATTGTTGTTGTGTGTGTGTGCAGCTATTTCTTTTTTATTGATCACACATGAGAGTAAGAGTAGTTATCATTAGAGAGCAGAGACTTGTGATAGAAGGCACAAGAAAAACATTGATTTTGTGGCCTGGTGCTGCCTCTACTTTAAGTCAGTGGAAATTCTGCCATTGACTTCAGTGATAGCACGAGGAGGGTGAAGTTGCTTGGGAACTGGAATTCCTCCAATAAAGTGTCTTCCATTTGCCTTCTGCTTATTTATATCCAAATGGTTCATTTTAACAAAGGGAGCAGTTACACATTATCCCCATCAATTCAAACCTCAGTGGGACAGAGGTAAATCTGGGTTTAGAAGCATGTGCGGGAGGGGTATCTGGGACTGCATTCAAGCAAACTAAAAGGAGGAGGGAAAAATTCCCTTTAAAACATCCCTCTCTCTCCCAAGGTTTCTATTTAATGAGTATCTAAATTGAATTTTAAAGTGGATCTTAAAAACTGACATTTTCTCTGTGTTTCAGTCATGTCAGCCACCCAGAAATGGAGTCCTGGCTGCAGAGCCATTTGCTTTCCTTGATCTTGCACACAGCTTCTGTTAAGATCAGTGGAGGTTTCTTGTGTGGACCAAGGCCTCTGTCTGTGTCAGAGCCATGGAGAAAAGCTGGAAAGTTGGCCAAGAGGTTTGGACACCCAGTTCTCATTAATTATAATGGGAATTAGGTACACCTATCTCTTAGGTGACTTTGAAAACTCAGCTGCAGTTTTTCAGTGGTAACTGCTGAGCATCACTTCTGCTAAGGCAATCTTCCTAATAAGCCTATAAACTATTCCCACTTGGCTGGATTTTGATCACAGTTATGCTGGCATGACTCCTGACTAAATCCAGTGAAATTGGTGGAGTTATTCTGGATTTACACTGGTGTAAATGAGATCAGAATTTGTTGTCTTTTCAGCATGGAGAAATGCTGACAGACTCCACTGGTTTCACTTGTCACTGAGCATATTTAAATTGGCAGCTGGGTCTCATAAGCTTGACACTTGGCTTTAATTGACTTCACATCTGTCTAGATACTCTACCCAAGGTGACTGAAATGGCCCTAAGCCTGGATTATGAGGAAGCAGGAAATTGAGAGAGAGGCCCAGAAGCAATTTTTGGAGTCCAGTACAAAAAAAATCAGTTACACCCCGATGAAAACAAATCAGACGTGTTCTCTTCTGCATCTTCTTCCCTCTCCCTGGATTGCATGCACCTGTAAATGAAATCAATGAAAGGCTCCTTAGAGAGGAAGGGTGTGAGATCATGCAGGGTATCTTGGATCTTTTCAACCAGTCAGCCCATGTGGGTACGCTAAGCACTGCACTCATTGGATTGTGCTATTGCTTTTTGAAAATTTTGCTCTGAAAAGATTTTAAACTGGAACAATATTATTTTAAGATGGGTTTAAGGCAGATGGACCTCTGCACCTCTACAGGCTCCTTGATGTTGGTGTGGTGGCTCCACAGAGACCCAGGGTCTACTTTGCATGGATCCAATTGCAAATATTACATTAAAGGAGAAAAGCCAGGTTAAAAAAATATTAAGCAGAATTTTTACTCCTGTTATTAATAACAACTAAGATTATTAAAACTGAGGGAATTCTTTAAAAAAAAATCTATTTGTACTTTTAACCAATAATGCTGTTTGTTTTGTGCTTCATTCAGTAGGGAGAGCAGAAATAGGTTAGTCAATATCACTTTTGGTTCTAGTCGTTTTCACTTTGATTCCCAGGCACTAGGCCTGTGCTGGAGCATCTGGATTGCAGCACTACAGAGGATTGTTAAAATCTAAACAAATAACTGTTATAATTGAAATTTTATGAAGAAGATGAAAATATTTATTGCTCTTACTCCTGATAAAAAAAACATTTTGTGTCCCCCACCTGCCCCATTATTATCGAGTATCCGGTGACCCTCTAATAGAGCTTTATTACATTTTTTTCCCGTAGTCTGGCTTGCTACAAGAATGCAGGAGCCAGTACCACAAGGGATGTATGGTCTGTAGAAAGTAGCATTTGCTGAAATCTACAAGACTTCTCACTCTTTGCTGCTGCTGTTTATTTTGGGAATTAGTTTCTGCAGTTATGGGGCCAGAATGATGAAAAATGCAAATAAAGAAAAGTAAAGATTTAAATTAATTTTCTCAGGGTCTGATGCTGTAATGTTTTCTGAACATGAAATTCACACTGAACTCCATGGATATTTTGTGTGTGGATCCATTGCAGAAATCAAGCTCATTTCCCCTGATCTGGGATCTGGTTTTGTGGAAATTGGAGTAAAAGTAGACTGCAGAAGCAGATGGCTGAAATCTAGAGTTTGGGTTAATGTCAGCTGCTGGCATATCCCATGGAATCAGATGTCAGAGAGCTTTGAACACAGAAACTTAAAAACAGCAATAAAATCCTTGAGTGACCCTATGTGGTGGAAAGTTGTAAGAACTTTCCCCTACAGATGCCCAAAGCTGTCTGGCTGCTGAGATATGCCTAGTGCCAGATTCCACAGTTGGCTACAAAAGTTTGTAGTACATCAGGTAGAAGAAGGTGACAAATGATAGGTAAATGCTGATTAACTGAAGATAGGCTGTGTCTTCTAGGACTGCAGAGCAGAGCTTCAGGCGTCACCCCTGCAGATCTTAAGAGCTCACCAGGGTTGAAACTCCTGACCATCAAGCTATGGTAGCACTTTACTAGCAAGAGCTAGACTTAGCCATCATTCTAGATAACATAGTTGGTTTCCCAGTAGGGTAATCAGAACCTGCGAGAGAGAGAGAGAGACCAACCCCATCTGGCTTATTCTTATCCAAGTATTTTACCATCCATCAGGTACCTAGAGAACAAAGGAGACATTTATATTCAGTCCCTCAAGGTGGGGGTTTATTGGCGTGTGATTCCTCCAGTCTCCTGTATCTGTGCAGTGGCTGGCACAGGCACTGAGGAATCTTGCACTGGAAGCGAATGGAACAGACAGGACTCCTTTCTTAGGCTCTGGGAGGCTGCTAGATTGACTTTGTAGCAGTGATTTGTTTTGCCCTTGAGGTGTCCCTGTGGCTGGCTGACATGAAGGCTTGGCAGGATCTGCTCTGAGGGAAGGCTGGGCAGTGGTGCTAAAGGGATCACCTGTTGATGGCATTGTTTCTGCTGACTCTGGAGAAACTCGTGGGGGCCCTGGTCCTGGCTGTCTTTTGTTTTTAAGTCTTTATTTCTTGTGCTAGTTTCTGTGCCGTGCTTTTCAGAGACTTGGTCATCAAGTTTGTGAAGCTGTGTAGGCATTTTCAGAGTCTATCTACCTATGTGTTCATCTTAGGCATTTGTAGGGTGTTCATGATGTTCCAAGAGAGGGAGTGTACAGCTGCTATTGGCTGAGATTCTGTACTGTGCTTCCAGCAGGCACAGTCCAGTGGGCGATGGGGTACAGCTGGCTTAAGCCATCTTTGCCCATTTGACCTGCTCTGGGGGCTGACATGGCCCCTGCATAAATTAGAGTAGTCAGTTCCTGGATCCTGCCAATAGACCATAGCACAAAATCTCTGTAGTGCTCAGTGCTACGGAGACTCATGTGACATGCCTCTGCCCTCCACCAGCCTTTCTCCCGTGCCAGGCTGGGCACCATCAGGTAACGTGTGGTGTTTCAGTGCAGTGTCTGTGCCAGGGGAGTTATCTCCCAACTGGCTAGATATGACCCTTATTTGCTGCCAGGACAGCTATACAGGGGGTGCAGTGGAAGGGAGAATCCCCCTTGCTTCAACTTCTGAAGGTCTAGGAATGGAATCATTTGAAGGGATAAATTGTGGGCTGGAAGGAGGAAAAAAGGATGGGGAGAGGCTAATCCTGCACATTGTAAGGCAGCATTAAACTCTAGCTAGATCAGCATTGGATTAGGCAGTACCATCACTTTATCATCCAGGGTGACTAATTCCTGAGGTCATCCCAGCTCCCCAGGGGTAACTGCTTCACCACATAGGGGCTGCTGGGCAGCTTGCAGAGGTTCTGTGGCATCGCTGCTTGGACGATCTGGACTCCTCACAGCAGAGAATCCTAAAGGTACGAGCAGTGCCGTGAGGCGGCATTTTAGCGCCCAGGGTGAGCAAGCTTGTTTGCTCCCCCTACTGGAGTTTGTTAGTTATTTTTCTGCCCCTGCAGCTTTGCACCTTGGCGGTTGCCCTGCTCACCCTGCCCTGGTTACAGCCCTGCGGAGGAGGTGTGTTTAGCTGCCTCCCTCTGCTTAGGGAATGGAAGCCTCCCTGCAGCAGTGCTGAGCATCAGCCACAAGGCCACTAGACTCAGAGCTGCAATGTCTTGGTGGGAGGGACAGTAGTTTAAATTAGCCTGTCTCACCCCTTCCTCTCTCTCCCTCTCAAGTGTACACCTCAGAGGATGCACATCCTTGTCCTTTGGGAGCAGGAGGTGTAAGGGATTCCCCGGGAATGAATACTGCCTGGCGCTGACCTCTGTCCGATGCTGTTTTCCAGGCAGCACTGACCCCGCTCTGCCCAACAGAGGATCAATGGGGAAGAGGTATTTCTGTGACTACTGTGACCGATCCTTTCAAGACAATCTTCACAACAGGAAGAAGCACCTGAACGGGGTGCAGCACCTGAGGGCCAAGAAGGCCTGGTATGACCTGTTCCGAGGTGGGTCCTTCCAGCCGAGTTGAACCTTCTCCCAGGAGGGTGGTCATGAGAGGTGGTTAGTAAATGAGGCTGGATCAGCATCAGTAATGTGTATCCAGCATCATTAACCTCAGTGTGTCAAGGACGCCTCCCAGACTTGGTGTTTGGCTGCCAAATTATTTCCAAGGCAGCAGTATCACACTGTGTCCTGGGTGTCAGGTGAGATTTGAAATGAGATGGAAAGAACCAGGAAGTCTGCTCCAGACGGTAAAAGTGCAAAGGAGAAACCTCTTGCCTCCTCTCCCAGCCTCACCATTGTTGGTGCATGTGCTGCATGAGGGGTGTAGAGAGTGAGTGCTGGAATTAGTTAGGTGGCTTGTGAAACCCCAGAGGACTACTGTGAACTGAACTGGGAGCTGGGGGAGGCAGGGATGTGTGATGGGGAGAAGAGGTGCTGCTTTGTTTGCATGGAGGTTCTGCGGCCCTGGGGGAGGGTGGCACTGAGCGTTTGGACAGAGGAGGCAGACGCGGGTGTGAATTGTGCTGGAAGATGCAGCTGCAGCCCAGGAGTTGCCCTTGTGACTTGGGGAAATCGTACGGCCTTGTTGGGGCTCCCATGGGCCAGGAGTTAGAGACTGCCTGAGTCGGACAAATCGCCTGGCTTGCTAGGTCGAGCACAGCATGGCGCTGATGGGCTTGGGCTGGGCAGGAAGTTTGCCTAGTGCAGTTTGGGTTATGGAAGTTTAGGTGATAGTTGCTGAGCGTGGAAGGATCAATGGGGTCTTGCCAGGGAAAGCTGCCAAATAGCCTTACTGCTTTGTTCGTTCTCAAGCCTATCTTGTGCTGCTGTCCTAGTGACCCTCTCCAGCCTTGATTTACAGGGGTCACCTTCCTTTTGGCTAGCAAGGACTCCTGTCTCCAGACTGAATATAGCCCTGGCATCAGGAGCTGCAGTTTTCATTGAAATCTGAGGGAGCTGCCTCTACTAGGACTCATAGACTTTAAGGTCAGAAGGGACCATTATGATAATCTAGTTTGACCTCCTGCACAATGTAGGCCACAGAATCTCACCCACCCACTTCTGTAACAAACCTTTAACCTGTGTCTGAGTTATTGAAGTCCTCAAATTGTGGTTTGAAGACTTCAAGGTGCAGAGAATTCTCCAGCAAGTGATCCGAACCCCACGATGCAGAGGAAGGCGAAAAACCTCCAGGACCTCTGCCAGTCTGCCCTGGAGGAAAATTCCTTCCCGACCCCAAGTATGGTGATCAATTAAACCCTGAGCATGTGGGCAAGACTCACCAGCCAGCACCCAGGGAAGAATTCTCTATAATAACTCAGATCCCAACCCATCTAACATCCCATCACAGACCACTGGGCATACTTACCTGCTGATAATCAAAGATCAATTGCCAAATTAATTGCCAAAATTATGCTATCCCATCCCCTCCATAAACTTATCAAGCTTAGTCTTAAAGCCAGATATGTCTTTATCCCTTGAGCGTTACAGACTGTCTTTGCTCTGGCCTCATGCTTGTTTTTCTGTTGTGTGGCTGGAGAGGGAGCATGTAGCAGAAGGAAAACAAGATCTTCCAAAGCCAGTGAGATGCAAGGGAGGAGCCTGCAGACAAGGAAAATGTTAGTCCCCTGTTGTCTTGTAGTGAGCTTTCCATGGCTGCTGCTCACGGCTCTCATGTGAAAGGGCTGCTCACTGAGCAGCTGACCTGCATGTGATTCTGGTGGCTGCAGGCCCTTTCGCAAGGGTGGTGACGTGTGCATGGTTTTTGGGTGAGATGGCTCTATTTATTCCCATCTCTCTCGTTCCTTTCCTTCCCCAGATGCTGCTGCTGTCCTGCTGGAGGAGCAAAGCAAGAAGCCCTGCAGGAAATTTCTGCAAACAGGTTGGGTTTCTGCATGATGTCTTTCCATACAGTGATATCTAGGATGTGCTAGCTCAAAAAATCTCTGTTAGCCAGGTCAGCGCCGCACTGGGTTGGCCTGGAAGTTTGCCTAACACAGTATGGCGTGGAGCTGCTGGGTGTGCTTGTGTGGACCCCCATGTGCATACGCAGTAAAAAGTTTTACTCCTGACGACATTCTGTACCAAAAAATGAAAAATCTGCAAAATTCTGCAAATTTTATTTGTCAAATAAGTGTGGAGGCTCCAGCCTGGTATTGGGGAACATGGGCCCCTGGCTGCACGGGGTGGGAGATCACTGTGCAGCTCCTCCCCGGAACATGGACTCAGCAGTGAGGCTGCACCCAACCCTGCCTCAGAAACACCCCAGGGCCCTGCTCCTCTGTGCCAGGTGCACCAGGTGTGGGCAGGCAGGCTCAGCAAGGCAGCATCCAAGTGTGGATGGTTAGTGTGGGAGGATCCAGGTGTGGGTTGAGAGGGTTTTGTGTGGGGCAATCTGGGTGTGGGCAGCTCAGTGGGGGATCTGGGTGCACAGGGGTTTGTTGGGGGGGTTCTGGGTGCACTGGTAATGGTCTAGGTGAAGGTGGTTGGAGCTCAGTGGGAGTGTATGTGTGTCTGGGTGTGGGAGGGGATAGAGCTCGGCAGGGGGATCTGGGTATAGGGGGGTCCAGATGCTAGTGGTGTGAGGCTCAGTGAGGTTGGGCATCCAGGTGCGGCTGGCTGGGGCTGAGTGGGGTGGAGATCCGGGTGACTTGTTGGGATGGTCCAGGTGCAGAGGGAGTGGGGCTCGGCAGAGGGTTCTGTGTGGCGGGATTGAGGCTCAGCAGGATGGTCTGGGTATGAGGGGATCTGGATGCACAAGGGTTTGGCAGCTGGGGGAGCAGCTACCTGTACAGAGATCCCTCCCCCTGCAGCTGAGGAACGATGGGTCCAGGGTGTGAGGGAGTTTGCAGAGCTTCCTGCAGCCTGGAGAGAAATCTGGGGATGGGTCTGACTCTGATTTGGATGCTGTGTAGGGGAAGAGGAAGTCCCATCCTCCCCATGCCAACCGGACTAGCAACTGAGCCTGGAACAGGGTAGGAGCCACCAGCTGGGTTTTCCCCAGTCCTGCCCCCGCCCCACAGTGATTTACCTCTCTGCTGGCTGCCCTGGCCACCCAAAACATACTGCTGGATAGGGTCACATGACTGCTCTTGTGGCTTCCCTGTCAGAAAGTCAATTTTCTGCAAGGAAGCAAAGAAATCTGCGGGGGATGTGAATTCTGTGCATGCGCAGTGGTGCAGAATTCCCTCAGGACTGTGAAAGGGAAGGATGGAGGCTGTTTGTGCAGATGCATGGGGGAGACCATGCCTGTTCCTCTGCTCTTTGGAGTGAGCCCTGCTCTCATCTGCCTGCATTTGTGTCTTGTTCCAGGGCAATGCGACTTCGGGTTCAACTGCAGATTCTCTCACATGACTGAGGAGGATCTGGAGAAGCTGAACGCACAGGTACAAGGTGAAGATTGGGAGAAGGGAACAAGAAACTGCCAAGTGATTTGTGAGGACTGTGAACCCTGGCTGCAGAGTGTTGGTGGGGCACAAGGGGGCACAGACGAGCAGTTGTGCAAAGACAGCTTGTGGGACTGGGCAGCTGCATGGAATGATCAGTGCAGACCCATCCTGCTGGCCCCCCTGCCACTCCTCACCATCCGAGCCTGTAACATTACTGGAGATGGGGCCACTTCCTAAATGGATTCTTTCCCTGATTTCCTGGCGTAGGGAGAGACCTGTGTGTGTTACTGCTCAGAGCTACAGCCCAGTAGTGGGCATGGGAAGGTGGCTTTCTGGGCCATGTGGGTTCTCTGCAGCATGGCTGGGAGAGGGCTTTGTTAGCCAGCTATATGAGTTGTCACCAGCAGGGGGCACCAGTGCATCACATCCTCCCAAACTCTCAGACTTTTGTGATTTTCCCCCAGCCTTCCCCCCAATTAAAGGGAAACTGCTTCTCCGAACCCCAGGAAAGGTTGGTCTGGAGTTAGCTGGGCCCTCTATGGGGCGTGCACAGGGACCTGGATTCAGGGTTTCTGCTTCTGGGGGAGTGGAGCTTGGGATGGGGCAAGGGGTTAGAAAGAAGATGCTGAAGGGCTGCTCCCCTTGGCCAGTCTTGCAGGAGGCCATGGCTTTTCCATACTGTGATCCCAGATGATCCCCCTTCCATCCAGCCCTGAAGAAAGGGAAGGCAGCTGCAATATGCCTCCTGGGGGTCATGACCTCCCCAGACTAAGAACCCGAGGGTCAAGCATTGTTGACCTCCTCCAAGCCAGTCACCTGCCTAGGCTTCCAGGAGAGGTCGAATATCGCATTGATAACAGTCCAGCAGGGAACAGCCTTAAGCGGGCGAGGTGGGGGCGGGGGGTTCTAATTGGGGGGGACTCTTGGGACCCCCAGCCTTTGCTCTAGATTTGAAAGAGTGGGAGGGAGAGGTCTGGCTGTTGCTGAGTCAGGCTGCACATCCCCGAGGCTTCTCTGCAAATCGCTCACTGATCAGCACTGGCAGTCAGTAAAAATCCCTCCACTGGGGGATAGAGAGAGCCAGCGATAGTTGTCTCTCGCACCGTACACAGAAAAGCAATGCCCATCTTGCCGTCTCCTTTTCTCTCTGCTCCTGCATCCCTGGGCGGAACCTCTTGGTGACCCCTCTTTGCTGTAAGGCCCTATGAGGGGCTGTTCGGAAGTCAGTTAAACTGGAAGAACCTGTAAAACTCCAGCCATTTAAGGCTGTTTCTAGCAGGGGAAGCAACCGCCATGGGTGGTGGGTACTATGGGCTGAGGGAGGCTGTGCCTCCCGAAACAGTCAAACTTGGCTCCGCTCATGCTCTGCCCCCAGGCCCTCCCCCCACTTCCTGCTCTGCGTGCCACAGGCAGCAGCTCCAGTCCCCCTGTGTGGAGGCCTCTGGCTCCGGTTGGGGCCATGCCGCTGGCCCTCCCGGCACTCCAGGGCTAGAGCGGTTAGCCTGGGGCAGGGGCCGGTGGCTGCGAGGTGAGGATGGGGGAGCTCTGGGCTCCAGCAGGGGCATGTGGAAGGAGTGAGGCCTCAGGCGGAAGGGGTGGGGCTGGGGGCTAGTCTCCCCCAGCTGGCGGTTCACATTCCACCCATGGCAACAGCTGTCCTGAGTGGAGCCACAGGGAGAGGGCAGGATCTGACAGGGCTGTGTGCCAAGTACATTTGTTATTGATGATTGATTGGATGAACGTGGGGCACTGAACTGACTGGCCAGGGGGACTCCTTGAAACCCTGGCCCTTGGCTTTACAAACCTAACGCTTGAATTGCAGCACTGGCTTCAGGGCTATGCTCACCTGGCTCCTGGGAGCAGTCTCAGTCATGTCCATGGAACTCCTCTGTGAGTAGAGGCTGGCCGTGTGAGCTGGTTTGTGCTGTGATGAGAGTCCCAGGGTGGTTTAGCCTGACAGAGGCTGACCGGGAATTTCTGGAGATGGTTTTTAAGGCGGTGAATGAAGGGCACAGTGGAAGGGAGGTGGGATCGGTAACATGGAAAATCTGGATCACATGAATGGCCAGAGAGCACAGCTGGCACAAGGTAGCACTGCACAGCATGCAGTCAGCCGGCAGGATTCACAGGCGTGGGACATTAGGGTCAGATACTGTAGCTGGGCTTGTAAAATGGAGCCAGACGCCAGGAGAGTTTCAGAGAGACAGGATAAAGTGGTGTTAAGGCTAGGAGTCAGTCAGGAACAGACTGCAATTAGCCAAGTGTATCAGCCATGTGGAGTAGTCAGTCAGCAGTGCTTTGCAGGAGTGCAGAGGCCAGGCAAGAGGTACAGCATGCTCAGGCCAGGCCATGGTTTAGGAAGGCCCTGCATGGTGGCACTCGGTAGCACAAGGCTGTGTTTGTCAGGGAGCTAGAGAGCTCCACGGGGTCTGTGTATCTGTCCCAGGAAAGAATTCCCTTTACATCCATTTTAACCTTCTGTTAAGGTGCTTCTGTCCCACAAGAGGCACCACAGGCCACTGCTGGAGATGTGACTCAGGACTTGATGGACTAGCGATCTTGACTCACAGGGGATAGTGCCACATACTAGTTTACCAGCCCCACTCCCTGCTCCTTGGAGGTCTCCCATCCTACTGCTGAGCTGCCCCTGCTTAGCTTGTGGGATTGTGATAGGAGGGTCTGGCTACAGGATGCAGGGGATTGTTAGGGCTGAGTCACAGTCACAAGAGGTGGGAGCAGCAAACAGTTGCCAGGTGGGGTGGGTCTCTTCTTTGCAGCGGTCCCAGAACCCATCACTTGCAGAAGTTATTAACTTGCTGCTGGTGGCTGCTCTGTGCCTCAGATGGAGTCAAGGGAGGGACAGAAATCAGCCTTTGGCAGGGTTCTTCGAGCAGCCCAGCTCTAATTCCCTTTTGTGTGTTGCGTATAGGACGTAGGAATTGCCAGACTAGATCAGAGCCGAAGCCCATCTAGCTCAGCCTCCCATCTCCAACAGTGGCAGATACTTCAGAAGAAGGTGCAAGAAACCCCATAAGAAAACGTTATGGAACAGCCTGCCCCATACGGGAAGTTTTCTCCTAGCCCTGTTAGTGGTTGGCTTATACCTTGAAGTAGGAGAGCTTGTCTGATATATCTATGTCTGCTCTTACTAGCCATATGAATATCAGATCCTTTCTTGAATCCAGTTAAATGCTTTGATAACCTTGTGGCAGTGAGTTCCACTGGTTTTAATGTATTGTGTTACAATCAAAGGAAATATTTATTTTAATTGGTGCCTTTTAATTGAGGTGGGTGTCCCATGTTTTTGTGTCACATTTGAGGGTTAAGTAGGAGGTTTTCTCTACCATTCATTGCTTTACAGTGGTTAGGCATCAAGACCAGTTTGGTTTTAGCTGCCTCTGCTGCCACTCCAATGTGCATGTCCTGGAGCAACAGTTTCCCCCTGTAGTAGGATGGGGAGCAGTGTCCCAACTGTCTGCTCAGAGCATTCGCTGGCTGGGTCTGCTGAGTCTTTCAGCAGCGAGACATGTGAGGGTTGTTGTCTTAAGTGCAGTTATGGTCAGGAAAAGTGACTGTAAAATTGGCATCTTCTTACACACAGTTACGGGCTCCTTGCTGCGTTGCGTCCCTCATGCTCATAGTACTGATGCGCCCCAATCTCTCTCGTCGGCCCTGGCAAGCCCATACAGATGTGGGAGAGAGCTGGAGTCCCTTCAGATTCATGCAGTGCTGCAGAGGAGCCAGAGAAGTTCTGGTTGCAGAAGCTTCCTAACCAGAGAGCGGCCCAAAGTTCAGATCTGGATCTCAACTTGCTCAGGATGCGTTGGGCTGCTCTGCTCTGAAGGGTTGGTTCTGGCTCATCTCTCTTTGTAACGGATGCTGATGTCAGATGCCAAGAGAACCCAGCCTGACTCTCCGATCCCAGATGAGCTTTGCACACTGTCACGGTGCGAGTCAAAATTCCTACCTCCCCTGTGCACCCCTTCTGATCAAGTCTTTGGTTTGGGACCATGTTGGGCGGCCATTCTAGACGGGGGATCCTTCCCCACTCTCCGGGGAGAACAGCAGAACAGAGTTTTCCAGCAAAGATCCTCATCGCTGCATTTAGAGTGACATGCCGCCAGTGGGATCAAACCAACCCCCCTTAGCAAAGGCTGCGAATTCCGGGTATGGGAAATTATCCATCTCCAGTTGCTCACTGTGTAGCACATTGTCCTCATTAAAATTCACCAAGCAGATGAATAATTGGTTGCCACCGTTAGGATGGAGCGATCCTTCACTCTGCTGGAGTGATATTAATTTCACACCCTGTCTGGAAATGTATAATATTTTGCTTAAAAGTCTGACGTATGATGTCTTGATGATGAGCAGGCACCTTGCGCAAGGGGCCACGGGGCGGCACAGGCTGTGTTTGTCAGGGACCTAGGGCTCTCCAAGGGTCTTTCTGTCTGTCCTTTATATCCATTGTAACCTAGTCTTGGTGCTTCTGTACCACAAGAGACACCACTGGCCACTGCCGGAAAGGACTTGATGTTTGGTTTCCTTTTGTTAATTTCAGAGTGTTTAAAGCTGCACTCCCAGTTCCGTGGTCTGGGAACTTGAACCTAGGCTGCAGACTCCCGGAGTGTGAGCCTCTAGCAGGTTGTCTCTGCCTTGCCTGCTGTCAGGGCGTGATTGTGTTGTTAATGTTAGCACAGAGGGCTAGACCCTGGCCCATGCCATGGTCCCTTCATGCTGTTCTGGGGGCACAAAGCTGCCCTAATGGGGCAGCTGGGAATTCCCCCAGCGTGGGGCATTCTTAGAGCCATGCTAGCTGGCTCCATACTACACTCTGGGCACAGGGAAAGGGTGTAACTGGATGCCATTGCTCTCTGGCTACCTCCTGCTGGCAGAACAGTGCCTGGGGAGCTATTACCAGATGGGGTAAGCTAGAGCAATCTTCAGGCTGCTCTCTTATGCCAGGGTTGAACAGGCTCTTGACAGCCCAAGGGATCAAGAAAGTGCAAAGGTGACAGTCACTTTCACCCCCTCCTCTCCTTGCCTGGGTGAGCAGAGGTTAAGGAAGGTTAGCTGTACCCCCCTCGTCACCCCTCATTGTGCTGTGCTCTGAAATATCTGCTGTTGGCCTTGGTCAGAGACCGGCTGCTGAACTACACTGACCATTGATCCAGCAATCCCTCTGGCTCTGGCCTGCCCCCTAAGTGTTTGAGTTTGTGATGTGTTGAGCAGCAAATGCCCCAAGAAAAACCCTGGCAGCGTCCCCATTATCTTCCAGCAGAAACCCTGTGTGTGTGTCTGTCTCTCTGTCTGAGACACACACACAGTCTGAATCTTTCACGCTCCTGCAACTTGCTATCTGCATTGATTGATACAAATGCTCCTATTGCAGCCAGCTAGGCGGGGCTGAGGTGTCTGGTTACTTCCCTGCCAGTCAGATGGACAGATCCTTGGAAATCTTTCAGGGCTGTGGGCCAGCAGAGGCTAAGTGCTGCAGGAGAGGAAGCTGATACCCTCCCAGATCCAGAGGCTGTCAGTTTCTCTGACTAGCTGGGCATGTGTCTGCCAATGGATGCTCCTGGGTATGCCCCTGGCCATGGCGAAGCCAAGCTTCCAGATGCTGGTGGCCAGCAGGGGAGGAGGGACCGGATTGTATTGGAGAAACTATTGACTCACTGCAGGGAAGGTGTTGCAGGATTACAGGGCTGGTGCTCGCTCTGACAGGGCCCTCTTTACCTTCTTTCCCCCAAACAGAGGAAAGGAGATCAAAGGAGGAGGGAGCAGAGCTCCCAGTTGGCACAGTAGAGGACTGGCTGGAGAAGAGAGAAAAGAGGGTGAGCTTGGCTCAGAGCAACAGGTATGTGAGGCTGGCAGCTCCCCCTGCCCCAGTCAGAAGATGGTCCTGTTCTTCACCCCACTCTCCTTGAATCTTAAAGGTGTTGGAGGTTAGTCAGAGCAGAGTCTAAGGTAGTGGATTGATTGTGGGAGCTGGGAATAGGGACACACCACTGGTGAGTTGCTGTGACCCTTTGGGCAAGTCACTTAAAGCCTGGGTTTGAAAGTTATGCACGTGCGCTGGGTGTGTCTGTCTTACCTACCCACTTGTGCAAATCTGGACTTGCCCGCACAGATCAGGGTTGCATGCACTTGTAAACTGGGGTGGGTCCTGCTATTGTGGGGAACTTTCCTGGCTTATACACTACCCTGGTGAAGTGGGCTAGCGAAAGGATCTGAGTCCTCGTTCCCACTTCCTTTACCCAGAGGCCGCCCTGCCCTCAAGGGCTCCCCTTCCTCTCTCCTGTATGGCAGAGTCCTTGTAACCCCAACAAGGCTGGGCCCAGGATTCCTGGAGGGCTCGACTCCCCATCTTGTGGTCACTTAGGGTGCCGACTAGGGTGTCCCCACTCCAGGGTGCTCTTTGCACTCTGGACACTTCCCTGACCCATTGCTCATTACATACAGTTCAAGCAAATACAATTTATGAAACAGCAACCAATTAAAACATGTTAAAAATGGGAAAGGCTAAAGGAAAACACGTAACCCCGCTCTGTGGCACAGAAACATCACAACCAGCGTCTCTGGAGTGTAAGGGAAGTTGACAGTCTGTCACTCACATGTTCCAAGCCTCCCTCCCAGGCCCTGGCTGTGCTGCAGGGACACTTGCTCTGGCGATGGCCACACGCCCTCAGGCTCTAGGTGGTAGGACCCTCTTCCCAGCGTCGACCTCCCCTTTGGGGTTATGATCCCCCTCCAGGCCTGGCCTGCAAGGCCTCTTGGCTGGGGGCATCTCCCTGCACTGAGCCCTCTGCCCAGGGTCCCCCTTGCTTTCCCCAGCTGCTCACTGCACCTGGTTCCAGCCCCAACTCCAGCCCCAGCACTTCTGCTGCTCTGTGTCCAGCCCTCCTGGGCTGCTTCTCTGGCCCCTCTGGCTCCTGCAACTCTCCTCCCAGCATGGATCTGCTCTCTGGACTTTTTCTATGGCTCTTGTTGCTATGGCTCTGCTCCTAGCACTGACCTGCTCCCACTCTGTTCCAGGCAATTCCAGCTCACACAGAGGATGAAATCCTGGCCTCCTGATTCCCTCATTAGCCTGCCCACCCTGTCAGTCAGGCTGACCTGGAGCATTGGCCTTTTCCCATTGTTCCTGGGCACTGTCAGTCTCAGGATCCTGATTTCCCATCAACCCTTCCCCTTTCTTTTGGTATCGGGAGCTAACCAACCAAAACACCCCACTGAGTTTTAGTAAAGGACAACAGTCCCCTTACACACACATGGCTTTGAAAAGTCTCAGCCTTGCTCTCTGTCTGCCTCAGTTTCCCTATGTAATGTGAGCTAGTGATATTTCCCTCCCCTTTGCAAAGTGCTTGGAGATCTCTGGGTGGAAAATGCCACCGAAGTGCTGTGTGTCATTAACAACCCGAGTTCCGTGGACAGACCGCTGAGCCGGGCTTGGTGACAGCTTCTCTGCCCTCTGCTTGTCCTCCCTGCACAGCTCCTGCCTTCTGGTTTGCCAGCAGTGGAATGGAACCAGCCCCTCCCAGTGGCATTCTGACAGCTTGGCATTGCCTGTTGTCTCGCTCACCTGACTGCCGCAGGCTTAATTGGCTGTTGCTTGGTCAGGTGCCAGATCGCTCTTTTGTTCTTTTCTGTTTACTCTTGTCCCTTCCGCATTGGTCTGGGCAGGATCTTCCTTCTGGAATGTTTCTAGATGTGCTGCTTTCCTTTTATCCCATCTGTCCGCTTGGCTGCTCTTAGCCCTGCAGCAGAACCTGCTTGCAATTGGCATCCATGCAGTGCAGTTGCCCCTTGTGTTTGTCCTGTTCAGGGACTCGTGCAGTACCAAGTGGAAGGGCCACGAATCAGCACCTGTCTTCCTGGTCATTAGAAGCAGGCAGGAGGCACGGGATACTGGTGTTTTATTTGCTAAGCTTCTCTTTGCTCCAGTAGATGCTGCTGGTGCATCTGCCAGCCAGGAGCTGAATGTCATTCATGTAAGAGCTTCACCTTAGACTGACATGGCAAATGTCTATCCCTCCCAGCTACACGCACCCACACAAACAGCCACAGGACGCTCAGCAGCCCTTGCTATTCTGCTGGCCTGAGCAACCGTGTGTTCTGTTTTGTCTGGGAAGGAACCTTCACTTTCCACTGTGAGATGCTTTCCAGGGCGTTGACACACCCAGCTAATGGGTGGGCTGCTGTAGACAGTGCTGAGAACATTGGCAGCAGGGGGCAAGTAGCCCATTTCCCTGTCTTATCCTGGGAAAGGTCTTTCTCCTTCCTCTGCAATATGGAGCATGGAGCACTAGCTGGAATCATCTGGGCATGTCTCACTTCATCAGTTCCCTGCCATTGCTGGGGCCTCAGTCTCGCGTGTTCTCTGCCTGTGGACTGAAATGCTTTGGTTTAACTCAAGTCATTAGGTTCAGTGTAGGGGTATCTGGGTGAGATGTAATGGCCTGGGCCACGCAGGAAGTCAGACTTGATCTGCTGGTCCCTTCTGGCCTTAAACTCTATGAAATTCCAGAGAGGTGACCCATTCTCTGAAAGGGTCGGACAGGGCAGTGATGGGTACGTGGACTTGAAACACATATGCCCTCCAGCGCCTGCTTCATTTAGCTAGTGCTTTGTGTGGCTGCTGGTGTCCATAAAGGCCATCCGGCTCTTTAAAGTGAGACTAAACTGTAGAGAAAGTGCTGTGGGGAGCAGTCTGCATTGGCAAAGAGATGGGACTAGGGGATCCTATGGGCCGTTTCCATCTCAGCTACCAGGGAGGGCAGCTTGGGGGATGATGGAAAAGCGCTTGGGGGCAGCATGGTCCTGAATGGTCTGAGCAGCTCCAGCGTTCCCTACCGATGTGCCTCAGACCAGGGCCTGGGGGTGGCAAAGGGAAGTTGAGCTTCTGTCTCCATTCGCTCTGTGTCCTCTTGGCTGAGGTAACACTGTGGGACTCTGATCTTGCGGGAAATGACTGGAGATCCACCAGCTTGTCTCACATAATCCCCCCAAACAGCCCCCCATTCCCTTCTGGCTGGCTTTGAAATGACATTTATGTAAGAGGCTCCCATCTGATCCTTACTGCCTGAGTCATGCAGTTCTCTGCCATTCTTTGGATAGGTAGGCTGGGGCGGAAGGAAATCCATGAATAATTGTATCTAAGGTACATATATGGCCCCCATCAGCATGTAGTTATCTTCCCAACACCCTTGTAATATCACCACTGTACAGATAGGGAAACTGAGGCACAGTGAGGCTAAGTGACTTGCCCAAGTTCATACAGAGAATTGAATTTATATTCCCCAAGTTCTAGTCTGGCATCCTAACCACTAAGCCACCCTTCCTTTCC
The DNA here is from genome assembly GCF_025201925.1 of Gopherus flavomarginatus. NCBI lineage: Eukaryota > Metazoa > Chordata > Testudines > Testudinidae > Gopherus > Gopherus flavomarginatus. The sequence continues at coordinate 2,125,288 of NC_066631.1, forward strand.
AGAAGGCCTGCTGGCCTCCCACACAGTTCTTGGACCAGGAGAATAATTTTGGTTAGGTCGGTGATTTTTTTTTTTTTAACCAGTATAGTTAGATCAGTACAAGCTCCAGAGTAGATGCGGTTACACTGTAATAAAGGGGTCATATACCGCTATAGTTTATTCCCCTTCCTGTATGGGTATAGCTATACCACTGTATGCACCCTTACACTGCTATAACTGCATCCACACTAGGGGGTCATATGGCATTAGCCATACTGGTCTATTTAAAACAGAACAGCTTTGATGTGTAGATAAAGCCTTAATGTAGAAAAACCAGTGTTACCACCAGACGCTGAAAGCATCTGCAGTGTCATCCAAACTCCAGAAGATGCTCCCCCAAGGGGATAGAAACATTAGCCCGGATCACAGAATCATAGGACTGGAAGGGACCTTGAGTGGTCTTCTGCCATGAGTGCAGGGGACTGGACTAGAACTAAGTATTATCTAGACCATCCCTGAATGATCGTTTCACTTAGACCGGACGGAAGGTAATGCACTAAACGGTTATAGTCAATTCCAGTATATGGTCTGGGCTCCGCGAATCTCTGGATAAGCACTATTATGTAAAGGAGCTCGATAACATTCATTTTGGCATAACAATTAAAGAGATGTGTGAGGATCAGAGGTAGAAGCCCCTGAGAATCAGTGAAAGCGGCTGTCAGGACTTGTACTGGAGAACAAATGAATTATTCTTCTGCACTGAGGAGTTGCTGGAAAGGGGGCAGGTTCCCTGCCAATGGAAGACTTAAAGGGCCAAGTGCATCCCTGTTCTGGAGGTAATGGAGTGACACCTCGGCTGGCTTTGGCGCTTGATGTGCAGAATGATTAATTATCCTCTCCAGAGCGAGAGAGGCGTTTACCTCTGGCATGGGAGTGCTGTGCTTTGGGCGGAGAGGCTGCCTGCTAGTGTTAACTGCAGATTTTCACCCATTCAAGCAGCAAGCACAGGGCAAATGCCACCTGCTGTGGTGGTGACTCTCTCTCTCTCTCTGGGATGTGCTGGCCCCAACCCCACATCACAACAAAGACCAGCTTGACACCCTCCCCCACTTCTCTGCAGAGCTTTGGGAAGCCAGCTCCCTGGAGTGCTGGAGGCTGGCATGCCTAGGGGGAAGAGTCAAGGCTGGGGCATGTGGCAACTGCTCTAGCAATGAAGTGTATAGCTGTGGGTGGAAGGGTGGGTCACATTAGGTGGCTTAACTTTTCCCATCCTTGCTTGTCTGCAGCAATCTTAACTGATACCCAACAGGGAGAGGGGTGTGAATTTCCCAGTGGCTGGATCAGGAAGGGATCTCCCACCCAGCAGTGGGGCCTGTCACAAAGTACTCAGTCGTTTCAGCAGCTCCTCTCTGCACAGAGATCCTTTCACGGGATTATTGCTGTGAAGGTGGAGTAGAGGTTGGAACTAGGAGAGCAGTAAAGCAGTGTCTAGAGGGATAAATGCTGCTTTTTCATCCCATGCTCTTGACTGTAAAATGGCCCAGTTTTGCATTCCTCTGTTGTCTTCCCATTTCCCCACCGGCCCCCTTCCCTAGCAGAACATTTCCCTCTGCCATCTCTTCTCCCCACACTCCCTCTGACCAGAGTCCCAGGGCTTCCCTTGGAAAGGCCGGTCAGAGAAGGTTGGAGGAATTTGTGGTAACTTGCTACCTGCGGTCCCTCTGCTTATTTTGTTCACCAGCTGCTGCTGTCTGGCTGAAGACTCCCAAGTGTCAGATTTCTACCAACTTCCCAGACAGCCCTATGGCCCCTAATACTTCTGGAGGTTCATTTCTTGTGTGTGTGGGGAGGGGGGGGGCAGGGCAGGTCTGGTGACTGTTGGAAAAACTAGGCTGATAACGGGGGAGAGGGGCAGAGGGAGCACCACCATGACTCAGCCTGGCTGGATCTGACCTAATGCTGCTATTTCTTTCTCTCACCCAGTTCTCTGACGGAGAAGATGTTGGTTTTTCAGTACCCCCCTGGCTGGCCTCCAATACAGGACCTTCCCCCATCCCTTCAGGCTCCACCTCCTGGAGGATGGCCAGTCTTACCCAACCTCCAGTGGGGATGAAGGCTGCAGGGGAGTGAGATGCAAGAAGAAGGGGTAGATGTGTGGAGTTATGCTTCATGGAGAAGAAAGGGAGTCTGGTTGTTGTAGGATATGTTCAGTGTTACTTCATATATATATTTTTTTAAATGAATAAAAGTCACTTGAGTCAGTTGTGGCTGGTCTGGGTGTGTTCCCTACTGGACCCGGTGTTTCCCCCACTGTGCTCTTTCCCAGCTGTCCCGGGATTGAGTTGATCACCTGGAAGTTGGTGTGTCTGCTGAAATTGACTAGCCTATCATAACCGCAGCCTGTGTATCCCCTGCACTTCATGCAGGGTAATGTCCACAAGGCAGCAGGGTTTTCCTGCCCCTTAGTTGGGGGGGGCAAGGCCTTTGCTAATGGAGATCAGCATGAGCCCCATCCTGTGGCCTTTGAGGCACAGTGCCAGCTCTACCTGTCTGTGCAAGCCCCAGTCATGTGGCTGCACTAGAGGCAGATTCCTGATGATGGTCAAGCCAACAAACCTGTGGTTAAAGTGGCATTAATGAGGCAGCGTGTGCTGCTTTCACAGTGATTTTTGTCTTTTAATGGTCTCTGTTGGGCCTGGAATCTAGTCATTCGGCTAATGAGCTCTCCAGCACTGGAAATGCCTGGACTGTTAAGAGCCATATGCTGGGGAGAGCAAAGTGTGTTACTTCCTGCCTCTCTTGCTGTTTAGCTGTTTTGTTTCTTCAGGACTCCAGCAGCCAGTTCCCATGGTGACCTGTGAAGGGAAGAAAATTGGGCTTTTGCCCATGTTTAATTCTTTAGGACAAAAATGGCTGGAGAGTTTTTATTCCCCCCTACCCAAGAAATCTTTTTTTACAATACAAATTCAGATCCTATCTAGGTGGGAAGCCTCTCTGTTTCCAGGAGAACTGTTGGAATGGAGACAAGAGCCAACTTGCTGCGATGCCCACAACAATCTTGAGTACGATTAGGCAGCTGGTGTGCTGAGCCCGCTGTCTGTCCAGTATTGTCTCGTCGCTTCCTTGTGCTCCTGACTGTCTGTGGCCAACTGTTGTCTCATACTTTGGGACAGGCTCTGGTTTTTGTGTTTGTACATGACTAGAGCAATGGGAGCCTGGCCCACGGTGGGTCTACTTCGCACTACTGCAGTAATGACAGTGGAGGGGAAGAGAGTTCTAGCCAGACTTTAAATCTCAGGTTTTTGTTAACATCTGTTTAACTTTAGTGACTTGCATTTTGGAGAAAGGAAGTCTTTGTGAAATCCAACATTCTCGCCCTTTTATTTAAGCTATTGAAGCCAGAGAACTCCAGCTACCCCAGGCCTGATATTCCCACTCTTTCTTTTTCTAAGGTAAAAAAACGCAAGGCAACTCCCCCAAAACTGCCATCTTTCAAGCTTGCTTTCTTCATGAAGAAGCCAAAAAGGGACAGTCCTCAGGTTTTTTTTTTACTATTTATTTAGGAATTTTTAACAAGTTTACAAATCTTTGCCATGTAAATATCAGAAACAAAACAATCATTACAACAGTGAGCTTTTGTTTAAAAGGACATTATACAGAAATATAGTCATCAGGCCTTTCTGTTTTAACAGTGAGTTCCCGTCTTACAGAGTGAGCATCACTGTGTGACAGGACCTTGGGGTACAATCTGGAACTGTGCCCCCTTGAGTCTCCAGCCTGGGTTGTCTGTCTCAATGCTTTGCTAGTGACAAGCAGCAAACCCCTCCAGATGCTGTGATCACTCAGCACAAGAGGAGGTGGAGCCCCACACCCAGCTAGATTGCATGTATGCTCTCCAAGTCACTCATGAACTATGCAGACAGAGACACCAGCAAATCCCCCCAGTCCACAGCCTTGCACCCCAGAAAGACCTCTTGAACAATGCAAGCTCGTTAATAAGTTCACCACTTTGTCAAAGGATAGTGAACATGCACCAACCTTTGTAATCTGTGCAGATTCCCTGAGCGCTTTAGACAAATCACAGTCAAGGATAAAGCATTAAACTAAGTTTATTAACTACAGAAAGATAGATTTTAAATAACTGTAAGTGGTAGGCATAAAGATCAGAGATAGTTACCTTAAAAAAAAATAGTAAACACGCATTCTAAATCCTAAACTTTCAGACTAAGCAATATTTGAATCAAGCAGTTTTTCTCACCTCACTGGACTTTATAGATTATAGTTCTTAATACACAGGCTGAATTTCCTTCTCAGCTGGGGCTAATCTCCTTAGTTCAAAGTCTTTATCTTCCAAGCATTCTTGTTGCCGTCCACGTAGGTGGGAGAGGGGAGAGGTGGTCTCATGATGCCATTGTCCCTTATTTTATACTCTTAATTCATGTCCCAGGGAAAATACTGGCCCAGGCATGTCCAGATGGGCCTTGCTGAATCACAGAGTTGAGCAATCCCCAATGTGTGGTGCTTGCAGAACTGTCTCTTACAGAACTGTAAATCTCTTGTTTACAATTCCCCTGCTGATCAATGGCTCGTGGTGGTCACTTAACACCGGTATGGGTCACCGCCTTTGTTGTCACTGGAGAACTAGCAGTGGGCATCTCCCAAACTCACAACATATTTCAATAACCACCAGATAGCAATAACCACCAGATAGCAAAATCTCATGACTTCATACACACTAAGGATATACATATTTTGTCAGAACAATTAGTTTCAGCAGAGCATGACTTTTCACATGGTATCTTACATGGCATGCTTTATAGGAAATATCCCAACCATATACAAATGATGAATATGGGGGTTACAGGGTGCTACTCTGAGGTGCAGTGTGTCATACATTGCAACACCTATGTCATGTCTAAAGATTTTATTAAATGGAGTGAAATCTCTCTATATACACGTTTAACAGCCCAGTCTGTTAATATTCAAAACAGTTGGACGGGCATGCTGGTTTATTTTTTCAGGTGACTATACTTTTTCTGAGGATCAGATAAAAGGTAGCCAAATACTTAAGTATCCATCTGTCCTCTGTCTTTCTTGCTGACAAGCCCCAATTTTTAACGAATGTCTTTGTGAGTCACCTCTGCCCATCTTTACAAAGGGGGGGAAGAAGGAGCCAGGGAGATGTAGACCACTCAGCCTGACTTCGGTACCTGGGAAGCTACTAGAGCAGCATTTTTCAGACTTTGCCTGACATGCCACCGTGACCCAGTGGGTTGCTCTGGTCAGCACTGCTGACTGTGGCGTTTAAAGTCCCGTCGGCGGTACTGCCAGGCTAAGGCAAGCTAGTGCCTACCTTTTCCAACACCACGCTGCTCCCCAGAAGTGGCCAGCCGTGGGTCTGGCTTCTAGGCAGGGGGGCCACGGGGCTCCGCATGCTGCCCCCACCCCGAGTACCAGCTCCCAGCCAAAGGGAACGGGGGGGGTGGGGGTGGTGCCAGCGGGAGAGAGTCACATGAAGCTGCTTGCGCGCCTCTGCCTAGGAGCCTGACCTGCTGCTGACCGATTCCGGGGCGCAGCGCGGTCCGTAGTGCCAGGACAGACGGGATGCCTGCCTCTGCACCCGTGCTGCACTGCTTACTGGGACCTGCGGGAGGTAAGTCTGTGCCCCAATCCCCTGCCCCAGCCCTGAGCTCCCCCAAACCTGGAACCCCTTCCTGCACCCCAAACCACTCATCTCCAGCCCCACCCCAGAGCCCTGATCCCCTCCTGCACCCCTGCCCCAGCCCTGAGCCCTTCCCAAACCCCTCATCCCCAGCTCTGTTGGGTCATGGGCATCAACAATTTTCTTCAATTGGGTCACCAGAAAAAAAGTTTGAAAACCACTGTACTAGAGCAATGTATAAAACATGCAATTTGCGAATACCTGGAGGATAAAGGGGTGCTCACTAGCAGCCAGCAGGGATTTACCAAGAACAAATCATGCCAAATTAGATTTCCATTTTTGACAGGGTAACTGGTTTGGTGGATAGGAGGAATGCAGTGGACATCATATACCTGGACTTCAGCCAGGATTTTGACTCAGTGCCACTTGACATTCTGATAGGTGAGCTGGAGAAATGCAGGCTCAGCGGAGCTACCATTAAGTGGATACATAATTGGTTAAACAACCACAAACAGAGAGTAACTATTCATGGAATGATGTTGGATTGGAGGGAGGTCTCAAGTGGGATTCCATAGGGATCTGTTCTGGGCCTGGTGTTGTTTAACACCTTCATTAATGCTGTGGATGTAGGACTAGAGAGCAAACTGACCGAGTTTGCAGATGACACAAAGCTGGGGGGTTGCCAGCACTTTGAAGGATAGAGCTAAAATTCAGAGGGATCTTGATAAATTGGAGAACTGGGCTATAGATAACAAAATGAAGTTCAACAAAGACAAATGTAGGTGCTACACATAGGGAAGAAACACCAAATGCACAAATACAGAATGCTATGGGGGATAATTGGCTTGGCAGCAGCACTGCTGAGCAGGATCTGGGAGTTGTGGTGGATTAGTCAGCAATGCGATGCTGTTACAAAAAAAGGAAATGTGATTTTGAGTTGCATTAACAGAGGCATAGCATGCAAGTCACAGGAGGTGATAGCACCACTCTACTCAGCACTGGTTAGTCCTCAGCTGCAGGACTGTGTCCAATTGTGGTCATCAATGTATAGGAAGGATGTAGAGAAACTGGAAAGGATCCAGAGGCAATTGGCAAAGATGATCAAAGGGCTGGAATGCAGCCATAGGAGCAAAGGTGGAAGGAACTGAGTATGTTCAGTTTGGAAAGGGAGATTAAGGGGCAACATGCATTCTAGGATGAAATGCATCCTAGAATACTCAAGGAGTTAATAGAGGAGGTATCTGAGCCTCTAGCTATTATCTTTGGAAAGTCATGGGAGACGGGAGAGATTCCAGAAGACTGGAAAAGGGCAAATATAGTGCCCATCTATAAAAAGGGAAATAAAAACAACCCAGGAAACTACAGACCAGTTAGTTTAACTTCTGTGCCAGGGAAGATAATGGAGCAAGTAATTAAAGAAATCATCTGCAAACACTTGGAAGGTGGTAAGGTGACAGGGAATAGCCAGCATGGATTTGTAAAGAACAAATCATGTCAAACCAATCTGATAGCTTTCTTTGATAGGATAACGAGTCTTGTGGATAAGGGAGAAGCAGTGGATGTGGTATACCTAGACTTTAGTAAGGCATTTGATACGGTCTCGCATGATATCCTTATCGATAAACTAGGCAAATACAATTTAGATGGGGCTACTATAAGGTGGGTGCATAACTGGCTGGATAACCGTACTCAGAGAGTAGTTATTAATGGCTCCCAATCCTGCTGGAAAGGTATAACAAGTGGGGTTCCGCATGGGTCTGTTTTGGGACCGGCTCTGTTCAGTATCTTCATCAATGACTTAAATGTTGGCATAGAAAGTACACTTATTAAGTTTGCAGACGATACCAAACTGGGAGGGATTGCAACTACTCTGGAGGACAGGGTCAAAATTCAAAATGATCTGGACAAATTGGAGAAATGGTCTGAGGTAAACCGGATGAAGTTCAATAAAGACAAATGCAAAGTGCTCCACTTAGGAAGGAACAATCGATTTCACACATACAGAATGGGAAGAGACTGTCTAGGAAGGAGTATGGCAAAAAGAGATCTAGGGGTCATAGTGGACCACAAGCTAAATATGAGTCAACAGTGTGATGCTGTTGCAAAAAAAGCAAAAGTGATTCTGGGATGCATTAACAGGTGTGTTGTAAACAAGACACGAGAAGTCATTCTTCCGCTTTACTCTGCGCTGGTTAGGCCTCAACTGGAGTATTGTGTCCAGTTCTGGGCACCGCATTTCAAGAAAGATGTGGAGAAATTGGAGAGGGTCCAAAGAAGAGCAACAAGAATGATTAAAGGTCTTGAGAACATGATCTATGAAGGAAGGCTGAAAGGATTGGGTTTGTTTAGTTTGGAAAAGAGAAGACTGAGAGGGGACATGATAGCAGTTTTCAGGTATCTAAAAGGGTGTCATCAGGAGGAGGGAGAAAACTTGTTCACCTTAGCCTCGAAGGATAGAACAAGAAGTAATGGGCTTAAACTGCAGCAAGGGAGATTTAGGATGGACATTAGGAAAAAGTTCCTAACTGTCAGGGTAGTTAAACGCTGGAATAAATTGACTAGGGAGGTTGTGGAATCTCCATCTCTGGAGATATTTAAGAGTAGGTTAGATAAATGTCTATCAGGGATGGTCTAGACAGTATTTGGTCCTGCCATGAGGGCAGGGAACTGGACTCGATGACCTCTCGAGGTTCCTTCCAGTCCTAGAGTCTGAGTTTATGGATCTATAACAGCGGTTTTCAAATATTTGAAAAGCTGCCATAAAAAAGATGGAGAAAAGTCCTCTTTTGCACAGAGGGCAGGACAAGTGGCAATGGGTTCAAATACAGCAGAGCAGATTTAGATAAAATCTCCGGAAAAGCTTCCGAACTGTAAAAACTCCCTAAATGACAATGGAACAGATGCCTAAGGAGGTCGTGGAAGCTCCTTCCCTGGAGGTTTTCAAAAGGAGGCTGGAGCCATCTGTCTGGGATGGTTTAGATGATGCTTGCGGGCCCTTCTAACCCTATGGCTCTAGGATTCTGTGAGCAGCTGGGAGATGGCTGGAGGGGCTTTGTTCTCCCACTTGGTCTGGCTTTGGGGTGAGAATGGGGTTCATGCTAAGCAGTCTACAAGTGCCTCACATACACAGAATCCCCCAACTTCCTGATCCCAGCAGGAGCATGCTCTGACCTGATAGCTGAGAGGAAATGGATGAGGAGGGAACCTATAATTGCCACTTCACCCCACCCCCTCCACATGCTGAGGGCAGCAGGCTGGACCCATCCATGGTGCCTATATTCACTCTCCCTTTCATGCAAGATCTCACCTTGTTTCTTATGGTGATGGGCTTAGGCCTCTTAATTCCTGCTGGCTTTTAGGTGACTGGAATGAAAAGGGGCTGGACAGACATTCAGGGATGAGGACGCAGCTGCATGGAACAAAACTGCCCTCTGCAGGCCATGCCCACCCCAGCTGGTGTCACTGCGTCTGCAATCTCCAGAATTTAGAGGAGATCAAGGGACAGAAGAGATCATTTTGCTGGGGGGGCCTGGCCGATGCACACAGTGGAGAGGCAGGCATCCTCCTGTTACCGCCTGTTGTCTCCCCTCCAAGCCTCAGAGAACTGGCAGCCTGAACGTACCTGGCCTCCCCTCTCTCACTGCCAGGAAAGAGGTGATGCTTTCTGTGCTGTGGCTACAGCCCTTCCAGCCTCTGCTTTGCTGGGGAAGGAAGGTGACAGATTAGTGCTGTGATGGAGCCAGGCCTGCATGGTTGCGAGGGTGCAGACAGCAGGACTCTAGAGTAACCCTGCTGTAGTTACACTAGGATAAAACTACTGTCAGGAAGATGTGGATCAGGCCCTTTGGCTCTGCTCTCTCATGGAGCCAGTCAGGTCAAGTTACAGCCTAGCCCTAGAGAGATGGCTGGCAACTCGGCAAGTCCAGTCTGGAGCAGTCTTTCCATGCTGGCAGCACCCTGGAGCAGCCTCTGAGGGCACTGGGAGAAGAGCAGTTCAGGCCACACTGAGCACAGCAGGAGCGTATGTCAGGTTTGGCTGCATGGAGAGGATGCAGGTGAAGGGACAACAGTGGCTGGGACCATAATCTTGGCCAACTCTTGTCTTGATGGGTGCTGTGCTCGTGCTGTGATGTCCAGGGTCTCAGTGCTGCCCAAACAGGTGGATGCTCATGGGAAGCCATTAGATTGACCCGGTGCCCATGATGTCTAGTGCTCTCTGAAGCCGGTTAGTTTGTTAGGAACCTGAGAATTGCCATAGCAGGGAACAACCCACTTGACTCTTGTCTCCGACAGGCAGGGTGACCAGATGTCCCAATTTTATAGGGACAGTCCCAATTTTTGGGTTTTTTTCTTATATAGGCTCCTATTACCCCCCCCCCCCTTCCTGATTTTTCACATTTGCTGTCTGGTCACCCTACTGACAGGCCAGCTTCAGAGGAAGGTGCAGGAAACCCCACAGCTGGCAGTTGTGGGCTAATTGACTCCCAGGGGACATTTCTTCCTCCCCTCGGGCAGTTAGAGGCTGGTTTGTGCCCCCCTGTAACAAAACCCTGCTGTGCGCATCCTCCCTATCAAAGCCTTAGCCTTTCCTGGCCCTTGCGAAGCTCCTGCCCTGGTGTTTTGAGACTGTGAGATCTGCAGGCTAGTCACTGTGAGCCTGGCTCCTCCCTCCTCCGCTGCTTTGCAGCAGCTGGTATGGGGATGGGGGGGGAGGGGGGGCCTAGTGGGCGGGGCTATGTACCAGTCTCCCCTTGCTCTGTTTTTCTATAGGTAAAGAATATGGCCTTATTCTCATTCCCTCAGGGCTGTGGAGTCTCTCTCAGCGTTAGCACGGCTCCTGATTCCTTTTGTTCTGTGTTTCCCTGGGTTGGCCCCTGGGAGAATTTGTGGGATCCTTTGTCATCCTGGCAGGCTGCTCACCTCTTTTTGCACAACAGTTTGGGAGTCAAATACAAGGTCAAGGTCTCAGGCCCGATCTTTGAGGAGCTCCATGGCCTAGGCCCAGCATACTGAAGAGATCTATGAAAGCTCTACACTGGGGACTGTGGTCAGCAACCCCTGGCACCATAGGACTCTACAATAAGGGTGCAGGATCCAGAGCTTTCTTGGGGGCTGGTCCCAGACTGTGGAATGAAGGCCCAGCCCACACCACACGTGCCTTCTGCTCCTAGTGCAAGGAGCACATCTCCAGCCTGCCTTCGCTAACACACACAGCAATGTGTATGTGTTTACAATCCCCTACCAAAACAAAGCACTCCACTGCACTCCACATCCTCCCCTGCTGAGAGAGAGACTACAACAGGCCAGCTGCTCTTCCCCATTGCTTAATGCATGGCTGAAAGGTGCTCAGATCCTACAGAGCGAAGGGCAGAAGGAAATAGGAGCTGGATCATTCTTCCAAGCTCACAGTGTGCTTCTATTCAGGGCCCTCTGTAAGGCCCCATCCATTCCCCTGGAGATTCTTTCTTGAGGCTGTGGGGTTCACATAGAGCCTGGGTCTCTCTGGCTCTCTAGCCACCATCTCACAGGCAGTGCTGCCTCATAGCGCCACAAAGGGTCTCCCTAAATCCTGGCCTGAGCAGTTGTAGAAGAAGCTGATGACCACACAACACAGCTGTCATGCCCTCATTCACCCTTACACCCCAACCAGATCATCTAGAGGGGCAGGAAGTCATTTGACTTGCTTGGGAACATGCTCACCATGCACTGGGGAGTTTGACACCAACTCAAAGAGAGCGAGAGAGAGAGAATCATAGAATCACAGAATCTCAGGGTTGGAAGGAACCTCAGGAGGTCATCTAGTCCAACCCCCTGCTCAAAGCAGGACCAGTCCCCAACTAAATCATCCCAGCCAGGGCTTTGTCAAGCTTGACCTTAAAAACCTCTAAGGAAGGAGATTCCACCACCTCCCTAGGTAACCCATTCCAGTGCTTCACCACTCTCTGAGTGAAAAAGTTTTTCCTAATATCCAACCTAGACCTCTCCCACTGCAACTTGAGACCACTACTGCTTGTTCTGTCATCTGGTACCACTGAGAACAGTCTAGATCCATCCTCTTTGGAACCCCCTTTCAGCTAGTTGAAAGCAGCTATCAAATCCCCCCTCATTCTTCTCTTCTGCAGACTAAACAATCCCAGTTCCCTCAGCCTCTCCTCATAAGTCATGTGCTCCAGCCCCCTAATCATTTTTGTTGCCCTTCACTGGACTCTTTCCAATTTTTCCACATCCTTCTTGTAGTGTGGGGCCCAAAACTGGACACAGTATTCCACATGAGGCCTCACCAATGCCGAATAGAGGGGAATGATCATGTTCCTCCAGAGAGTCCTCTCGAAAAGGCAGCATGGGGAGTGGGTGGATAATTGAGAGAGAAAGGAGGATTAAAATGGGAGAGGAGGAAAAGCTCAGTGTGGGGAAATGCTTCTAGCTTCTGTTGCCTAAGTCTGCTACCAGCCGCTGAGCAGGAGAGGGAGGATGGCCAAGCGGTTAGGGCAGTATCTGAGACCTTGGCTAACGTGGGTTCAATTTCCTACTCCACTGCAGACTCCTTGGGCCCTGATATTTAACTGCGCTCAGCATATCAACCCCAACTCTCATTGAGGCACTTAGGCATCTAAACCGCACCAAGATTCTTTGGTGCTTAAATCCCTTTGGAAAAATGAGATTCTGGTTCCTAAATCAGTTGGGTATTGTGACACTGAGCTCAGCAACACTTGAGTAGTGGTAAAAATTTGGGCTTAAGTCTCTGGCTCAGATCCTTAAAAGCATTTAAGTGCCTAACGTCCCTTGGTTTCAATGGGACTTAGTTGCCTAAATGCCTTTGAGGATCTGAGGAAGGGGCCTCAGTTCCCTCTCTGTGCAGTGAAGACAATAGCACTGTCCTACCTCACAGGGGTCTTGTGGGGCTAAAGATTAAAGCCTGTGACGTACGCAGGTGGTACAGTGATGGGGGTCAGACAGGTACTAAGATAGATTGGCCTGCTGATGTGAGCACAGGACTGAGATGCCAGGAGATGTGTCCATGGAGCACATGTACCAGCTCATCATGTGTGATCTGGTTGCCTGCTAGCAGCTTAACCAGAGGGAGAATGAGACCTGTTCCTGCAGTATGTTTGAGGAGAGCGTCTCTTTAGTTAGTGCTGTGGCAGCAGGATTCCAGCTCTGTTGCCTGCAGCGCCAAGATGTAATTAAAGCTCCAGGCTCAGCCTGTGTGGATAAACTGCTGCCTTGAGTGAAGACATAACATTGCTGTTGCTGCACGGTGCGGGGCAGCCTGGTATCTCCAAGCTGTCACTGAACTTAACAAACCTGCCAGTGCCACAAATGCTGAGTGATGGTAACAGGAAGGGGCTCCACACCTCAGGTTTGCTGAGCCTGAGGGGACTTTCCTTCCCTCTCCCAGAGAGGCCAGGCGACTGGCTGCAAGTGGCAGATAAATTGCACACTGGAAAGAAAATTGCTTTCTCTTCCCTTCGCCCCGGCTCTTGCTTAGAACTCTCTTGTGTAGAGATAGCAGCATGACAACCAGGTGTCTGACAGGCATGGAGTCTGGGTCTAGTTCCTATTAATATCCATCCCCTCTGGATAGCTTTGAAACTAGTCTTCACAGATTGAAAGAGTTTAAGGGCAGAAGGAAACATTGTGATAATCTAGTCCAGTGGTTCTCAGCCTATTTACCATTGTGGGCTGTATATGTGGCCCGCAATGTGTTATGTGGGCCGCATCCGGTACTGCTGGTATGGCTCTGAGGATATCACATGGGCCACAGATGTGTGCTGATTAGGCTGCAAGTGGCCCATGGACGGCAGGCTGAGAACCACTGATCTAGTCAGGCCGCCTGACTACAGGTACACCTCTACCCCTATATAACGCAACCCGATATAACACAAATTCGCATATAACGCGGTAAAGCAGCACTCCGGGGTGGCGGGGCTGCTTCCTCCGGTGGATCAAAGTGTTGCAGGCACAGAGGGTGCCCGAGGCAAGCAACAGTGGTTCGTGCCTGGAGTGCTTAGCGCCAATGAACACACACCAGGGTGGAGAAGCAAGCAAGGTTTATTTGAGATCTCAAAGCGGTACTGGGAGACTTGACATGCCTCAGATCCAGCCCCCCTACACAAGCAGCTTTTCCCTTTTTATAAGTTTTTTTTTCTCTTTCTTCCCCTCCTCCTTCCTCCCCCTGTAGCAATTACATAAGCGCAGGTGTATTAAGTAATCTTGGCCGCGGCAGCTTGTTAGTAAGTTTTCCTTCTGCAAGTTATCTTGTCCTTCTGCTAAAGGTGCACAGGCCTCATTATTTCTGCTTTAGACCAGTTAGAACTGTTGCAACTGATAACGGCTGTTACACCTGGCCTTTTAGGTCGATTAACGTTCAAACATGGAGGGACTCTTGTCTGCTGAGGCTTAAAACCAGGAAGGCTCCATACCCTTGTGGCCTTCCACACTCCCGAGTTACTTAGGGTTATGCTTAGTGACACCAACAAAAGCAAGTTCAATATAACGCGGTTTCACCTATAACGTGGTAAGATTTTTTGGCTCCCGAGGACACCGTGCTGTCGGGGTAGAGGTGTATATCAGAAACCCAGAGTGGGACAGGAATGCAAAGAGCCTTAACTCTGCACCATAGTGATGCCAGAACCTCCTCCTCTTCCCTTCTTTGGCCCTTTCAAGCCTGTTTCTGGATGTTTTCTTAAGGACTTGTCTGAATTCCCCTTCCATGTGGGCCACATGTGCAGAATTTGAAGTGGAAAGACTTTTGGGGCAAGGGCCCGTGTCAGACTTGCAATGGAGAGTGAGGGTATGGCTACACTTACAGTTGTACAGCGCTGGGAGTTACAGCTGTCTTCGTACAGCTGTGTAGGGAAAGCACTGCAGCGTGGCCACACTGACAGCTACCAGCGCTGCAGTGTGGCCACATTTGCAGCATTTGCAGCGCTGTTGGGAGTGGTGCATTGTGGGCAGCTATCCCAGCATTCAAGTGGCTGCAAGGTGCTTTTCAAAAGAGGAGGGTGAGGGGGAACCTGGGGGAGAGAGAGAGAGAGAGTGGATTTTTGGATCTGTCAGCTCCCTGCCTTGCAAGTTCTAAGGACTGGAACATACCAACCTTCAATCAATTTAAAAGTTTCGAGCCCTTCCCCCACCCCTCTCTTATTCACTAACTGCAAATTATGCACTCCTAAATAGCCTTCAGACCACATAAGCAGCTGCTCAACACGAACTCCTCCCTCCCTCTCTGCCCTGTGACTTCTCTCTTCAAGCAAACAGCTGTGAACCTTCCAAAGCAATTCCTCTGCCTGCCTCCGCTCGCTTGAGCAAACAGGAGCTGTGTTTGTTTTTTAGATAAGCAGCTCGGGGGAGCTCAGAGTTCAGCCATTCTTCCGGTTTGTTGTGAGCAGCCATTCTGGGATTCCGCTTAATACCCTGGAGGCCAATTACAGCACTTTTGGTGGCCACACTTGATGAGCAGCGCTGCATCACCAGCGCTGCAATCATTACACCCCAAGCAGACCAGGTGTACAGCCAGCGCTGCAGCCAGGGAGTTGCAGCACTGAATGTGCCTTGCAGGTGTGGACAGTTACTAAGTTGCAGCTCTGTAAATCCACCACTAGCGCTGCAACTCTCCAGTGTAGCCAAGCCCTAAGTCTGTGCAGCAGGAGAGGTGCAGCCCAGGGAGATTTCCTTCAGCAATCAGCAGCTCTAGCACTAGACCTGCAGGTTTTTAACCTTTCTGACCTGAGCTCCCTCTTCCAGTTACAATTTTTTCCTAATCCAGACAAAAATAGACACATGCACAAGGACACTTGATAACCTGCTGCTAGAGCCCGTAACATTACAGCAGAACCTCAGAGTTACTCACACTGGTCAACCGCACACCTCATTTGGAACCGGAATTACACAATCAGACAGCAGGAGAGAGAAAGAAAAGCAGCAGCAGCAAGTACCGTACAGTGTTAAATGTAGACTGAGGCTCTCATTGCAGTTAACTCACGCGATTAACTCAAAACATTAATTGTGATTAATCGCAGTTTTAATCGCACTGTTAACCAATAGAATACCAATTAAATGTAGTAAATATTTTTGCATGTTTTTCTACATTTTCAAATTTATTTATTTCAATTACAACACAGAATACAAAGTGTACAGTGCTCACTTTATATTATTACTTTTATTACAAATATTTGCAAAGTAAAAATGATAAAAGAAATAGTATTTTTCAGTTCACCTCATACAAGTACTGTAGTGCAATCTCTTTATCATGAAAGTGCAACTTACAAATGTAGAATTTTTTTGTTACATAACTGCACTCAGAAACAAAACAATGGTTTAGCACCTTCAAGGCCACTCAGTCCTACTTCTCGTTCAGCCAATCACTCATACAAACAAGTTTGTTTACATTTACGGGAGATAATACTGCCCACTTCTTATTTACAATGTCACCTGAAAGTGAAAACAGGCATTTGCATGGCACTTTTGTAGCCAGCATTGCACGGTATCTATGTGCCATAGTGGCTTTCCCTGCTGCCCCACCTCCTGTGGTACAGCAGCCAATTAGATTGCTGCAAGAAGTGCTCCGTGCCCCACCCCTCAGGAACTGACACTGTTTGGGGGGTGGGGGGAGAAGCAGAAAGAGCCCCTAGCAAAGAGACAGCTCCACTGCACCTCCCCCATCCTGCCTACAACACCAGGCCTGGGAAGGGGGGAGGGACCCTGCTGCAGTCCCCCAGGCCTAGGAGAAGAGGGCAAAGAACTCAGGAGCTGCAGGAGGAGCAGAATTGATGGGGCTGGACGGGCAAATGCGATGCCACTTTAAGTTCTGTGGAAAGCGATAGAGCCCCTCCAACACCAGGGGCTGGTGTCTTAGCACAGAGACCCAAAGAAAACACAAAAACTCCCCTCCAGCCTCCAGGCACTCCTGCCTCCCCAGCTGGCCCCTGCTTCCCACAGGCTGCATTCCCCAGACTCCGTGCCTAGGAACCAGGCAGAGCAGATCTTTCTGACTGATCACAGGCCACCCTTCTAGACCCCAGTAGGCCTGGTTGTGAGTTACATGCTGCCATCACATGACCCCTGGACTCATTCCCTGGGAGGTGGGCTGCACCTGGCACATGTGAGGCTGAGCCCCATCTCTCTTAAAGGGTCAGCCTGCCCTGTGACAAGCACGCTGGCCACTGCTTACCTGGGCACGCCTATGACACACCTTGCATCCACTCCCAACCGTGCAAGGGGCTCACCCCACCATTTGGAGAAGACTCTGCTGTTCTGGTCTTCACCAGTGCAGTGGCAAGTGAGGACAAGAGTCACTAGCAGCATAGTCCTCCCGTTACCATCCTACAGTGCACCAGATGCTGTGTATTTGGCCTGTCTGGTCTACACACTGGACTCCACTGCACAGGTGTCAAGTTGGCCAGAAGCTGCGTCCCTGTAAAAGTGGCTGTCCACATGCCATAGAGCTCTGGTGCATGGTATTTTCAACTTCTTCAGCAGCCTCTCTGTCTTCAGTCTGCTGCTTGCCTTAACATGTCTCAGAGGATGTCATCCTATGAGCTTGCTGCCAGCTGGCTTGACGCCCTCATACTAGCACTGACAGCCTTCTAGAGAGTTGAGGAGACCCGGAGCCAGCTGCGCTCAGTCACTCAGAACATAGTGGTGTATGCCTGGTTGTCTGGATGGCTTGCTAAGATGGGCATCCCTCAGAGCAGCAAGCAGAGGTGTGACCTGGGATGATATCAGCAGGCCTGCATCAGGGCAGAAAACTTGTCCATTGTATGACGAGCTGGACCAAATCCTTGGAACTCATCTAGCTTGAGGTGCCTGGAAGGCATGGAGGTGCCTTGCAGCACAGTGGTGAGGGCTGAGCAGGAAAACGCTGGCACACGAACAGGCCAGGCCTCAGTCTGTGAGATGCTGGAGGTGTTGCCAGGTTCTCTCTGCAAGGCCCCAGAATCTAGACTCAGCAGCAGAGAAGACAGTGTCTGTAAGAACTGAGGAGGAGGAATTGCGGGGATGATGGACCCTCGAGCCCAAGTTTGCAATTTTTTATGAAATATGATGGAGGCTGGTTTTGGAGGCTTAGACCCTGGGAAAGGTTTTTCCAGGTTCTGATGGATGCCACCGTTAGGGCAGATGCAGCTTCTGATGATGGTAGCAGGGTTCACTTCTCACACAGCACCACCAGCTGTTCTCTGACCCATCTGGCTTGGCTTCCCTGGCATCCCCCCTTGGCAGCCCCACTGCATTGTGGCTGTTGTTGGGTGGACGTGCTATACAAAGGGGCTTGTTGGACTCCAAATGGAGGGCAAGGGAGTAGGGTGGGTTCCAAAAGTCACACCAAATCTGCAGGGTAAACAGATTAAGAAGCCTGTTGTCATGATCAGCGCCCTCGAGACCTGCATGTGGCCAGCTGCTCCAGCCATGACCATTGTAGCTGGACTTGGGCTGTGGCTCCATTACACCAGAGCTCCGGGACCAACCTCTTGGCAAGCAAAGAGCACAAGTGGAGTGCTCCCCTGGCCACCCTAGGGAAATGGCACCAGCCCCAGGGGTTCTCAGGGCACTATGAAAATTTGACTTCAGCTTCTGAACTCCCAGGAGAATCCCAGACAAAGCCCTTTTGAGAAGCCCCAGCAAGCACAGCATCAGCCAGCAGGGAAATGGGAGGAGGTGCCCAGAGCAAACTGCAGCAGTGCCGTACAGCCCCAGGATGAGTGTGGCTCTGCCAGCACTGCTCGGAGATGGGGAGTAGCCAACAACTGGGGGTTTGTGTGGTGGACATGCCCGGCCCCACTAAGACCAGGAGAAGTCAGTCCGTGTCCTGTCTGACGCGGGGCAGAGGTGCGCCTGCCTGCATGGCTCTGTCTGGCAGTGATGGGCTCAGCCATGGCAAGAGACTCCTGATAAGGGCTGGCCAGGCTAGTGAGGCCAGGAGGTCCTTGTACGCAGAGCTGTTGGCTGTGACACTGTGGTTCAGAGGCCAAACCGAGTTTGCATCCTGGACGCTGGCATTAAAATAATGACAAACCTTAGGACAAACATTAACAGGTCAATACTCTGGGGAAACAGTTCAGAACGATCAACCCCTTCTTACCAGTGGGGAAACTGAGGCACAGAGTGGTGAAGTGACTTGCCCAAGGCCATCCAGCAAGCCACTGGCAGAGCTAGGGCCTGATTTCCTATCACCCAGCACCTTGTGTCATCATCCTCATCAGCAGCCGTGCAAAGAGAGTGTAAATTCCTAATTGTATTTCTATTACAGAGTACTAAGCTGCTATGTAAGAGGATGGCCTGTTCCTTTAAGGGCTAGGAGGCCTGGCACTAGCCCGCCACGTGCAGTCAGCCTCATCTGTGCCATAATTAGCTACCTCCAAGCCTAAGGGGGCTGGACTGCTGGGGGTCAGGTGACAGCCTGAAATTCTGGGGCTTATCAAAGAGGCAAGAAAACTCAGCTGGGGGAAGGAAGCCCAGGGAGAAAGCTTGGCTCCTGTGAAGGGCTGGAAGGATTCCAGGGAAGGCTCCTGGGAGTCAGGGCTCTGGTCCAGAGAGGCATAAACGGAGTCCAGCAGGGACCAAGAATGGAGCCCAGAGGTGAGCCGAGAGGAGCTCAAGCAGGGCGGAAAACCCTTTTCTTTGTTTGGGTCTTTTGTCACCGCAGAAGCAGGTCTGAACTAGATGGGACTTAGCCAAAGTCGTGTGAGTCCTTGGGACTGAAGAAACAGAAAACCCTGGTGAGGGGAAACTGAGGCAGCACCACACAGTGCGCAGGGGATGCGGCAGGGCAGCCATGCGCTATGATGGACCCCAAACAAGATGAAGGCTGCGTTGTGCTGGGACACCGTAGAGACCCCTGCTAAGAGAGACCCTTCCCTGAATGGCTTAGACCAGGGGAGGGCAACTTTTCAGAAGCGGTGTGCCGTCTTCATTTATTCTCTCTAATTTACAGTTTCGCGTGCCAGTCATACATTTTAACGTTTTTAGAAGGTCTCTTTCTATAAGTCTATAATATATCATTAAACTATTGTTGTATGTAAAGTAAATAAAGTTTTTAAAATGTTTAAGAAGTTTCATTTAAAATTAAATTAAAATGCAGAGCCCCCCAGACCGGTGGCCAGGACCTGGGCAGTGTGAGTGCCACTGAAAATCAGTTTGCGTGCCGCCTTTGGCACCTGTGCTATAGGTTGCCTACCCCTGAACTAGACAAACAATAAGTGGGAGGGGAAACAGGCACTATCAGGCAGTGGCTGAGCCAGGAGTAGCACCTTGGACTCCTAGGTCCCATCCAGAGCTCTCCTGCTCTCATGAGGCTGAATAATATTTTACTGCCACCTTGCACTGGTGCCTGGGGACTGCAGGAGCTGTGGAATGAGGGAGAATCTGGCTTGGTATCTCCCCTTCTTGTTCTCTTGTTTGTGCTCAAAATTGTCCTCTCTTGCCACAGGAGGCAGGACAAGCAGCCATGGGTTCAAACTACAGCAGAGCAGATTTAGATTAAATCTCAGGAAAAACTCCCTACCTGTAAGAACAGTTGGCCAATGGAACAGACGCCCAGGGAGGTCGTGGAAGCTCCTTCCCTGGAAGTTTTCAAAAGGAGGCTGGAGCCATCTGTCTGAGATGGTTTAGACACAACAACTCCTGCATCTTAGTAGGGGTTAGACTAGATGATACTTGTGGGCCCTTCTGACCTGTGGTTCTACAATTCTATAATTCTCATGAATCCAGAGGTATCAAGCCACAAGAGGACGAATCCTACAAAGGAAACACACTATCAGCTATGAGACACCCCCAGGGCTAGGAGTTTAAGCTGCCTGTTAACTACAGCACTCTGCATGCTGCTCTGAAGCAGTGTTGGAGCATCTCTGCTTGCTCCCACTGAGCTGGGTGTCAGCGCAGCCTGACTTTGATGTCCGCTGTCCTCTGTGCTACCAGCAGTGCAATGCACACAGCATGGGAGTGCTACATTGAATCATAGAATCATAGAATCTCAGGGTTGGAAGGGACCTCAGGAGGTCATCTAGTCCAACTCCCTGCTCAAAGCAGGGCCAACACCAACTAAATCATCCCAGCCAGGGCTTTGTCACGCCGGGCCTTACAAACCTCTAAGGAAGAAGATTCCATCACCTCCTAGGTAACCCATCCCAGTGCTTCACCACCCTTCTAGTGAAATAGTGTTTCCTAATATCCAAAGTAGACCTCCCCCACTGCAACTTGAGACCATTACTCCTTATTCTGTCATCTGCTACCACTGAGAACAGCCAAGCTCCATCCTCTTTGGAACCCCCCTTCAGGTAGTTGAAGGCTGCTATCAAATCCCCCCTCACTCTTCTCTTCTGCAGACTAAATAACCCTCGTTCCCTCAGCCTCTCCTTGTAAGTCATGTGCCCCAGTCCCCTGATCATTTTTGTTGCCCTCTGCTGGAATCTCTCCAATTTGTCCACATCCCTTCTGTAGTGGGGGGACCAAAACTGGACACAAAACTCCAGGTGTAGCCTCACCAATGCCAAATATAGGGGAATAATCACTTCCCTTGATCTGCTGGCAATGCTCCTTCTAATACAGCCAAATATGCTGTTAGCCTTCTTGGCAACAAGGGCACACTGCTGACTCATATCGAGCTTCTTCTCCACTGTAATCCCCAGGTCCTTTTCTGCAGAACTGCTGCTTAGCACGTCGGTCCCCAGCCTTTAGCCGTCCATGGGATTCTTCCTTCCTAAGTGCAGGACTCTGCACTTGTCCTTGTTGAACCTCATCAGATTTCTTTTGGCCCAGTCCTCCAATTTGTCTAGGTCACTCTGGACCCTATCCCAACCCTCCAGCGTATCTACCTCTCCCTCCAGCTTAGTGTCATCTGTGAACTTGCTGAAGGTGCAATTCATCCCATCATCCAGATCATTAATAAAGATATTGAACAAAACCGGCCCCAGGACCGATCCCTGGGATACTCCACTTGATAGCAGCTGCCAACTAGACATCAAGCTGATTGAGCCCGACAATCTAGCCAGCTTTCTATCCACCCTATAGTCCATTCATCCAATCCATATCTTTTTAACTTGCTGGCAAGAATACTGTGGGAGACGATATCAAAAGCTTTGCTAAATTCAAGATATATCACATCCACCGCTTTCCCCATATCCACAGAGCCCATTGTCTCATCATAGAAGGCAATCAGATTGGTCAGGCATGACTTGCCCTTGGTGAATCCATGTTGACTGTTCCTGATCGCCTTCCTCTCCTCCAAGTGCTTCTAATGGATTCCTTGAGGACCTGCTCCATGATTTTGGTGGGGACTGAGGTGAGGCTGTAGTTCCCCAGCTTCTTTCTTCCCTTTTTAAAATATAGACACTAGATTTGCCTTTTTCCAGTCGTCTAGGACCTCCCTCGATCGCCACAAATTTTCAAACATAATGGCCAATGGCTCTGCAATCACATCAGCCAGTTCCCTCAGCACCTTTGGATTCTCTGTTGTAACTGAGATCAAAGTGTATATTATTTTTTATTACAAATATTTGCACTATAAAAATGATAAACAAAAGAAATAGTATTTTTCAATTCATCTCATTCAAGTACTGTAATGCAATCTCTTTGTCATGAAAGTGCAACTTATAAATGTAGATGTTTTTGTTACATAACTACACTCAGAAACAAAACAATATAGACCTTCAGAGCCTACAAGGCCACTCAGTCCTACTTCTTGTTCAGCCAATCACTCAGACAAAAGTTTGTTTACATTTATGGGAGATAATGCTGCCTGCTTCTTATTTACAATATCACCAGAAAGTGAGAACAGGCATTTGCATGGCACTTTTGTAGCCGGCATTGCAAGGTAGTTATGTGCCAGATATGCTAAACATTCATATGCCCCTTCATGCTTCGGCCACCAGTCCAGAGGACATGCTTCCATGCTGAGGACGCTTGTTAAAAAAAGAATGGGTTAATTAAATTTGTGACTGAACTCCTTGAGGGGAGAATTGTATGTCCCTGGCTCTATAGTACCTGCATTCTGCCATATATTTCATGTTATAGCAGTCTCGGATGATGACCCAGCACATGTTGTTCATTTTAAGAACACTTTCACTGCAGATTTGACAAAACACAAAGGAGGTACCAATGTGAGATTTCTAAAAATAGCGGCAGTGCTCGATCCAGGGTTTAAGAACCTGAAGTGTCTTCCAAAATCTGAGAGGGACAAGGTGCGGAGCATGCTTTAAGAAGTCTTAAAAGAGCAACACTCCAATGCAGAAACTACAGAACCGGAACCACCAAAAAAGAAAATCAACCTTCTGCTGGTGGCATCTGACTCAGATAATGAAAATGAACATGCGTCGGTCCACCCTGCTTTGGGTTGTTATTGAGCAGAACCTGCCATCAGCATGGATGCATGTCGTCTTCAATGGAGGTTGAAGCATGAAGGGACATGTGAATCTTTAGCACATCTGGCACATAAATTTCTTGTGATGCCAGCTACAACAGTGCCATAAGAATGCCTGTTCTCATGTTCAGGTGACATTGTAAACAAGAAGCAGGTAGCATTATCTCCTGCACCATGTAAACAAACTTGTTTGAGTGATTGGCTCAACAAGAAGTAGGACTGAGTGGACTTATAGGCTCTAAAATTTTACATTGTTTTATTTTTGAATGCAGGTTTTTTTGTACATAATTCTACATTTATAAGTTCAACTTTCATGATGAAGAGATTGCACTACAATACTTGCATTAGGTGAATTGAAAAATACTATTTCTTTTGTCTTTTTACAGTGCAAGTACTCGTAATAGAAATAAATATAAAGTAAGCACTGTACACTTTGTATTCTGTGTTGTAACTGAAATCAATGTATTTGAAAATGTAGAAAACATCCCAAAATATTTAAATAAATGGAATTCTGTTATTGTGTAACAGTGTGATCAATTGCGCGTTTTATCGCAAATAATTTTTTTAATCACACAATTAATTGTGTTTAATTTTTTTAATCACTCGACAGCCCTAGTGGAAATGCTGCAGATGGGCCTGGGAGGATAACAGCATAACAGAGCCAGGGCGGGGCATGCACATGGTGTGCGAGTGCTGCGCTGCTTCTTCTGAGTGGCTGCAGCTAGAGTTCAGAGCCCGCTGCCTTTGGAACAGAACAGCCCCTGAATTAGTAATGAGCCAGCGCAGCTGATGGGCAGAGTGTTAAAAAACCCAAACAAATTGAGTGTGCAGACTCAGTAACCCCTAATGAGGGCCCAGCTGGAATTTATCCCCCAGACAAACGGAAATCAAAGCAGAAAAATCAACTCTTCTTCTCTCAGGATATTCAGGGGGTTTTGGAGTGTTTTAAAATGTGGCCTCCTGCTGCCATTTCAAAGCGTTTATATCTTTCTTGCTTGTGCTCAAGCATGCTTGTGTCTGAGACTGTCCACTTGGATCAATCTCGGCTCCATGCTTCCGCAGAGTGGCCCAGTGGTTAGACACTAGCTTAGGATTTAGGAGACTGAGGGCATGTCTACACTACCTGCCGGATTGGCGGGCAATGATTGATCCACGATCGCTCAGCCGTCGACTCCGGAACTCCACTGTGGCAAGAGGCGGAAGTGAAGTTGATGGAGGAGCAGCAGCGGTCGACTTGCCGCTGTCCTCACGGCCAGGTACATTGACCTAAGATACGCCAACTTCAGCTATGCTATTCGCGTAGCTGAAGTTGCGTATCTTAGGTCGACCCGCCCCCCTCACCCCAGTGTAGACCTAGCCTAAGCTTCATTTCCTGCTCTGCCACAGACTTCCTGTGTGACCTTGCACAAATGACTTCGCCTCTGTCCATAACATGGGCGTAATAGCTCTGCAGTACTGCCTAAAGGGTCCGTGAGGGAAAATACAGCAAAGACTGTGAGGTGCTCAGACACTACAGTAATGGGGCTATAAGAGGGCACTAGACTGTCAACAAAGTGCTTTGAGATCTTTGGGTGAAACATGCTAGAGAAAACAGAGAGGATGGTTAATAAGTACAGTCCCCAGCAAAGTTCTGTAGGGAGCAAGGTTCAGAGATTCCAAGGCCAGAAGGGACCTCTGTGATCATCTAGTCTGACCTCCTGTATCACATAGGGCAGAGAACAGCCCCACCACAATTCCTGTTAGCACTGCCAGAGCTGATCGCTCTGTAGCACTGAGAGATTACTCCTCGCTCACCCCTTGGGAGCTGGGTAAGTATCATTATCACCATTTTACAGATGGGGAACTGAAGTATGGAGAGAGGAAGAGATTTGCCCAGTGCAGGATTTGTGTGCTGCTAGGCAGGGCCGGTGCAACCATTTAGGCGACCTAGGAGGCTGGGATTTGGGGGGCGCCATGTTCTTTGGCAGCGACCGTGGCGGCCGGATCTTCGGCTACCCCGGTTGCTGCCGGCATTTAGGCGGAGGGAGCTGGGGCAGGGGAGCGTGGGGAGGGCCGTCTGCAGCAAGTAAGGGGGGGCAGGGGCGACACGCAGGGGAACCCCCCGCCCCAGCTCACCCCTGCCCCACCTCCTCCCTGAGTGTGCCATGGCTGCTTCACTTCTCCCGCCTCCCAGGCGTGCAGCGCCAATCAGCTTAGGTGTCGCAAGCCTGGGAGGTGAGAGAAGTGAAGCAGCGACAGCGTGCTCGGAGTGCTCGTGCTCGGAGCAGGGGTGAGCTGGGGTGGGGGGGTGCCTCAGGGCAGAGGGTGGGGAGCTGCCACAAGAGGGGCACCTCAGGGCGGAGGTGGGGAGCTGCTACTGGGAGGGGGGTGCCTCAGGGTGGGGGTGCGGAGAGGGGGGAGGGCGCAAGGTGGAAGTTTCGCTGAGGGCGTGAAACATCCTTGCACCTGCCCTGCTGCTAGGCCATGCCCTTACCCCTAAGGATGCGGTATCTGAATTCCAGGCACTCAGCACTCATCACAGATCTCCTGTCATGCAGCGAGTCATGAATGGGCAAGTTAATGCCAAACCATTTACCTGCAGCTTGGTGCAGGATTTCTACCAGGGCTCTCTGATGAGTCTCTGAGGCTTGTACCAGGTCTCTCAGCGCTTGACTCTGCAGTTCTGGGAAACCCGTTTGATGCAGAGTTGGTGGGAGGGGGCATGGAGCACAGGAAAGCTTCTTGTAGTGATGTTGTCAGAACCCAGCGCGAAAGCTCTCCCCATTGTGCTCGTGGCCGAGGCAGCCGCATTGTGCGTGTGTTTCTGCAGAGTGAATTCTTAAGCACGTCTTCCCAGGCGCGTGCCGCTTGCTTGCAGAGCCCGTGCATAATTTATAGAGATGCTGGTAGGCTGTTCTTCCCCCCTATCTCCTTTGTAAAGGTCTGGTACAAGTAGCTCATATTCCCAGAGCCAAGGCGTAAAAAATCCACGGCCTCCACCTGCCCTGTGGATTATTTTTCACTGTCTGGTGGCTGTCGTCACGACAACAGCTTAGGTGAATTGGAATATATGGCACCTCTGTGACTTAATAAAGTTTTACAGATTGGGCATAGGAAAGGAAGCACTGCTTTTGATTTAGCTGGCTTTGCCTGTCTTCCCCCCACCCACCTCTCTCTCCCTGTGTGTGACACATGCTCACTCTCTCTCTGGATGGAGTCCAGGATCCCGGCGACTGAGAGCATTGTAAGGCGCTGTACACGTGAGCATTTCTCCTGCAACTGCAAGTTTCTTAAATCACATCCACCGTGGTTCACCCACCCAGCAGCGTATATATGATCCCCTATAGCTGTTACGGGTTGGGTTACCCTAGTTACAGGTCAGATGTAAATGTTGCCTTTGCCTTACAGAAATGTGAAGAAGCCATTGTAAAGAAGTGGCTGAAGCATTAGCACATGGAAAAGCCAGAACAGAAGGGGAATCTTGTCGCCTCAGGGGTTTCATATGCAGTGGTGAGGGCGTGGATTGGTGGAACTGTTTTTTCTCCATGTGTGGGAGAGAGACACAGCATAAAGGGAGAGACACAGAAAGACAGAAGGAGAAAGAAAGCCAAACAGCCACCGCCTGGAAGCCTGGTGTGCGGCCCTGGGAGAAACCTAGAGAGAAGCATTGGATTGGGGTGCCGGTGTGGACATCTGAGCAAGGACTCTCTCTCCTGTGGTTAGGGGAACAAGACTTGGCACATTCTTATCAAAGAAACAAAATTACCTCAAAAGAAAAACCTGACTCTTCTTCCCAATTTCTCCTTCTAACTGGAACAACCTGCAAGACCCCACATATTTGGCTATCTGTTTGGGTCAAAAGGGGGAACATTATTATGGGAGAATTTCAGCTTTCATTAAAGCTTGGAAGGAAAGTTCTAGCCTGCCTGGTTGCAGAGAAAAGTTTTAAGAGTTGACCCCTAATGAATATAAGAATGGCCATACTGGGTCATACCAAAGGTCCATCTAGCCCAATATCCTGTCTTCTGACAGCGGCCAATGCCAGGTGCCCTGGGGGAATGAACAGAACAGGGCAATTTATCAAGTGATCCATCTCCTGTCATTGAGTTCCGACATGAGAGAGAGGTTTAGGGACACCCACAGCATGGGGTTCATAGAATCATAGACTTTAAGGTCAGAAGGGACCATTATGATCATCTAGTCTGACCTTCTGCACAACGCAGGCCACAGAATCTCACCCACTCACTCCTATATCAAACCTGTGTCTGAGCCATTGAAGTCCTCAAATCATGGTTTAAAGACTTCAAGATGCAGAGAATCTTCCAGCAAATGACCCATGCCCCATGCTGCAGAGGAAGGCGAAAAATCCCCAGGGCTCTGCCAATCTGCCCTGGAGGAAAATTCCTTCCTGACCCCAAATATGGCGATCAGCTAAACTCTGAGCATGTGGGCAAGACTCACCA
This sequence comes from Gopherus flavomarginatus, assembly GCF_025201925.1. Lineage (NCBI taxonomy): Eukaryota > Metazoa > Chordata > Testudines > Testudinidae > Gopherus > Gopherus flavomarginatus. Next base: position 2,152,727 of record NC_066631.1, read on the forward strand.
GTCAGACACCCAGGAAACAATTCTCTGTAATAACTCAGATCCCACCCCATCTAACATCCCATCACAGGCCATTGGGCATATTTACCACTAATAGTCAAAGACCAAATAATTGCCAAAATTAGGCTATCCCATCATACTATCCCCCCAAAAAACTTATCAAGCTTAGTCTTGAAGCCAGATATGTCTTTTGCCCCCACTGCTCCCCTTGGAAGGCTGTTCCAGAACTTCACTCCTCTAATGGTTAGAAACCTTTGTCTAATTTCAAGTCTAAACTTCCTGATGGTCAGTTTATATCCATTTGTTCTTGTGTCCACATTGGTACTGAGCTTAAATAATTCCTCTCCCTCCCTGGTATTTATCCCTCTGATATATTTATAGAGAGCAATCATATCTCCCCTCAGTCTTCTTTTAGTTAGGCTAACAAGCCAAGCTCTTTGAGTCTGTCCTTTCATAAGACAGTAAAAAGTCCTGTGGCACTTTATAGACTAACAGACATATTGGAGCATGAGCTTTCATGGGTGAATGTATATGCATCCGACAAAGTGGGTATTGTGACAAAGTTCCTCCTTTACCTTGGTGTGTCCTGCGCTTATTGGCGGATTTGCTCACCTCAGTGATCTTCCCCTCTGGTGGAACCCACAGTCTGGGTCAACTCCTCCTGTGTCTGATCAGGAGTTGGGAGGTTTGGGGGGAACCCGGGCCCGCCCTCTACTCCGGGTTCCAGGCCAGGCCCCTGTGGATCGCAGCTGTCTATAGTGCCTCCTGTAACAGCTGCATGATGGCTACAGCTCCCTGGGCTACTTCCCCATGGCCTCCTCCAAACACCTTCTTTATCCTTACCACAGGACCTTCCTCCTGGTGTCTGATAATGCTGGATTGTCTGATAATTCCTCAATCCTCCAGCAGCACACCCTCTCACTCTCAGCTCCTTGCACCTCTTGCTCCCAGCTCCTCACACGCGCTTCCTCTCCTCTGGCTCCTCCCCGCCTGACTGGAGTGAGCTCCTTTTTAAACCCAGGTGCTCTGATTAGCCTGCCTTGTTTGGCTGCAGGTGTTCTAATCAATGTAGCTATCTCCACTGCCTTCTAGAAAGATCTTAATTGGCCCCAGGTGCCTTGATTAACCTGGAGCAACTGCCATTTGGTTACCATGGTACTAGGGATTTGTTTAGCCTGGAACTAACATACCTCAGTATTTTACTGTAGCCATCTGGCCTTGCCCCATCACAGTATTCACCCACAAAAGCTCATGTTCCAATACGTCTGTTAGTCTTTAAGGTGCCACAGGACTCTTTGCTGCTTTTAGAGATCCAGACTAACACGGCTACCCCTCTGATACTTTCATAAGACAGGTTCTCCATTCCTCCCTTCTCTGTACCTGTTCCAGTTTGAATTCATCCTTCTTAGACATATGAGACCAGAACTGCACACAGTATTCCAGATGAGGTCTCACCAGTGCCTTGTATAATGGTACTAACACCTCCTTATCTTTGCTGGAAATACCTCGCCTGATGCATCCTAAAACTGCATTAGCTTTTTTAATGGCCATATCACATTGGCCACTCATAGTCATCCTGTGATCAACCAATACTCTGAGGTCCTTCTCCTCCTCCATTACTTTCAGCTGATGAGTCCCCAGTTTATAACAATAATTCTTGTTATTAATCTCTAAATGCATGACCTTGCACTTTTCACTATTAAATTTCATCCTATTACTATTACTCCAGTTTACAAGGTCTTCCAGATCTTCCTGTACTATATCCCAGTCCTTCCCTGTATTGGCAATACCTCCTGTATTGGCAATACCTCCTAGCTTTGTGTTATCCGCAAACTTTATTAGCACATTCCCACTTTTTGTGCCAAGGTCAGTAATAAAAAGATTGGTCCCAAAACTGATCCCTGAGGAACTCCACTAGTAACCTCCCTGACAATTCGCCTTTCAGTATGACCCATTGTAGTCTCCCCTTTAACCAGTTCCTTATCCACCTTTCAATTTTCATATTGATCCCCATCTTTTCCAATTTAGCTAATAATTCCCCATGTGGAACCGTGTCAAATGCCTTACTGAAATGGAGGTAAATTAGATCCACTGCGTTTCCTTTGTCTAAAAAATCTGTTACCTTCTCAAAGAAGGAGATCAGGTTGGTTTGGCACGATCTACCTTTTGTAAAACCATGTTGTATTTTGTCCCAATTACCACTGACCTCAATGTCCATAACTGCTTTCTCTTTCAAAAATTTTTCTAAGACCTTGCGTACTACAGATGTCAAACTAACAGGCCTGTAGTTGCCTGAATCACTTTTCCCCACTTTGTTAAAGATAGGGACTATGTTAACAATTCTCCAGTCATACGGTACAACCCCTGAGTTTACAGATTCATTAAGAATTCTTGCTAATAGGTTTGTAATTTCATGTGCCAGTTCCTTTAATATTCTTGGATGAAGATTATCTGGGCCCCCTGATTTTGTCCCATTAAGCTGTTCAAGTTTGGCTTCTGCCTTGGATGTGGTAATATTTACCTCCATATCCTCATTCCCGTTTGTCATCCTACTATTATCCCTAAACTCCTCATTAGCCTCATTAAAGACCTGGCCATCTTGGCTGATAGCCACTGATGTACCTGACCTCCAGGAATGTATTTAATTCTATTTTTGAACCCAGTTATACTTTTGGCCTTCACAACATCCCCTTGCAATGAGTTTCACAGGTTGACTGTGCATTGTGTGAGGAAGTACTTCCTTTTATTTTAAACCTGGTGTCTATTAATTTCATTGGGTAACCCCTGGTTCTTGTGTTATGTGAAGGGGTAAATAAACTTCCCTATTCATGTTCTCCAAACCAGTCATGATTTCAAAGACCTCTATCATATCCCCTCTTAGTTGTCGCTCTCTTTTCCAAGCTGAACAGTCTCAGTCTTTTTCATCTCTCCTCGTATTTTCTAATGTCTCCTAACATTCTGTTAGCTTTTTGGACTGTCACTGCACATTGAGTGGATGTTTTCAGAAAACGATGCACAATGACTGTAAAATATCTTCTTCCGTGTTAACAGCTAATTTAGACCCCAGCATTTTATACGTATAGTTGGGATTATGTTTTCCAATGTACATCACTTTGCATTTATCAAAATTGAATTTCATCTGCCATTTTGAGGTCCCTTTGTAACGCTTCGCAGTCTGCTTTGGACTTAACTATTTTTAGTAATTTTATATTGTCAGCAAATTTTGCCACTCAGTGTTTACTCCTTTTTCCAGATTACTTATGAATATGTTGAACAGCGCTGGTCCCAGTACAGACCCTTGGGAGACACCGCTATTTACCTCTCTACACTGTGAAAATTGACCTTTATTCCTACCCTTTGTTTCCTATCTTTTAACCAGTCACTGAACCATGAGGGACCCTTCCCTCTTATTCCATGACATCTTATTTTGCTTGAGAGCCTTTGGTGAGGGACCTTGTCAAAGGCTGTCTGAAAGTCAAAGTACACTATATCCACTGGACCAACCCTGTCCACATGTTTGCTGACCTCCTAAAAGAATTCTAATACATTTGTGAGGCATGAGGTCCCTTTACAAAGACCGTGTTGACTCTTCCTCAACATATCGTGTTCATCTATGGCTTGAACAGCCCTAGAAGGTCAATAAAAAGAGCTCAACAATGGTTATTTTTAAAGTGCTCATGACTTTTAAGCCAATTTCATGGTTATTTTGGGGCCGGACTCATGAGTTTTGGAAGGCTGGGCCTGAGGACCCTGAAGATGTCTGCACTTGCAGGGAAGTCTTGTGTGTAGCAATGGTTGGAAGGTGTCCAATACATGGCATGGTGGAACTCTTTTATTGCCTCTGTACTACTGCTTATCCTCTAACTCACTTGTTGCCCTGCCCTCATTAGGCCCACCCTGGGTGCACCTCACTCCTCACCAGCGGAGCTGAATCACTTAAAGGGGCAGTTCCCTGTGACAAGTGATGCCACTGCAGCTCTGGGGTAAGCTTCGGGCAGATCTCTAGGGAAGTGGACTTTGTCATTCCACGTCAGCACCATGCTCCTTTCCCACTAGTCAGCACTGATTTCCTAAGTCCAGAAATGGTGCTCAGTGGAATTACAATGCTCCAGGAAGGATTTATCCATCAGTAGCAGCTCAATTTCCTCCTCCTTCTCTGTTTAAATTGGTTGTCTTCCAAAGTCACCTGGTTGCATGATCACAAGTACATTTGCAGCCACCTCTATGAATTAATGAGTCCCAGGACCACGGCATGCATCTGTGTTCTTTCCATGCTGGCTGACACCAGTTTGAAAATGGCACTGGCTTGCAAAAGACAGATGAATCCTGGGATCTGAGGAGAGGAATCATGGGAGTTTGCTATTGTGACCCCTGAATCTCAGAATTCCACTGGATTCCAGCAGGTATCCCATAACACACTGCAAGAAAAATCCCAGAATGCAAAGCGTGCAGCAGTGAGACAAAGCACCATGGGATACTTGCCCAGAATGCTGAAATAGTCAGTGCTGTGTGTATGGCTGATCCAGAGGGAAGTAGATAATAGCCAGCCATGTGGATGTAACTATTTTGGAATAGTTATCTACAAGAATTAGTGCGCATAGCCCTGTGCCACCCACTCCTCACTGCAAACAAGCCCTAAGTACTGAGATGTTGCTGGGCAGATGGTCCCAGGCTGAACTGCTGGCACATCCACAATACATTCCTGTATTGACTATGGCACAGTGAAGGGGTGGGAAGCTCACATTCTCAGTGTCAAAGAGGCATGACATGCAGGCATATGTATGTCTTGGGACTGGCTGGAGGCTGGATGCGGATAGAAGGGCAGAGTTGAGGTTGTCTGGGTGACCGCTCATTAAACAGTGTAACTTCAATGTTGCATTTGTTTCTTGTATTTGTTTTTAAATTGGGATGTGCTAAGAAAAGTTCACCGCCCCTAAATTGCTAAAATGTAACCCTTCTGCCCCTCTAGTTGGCAGCAACAAGGGCCGGGTTCAGTATCCAGGGGTTCCGTTTCAGTAACACAATGCATAACCGGCTCGAGCCCCCACCCAGTGACCTGGGACACTCACATACCACACCCCCCTGGGCGCCTCTAGGAGGCAATACTTCCCCTCTCGCAAGCACGGAGTCTGAGTGTAGCAAAATCTTTTTTAATAAAGGAAGGAATCAATGCGGCATCCCATTGGAGAAACACCACAAACAGGGTTATAACACAAACCATAAACAAAAACCCACCTCCAAGTACGTTTGGCACTGTCCTTTTTCCGCTTAGGGTTTTAAGTCCAATCACCCCAAAGTCCAACAACCCAAAAGTCTCTGGTCAATGCCACCCCAGAGTTCGAGAGTCTATCTGTAGAGGTCCCTCCCCCCAGCCTGGGTAGAAAGGGGCACCTTACGTGGTCCAGGGCCAACTGCCCTGCCTCTCCGTGGGTTCTGCTTCCGCCTTCTCCACGAACTGCTCCGCTTCACCAGCCGCTCCACTCTGCTCCTCCAGCCGTCCTCAGGAACTGCTCCGCTCCACCAGCTGCTCTGCTCAATGAGCTGCTCTGCAAAACTGCTCGGCTCCGCTCACTCTGTGGGCCGCTCCACCCGTCCCACAGCTACTCCGCTCTGCCAGCCGCTCTGCTGCCACCAGCTGTCCCGTGATCCACTCCTGCCGTCCCCGCAACTGCTCCACTCCACCAGCTGCTCTGCTCCACAGCATATCTTCAGGCTCCCCCACTAGCTAGCACAATGCTCAGTGCTCTCAGCTCAGTCATTTCAGCTTTTTTGTGATTTCAATTCTTAGTGATCTCAGCTCTTAGTGGGGGAGCCCCAGTGCTAGTGCCCCATTAGCCCAAAGTGCGTTCAGCTCAGTAACCTGTATTTAGATTCTTGAGGGAATAAAAAAATCAACTCTGACATTCCACAGTGGAGAGAGGAGGGGGTGCAACTGGTGCTTCTGGCTCCACAAGGAGCCTGCACCACCAGGCACAGATAACTGTCCCCAACCTCTCTACTTCACTGGGTTTTGGAACCCATGTCCCTTGTCTAGCAAGTACCACCCAACTGAGGGTGAGTCATTTGTCACCAAGCAGTCCCACCGCTCAGCAGTCTGGGATAGGGTAGGCGTGTCTATGCAAATAAACTCTCTGACATTCTTTCCACCAGATGTCAGGGTAGAGCTTATCCTGACTCTGCTTACAGCTGATATATCGTTACAGTCAAGTTCAGATTCCCCAGGCTTTTTAGGGTGGCTCAGTGACAGCTGGCTTGGAACAGCCTAGTTCTGGCCACTGTTACAGCTCGAGCTGTCCAGCCAGGCAAACCCTAGGTCTGCGTCAGCCCCTCTCATAAAGCCTTGACTCCATATTATAATCTCAGCCATTTTTGTCTGTGCTGCGTCCCCTGGATTGGGACTGGTGGTGACAGTCTTCCATGCCCTGCTGTTGTTCACTCTCTTCATATGCAGCCTGGAACCCGCTCCCCATCCCTCCTAACGTTATGGTGTTCATAAATTATGTGGGGAGCTTCGTGAGTAGTAAAATTAGCCAGACCCCTTGGAGTTTCTGTTGCCCTGGGTGGCCTTCACTTTGGGTTTGGGGAAGAGCACAGCAGCCCTGATGCCGCATGAGCAAATCCCAAGTAATTAAATCCAGCCACCTCCTTGGCACAAACACCTTTCAGGGCCACTAGGATCAAACAAGCCCAGAGTTGCTAGGCTATGTGGTTGGTTGAATTACTCCTCTTTACTATTAGTACTGTATCTCTGAAACATCTTGTCAGAACCACTGTAAATTTGGCAAAGGAATGCTTCTTCGGCCAAACCACAGCCCCACCAGGTCTGAAGTGTGTAACTTTTGGGAAGAGTTGAGAGGGGGCGAGGTGGAATGCAAATGCAGGGTTAGGCTAGGAACTTGACTGCTTAACTCGGAAGAGACCAGCGTTGCCCCATAGCTATATCTCAGTCCCAGCCCCTGCAACTCATTAACCTCTCATTACACTGTCATCCTCCCCCAAGGCTGAATGGTTCGTAACTTAGAACCACACTTGAAAGGTAGGAAAAACAATAACACCTCTAAGAAGATTTTCCTCAGATGTCTGCCGAATGAAATATGACAAAGGATAAATAAATCTGTGGGAGGACGCAGGGCACAGAGGTGCCTGGGAACTGATTTTAATTAAAAAATGTTTTTCTTGTAAAATCTGGCATGATCTCTCCCCATAAAGCACAATCGGGGGGAAGTGGATAAGCAGGATAAAGCTGTACATACATCTGAGGGCTCCGAAGACATCCAAGCTATTGATATGTGCATATAGCCTTAGAGCTCTGAGTTACCTGTAGCATCCTATAAATTACTGGCTTTTATAGCCTTGTATTTTACTGCGTGGTGTCTGGAGACGTAATGACACAATGTATCATCGCCAGCGGTTATGGGCTAACTTGTAAAAAGGGCACTGAAAGAATTTGCCTGATTGGCTGGGAAAGCTCTGAATGTGCGAGTCAAGAGCAGGCCGTCGTCATGCTTGAGTGAGGTGCCTGACCTGGGGAGCACTGGGGGGTGAAGCAGCAAGCGAGGGGGGCAGCTGGATGTGCACATCGGGCAGGCTCTCCCCATTGTCTCCAGCTGCCAGACTGGATCAGCAAGCAGTTACAAATCAACCGGGCCTTTTCCCAAGGTTACTTTCCCATGGAAGCGATTGCTATGGTTGCCATGGCAGTACTGGGAGGGGGTTGTAGTCCACATCAATGCTAAAGGGCGAGCAGGTGTCCATGGGACAATCTCCACGGATTCAGTCACATTGTGACAAAGTCTGAGATCCCCTGGTCTCCATCCATGATGCCCAGAAAAGTCAAATACGTGGCTGCAGCCGGATCATCTTGTGCTGTGATGCCACGACCACGAGGTCTCGAAAGCTAGGCCAGACTGGTCTGTGTTAGTGCCCCCAAGGCGCAGGGCTGCTGCCTCAGCAGTGGTGCTTTTCCTTCTAGCTCAGTCCTGAAGCAAAGCCTCAGGGTGTTGCTAGGGGGCGCCGTGCTGCAGGAGATGTACTTTTGCCTGGGATGTATTTACCAAGGCAAATTGCAGTTTTCAAAGATCCCTGGTTTTTTGTAAGAAAAATGAATGTAACTCTTGAATTTCAGCTTCGACAATTCACACTTCTCCATCAAACCCCCTCCCCTACATTGTCGTGTAGTGTTGTATGTGCTATAAAGCAGCGGGTATGTCCCACCCCAGAGACAGCTGCCGATCAGTGCTGGAGGACTGTAAATCAGTTTGCAAAGTGCTTTGGGATCCTTCAGGATGCAGCATTATGCGTAAATGTGAGATCATAATTAAAAGAGGACAAAATGGCAGGGTTTAAATGAAAGGATTGGTTTCAAATGGGACTACTTGGGCTTATGGATTTTAGGAGAGATTTTGGAACAAGCCTTTTCACTGATCAGAGAATGGCCAAGGTGATAAGCAAACATTCTTATGTTTCCAGGGCTGGACTGAGCTGGTACCTGGTGAGATGTGTCACACCAGCACTTCTCTATGGCACCATCGCTGTATGGAGAATATCAGCGTGACCCTAAGAACCCCTCAGTGCTCACTGGCAAAGGGCTGCGGTTCTATATCAGTAACTCCAGACATGCCTGATGAACTCACTACACATAGCAGACCACTTTCAGGGTATTTAGCCACCAAGAATAGCATGTAAGATCTTAACTGAAAGCCAGGATCACACTGGTCATTAATATCATTGTGAACTGCACATACGTGATGGGGTATGCAAACCCCACCCTGGGCAACAAGGGGTTAAGGAATTACAGTGGGCCCAGCCAGCCCCGCCCCACCAGTAGGAAATGCTCCAGCTGGAGGAGGAGCAGCTGATTTGGGGGCTGCCCAGGGAGAGGGCAGACCTGCCCCCTGAAGCTCCAGCAGAGGAGAGCAGAGGGATGGCAGAAATCTCTCCCTCCGAAGGGAAGGGAGGACCTGCCACAGGGACAGCCCGAGAGGGAAGCATTCCCCTCTCCTCCTCCTATGGACTCTGGACTGCGGCAATCCCCTCTATTTCCTTGGGTTGGACTCCTCCAGCCAGGGAAAGCCCTTGGACTGAGCTGGCCCACAGTTTTCACCAGACACTGCATGCCACCACCAGAGGATGTCCTGTGGTGGGCAGACAGCATTCACGCTGCCTTAACCTGGAGGGTGAACTGGGACAATCGCAGGGGAAGATAGGATGTGGCTCAGGGAGGGCAGCCTTAAGCCATCTGAGATATCAGATAGTGGGGGCCCTGGGTTAGAGACTGGTAGAGGGACAGGGCCCAGGCTCCCTACCAACCGCTCCCCTGCAGGTCAGGGGCCTTAGCCTTGACCACTAGGAGACCCTGCCCCACCAACCAATCTCCAAGTGAGGACCATCACAATGTTTAAGTACCATGTAAGAGGTAGGTGTGTGTATGAACACTGAAAATATGTTCCTAAGAAAGCCCAGATCAAGGCAGTGTTGCCAAACAGGTTTCTATTAGACAATGGATGTATATTCACCTGTCTGCCTCAGCTCATCTGCAAATTAAGCATCATAAACTAGCATAACAGACCTGCATTTGCATACAAAGCTAAGGATGTGAAGTCAGTACAGCAGGGAGTAAACACAGAGGGGTATCCTGAGTCTGGGGTTAAAACAATGATTATGGGGGACAGAGCCGTAACTAGCTATTTTTGCGCCCGAGGCAAGAATATAAAATTGCGCCTTCCCCCTCCATATAATTCCATAGTAGTTACTTTGTAAAAAAAGAAAAATACATAAATAACAAGAATAATAATGATAATAGAACATTTATTTATTTTAATGATACGATCTGCGAACAAAATCAGCTAATGCATATAAGGTGTGCATCATAGTGCATCATGAACTATGGGGGTCAGGTTCAGGGACTCACAGCCCAGCGCAGGGGTCGGCGTTGGGGCTCACAGCCGCACTTCTGGGTCAGGGCTTGTAGCCCCACAGCTCCACACAGGGGTCGGAGCTCACAGCCAACCATCGCAGTCAGGGCTCACAGCCCAGCGCAGAGGTCAAGGTCAGGGCTCACAGTCCGGTGCAGGGGTCAGGGTCAGGGTCAGAGTTGGGGCTCACAGTCCGGTGCAGGGGTTGGGGTCGGGGCTCACAGTCCGGTGCAGGGGTCAGGGTTGGGGCTCACAGTCTGGCGCAGGGGTCGGTGTCGGGGCTCACAGTCTGGCACAGGGGTTGGGGTCAGGGATCACAGTCTGGTGCAGGGGTCGGGTCGGGGCTCACAGTCCAGCGCAGGGGTCGGGGTTGGGGCTCACAGTCCGGCGCAGGGGTCGGGGTCGGGGTTCACAGCCACATGTCCCTGTCGGGGTTGGTGCTCACAGCCCAGCACAGTGGTTGGGGCTTGTAGCCCTGCAGCTCCACACAGGGGTCAGGGTCGGGGCACACAGTCCAGCGCAGGGGTCGGGGTCGGGGCTCACAGTCTGGCTCAGGGGTCGGGGTCGGGGCTCACAGCCTGGCGCAGGGGTCGGGGTTGGGGCTCACAGTCTGGCGCAGGGGTCAGGGCTCACAGTCTGGCGCAGGGGTCGGGGTCGGGGCTCACAGTCCAGCGCAGGGGTCGGGGTCGGGGCTCACAGTCCGGCGCAGTGGTCGGGGCTTGTAGCTCTGCAGCTCCACACAGGGGTCGGGGTTGGGGCTCACAGTCCGGTGCAGGGGTTGGGGTCGGGGCTCACAGTCCGGCGCAGGGGTCGGGGTCGGGGCTCACAGTCCGGCGCAGCGGTCGGGGCTCATAGCCCCGCAGCTCCACACAGGGGTCGGGGTTGGGGCTCACAGCCAAGCATTGCGGTCGGGGCTCACAGCCTGGCACAGGGATTGGGGCTTGCTACCCCCCACATAACTGGGTCTCGACTGCCCCATTTGAGGACCAATGCTTTATAATTACCGTAGGGTGTATTCTATTTATTTTCCATTTACATTGTACATTTGTCATGATGCAATGTGCATATTATGTGATTATAATTTTTAATAAAAAAAAAGAATTTAAAAACTTAATTTGTCTTTTTCTGCACTCCTCAGCTTTGCGAGCCCGAGGCAAGTACCTCAGTCACCTCGCCCTTGTTACGGCGCTGGTGGAGGGCGCTAAGGAGGAAGCTAAAGGACACTCTCTTCTCCTTCGCTGAGGAAGCAAAAGGACAGCATTTTTGCATTAATGAAAGAGGGATCCCAGCCACGCTGGTGGAGCCGTTGGAAGATTGAGATAAACTACTGTAGACAAGGGTTTTAGTGTGTTAAGTTTAGACCCTGGGAAGCATGCTTTAGTTTTGTTTTATCTGTAACCTTTCTGTTACCATGATCCTTACTCATTAGTTCTTAAATCTCAGCTTTGCATAATAAATGTATGATTGTTTTCACTATAACTTATGAACAGCCAGACTGGGTCAGACCAAGGGTCCATCCAGCCCAGTATCCTGTCTTCTGACAGTGGCCAGTGCCAGGTGCCCCAGAGGGAATGAACAGAACAGGGCAATCATTGAGTGATCCATCCCCTGTCATCCAGTCCCAGCATCTGGCAGTCACAGTCTTGGCCAGGGACACCTAGAGCATGAGGTTATATCCTTGACCATTTTGACGAATAGTTATGATGGACCTATCCTCTATGAACTTGTGTAATTAGTGTTTGAACTCAGTTATCGTTTTGGCCTTCACGACATCCTCTGGCAATGAGTTCCACAGGTTGACTGCATGTTGTGTGAAGAAGTACTTCCTTATGCATGGTTTAAACCTGCTGCCTGTTAATTTCATTGAGTGACCCCTGGTTCTTGTGTTATGGGAAGGAGTAAACAGCACTTCCTTATTCACTTTCTCCACAACATTCATGATTTTATAGACCTCGACCATATCTCCCCATAGTTGTTTATTTTCCAAGCTGAACAGTCCCAGTCTTTTTAATCTCTCCTCATACAGAAGCTGTTCCAAACCCCTAATCATTTGTGTTGCCCTTCTCTGTATTTTCTCCAATGCTAATATAGCTTTTTTTGACATGGGCAGCCAGAACGGCATGTAGTGTCAAGGGATGGGCATACCATGAATTTATATAGTGGCATTATGATATTTTCTGTCTTAGTATCTATCCCTTTCCTAATGGCGCCAACATTCTGTTCGCTTTTTCAACGGCCACTTCACATTGTGGGTAGTTCTCTGAAAACATCCGCTCAATGACTCCACAATCTCTTTCTTGAGTGGTAACAGCTGACTTAGATCCCATCATTTTATATGTTCAGTTGGGATTATGTTTTCCAATGTGCATTACTTTGCGTTTATCAATATTGAATTTCATTTGCCATTTTGTTGCCCAGTCACCCAGTTTTCTGAGATCCCTTTGTAGCTCTTTGAAATCAGCTTTGAACTTAACATCTTGAGTAGTTTTGTTTCATCTGCAAATTTTCCCACCTTGCTGTTCACTCCCATCCCTGATGATTTATGACAACATCTCAGTGCTGTAATGTTATACAGGAGCTGATCCCCATTTGAATCCAACAAGCTAGTTTGTACACTGTGGACAGGAAACCTGTAGCCAACGGCAGGGGCTGGCTATCGCAGGGGAATGCTTCAAAAGGAAGCCGGGACTGGAGTGCGCCTATTGTTAACCTGCAGGACAAAGTAAGGGCTGGCATAGCCCTGGGGAGATTGTTTGGGTGACTGACAGGCTGGGGTTGTCCGGGAGCTGACATCCAGTTATGGTCCCGCAAGTCTCTCTCTCACTGGAGGCGGGGGGTAACAAGGTGACTTCCAGTTGGGCATTGAGAGTCTTTGGAAAGTGACTTGATGCAGTGCTGTGTCCCTGAGTCTGCCCGCAGACAGCTTGTAAGCATCTCAGGGCTGAGACTTTCTCACTATGTTTCTGTACAGCACTTAGACAATGGGCACCCCGAGTACTACTACAGTATCACAAGAGTAATACTAGTCTGAGAGAGGTGTGGGCTGCCTCCATTCATCCCAAGGGATGTTAACTCTGAAGCCTAATGAAAGTATTTAAGTGTTAATATTGTTAACTGTTTCACTGCTGATCATTTAATCAGCAACACTCAAGTACTCTTGGGTTGTGGGTGGAGTCTGATATTGAGGGTGGAGCTTGAGTGTAAGTACTGCCCCTTTTTAGTCACCACTTCGACCCTGTCTGTTTCTGTGGAAACTTGGGCTCCTTCCCTTCTTTTTATCAACCCTTGGAAACCAGCTGAGGCCCTTCAGTGTCAGCGCCAGGGCTGTGCTAGTCCAGTGATCTAGCCTGGTGGTGAGATGACCTTGGATCACTATGGAGAAGGCTCCATTCAACAGGAGAGAACCTAGTCTGGTCACCTCTGCTCTCTGTGACCTCAGGGACAGATAAGTCCTGCAGCACCTTGGACTGAACAACACATCTTGGCAACCCACACCTTCCCCTGAGGGTGAGACCAGCTTGCTGGACAGCTCTTCACTGCTACCTCTGCCAACCTACATTGGCTCTGACTTGCCTGGCATGATCCAGAGCCAGCTGCTTTTCATCTAGGTTCCCACTTCTCTCAGGGCTCATCTACGCACGGAAGTTGCACCAGTTTAATGAAAAGCATGATGGTGCTCCGATTCAGTGACACTAGTACAATTGTGCATGTAGGGAGGGATGCCAGGCAGGGCTCACAGTTTGCAATGGATGATGAGACATAGCGATGGTGTCATTAGCCTGTCAGTGACATTGAGCCTTCTTTGTGTCTTGTGGCCTCATATAGCTACGGAACTGAGCTCTGCTGGGAGATCTGATGGAAGCTCATAAGACCCCTTTCGGCAGGACTCTGAGTGGATAAAATGCCAGTGGACGTTCTACCCTTTGCAAAGCCTGCTTGGCCTGGTTTAATTTTAGGCAGTAAGATTTCTAATCTAATAAGGTTTTATTGTGGTTTGCACTACACTGCCCATGCAGGACAGTGACAGCCCCTTTGAGCTCCAGTGTGGGATACCTGAACCTCGAGTCCAGACATATCTGTCCCTTGAGAGCAGGTGGGTGGGGAAAGGAAGGAAAGGAGCAGAGCCTGCATGGGTTTTCGTGTGTGTCAAAATTCAGCGTTGACAGAGGCCAGCAGCAAATGACGATGCCCTCTAAAGTTAGGCAAGAGCAGGGAGGGACTTGTGCCTCAAGGGTGCCCCCCGTGGAGGCTATTCGTGTGGCAGTGCGATTTACATACCACCCCTTGTGCTAGGTGCTGTCTAAAGACACAGTCTAGCCCTTAGCAGATGCTCCAGCTAGAATGTTCACACCTGAGTTGACGAATGAAGCCAGGTGACAAAAAGCACAGACATAGGGGTTCCCTTGGTTTGGGATGACTGTGAATCTGGGCATATGAGGTTTTAGGGAGTAATTTTTTTTATCAGATGAGCCTAAGTGCATTTTACACCTATAGAGAAGAAAGAGTAATTGATCAGAAAACTCTTATTGAAATCAGTAGTGTAGCCAGCTAGATCCTGGAGCCCTGCCATACTATAATTGTGTTATAGCCTCTTCCATTTCTCTTTCACTTAGAAGCTCTCATCTGGGGAAGCTGGATTTTTTCCAGATATTTTGCTAGGAATGGTTTCAGGTTTTGAGTTTTTCAGTGTGGAAGGATGAGCCTATTGGTTTTGATTTTTCCTTTCAAAATGACTGTTTTAAAATTTGATTCTGTATTATGCTGTTCTGAGCTGAGTTCAGCCTTGTTCTGGGTGGAGTTAAAACCTCACTGAACTGATTATAGAATCGTAGAATATCAGGGTTGGAAAGGACCTCAGGAGGTATCTAGTCCAACCCCCTGCTCAAAGCAGGACCAATTCCCAACTAAATCATCCCAGCCAGGGCTTTGTCAAGCCTGACCTTAAAAACCGCTAAGGAAGGAGATTCCACCACCTCCCTAGGTAACCCATTCCAGTGCTTCACCACCCTCCTAGTGAAACAGTGTTTCCTAATATCCAACCTAAACCTCCCCCACTGCAACTTGAGACCATTACTCCTTGTTCTCTCATCTGGTACCACTGAGAACAGTCTAGTTCCATCCTCTCTGGAACCCCCTTACAGGTAGTTGAAAGCAGCTGATGTATGAACGCACCCTTCACTTAAGCCCTGGTTTACACTACAGGGTTAGGTTGAATTTAGCCACATTAGGTTGATTTTATAATGAATACGTCTACACAAGCAACCCCATTCCGGCAACCTAAAGGGGTCTTAAAATCAACTTCTCTACTCCTCCCTGGCGAGGGGAGTAGAGCTAAAATCAATCTTGCTGGGTCGAATTTGGGGTAGTGAGGACTCAAAATCAACATTGCAGATGCAATTGGCCTCCGGGGGCTATCCCAGAGTGCTCCAGTGTGACCGCTCTGGACAGCACTTTCAACTCCGATGCACTAGCCAGGTACACAGGAAAAGACCCAGGAACTTTTGAATTTCATTTCCTGTTTGGTCAGTGTGGTGAGCTCAGCAGGACTGGTGACCATGTAGTCCCCCCAGAATTGCAAACAAGCTCCAGCATGGAGCATATGGGAGACACTGGATCTGATTGTTGTATGGAGAGAAGAATCTGGGCAGGCAGAACTCCGATCAACAAGAAGAAATGCTAATATATATGCCAAAATCGCACTGGGCATGATGGACAGAGGCTACGTCAGGGACACACAGCAGTTCTGTGTGAAAGTCAAGGAGCTCAGGCAAGCCTACTAGAAGAGAAAGGAGGCAAATGGTCGCTCTGGGTCAGAGCCCTATACATGCCGCTTCTATGATCAGCTGCATGGCATTCTAGGGGGGGACTCTACCACTATCCCACCACTGTCCGTGGACACCTGCAAGGGGAGAGTCCCATGCAACAAGAAGGAGGATTTTGTGGATGATGAAGAGAAGAATGTGCAGCAGGCAAGCAGTGACTCTGTTCTCCTGGCAGCCAGGACCTTTTCATCACCCTGGAGCCAATACCCTCCCAAGGCAGGATCCCCGAACCTGAAGGCGGAGAAGGCATCTCTGGTGAGTGCACATTTGTAACTACAGTACAGGGTTTAAAAGCAATAGTGTTTAATGTCTGATCTTTTCTGAAGACTTGGGATGCATTCGCGGCCAGTACAGCTACTGGAAAAGTCTATTAATGTATCTGGGATGGAGCGGGAATCTTCCAGGGACATCTCCATGAAGCTCTCCTGGAGGTACTCTGAAAACCTTTGCAGAAGGTTTCTGGGGAGGGCTGCCTTATTTCATCCTCCAAGGTAGGACACTTTCCCACGCCATGCCAGTAGCAAGTAATCTGGAATCATTACAGCACAAATATGGCAACGAATGGTCCTGGGTTTTGGTCACATTCAAGCAACATTCAGTCTGTATCTTTCTGTGTTAGCCTCAGGAGAGTGATATCATTCATGGTCACCTGGTTGAAATAGGGGAATTTTTGTAAGGGAACAGTAAAAGGACCCTGTTCATGCTGGGCTGTTTGCGCTTGGCTAAAAGGGATCATCCCTGAGAATAGCCAAGCGGCGGGGGGAGAGCATCATCCCAAATAGCCATGCGGAGGGGTTGGGGAAGGTGTGTGCTGCACATCCGCCTGAAAACTACAGCCCCTCCTTTTAAATGGCAAACCCTACCGGCTTTGCTTACTATGGGAAAGAAGGGCGCTGCGGTTTGAAAACATTCCCATGTGTTATGAAGGCGTTAGAAGACAAACTTGCATACTTTTTGGCTTACCATGGCTGCCTGGAAACTGAATTCTGTCGCCCACCCGTGTGTGATGTGTCACTATACCAGCAAGCACTCAATGTAAAAGGCAAAATGCGACCCTGTACCTAAAACACGTGCTGTCTGCTGTGAATTGCTTGATTCACTGTGAAAGAGTCTCTCTTTTGTTTTCAGAAATGTATCTTCTGTAAAGTCTACTCTCCCTTTCCCCCCCGTAGCTGCATATGTTTCTATGCTCCCCCTATCATCTCCATCCCAGAGGTTATTGCAGATTAGAAGGCAAAAAAACCCTGCACTTGCAATGACATGTTTTCTGAGCTCATGCAGTTCTCCCGCACTGACAGGGCACAGCTGAATGCATGGAGACATTCAGCGGCAGAGTCCAGGAAAGCATTAAGTGAGCACAATGAGAAGAGGCAGGATGCAATGCTGAGGCTAATGGGGGAGCAAACGGACATGCTCAGGCATCTGGTGGAGCTGCAGGAAAGCCAACAAGAGCACAGACTGCCGCTGCATCCACCAGACAACCACTTGCCCTCCTCCCCAAGTTCCATATCCTCCTCACCCAGACACGCAAGAACTCGGGGAGACTCCGGGCACCCAGCCACTCCACTCCAGAGGATGGCCCAAGCAACAGAAGGCTGTCATTCAAACAGTTTGATTTGTAGTGTGGCTACAATAAGCAATGTGGCTTTGTCCTTCTCTCCTCCCCTACGCCACTCGGGGTACCATATCAGTTATCTCCCCTTTTTTTTTAAATTAATAAAGAAAGAATACATGGTTTCAGAACAATAGTGACTTTATTTTCTTTGCCAGCTGTGATCAAAGGGGGGAGGGTGGTTGGCTTACAGGGAGTTAAAATCAACAAAGGGGGCAGGTTTGCATCAAGGAGAAACACAGACAATTGTCACACCGTAGCCTGGACAGTCATGAAACTGGTTTTCAAAGCCTCTCTGATGCGCAGGGCACTTACTTGTGCTCTTCTAATCGCCCTGATGTCTGAGGGTATGTCTACATCTACAATTTTGCAGCGCTGGTTGTTACAGCTGTATTAGTACAGCTGTATAGGGCCAGCGCTGCAGAGTGGCCACACTTACAGCAACCAGCGCTGCAAGTGGTGTTAGATGTGGCCACACTGCAGCGCTGTTGGGCGGCTTCAAGGGGGGTTCGGGGAACGCGAGAGCAAACCGGGGAAGGAGACCAGCTTCGCCGCGGTTTGCTCTCGCGTTCCCCGAACCACCCAGCAAACCGCAGGGAAGGAGACCTGCTTGCTCGGGGTTCGGGGAACGCGAGAGCAAACCGCGGCGAAGCTGGTCTCCTTTCCCGGTTTGCTCTCGCGTTCCCGGAACCACCCAGCAAACCGCAGGGAAGGAGACCTGCTTGCTCGGGGTTCGGGGAACGCGAGAGCAAACCGCGGCGAAGCTGGTCTCCTTTCCCGGTTTGCTCTCGCGTTCCCGGAACCACCCAGCAAACCGCAGGGAAGGAGACCTGCTTGCTCGGGGTTCGGGGAACGCGAGAGCAAACCGGGGAAGGAGACCAGCTTGATTACCAGAGGCTTCCTCAGGTATGCTGGGATACCTGCTTATTCCACGGAGGTCAAGAAAAGCGCTGGTAAGTGTCTACACTTGATTACCAGCGCTGGATCACCAGCGCTGGATCCTCTACACCCGAGACAAAACGGGAGTACGGCCAGCGCTGCAAACAGGGAGTTGCAGCGCTGGTGATGCCCTGCAGATGTGTACATCTCCTAAATTGCAGCGCTGTAACCCCCTCACCAGCGCTGCAACTTTGTGATGTAGACAAGCCCTGACTGTTCAAAATTGGCCAGGCAATTTGCCAGGCGATTTGCCTCAACTTCCCACCCTGCCATAAACATTTCCCCCTTACTCTCACAGATATTATGGAGCAGTAATAACAATGGGAATATTGGTTGCGCTGAGGCCTAACCTAGTCAGCAAACAGTGCCGGCGAGCTTTCAAACGGCCAAATGCACATTCTACCACCATTCTGCACTTGCTCAGCCTAGAGTTGA